>NC_061787.1:21251840-21972053 GCF_022458985.1 Mugil cephalus
CAGTGTGGTTTCAGTATTATGTCTCTTTCATCGGCCTTGATGAGGATGACTGTGCCATTTTGTGGCCTTTACTTTAACTCTGTTCAAGGCCATCAAAAAATTAGCTTGAATTTTTGGGATTTATTACGTGGAAACGTGGCTGCTGGCAGTTTGTGACATTAAGGCGTTCTCAACAGAAGCCTGATTGCTGTTAACTGTTTGTCCTTTTAAGTTGTTTTAGGTTTTAATATCTTTAACACAGTATCGGATTCTGAAAAGTTCACCCCGATGGCGTTTGATTGGAGCACAATCACCAGGCTAGTACTGCATTGCTGTTCCTTTACATTTGTCTTTGGACAGGTAGTAAAGCTCTGCTTTTTCCCTCTGCTTTTGTGAGCTTGTTTTCTTCTAAATGAATTTCCACCTTTCTTTTTCCCATGGCAGCTTGATTAAACCTTTTTTTCCAGTGGGAAAACATGAGGTGAAAACAAAGCTCTTATTCATTTAGTGTTTTATGAAGCAATGCTTCCTCGGGGTATCAGTTTTTCTTTGGTAAACCTCCTTCTTTTGATCAATTACTCTCTAGCTTGAATATTTAGACTCGGGACATACAATTGTTGATGTACTGATGTTTAGTGCAGATGTTCCAAGAGCTGTCCACTCTTGCTGGTCTCCAATAGAAAGCACCATGCAGAGCAGAAAAAAGAACACAACCATTGTTCCCCCGTGGTCCTGACTTGTCCTGTGATAGTGGCAAATGATTTACCACTGCCCTTATTCCAGTCCCTCTCATCTGTTGCTGTTCCCTTTCCTATCACTTTTCCACTCCTCTGCTCTCTCTTTCTGTCCTTATCCGCCATGCTCCTCATCCTCTGTCCCGCGGCCCCCTCCATGTGTCTCTGTGTCCCTGTGTCTCTGTGTCCCTGTGTCCCTGTGTGCCCGTCTGCCTCTTACCAATTGTTCTGCCTTCATTCAGTCTTTGGTCCAAACCTACTGCAGGAACAAATGTCACCACAGGCGTTTATGACTGGATCCTGGTCGAGCCCTCTTCTGATTATGTAATTAATTCATTTGTCAAAACGGACACACACATACTCTGATTAGGCATAACATTATGACCACCTAATATTGTCTAGGTCTCCTTTGTGCCTCTGAAACAGTTATGACTCATCAGAGAATGGACATGGACCTTTTGAGGGTGTCCTGTGGTGTCAATTGTGGTCCCACCGAACCAGCAAAGATTTTCATGGATGTTTATAAGTCCCAGGCTTAATGTAAAACAGTGGGCATGAACGTTTATGTTTCGTTGATGAAGGCAAAATGGATGAAGCCAAGTGAATTATGATGCAGTCACATACGGTTGAACTGAATTTGTGTTATTAAGCACTTTTTAGTAGTTCATACTCCTTTTCTTTTCTTTCACCTCTCATTCATTTACACACACCAGTGGCTGCAGGGCTGCCATGCAAGGTGCTTGCCTGCCATTGTTAGCAGCTTAGGTTTGAGTGTCTTCCCTGAAGACACTTCAAAATGTGAACAGGAGGAGTCAGGGATCAAACTGCCCACCCTTTCATTAGTGGACGTCCCTTTTTATCACCTGAGCCACAGCTGCCCCTTTAAGTGTGAGAAGTCAGTCTGGAGGATTTGCAGCAAATTAGCAGCAATTTGCAGCCAATCCGAAATAAGAAGACATTTTCTAGGAAACCACGGTCTGTTTGGTCTGTCTGCACAAACTCCAGTAACAACTCATATTGTATGTGTATACTAAAGCATGCGGTACAGTTGCATCCTACTGACCGGCTCCTCCAGTAAAATTTTGCCTCTTCATTAGAAATTGCAGTTTTTGGGCGATCAGGAGGGCTTAATAAGACAAAACAGAGCTGCGCAAGATGCCAAGCTGAGTCACAGTTAAATGCTCACAGGCTCAGCTCAGTGTGCTTCTCCGATGTAGCCCGAATTATGCGTTTAATGTGGCAGAATGGTTCAGGAGCTCCACTGTGTGTGTGTACATACAGTATAATATGCACGTGTGTTAATGTGTGTTTTCGAAAAGGGTGTGTGGTAAGAGAATGTATGCAGAATTTTGTACATGTGATGCAGTCCGACAGGTCTCTTGCACTTTGAAATGAAATCGATCATGCTTGGTAGATCTCTCTACCAAGAAACATGCACACACACAAAAGTATTCACATATTCGCACATGTTTAGGTTCACAGTTGTTTACAATATCGTTTCTTCCGCCTTCACCTCTCAGTTTATCTCACGAACAACAAAGCAGAAGATGTCTGCGAAAAGGATAGTCCTGGACTGGCACACCCTGGAAAAATGGCAAAATTGCAAGCATAGTAACATGTTAGATAGACGTACAATGATGCAATTTCTTTCTCTCAAGTGTGCCTACATTAATTCGTACTTGTGAAGGGTTTTGAAAGGTCTTGAGTTCAAGTCCAATCTCCACCTGCAGACCTACCTCAGTCAGTCTGCCTCAGGGGTACACAGAGCTGTGTGTGCACTTTGCGCTTTCCACTGAGACACAGAACAAGAGAAAGAAAATGGGTTGAGGGGAAGAAAAACGTGGAGAGCAACAGAAAACTAGAGGCAGGGGTGAGGGGGTGGGGGATACTCACTCCACCACAGTAGGCGGGATCTGAGAGCTGGCAGTAGCCACTTGGCTTCCACAACTGGGTCACATGACGACTGCATTAATCAGAGAGAGAGAGAGAGAGAGAGAGAGAGAGAACGAGGGAGAGAGCTGCACATCCAGTTCAGACTCGGTGTGTGATTGGGTTCAGACCAGAGACTCATTCACAGAGCGCTGAGCACACCTGAGTGACTGAACGCAAAATAATAATAAAAAAAAAAATAATAATAATTAAAAAAAAACAGCGCAAGACAACAAAGGAAAGAGGGAAAGAAGTGGTGAAGATTACCTTTTGACACCTGACACTGAAGTGGTCAGACTTTGAAACAAAGAAAGGTGGAGAAAGTGAATAGAAAGGAGAGACAGCATGTCTTCTCTCTCCGATCAGCAGCCCAGCTCTCCTTTCTCAGAGTACAGCGAGCTGTGTAAGGTGCCATCCCTGTCGTCCAACGTGCCGCCTCAGAGTTGGGATTGGCAGCACCCTTCGGGTGCGGAAATGGGCACCCCGAGGGGCCTGGTGGTCGGTGGCGGAACTTTGGCGTCGCCTGGACTCACAGACGAAGACAAGCTGTGCTTCTTTGAGCAGCCAGGAAGAGGCAGCATGGATGCAGAACTGAAGGTGCCCAGCAGGAATGGGGGCATCTCAGGCAGCACTTCGTTGGGTAACGCCTCACTGGGTAGCGCGGGGGAGAGCCCAGACAGCCCCATCTCCTCCTCTCCGTCCCCCTCCCCAGCATCCCCAGGCAGACTACCCTCTGCCCTGGGATGTGGTGGCAGCACGAAGGTCTCCTTACCGCCAGTTCCTGGATCTCCCGCAAGGCGCGTGGAGCTGTCTTCACCCGCTAGTGCAATGCCGCCACACTCAGCGGGGGCCTCGCTGTTGGAGGCATCTCCAGTTGATGACGACTCTCCGTCTGAACCATGGAACAACTCTAGTTTTGTTGAATCCAGCCCAAAGGTAGCTATGCCCCAGGTGGCGCCTAACTACTGCATGTTAGGAGTTGTCAATGACAGGGACATGGAGACGGGAGACGAGGTCGTGGCCGGAGCCGGGGCAGCCCTGGGGCCCCGACAGTCAACTGATGGCTCTTCAGGGGACAACAGCGAGGAAGAGGAAATGGAAGAGGAGGAGGAGTTGGTGCCCTGCTTCATGGGGCGGGCTCAGCAGCAGAGGAAGGCTATGAGGCGGGCGATGTCCGAATGCTCCCACTTGTCAGTGCCCACCAGTCTGGAGCTACCTGATAAATACCCAGGTGGAGATGAGGCCGGGATGGACCAGCTGCCATCTCCAGTAGGTGGTCCCCGCCGCTCTGCACACTCCATGAAGCGTTCGCTCACCGTCGCAGAAGATCAACCGCCGACCCCGCCGCCCACCCTCTCCGCGGCTGGCACCACACACATCGACCTGCGGCAAGACCCACCCGAACCCCGCCTGTGCCTCTCCCCGTTCCCACCACTGAAGGACAGTAGTGTGGCCTTTCCCCTCTCACCGCTGGAGCCGCCCATGGAGGGGATCAAGGTGGAGAAGGAGCCAGGTGGCATTGTGCTACCAGTGCCCCTCAGCCCAAAATTGGTCAGCGGAGTGGACACCACCTCCACTTTCTCTCTAAATTCAAACACTGAAATGGAAGCCAGTGCCAAATCCGACAAGGTTAAAGATGCAGAGTTGTGTTGCAATGAAACGGATACCAAACCTAAGACTGGTGCAGGTTCAGATTTCGTGGCATTAACAGGAAACGCTGATGATGGTGACCTTGGCACTGGTGACTATGCCAGCTTTGGCCTGAGCTCCAGCACTAACCCCTTCATTGCAGAGGATGGTAGGTGGACACAAGTCTCATTTTATACTCGTCATAGAGTACACAAGATTGCATGCAGACAGTAAAACAAGTAGTTTAAAGTGTTTTCTGTTGCAACTGTCATACATTAAATGACATCTATGTAGATTAGATTAGGTGCGTTTTATTCTATTAATGAAGCCAATGATGCATTGCTTGAATGCTTATCCAATCAGAATTGGTTTTGTGGTCTATGCTTGCAAATGGCTTGGGGTGAGGGAGAGTTGCAGAGGCAGACTAAAAGGAGGAGTGTCAGACAGTGAGAGAGACGAAGAGTAAAAAGAGAAAGAATGAAAAGCTGAGAGAAGTCGACAGCAACGGAGCAGCCAACCCCCCCGCCGTGGGCTACTTGTCATTCCATGATGGTAGTATATGTCTGGATGTGTTGGTCGAGCACGGAGTGCCAATTTAAAGCTACAGGTTTCCCACAGACTGCGCGTGGAGTGAGTGCATTGAATAATTGAATAGTGTGGGAAAAACATATTGTACAGATTGATGTATTTTCTTTTTAGGCAGCCGTCTTCATCTGCTTCTGAGCGTGCCCATTCATGTCCATGCACATGTGTGGTGCAGCAAAATAAGCTTACAGCAGGACATTGTGTAGTAGCTGAGTCTCCAGCTGACTCTTGGATTCAGGGTCAGGATAACACGGCTCATTATAACCGACAGAGGCTCCGTCTTTGTCCCTCATGCTCCCGCTTCCTTCATTTTCTGTTTGTCTAGACTGCTGTCTCGTTCTTGCTGCTCTTTCTTCCGTGGTCCTATTACTCCCTACGCTCATTAGATTCACAGAGCCAAGATAGCTGAAAGCAGATCACGGTCATGTCAGATGATGACCATGTTTGAGCCAAAACGGGGTTAATGAATTTTTTTTTTTTACAACAGTCTTTCCTGAATTTATCTGTCTCAGACTTTTTCTTTCATCTTCACCTTTTTGTCTCTTCCTTTTACTCTCTGCCATGGTTGTTTCCGCCACCCATGACAAAGCTCAGTTGGGCAGACAGTCCCAGCCCCGCCACCACTGAATTAAAGGGGTAGCAATCCTTTTCCCCCTCAAGTCCAAACAGACGCCCGGCAGACTCATCTGGCTGGAGGCCATGTGTTGTAGTTATACATCCGTTTGCTTTCTTGCCAAGGTCACAGAGATGTCCATGTGTGAAAATTTCCTATATCCTCACAGTGTAAAGAGAAAAGACCTCAAAAGACCATGCAACTCAAATGGTTGCATGGGCAATGATGCAATGAAAGCAATGTGTGACGCTGTGTTGTATGAGTTGGAAGTGTTCAACGTGCTCCAGCATGGCTTATGGGGAATGATGACGAATAGAGAAAAAAGAAAAGGAAAGCATTATGTATGGTGGGAGTGATATAGATGAATATACATGAAAAGATGCAAAGTAGAATTTGAAAGCAGGATTACCCTTGCTCGAGTGGATGTGCTGGCAGCCAGAACACGAGGTGGGGGTGGTGAAAAGAAGGTAGAAGAGAGAAAAAAGCGGTGAGATGACCAGAAGATGTCAGAGTTCACTTCATCAGCCAAGCTAAGCTAAGCTAAGCTAAACAGCTAAGTCAACCCCAAGCTAAATATGTCTGTAGAATACACAAAAAGGAGGATTCATTCAAGGAACTACATTTATGGACAATTTTAGTTAATGCTAGATCCATTCTATTGTCCACTATTTAAAGATGTTAGTATCAATTCAGAAGGCAATAACTTAATGTTGCGCAAAGCAGCAATTAGTAAAGTACTTATATGAGACTTATTTAACTTCATAGTTAGCTTAGTGACCGTGATGGCACAAATATCAAGGTGATGAACCTTTAAATGTTGCATTCTTCTGTATTATTAGCCACAGGGCTTGTAGCAACTTGCTAGTTTTGGTAGTTACCATCAACTCCCTGAGATCAGAGGCCAATATCCAACCCAATGACAGGGACGCATTTTGAAAGACAGTCAGCCTGTACGAAGAGATCATGTATTTTCAGTGACTGATATTCAAACATCTCATCACATTAAGTAACATTTTAGTCCCTTTTTAATATCAAACCTTTATTTATACATGTCAATCTCAGACATTTTCTGCTCTCATTAACATATCCTCATAGTTTTTATCGTCAGATATTAGTTTAAGCTCGCCAACATCTCGTCTTCTTTGTTGACTAAATTAGCTCTGACTAGAAGCGTGCTAATGCCAGGTGTCATTTGGGCCAATATTGCAACTCAGTGATGTGCAGTGTGTTGATAACCTTGGTGTATACCAGCTGAAGTTCTGTTAAAGTGAATCAGAAAGATCCCTAAACAGTTCACCCGGTACTTGATTATAGCCCGGTTACACCCAGCAATCATCCTCCAGACCCTGTAATTGTGTCGTAGCTGAGCTGCCAGCCAGGCTCTAATGTTGCTAAGACAGCCACACACTTCAGATAGGATAATAAATAAAGTCCACTCTCCACACTGCTGCCACTTCACGCCACTTGAAAGTGTGCCGTGCGTTTGATGTGCTACCAAAGTGATGGAGTGTCTGAACAGTGTTGTCAAGGCTGACATACAGAGAGCTTTTTTTTTTTTTTTTTGTGCGTCGTGTTGTGGAGCAAAGAGTGACAGGGTTTTAATGGGACAGTGTCTGTAAGAGCTGATTTGCATAATCCACTCGAGGAGCCAAATGAGGGCCTTAGAAATGAGTCCTGACCAGTTTATTATGACGGAATCAGAATTTCACTGAACTGCTTATTTGCTTTGGATTCTTTCTGAATGTGTAAGTTTAATGCCTTTCTAATGGCTTCCACTTATGGACAGAACCCCTGATGAACTGTGTGTGGTAGGTAATTCAGGAAGCGTGAAGAGATGGGTGTAGGTTTGCCTAAAAAGAGGCATATGCAACAGTTTGCAGTTTTCTAAATCACAATTGTTTTGTATTTTTTTAACATTATTTTAATTAAGGGAAATCTCAAAGAGGAGTTTTAACAGGAGAGTAGATTTGACACATTTTGCAGTGCAATGCGATTTGTGTGTGTTTTGTGTATTGTAACAAGAACAACATGATAACTGACATCTTTATGCAACCTTTGCTCATTCCTTTTGGCGTTCCAAGTCTGACTTAGGGTATGCTTTAATCATTTTGCTTTGAGAATAAACCTTTTGATTCAACTCGTATAACCGGAGCTCACTCAAACATGAGTGAGCTCTGGTGAAAACTGCTCGAACTGCAACAGGCACAAAAAAAAAAAAAAAGATTGGCCGTAATAAACAGGGATTGCAAAACAGCTGAGCAGTAATATATTTGAGAAATATAAGGTGAAAATGCAACCAAATCATGAAAATTGTAATAAATAAGTAATACGCCAATCAGCCATCCTATTAAAATCACTGACAGGGGAAGCAAATATCACTGACCATTGACTGTAATAAGATCATATCACATGCTCCAGTATTTCTGACTGACATCATTTGTGACCTCCACCCTGCTGGGAAATGCTCCCCTTATCACCTCCACACCCAGCCTCGAGGCACCGCCCGCGTCCGTAGTTAATGCTTCCAATCCCAGACTCGATCAATAATTCATGACCGTCCCCCGTGAATGATCTCATGAACCCAAACATGTCACACAGCTGTTTGTTGCTTGAATTGGCTGGTGAGAAATGCACACCTTTACAAAACTAACTGCAGCAGCGCAAAGCATTTAGACAAATGAAACAAGATAAAGATAAGTGAATCAGCTGTTGAACGTTGTAGCTGCGACGAGAGTTTCCATGTTCCTGCGCCCTGTCAACAACCTGTGGTTATAGTCGTTTCATCTGATAATGTCCTGTGTGCGTGATGGGACGACAACAGCAACTGCGACTGGTGAGGTTGTTAATGGCAGGGTCAGCAGAGGAAAGAAACAAAGAGTGTGATGGTGAGTAGGCTGGGTGTCACCTCCTGCTGCCTCCTTAAATGAAGCCATTTTCACCAGGCTTTCCACAGCTGTGACACGTATCCAATTTCAGCCCTTATTAAAAGTATTGGGTTGATCTCCAGAGTCGCTCCTTCTTTACAGAGTGAAAACAGAAAGCTTTGTTTGTTCGATTGCTCTTCTTTTATTCTCTTTTCACTCTGGTGTCTTCTGTTGTTTAGGTCAGTTTATTTAATGTTTGCTTGCTGTATGTTCTACAAGCTAATCTTGTCAATTTGCCCGACTCAGACCCTTAAACGCCCCATCCCCTTATCATGTCCCTTCCTTTCCTTCCTCCTATTTCTCCTTGTCCCTTTCTTGAAGCTGAGGTTAACATAAAAGCAGGCACAGATAAGAAAGGGAATGCATTAGCATTCCTAATCAGTTTGTCTGGTTTTCATCTTCGTTAGTCTTTCTCCACGCTCTCTTTCTGTCCTCCCACATTCTCATGTGTTTGAAGGCTACGACTGCCTTCGCCATCGCTCCTTCTTTTAGCATCCTTTTTATCTTGTCTTTGTCTGTAAAGTGAACTCCTGTTATAAATCTTGCAGCCATGAGAGTCAGTGTGTGGCATTTAAGACGATGAGACAAAGACCCATTTCTTGATTCGAGCCCTGTGATAAATCTGTAAGATGACACGAGCATTAAAAGGGTAATTACGCTTTAATATCAGCCCTCAAGTGCCAAGTTTGTGTTGGCCAGCACTTTCTTAATATCCAGCCTGCTCATAGATATCTATTAATATCCTTGTTATCTACCAAGAAAGTGTTTATCTGAGAAAAGATCATTCTCTTGAGACCACTATATAATTATTTTGTTATCTCGAGGTACCATTTCTCAAATAACGCATTGATTTCACTTGTTATGTAGAGAAAAGAAAAGATGACTTTTTTTGAGATAACGAGATAAATTATCACAGGAATGAGACTTTCTCCAGATCACTGGATAGTTACGGTGAACTCAAACACGAGGGCCTGGCTCGCCTCATCATGTTTGATTTTAGATGTGTATTTGCGAGTCCTGAAATGATACCCATGTTCCCCCGAATCAAGTGACGACAGTATGACTACACAGGTGGCCAAACGAACCTTTAATCCATCTGAGAAGGTCTAAAATCACACAACCCATTTACCACAATTAGGGGATAATGACGTGACATTTTAATCATGAATCGCTTTTTAAATACAGGAGGACTCTGTCTAACGGCCACCTGTGGTTGAAATTCAATACTAGTAAGTGTCACATGCACATATAATGTTTTTTGTTCAAACTGGCATAACTGGTTCTCTTTATCAGACTGTGAGAACGACCATGTTCAGTTAAATGAATAGATTACACAGCCATAGCAGGAGGTTTTGAAGTACATTAGGTTGGATGGATATAACATTGATGTTAACTAACACACCTGGGTTCAGAACGCCGCCAACCTCTACACAATATAT
Organism: Mugil cephalus; assembly: GCF_022458985.1. Classification (NCBI taxonomy): domain Eukaryota; kingdom Metazoa; phylum Chordata; class Actinopteri; order Mugiliformes; family Mugilidae; genus Mugil; species Mugil cephalus. The sequence goes on from NC_061787.1 coordinate 21,261,673, forward strand.
AAAATAATAATTTTAAAAAAATTATATTACAGTCCAACTGTTAAGTCACTTAGTTCTTCTTCTTTGTTTTTTTTTCTTGATCAAGTTAAGTTGACTAGCAAATACAAACTGGGAACTGAAGTCCAGTCTTTTTGTGCTTCTCTAATGTTCCTGTAAACACAAATTGCTCATGTCCATAGTCCCAGAAAAGTCTTCCCTCAGTTGGAAGCACATGTGCACTTTTTGCATCCTGGCGGGTGGTAGACCTGGCAGGCTTTCTTTGTGACGTACCGTTCTGTGTGATGGATTGCGAGGGCTTTGTAGAGCACACTGCTTCTATTTTCCCCAGGATTTGGAGGACAGGGCTGAACGTGTTGTGTCGTTCTCATTTAAGGAACGTGGACATCAGAGTGTCCCGCTCCTAAATTGGGACAAAGCTAGATTCAGATGCTCTGACTGTGCTCATTGTTATGTAATCATCACCTGAGGTCAGATGAGGCACATATTTCACTTTAGTGAGTCAAAAACATTCCAGTTCACAACATTTTCCTTTTTCCCTTAAGTGATGTTCATCACCATTTTCTATTGAACCCTAAGGAAAAACTAAAATGTCAAATAAATAGACTTGAGATGTAAATAGATTTTAATCAAACACATTAAAACAGAATTCTTTCTTTAGCTAAAATCCTTATTTCACTTCATCACATAACACAACAAGCTAGCAAATTTACCATAAGTGTGTATAATACTGTAGCCTAACTAAGCATGGCATAGCATAGCATACTGTGGCATAACTTAGCATAACATAATATAACATAGCATATCATGGCCTACTATAGCATGGCATGAGGGTGGAGACGCCAGGAGAAGCTATTGAAAGCAACAGTGAAAAATAATTACAGTGAAAAAGAAGAAGGAGGGCAAACACACAGACACAAGTAGCATATTACACAACGGCCTGCAGCACGTCCCTGAGGACAGACAGGTCGAGCGTAATACCTGTCCTGTACAGTGATTCAGTCGTTCCTCTTAGCAGTGTATCTGTGTCACCGTGGAGTAAATTGTCTCTAGGTGTGTGTTGTGCTGAGGGGGACAGATATCACAAGGAGATTAGGATAAAAGCCTCTGTTTAAAGTGACTGATATGAATGGGCGCTTTCTGTGTGTGGTGTAAAATCAAGCTTTTGCTCCAGACTTTTATACTGGCAGACTGAGTGTATGCCCTTCCTGAGTGTAACTGTATTATCCCACATAATACACTGCATAAATGGACCATATGTAATATTTAGTATTACACAGGATTGCTTTGTCGCACTTATATCAGTGGTGAAGAAAACATTGGCGTCTGTTTTAGAACAGACGTGATCACACATCACCACAGTGTTGCACAAGGTGTTGAGGCCTTTTAATGGTTCTACCCCATTGGGCTTATTCCTTTTAGAGGCATTCAGCTGATGTTGTTGGGAAACCTGTAACTTTCATTAGCCATGTTTGCAACTGTTATAATTATATATTATGAGGGAAACTGGGACTTTAATCAAAACCCTTTCTTTTTTATATTTATCTGCAGTAAAATCAGACAAGATGGAGCAAGCAGAGAAGAAGGAGGAGAAGAAACTAGAAGACAGCCCAAAGAAAGTGGACCTGTTTGACCCTCTGGACAAGGCTGAACAGAAGGGTGTTAAAGTTGAATTCACAAACACTGAGACCCTGGCCAAGGCGGAGAAAGACGTGGAAAAGGACCAGGAGAAAGAAAAAGGCAAGGGGGCAGGAGAGGTTAAAGACGAGAAAGGGGCAGACAAAATGAAGGAGCCAGAGAAACTTGTGGAAAAGTTGGATGAAAAAAATATGGAGACAGAAAAGGTAAAAGAGAAGGAAACAGGAAAGGAGGAAACAGTGCAGAAGATGGAAGAGAAAGAAGATAAAATGCACAAGGCAGAAGAAGTGCCAGAAAAATTGGAAAAGGCGACAAAAGAGGACAAGTTGGAGAAAGTGGAGAAGACCGAGCTGACCGACAAAGTGGAGAAACCAGCAGAGAACGTGGAAAAGATGGACAAAAATGACAAACCCAAAGAGGAAGAGAAAGCAGAGAACAAAACCGCTGAGAAGACGGAGACAACTGAGATTAAGGATGACAAACAGCAGCTCATGGACAAAGTGGAAAAGGTCCCAGAGCAACAGCCCACACCTGTCAAGACTGATATGAGTCACGACAACCAGGAGAAGAAGGCTGAGGTGGAGACAAAGGTGACGACGGTGCTGGAAGACACCAAGAAAGAAAAGGATGACACAGAAACAAAGGTTACAGTAGTCCTGGAAGACACCAAGAAAGAAAAGGATGATGCAGAGACAAAGGTGACAGTGGTGGAAGACACCAAGAAAGAGAAGGATGACACAGAGACCAAGGTGACAGTGGTGGAAGACACCAAGAAAGAGAAGGATGACACAGAGACCAAGGTGACAGTTGTGGAAGACACCAAGCAAGAAAAGGAAGATGCAGAGTCAAAGGTGACAGTGGTGCTGGAAGACACCAAGAAAGAAAAGGAAGATGCAGAGACAACGGTGAAAGTGGTGGTGGAAGACACCAAGGCGGAAAAGGATGATGCAGAGAAAGGCAAAGAGGTGGAAAAAGAGGACGAGGCTGTGAAATCACCTGAGAAGGCTGCAGAGAAACCGGCGCAAAAGGTGGAAAAGGAGGAGAAGAAGGAAAAGACGCCGGCGGAAAAAAAGACTGCGGAGAAGAAAGACGACAAGAAGGACAAGGCTGCGAAACCAGATGGAGAGAAGGCCAAAAAACCTACTAAACCTGCAGCTAACGGAGGCACCGCGACACCAAGCAAAGACCTGGCAAGTGCAGAAAAGAAGACTAAGGTAGGATTTACTGGAAGGTATAAGACATGTTTCTACTGTACATAGTGTTAGACTCCATTTACACTGAAAACAAACATGGCTTGTATACAACACGGAAACAGGTGAATCAAACGCATACGATTTCATGAATTCAAAGCACTTGATAATAATTTCATCAGTGGGCCTGACATTCAGTCACCATTCTGTTTATTTAACGACAAACTACTGCCGGACGAGTCCTAGAGGTGGCTGTTGTTGACTAACTTCTCAAAAACACTGAATGTCACTTTCATTCATTTGTTCTGAACTCTTGACATGTAAGACACAAGAGCCAGGTTGAGGTTAGCAGCTCCTTAGTTAGAGGTTTGATCTCTGGTACATGAACCATGAGAAACTGAACCAAAGTGGCTCCCAGTGTGTGAACCAGTTGGTAGATGTGTCGCTTTGAGCCCGATAGATGTAGAAATGTGCTGGAAGACCATTTACCTTTAGTTTAGGATCAAGACAGGTGAAAACTGTTGGAAAATCCCATGTGGGTTTTAGATTTATTAATAATTTCACTATGTCTGATGCTAATGCTCCTGCCATTGCTATTGTTCAGGCTGACTGTACATATTTAGATCCACATATACACAAAAACAGCCGTCCCACAACCATCCTACCATACCCTATATTCACATTCAAACTAGTTCCAACTATTATTTTTTACCTTATTTTTATTCCATGTTTGATTCAGTTGCTGCTTGTGCAGCTCAACCCCGCATCCGTCATCATTCATTTTCCTTATTTTTCTTTTTCCCCTTTTCTTTGCTACCTTTCCTTATCCTTGGTCCCTCCATCCACCCCATGCTCATCGCAGCCTGCACCCGGGGCAACCAGACTGAGCACCGCTGCCAAAACGCGGCCAAGCTCTGTTGGTGGTTCAGCCGCTGCCCCCATTAAGCGCCCCACACCTTCCTCCTCCACCACCACCACCACCCACACCCCAGACAAAAAAACAACCACAGCCAAGGCACCATCCACAACAGCTGCTGGGCCCAAGCGGCCCTCCACCACTTCTACCAGCCGCCCCTCATCCTCCACCACCACCGCTACACGTGACGTTAAACCCAAGGTAAGTGTCAGCCATGGAGACATATGGCGGAGGAGGCTGAATGCTATACAAAACGAGCCAGCTGGATTGAACTGATGTAATTCATCCTGATGGATCCTTTCCAAAGGCACACTCCAAGCTTTCGTCTCAGAAATCAGAAGGTCATATTACATCAAAATGTCGGTGCACTTTAGAAAGAGCGTGCAAAGGTTAAATCACTGTTAAATGTTCACATTTTTGCAAAAAAATGGATTTCCATCTGGCTCAGGGAATTTGGCCATCTGGTCTCTGCCTCTTAGCACGCACAGGGTGCATTATTAAAGCACTGTGATGAGTCAAAGGGCACAGCTTTAGGGTTGGCAAGACTGAAAACTGCACATAATGAAAACAAAAGCTTTTTTTCTCCAAGAAGGTAACACGCTGATGGATTCAGAAACACTCAGATGTGCATTTTACTAAAATTGGGCCAGTAGTCACGGGCAGTAACAGCGCTTTGGACTTTTGCTCTTTGGTGATTGAGCGTGATTTTTCATGCTCACTGGCACTCTGCACAAACTGCCACTCTGACCGGTTCGTATCAGGTTGTCTGGACGATACCTTGAATAAACTGCATTACTCAGGAGGCTTGGCCCTATCTGATGCTGTGAGAACTGTTCCTGTTCTCACCTGTCTGCTTTTCTCTGTAGGCAGCTTGTTTAGGTAGCTCAGTAATGTTGGCCCGGGTCCAAAGGGGCACGACGAGAACACAAAGACACAGGTGGAAGTGGTGAAGAGGTGTTTTGTTTGTGTGATTTTGCATGGAATACAAGGAGCTTAGAGATCAATGGATGTAATGATATTATCGCACCAAAAGCTTGTGTAAATAGTCAATCATCGTCTGAAATCAATCGTCCACTTGATCATATCTGTTTGGACTGAACATCAGTAATGTCGTCTATTCACTGTTCAACTCAGACAAACACGTGGCAGCCATTTTCCTATGACGTCATACAGTTATATAAAAGAATAATGATCACGCCAGGTGTTTATTCGCTAAGACACACCAGGAACTTAAACTACCTGCAGATTGGTCCAACACATGAATGCAACACCAATAGCCAACTTGGTGAAAATGCCATATAACCAACAGCCCTTACTGTTGTCCTGTAAGATGGATTGAAACAAGGAGAAATAGAGTCCAGGATTGTACAGCAGACATCCTCAAAGGTTCCTATAAGTGTTTGGTCTGAAACCACCCATGGTATTCCTCTTTGGGTGGCATTGAATTGTAGTTTCTTTTTCTATTCTCTTTCTTTTATGAACACCTCCAAAGTTTACATTTTAAATCTGGATAGATCCAGTACATTTACTAAACTAACTCCATGGTGGGATTGATCTATTTGAAATTAAATCTGAGTAACCCTTTAAGTCATCATGCACAGAAACAATTGTATATTACAGCATTTGCCAGTATTAAAATGCTTGTATTATGTACCACATACATGTCCGATATATGCTGCACAATAGTGTTATCTTGTGTAAATCGGAGTCGTACTACCGGTGGCTTCAGGACGAATCTGGAAAACTAGCCATTTTTATCCCATGACACATGTCCCTCCTCAGTGCTCTCAAAAACCTTCCCTCTCCCTCTTTTGGTGGCCCCTTAAATGCAACTAGTGCGACATGACATCCAATGAATTAACAGCCTTTATTTAGCTGCTCGACACCCCAGGGAAGTGGGGTGAATCAGTTCAGTGTGTCCAGTCAGTTTTTTTTTTTTTTTTTCCCGGACGGCTAAGCTGGATGTGGAGCAGGGCATCATCCTGTGAGTTACGGAGAGGGGGGATATGCTGCTGAACAAAAAATGTGCAGTCACGGTTGAGGGCTCAATCTACAGCTTACACACATTAGGGCGAAATGGCAAAATGTTTGACCTGGATTCGTCAGTGAAGGGAACAGTTGCATTGTGTCCCAGTTTATTGTTCATTTATTTTCCTGCTGCCTACATTCATCAATCTCTCCTTTCTCTTTCCCTCTTTCGGATTTCACTCCCTCTTTACAGACCACCACAGAGAAGCGCCCCCTGGTGCCAAAGGCCAGCACTGGCACCTCGAATCAGACAGGCTCCGCCGCCGCCACCAAAAATGGAACCGCCGCCGCGGCAGCCAGTAGAACCGCCACGACGGCGCGCACCACCACATCTACTCGCACGACTGCCACTGCCGCAGCCAGAAAGCCTCTGGGTGTGTACATAGATATACACATTTTCTGTTCATCATTTGGAAGACTTAATGAGTAAAATTCAGGATTAGTCTTTTGAAACACATTCATTCACTGGCAATCTGTGTTTTTAGCCTCTAAGACAGACGGCAAACCAGGAGAGGAGAAGAAGCCCAGCACTCTGAGGACTTCTACAGGTATTAAATCCCAGTTCCTTTACTCATTAGATGTTTTTTCCCTGTCAGTAAGACCCCTACTGGGTATTAGGCTGTTCCCTTATAAAACTACTACATCCTTTGACAAGTGACACAAGTCACAATTTACTGGGTCATAGGAAAAGCAGTAGAAATCAACCATTTGACAACTAGAATATTCTGAATGATAGATTAATTAATAAATTGGGAAAATTCAATGTTGCATGAACAATGTAGAAACACTCAGCACACCATACATAATCTGTAACAGTAGAGAAATCAATACACTGATCAGCATTAAACAACATTAAAACCATTGACAGGAGAAGTAAATAAAACTAAACATGTTACTTAGCACCCCATAGTAATGACACTCCTTGATGGCAGCAGCTGTCTGCAGCAGCCTCATACAGACACGCACACAAATATGGTTTAGGAACAACTCAAAAAACACAAAGGACGGCACAAGGTGTTGACCTGGCCTCCAAATTCACTAGATCCCAAACTGATCAAGTATCTGTGGGATGATCCACAGAGGCCCCTCCTCTCAAAGGCCCCCACTAACAACATTCTGTTACCAGATACCACAGGACACCCTCAGAAGACACATGTCCATTTTCTGATGAGTCACAACTGTTTTGGAGGCACAAGGGAGACCTACAAAATATTAGGAATGTGGTCATAATGTTATGCCCGATGGGTGTGTGTGTGTAAGGTCTATGAAAGCCTGTGTTATGTCCTGTCATGACTATGACTAATTAAAGGGTGAACCATGTATGGTAGTTTGTGAAAAATAAAGACTAGACAATAAAAGGGACATTAATATCTATTAGACGGACAAGAATCATAATGTCCACTAGTATTTAATAGACCGTTATTTTCAGCTGCTCTGTCACAACGCTGCCTCCCTCTGTATATTTCCATCCTCTTTCTTCCTCACTCTCTATTCCTGTCATACGTTCCTCAGTTTTTCCCCCATGTCTCTCTCTTTCTACACAGTTACAGCTTTACCTCCTCTTGTTGACAGATTAGTTTACATTTTGGCAACAGGGGAGCCGTCAGCAGAGAGTGTGACAACGTACCGCCACACCGCAACAATGACGCTGGGGCTCGGTGAGGGAGCGGCTTAATAGCTGAAAGGCTGTGGAGAGTTTAAAAACCTTCGCCGCAGCAGCCTGTGGATTACTGTCCCCTCGCTGTTGACAGGAGCTTGCAGCTCTTGCTGATGCAGCCCCGGGTTGTCTTAATCCGCCAGGGTTCATACAAAAAAAGTCAAATTACTCTTTGGAAACGAGGCAAGGGGGGGCTTTCCTCAATTAAACATGTCTTATCTGGAGCTGGAGATAGTCGGGGGGAAAAAAGGCACTCTGGAGGGATTGACAGCAGGACACGTGGCTCAGCATGTCTCAGCACTTTAAAGAAAGAGCTGACATACCATACTGACAAATGTGTGCGAGCTGACGGATTGTAACTGCTGCAAACATGGCATTGCCTCAGTGCTGCGTGGCTTAGGAAGTAAAGGATGATAGAACTTCTGCTCTCACGCAGCAGGAGAGTTTATTATAGACCACCTGAGCTGAAAGGTCCTCTCACCAACTTAACGAATGCACGGGTTGCTATTCTATATTGTCTGTTTACTCCACAAAAGAATTAATATTTAATCTCTTCTGCTACCTACTGTTTACTGAAATACTGATATTTCAAAAACAAAAGTGGAGCGAATTAGATTTCCTTTATTTTAAGTGTAATCCATCCAAACCAAAAAGATTTAAAGATCCTCTGAAGCTGATCATTTCTTTCTATCTTCTCTCCCTGCAGCCGACTCCACCAAGCCCAAGACCACCGCCTCTACCACCACCCGCAGCACCGCTTCCTCCACGGCTGCCTCTCGCACTCGAACCACAGCAGCCAAGCCGGCCACGCCATCCTCCGCCCCGGGCGCTGCTCCAGAGAAGAAGCCCCCGGTGCCCCGAGCTCCCCGGCCCTCTTCCGCAACCTCAGCCACCACGGCCTCGAGGACCGCGGCTCGCCCCGGCACCGCACCGGCCCCCGACATCCGCAACGCTCGCTCCAAGATCGGCTCCACTGACAACATGAAGCACCAGCCTGGAGGAGGGAAGGTAGGTCCCACCGTGGTGCAGGCTGCTTCTGAACTAACAGGAAATGTACTCTTACTACATTTATTTCACTTAAAAAGTCTTCTCTGGACGCGTAAACCTCTTCAGCCATAAACCTGGGAACAAAAAACACAACTTTGTCGCATTCATTTTGGCGGGGGTTCAGTTTCACTGTTTATGGCTGTGTTCTTTTACTTTGTTTCATCAAACTTTCCATTATTTTATATTCTTTCACCCTTTGCATGCTCATTTCGAATCATTTCACCCATTATCCAAACTCCAAAGTGCTGCTGCTAAAACCTAAGTTTAGCCATTTTTAGACTCACGTATCAGTCCTTTTTAAGCGTAGGATCTAGTTTTTGTCAACCAGTTTTAGTCCTTTTTAAACCCAGGATCTAGTTTTTGTAAACCAGTTTTAGTCCTTTTTAAACCCAGGATCTAGTTTTTGTTAACCAGTTTTAGTCCTTTTTAAACCCAGGGTCCAGTCTCTTTTAAACTCAGGTTTTAGTCCTTTAATTGACCCAGGTTTCAGTCCCTTTGTTTCACCCGATTCCCAGCATGTTATTTCCTATTTTCCTATTTTCCTCCTCAGTTGTAATAACTCTTACTGCTCTGACATTACGTCTACTCCATCTCTCTCCTTGCCATTAATATTCTCTCCTCTCTGTCTTTTGTCACTTTCTCATCTATATCCTTATCCCCTAATCTTACCTTGCACCTGGTGATAATTCCTTGCGCTTCCTCCTACACCGCCCTCTCTCCCCGTGTGTTGTCATGAGTTGTTTTCGTTGACCTGGGGGGGGCTTGTCTCTCCAGGTGTCATCTGCCTCTCAGAACAGGGCTGTCACCTCCAAAGAAACGAGCCAGGGCAAAGTGAGTTCCCTCTCCGTCCTCCCCTTCATCACCACACATACTCATCTTTTCTGTTGATGTGTTTTGCTATTTTATTTCCTTCATCTTTCATGTATATACAACTGAACAGCTGCTGGTACACCTTGCACCTTTTCACACATCTTACATTGTCACATTTTCGAACGCTCACTTTACACGTGAACGTTATCACTTGGGTTCTATTACAGGTGTCGCTCACAGTAAAACTGTGGATTCAAAATTAATTAATATCTTAATAAATGTAATTAATGTTTGTTTCACAAGGTAGGTTGTTCTCACTGTTAATTAACATCGACAAAGACGTGACGATTATAGAAGCTGATTTGGGATTTACTCCTGAGTTGAGGTTTTACCTTGAGCTATGACGAATAGCTGACAGAACAAAAAGTAATGATCCACCTCCATCCCAACCTAATTACACTTCTAAAAGACATCTCAGCTGGAGCCATTTAGGATCTAGGTTGGTTCTGGTTGTTTTTTTAATGAAGCCTGGATCAGGAATCCACAACCTGTTACCTGTTCTACTATGACACATTAAGTCTACATTTCCCAAAGACCAAAGACCACCAGACCATACACATAAATATGATATATGATTCAGGTTCAAGTCATCTTCAACCTCCATAAAAAATCATCTGAGACACATGCAGAGACACATGTGGATACATAACTGTATCTGATACGTTTGTAACACTGCTTCGTCTTGTTGTAGAATAAAACAGTATATGTATTTAACACAACTGTAACAACTAATCTGAATGCAAAATGTGTCGGGCAGCCTAATCCAGATATTGTTGCTTTTGTCAGTGGTCAGTCTGTGTTTAACTCTAGTCTGCTAACGATACTTTATCTGAGAGTCCAGGGTATTTTACTCTATGTGCTTTCTTAAAGATAGGTTCTGTGTGGTCCCCAGTAGACTCTGCTTTCCTTTTCTCTAGATTTTATGTTAAGAAGCATTTGAAATCCTTCCGATCCCTTTATATTTCTTCCACTATTCAATCTATTCAAAGCTAGTTTTCTTTAAATATTTTTAGTAGGACCATCCCCTCCTGTCCTTTCCTCTCTAACCCTACCTGTAATGGTGACTTCTTCTCCCCTACACTTCCTTTTGTCCTTCTCTTTTCTTCTCTTCTCCTATCCTCTTCTCTTCCTCTTCTCTTCTCTTCCTTACGATCCTTTTCTTTTCAATTCCACTACTGTGGTCTCCTCCCTCCCTGCCCCGTTCTCTGCTCTCCTCTCCCCTCTTGCTGCTATGCTGTGTCCATATAGGTTCAGATAGTCTCCAAAAAGCTGGACTTCAGCCACGTCTCCTCACGCTTGGGCTCCAAGGACAATATGAAGCATGTTCCTGGTGGAGGGAATGTAAGTACTGAGCTCATAAGCTCTGGCCCGCTAGCCAAACAATTTGACCTCATGAAATGGCTGGAATGAACAGCGGAGCAAAGATGAGACATTGTACTTCCATCTCTTGGAATCGGCCATGGAATTGTAAACATGTTAGCCCTTCAAAACAAAACTCCAAACTGAAGATAGTGGACAGCAGGCTAGCAAGCTGAATCTACCAGCACTTCTCCCGCTTTATGCTCTCCATGCTTCCTTTAAACTCCTCCTGTGTTGTCCTTCCCTGCAACTAACTTACTAAACCCCCGTCAAGCAAACCTCTGATTGACTCTGTCTCTTTCACGATTGTCCGCTGCTATGAGGACAGAATCACTGCTATCTTGCTTTCAGCACAAACATATTCAAAAAATAAATGCATTTTTCTTGACAACCAGCGTTTTGTAAGCACCACAACACGGAGGACGCCACAAGATATGTACCTTTTCTTGGCTTCTTGAGATCATCATTTAACCTGCTAGCATGAAATTCCAGAAGGACGCTCGTATGTCTACCTCGGTCCAGCATTTTCACAAAAATAAATCTATGAATGGACGTTGTGTGACATTCAACAGGTGCAGATTCTCAGCAAGAAGGTGGATCTGAGTAAGGTGACGTCAAAGTGTGGCTCCAAGGACAACATCAAGCACAAGCCTGGTGAGAAATGTTGAAATGCCCCTGCTGTATTAGATGTAATAGCCTTAACTCTGCTACAAATCCTCCATTGATGAAAGTTAACACACACTGGAAGTCAATCGATTTTACTTTTTTTAGTTTCTTTAGAGTAGGCAGACAGACACCATCGTAATAATCTTGGCAATCAGTGGTTTAATGTGAAAGAAGGACGTGTGGAAGCTCGTGTCTGTGTATGTACATGTACGATCATCCGACTGATTAGCCGCGTTTCCTGCAGGGGGCGGCGTCGTGAAGATCGAGTCTCACAAAATGAACTTTCGGGAAAAGGCCCAGTCCAAAGTGGGCTCCATGGACAATGTGAGCCATTCACCCGGCGGAGGAAACATCAAGGTGATATTATCAGGCACAGTTGGTTGCTCTCTATGTAACCTGATGTTTTTTTTTTCCATTTGTGTAGTTGTGGGAAACTGAAACTAATACCTGCTTATCTTTGGCTTTTATCTCAACCCTGCTTCATGAAGCTGCATCCGGTTTTCACAGACCAACTGATAAATTAAATAGTCATTATGCAGCGTGATCTAGAGTTCTGGAGAGTTGTGTGTGAAGTTTGATGACACCTGCTGGAATTATTCCTTCATTATTAACTGCATAAAATGCTGCTGCACCTGTGTGTTAAGATGCATTGACTACATGCAGCCATGTTTACTGTCACTTCCACAGTGTTCATGAAACTGTGAAATACAGTTTTGGCTGCTTCTGCTACTACTACTACCCTACACTACTTTTACTGCATTATGCTTGACACAAAGCACAAAAGGGAATATATACACAGAATATGTACAAGTGCAATTTAAAAGAGAAAACTTTAACAGTGTTTTTTGGTCACTATCTAGTCCCTCCTGTAGTTTCCTACAAATCTATTTATTTAGCAAACCCTGAAAACTTTGATGTGGTATTTTTTCTACAGCATTAAACTGTCGTGGCTAAATGAGCTAATAATACATTCAGGTGTGAACGCGTGGGTGTAGCTTAATCAGATTTCACCCACGCTCATCACACAGCTCATCGACTTACTGTCTTAGCCCCGCCCACTTTAACCTTTGGAAAAGGACACAGAAAAACAGGATCTCCTCATAGCGAGAACCAAGAGAATATAATAACATGAATTGATAAGGTGAGTGATAAATAAATGATATCCTAATCACTCACCTGCATTCAGATACTACTGAAGGACCTCTGTTCATCATCTTTAATGTGCTGCATTCAAACCTAGATGACAACCAGACGAAACCACCCTCACTGACATTTTCACAAGAAAAATCATCCTGGTGTGATCAGTGTCTTCATTCTCTGCATGTCAGTGTCTAAACATGTGCAACAGGAGTGTGTGAGGAAGGATTCACGCTCGTCTCGTTTCACCGCTGTTTTTTTTTTCATTACGACATCTGAAAGATGTTGGCTTCGAGCTGCAGTCACAGATAATGCTGACTGCCTGTCATCAGCCATGTGAAAGCCACCCGACACACCTCAAACTCTTTTCTCCCGAACCTTGGAGCTTCTGGATTCTCCCCTGCACGGGACAACACATCTGAACCAAGTCCAAGATATTTCAGAGCGAAGGAATTGAGAGAAAGTAGCTCTACAATGCAGAAATGCTGCGTCATTATATGAACAAACGGGTTAATTTACCATGATGTCACCTGTCCCCTCAGCCTATGGCAGTCCATCTGTGTTTCACGATCGCTGCATGATCACATCATTCGCTGACATCCTCATCCACAGCTCTGCACGCCCAGTCATCGCGACGATTGCTAAGAATAGAACAGAAAGTCGCTTCTTAACGAGTGAAGTCTATTTTTTTTTAAATATCCGCAGAGCTTTTGTGAGGTTAAATAAACACCGTGTCTCACTCCCCATCTCGTTCTGTGTTGCTGTCAAAAGTCTCCCACTGGTGGGTGTTCATGTATTTTCAGTAGCAGTGCTGTTGTTCACCTTTCAATTGACAAGGCTGGCCATTTTTCTCAGTGCTGCCAAATCCCATGAAAAGGCCAAAAACAAAAACAAAAACAGTATTGTGTCTTCTCCAAAAACTGTGACATTCATTATCATTCATTGTCATACTACACACAGATTATAGTTCACATCATTCTGGCTCAGTCCCACGTTCACATCCTGCTCTGACTCCTCACTAGAGCGTGAGATTTCAAGCAGCGTTTTCACAAAGCCACACCAGCCAGCTGAGAAAGAATTAGTGGTCTGCGTTTACACAGGCCAACTGGGAACCACTTTATTTGGGTCTTTATATGGGATTTGAGCATTAAATATATACTGCCAGGTCTTAAAGCCAGAACGTTTCACTGAAACCTTGTATCTGTGAAGATATGAGGCAGACAAAACACTGTGTTCTTATTGACTGTTGAACTGTGCATAAACTAGAAATCCACTATAAAAATAAATCCATAGGATCGTCTTTAATTCCAAGCGGGAGAAACAGCATTCAGGCTTTTGTATAAATGTCTTTGAGAGTATGTGTTTCGCATTTTGCACTTTACATCTGCTTTTTTACACAATATGCTCGGCTTTAAATTTAGTTTTCTGGCACTGCATTCATTAGGCATGCTTTGTTTTTCTACTTAAGTTGTTATTTTTTCTAATTCCATCTCTCTTCACCATGCACAGCCTGGCTCCAGATCAGCCTTTTTTTCTTTTTTTTTACCTGCCCTAGCCAAAAATTTCTAGCAGAACAGATCTACCTGTGTGAGTTTTAAATCTGAGGAGTACGTCCTAGATCTAGATCTGGAGCCAGGTTCTTCCATCCCCACCCCCACCGATTGACCCGCCCTGCTATGTGTTTCTTAGGCTGAGGGGGCCCAGGAGGCAACAGAGGGGAGTGGGATTCCCCTGAGTGGCAGCCCGGCCCCAGCCCCAGGCTCCGAGCCGGGCCAGGCTGGGAGCCCCGCTGCCCAGGAGAATGGGCTGAAGGACGGGGCTCCCTGTGATAGTGAGGGCCTCCCGGAGCCCCAGGCTCTGGACTCACGCATCCCAGAGACAAGTAAGTGTGTGTGCGTGTGTTGTGTGGTGTTTGATTCCCACATGGCAAACGTGGAAAGAGGAGTCAGACAGGAGCAGTCGAGGATGCCCAGCGTTATCCAACAATCAGGAACATTTTAAAAGTATTTTTTTTCTCTCCTCAGCTGAAATCACTTGATCACTGTGACTGCATCGTGTTTGTGCTGTATTCATCATGTCTGTAGTCCAGAGCCCCTCATCACACCACCGCTTTCTGGCTTCTTATCTTGCAGGCATCTAATTCTGCTATCCCTCTGCCCTCCTCATCTCAACTTCTCCCTCGACATCACTGCCTCCCTCCTCCTCCCCGCCTTCTCCTGTCTGATTTTTTTTTCTCCCTCTCTACCTTTTCCCCTCTCTTCCTCCCCCCCAAACCTTTCTGCTGCAGATTGAGTCTTTCAAGCTCAACTTCCGCGAGAATGCTCGCTCTCGCACGGACCACGGCGCCGACATCATCACCTGTCTGGCCCCCCTGGACGACGACAACAACAGACCCCACCCACACGGATCCTCGTACTCTCTGCACCAAAACCACCACCACCACCATCACCATCACCATCACCCGGCTCCTCGCAGCGTCTCCCTCATCGAGGCGCTGGCTTCCGCCGGCTGCGTCACCTCCCCCTCTGCCCCCTCCTTGCTGCAACTTCAGGTGGAGGCGCGGGGGGATGACAGCAGCTCCTTAAAGGGATCTTGACCTCTCTGACCCCGGTTCAATCCCATTTTATCTTAAATCTGTCAGTGCAAAAGTTTGAATCATTCAACCGATGTGTCGTCATGCCGTCTTCTCTCATATCCACCGTCGCCCTCATCATCGTCGCCCCCATTCTCCCTCATTTGGCTGAAGTGACTGTATAGACTATGCTTGGGCCATGGTGGGAATCTTATTTGAAGGGGAATGAGGGGCTCCTCACATGTTTGGTTTGCCTCTGTTCTAAGCCGGCCGTTCTGGAATCACTTGGATGCTCTGGTGGACTTTCCCTCTCCTCCACACCCACAAACAACAATAGCTTCATTTGTCAAAACACATGACGTGAAAACCAGTATCAGCGTCGCCTCTCGTTTCTGTCGCACGCTTCTCTTTCCCCTGTGACCGGTTTGTTCCCAGCAGCCCTTCCTTCACCCTCTGCTAAAATAACATCACAGTAATTCAGTGTGAATCCATCTCGTCGTCACCTCTTCTCTCGTCACTATCACTCAACATAACAACAACAAAAAAAAAACTAGACAGGTAAACAAGTAGGCTGTTTCAACCATTTTAGTCTCTTTAACTCTTTATTCTCTGTGTTTGTGATGATGTGTTTGACTGACAAAATGGCGTAAAAATGAGCTTTGGTGTTCTTATTTTCCGTCGAGTTTTCTTCTTCCTTTCCTACTAGGTCTTTGATTTTGAAACAAGGTTGTATTTATTTATCTTATGTTTATTCCTGTATGAGCAATACAACGGGCGGTCTTTTTTTTTTCTTTTCTTTTCTTCTTTTCCAGTAGCTGAAAATCTTGGAACCACGCACAGGTTTTTTTTTTTTTTTGTAAGCCAAGACACACAGTGAAGGAGATGTCGTTCAGAAGGAGAGAGAATGTAGAAGATGGATGCGTGGCTAGAAATTTAAAGACGTGTCGTAGCTCGAAAGTGTCTGAAATGCATTCGTGGAAGTTTGTCGAGACGTTTTAATTGAGCGCGCATATGTGGAGCTAGGTGAGGATGGATGGAGAGTGTCTCTGAGGTGGAAGGAGCTGTGTACGTCGTATGTGCCTCCTGTAGCTCTTAACCTGAAATTTGCAATGAGGTGGACGCCGGCTCACGCCTAAAACCCGTCAAAGGAAGATGGAGTATCAGTGAAACGAAAATGTTTAAGGGAAACTCAGTAAATCAAGCTGTCCTGATAGTTGTTGTCTCATTTCAGGTGTTTCTATGAGGGTCATGGTAGCATGTTGTTTGGCATTTTGACTAAAGCTGCAGCTGAATATGAAAACACCTCCAGTAGCACGCGCTCTTCTTGTTGAAGTTTAGGTGGTGGAACATGACGTGGCTTTAACTTCTCCTCTTGTAGCAATGTATTCAACTGTTGCCTCCAATTGCCTTTATAATGCATGGCCAGATACTATATTATATTTTAAATGGTCAGCAGCTTCAAAAGTAGGCTGATTTGTCAAACGTCATGCATATCGCTTCAGTTGTTGAGTGCAGTGCAAAGCAACAAAATTAAAAAAATAAAAAAAGTAGCAGCCATGCAGATGTGCCAACAACTGGCTACTTGAGGCTGGATAAAAAAACATCAGACTGTAGAAAACATGGATGCCATGACAGCACACAAGTATGTGGAGCTCCCCCTGGTGGCTGGCTGGTATATTCACCCTGGTCCATTTTAGTGAGACTTGGGCCTGAAACACTAAAGTTTAGGTTGAATAAATTTTTTCCAAGGATGGTTTCTGGCAGTTTAGGTAGTTAAAATGATGCAGAAGAATGTCCCAGTGTGCGTTTTTGTGAGAGGTTTCATTTTATTCATTTGACGCTATAAAAAGAGGATGTGACATCACGATGATTGATAGCTGCCATTTACAACCGCCAGTGAGTCTGGTGAAAGAATCCGTATGATACTAGTGAAAATCCGAGTCCATATTTTCTACAGTCTATGTTCAAAACAGGTAGATTGCCGCTGGTTCCACGAAAATAATAATAATAATAAAGTTTTGGTCTCTAAAGCTGATTTCCTCCTTCATAACCTCCGTATGAGGTTGAATTTTAACGCTCCCATTTAAGGCTTAAGTTATACATGAAGGAACAGCTGCTTTGATTGACAGGTCAGTAGCCTCTGGAAAAATCTCTGCTTCATGATCCGCTTGTGTTCACCAGATAGCTGCTAAATGTATCTGCCTTCTGTTTGGTGCTGGACGGGTTGTATACTGGGTTAAATAGAGCTGAAAACATTGTTGGTAAGAGTAGTGAGGTTGTACCAAAACAAGAATGTTCCGGACTGTAAAACCAAAACAACAAGCTGAAAGACACTAAAACTATTGGTTAGGTTGCAGATTAGTTCAGGACTTTGGTGGGCTTTTAAACACAGAAGTTACTTACAGTTTCACATTTTATAACCACAGTTTTGTTTACTGCCTCCTAGAGATGATGTCAAACTACGAAAACACTTCTAATTTTTTTGTATTCAAATTGACACTTTACAAATGATCTTTAGAAAAGATTTGATGAAACTTAATTGCACCTTAATATTTTCCCATATCAATAGAGGGCTGACTGTGCTGGAGTGGTGGTATTTAACTATAGATTTACCCCCTTTATGAATACGAGATCCTAAATTACTGCTTTACAAATAGATATGAGCTTTTTGCATGTTAACATAAACACAGCAATAATCTGAATTACAGTGCCCATTTGCTTTTCCTCTACTTTTCAACTATGATATATAAATCCTTTTCTTGACATAAATCGGCAATAACTTCTATTACTGTCTTCGGAAAGTTGGGACGTTTCACAAATGCAGATCTGGGAGTGTCGAGATAGTTGAGCTGCTTTGTGCCACAGCTGTCTTCTAGAGAAATCCTTCTTCGTGCCTGTAAAACTAAATCGTAGCTTGGCTTTTGCTCCATAGTTTTTACTTACCATCACTTAATGCGATTGCACATGGATGTATATAGATATGTTATCGCTGATGCCCTCAAGATGAGAACAAAACAAAGTCCAGCAGCAACAATGGAGGGCTCAAGGTCGCTTTTATTTCCGCGCACCTTTTAATGGTTTTTAATGGGAGGAAGCATTTTTATCATGACTAGTATGGCTATTATTCTGATTATTAGTATGACAAATTGAAAAAGTCTGCCTTTTTCATTGGAAAGGGGCCACTGAAGTGAAAAGAATGTCTTTTGAGATATATTGTACTAAAGACGCAACACTTTTGTATATGTATTTATCGTTGTGTTCCTGTATTCTCGTGGTGGTTGTGCTCTCGCAGTTTGAAGGGGTCGTACTTCTGACTGTGGCGGACAGTTTTACAAACTGCAGGATTTATGCCCCGATGCACCAAACTGATTTTATTTGAAGTGCTCGCAGTAGCAGCTTGATTTTGACCGTGCTGAGCTGGCGACATGGAGCTGAATTCATTAAATAATTATGGAATTTCGCCATGCACAAGTATTCCTGCACACAGTTAAATCATGCCCACAAGCCCAGTCTTAAGAGATGAAAATAATGTTCCGATTCGCTGTTAAGCTTTTCTGCCGGGGTACAGTGACTGTCGGTTTGTATGTTAAAGCTAATGCACCTGAATCACACATACAGGCCTGTAATTTGGAAATTCTGCATGTCAAATCAACATTGTGGTATACATCAAAGAGCAACGACCTTCATGGAGAGGCCCTAACACATTCTAGTTTGAGGTTAAGACTAACTGTAGCTGTCAGGTTTGTAATAGACGCTCCTTAGAGCTTCATTTACTGCTACCGCACTCATACCAGACAAGTGTAACACTAGCTAATGAACACCTACTGTACCTGCAGAGCATGCTGAAAAACAATGGGATGTGTTAGGTAGACTTACTTTGTCATTTGCAGAACCTCCTTATTGTTTTTGTTTGTTTGTTTGTTTTCTGTGTGTGTTTTTTTTTCATTAATTTCTTTTACTTTTTTGGTTTGGAAAAAAAAGTGTTTATTGTGATTACTTGTTAATTAGTGATGTGATTATTAAACATGAAATA
Source organism: Mugil cephalus (assembly GCF_022458985.1). NCBI lineage: Eukaryota > Metazoa > Chordata > Actinopteri > Mugiliformes > Mugilidae > Mugil > Mugil cephalus. Next base: position 21,280,783 of record NC_061787.1, read on the forward strand.
AATTGGACTAAAACTCATCTGTGTTCCACTTTAATGGGCTCTTGTTTGTTTCATCCACTGTGCTGAGATTTCTGAAATCTCTTGCTCTATATGCTATGAAGAAACAGTGAAGGTGTGGGTTATCATACAACTACTGATGCGTGTACATTGATCAAGCATAACATTACGACCACCAGATTCAGAAATAGGCCCTGGGAGATCAGCTGAAGTGTGAGTAGTAGAAAGGAGGAGGAGAAGGAGAAGTGGTGCTTCACAGGCAGAAAATAGTATTAGTACTAGTCATTGAATTACTGAATCTTTTCAGTGGATATGAAAAGATAGGTAGGTAGGTAGACAGACAAACAGACAGATTTGTGTCTACACTGTGTGGTTCTGTAGTTCCCCTTTTCCCCAGTGGAGATATTTGACTTGTGTAGGCCCCTCTGTAGGACGGTAGGGGGCAGACTTTCAACTTGTCGAAACCCAATTTCAAGTGAAGAAGAAGCAGACGGTTGCTGGGGTAACGACAACATCGGTTCAAGTTGCTAACTGGCTCTTAGCTGGTGCTTCACTCTGGAGTTGACAAACTAAACTAAATAGTTCGGTTTGACGAAAATAACATAGCGAGTATAGAGGATCCATATTTAAGGTACGAAGTGCTTGTTACTATATTCAATCTCTTTCGTGCTAACAAGCCAAAGCTAAAGGTGTTTTTACCTCGACGCTGCCTCGATAGCGATAGCATCGGGGTGGCGTTTGCTAATAAACTAAAACAGCTGCAACAAAATAATCTGTTAACGAACATATTAAATGATTCTGTTTGCGGGACATCATGTCAAGTTAAGATTTTAAACTAATGAGCAGAAACCTAAAGTCTAACTGGTTAAATAAATGTGTGTCTTGAAGGTTCATTGACGTCAATGTGTTTTCATTCACAAGTTAGCTTTAAGATAGCATCAAGTGGACGAATCTCAGGTCATGACGACTTTTTTTTTGAGTTTGTAATCCCTATCTTTCCCACATGGGGTGAGAATTAATAAACATACAAGCATATAAATGAAATGAAATGCAACATTTAACTCTCTACAACCCCACGGAGAAAGTAAAAATATTTCCATTATGAACATTTCATGGATTATTTTGTACCGATTTCTACCAAGGCCCTTGTAATGATTGGCATATCCAGCAGCTTTAAGTCATCTAGAAACCTAGTATAAGGTTCTGTGTTGTGCCTAATGTGATATGTGTGAATGCTGCACCAAAAAGAAATTATTAATGAGCATGAGAGTTTCTCCAACAATCAGAGGAGCCTGAATCATGGGATTTCAGAAAGGGCTGAATTAAAAAAACTCATACATTTCTTACCTTATTCAGGTTGTTTCTTATTGAAATTTACGTACGTTACGTGTACTTCCTCCATGATTCCTCTAAAGTGAGAGTTCCCCTGTGCCATTTTAGTTTGATAGTGTTAGCTTTTTGCCTCTTAGGTTTGTTCTCTGTGGCAAAGGAGACACTAAAGCCAATGTTTTGCACCTTAGGAGCTTCATGTGATTTTTTTTATTGTTTTGTGCATTTTTTTTGTTTACTTTTTGAAAGAACAGATTCAGTTTCAACTCAGCATACAGCGTATATTTCCACCTTCTTCCTCTACTTGCACCAAATTGGCTCAGTAAAATGTGTTTAGCTATTTCAAAGCTAATTAAAAGTTGAGACGGGACGTACTAATTACTGGGGCTTTGGCCACCACTTAATGTGTTAATGCTTCAGGACTCAAAATAGTAAATTTTCAGTTACTTGCGTCTCTGTCCTCTAGGCCACTGTCATCATGCCTCATTCAGCTGTGGGAGCACCTCTGGATTGTTCACATTTTCACACAGCAGCGGTGAATTTGTCACTTATTTTTGTTGCTTTTAGTGTGTATACTGGTTTTAGACATCATGGCAAGCCACCGGCCTCCCTCCAGCATAGGACGGCCCATGACCCGTAGTGGATCTGTGGTCCCTGGTGCAGGAAGACCTCCAACAGCTGTCCGGCCTCCTCCTACAGCTATCCGTGTTGCAACTGGGGTAAGCCTGCTCCAGCTGTGACTTCTTTTCTCTTTGACATTCTGGCTCATCAGCCTCAGTATTTTTTTTTTTTAATGTTTTCTACTAATGATCTGAGAGAAACTAAGACTTATGAAATTTAATTCATGCATTATCAATTCAGATGGTTCCAGGTACCAGTGGCCATCCTGGTATGAGGGGTGGCATCCCCATCGCTACCCCTGGTGTCCTGTCAGCACAGATCAAAGTGACTGACAGGCCTGTCACCCAACAGGGGCTGAGCGGGATGAAAACTGGCATGAAAGGTGGGTTTTATTTTCATGGATTAATGTTTTCATTGATTCTGGTTCGTATCTAACATGCAACTGCGCTCCTCCCTATTCCTTTCCCAAAAGGGCCTCAGAGACAGATTCTGGATAAGTCTTACTACTTGGGCCTCCTCAGGTAACACATACATGCTCCTGCCCCTTTATGTTTTTATGTTGGAACTCATTTCAGGAGGTTATGCACATAATTTCCAAGGTGTTACATATATAAAGACATACTATGAATTGTAGATTTGGACTACAGTAATATTAGATTTATGGTTGTACCGTTGCAGGTTTTTCTATATTTATGGATATTTATGTCTGACATTATTTTTGATGGTGAATATTATTTTTGTTTGTTTGTTTGTTTGTTTTTTACATTAGGAGTAAAATCAACGAGTTGACTACCGAGACCAGCAAACTGCACAAAGAGATTGAAAACTACAACCAGGAAAATTCAGTCTACCTGTCATATGAGAAGAGGTGGGTGTCTTTGCTACTTAGTCTTGCAGTGCCAGTAAATAACACAAGGTTAGGGTTACACTGGCTGTCTCATTTAGTGGGAAAACAAACAACAATCATCAAAGACTTTAATATATGATTGCAGTAGAAGACCACCAACATTAACTTACTTGATAAATGGTTGAAAGGTAAATACATTTTCTCTAAATATAACAGAACAAGCAAGTTACATAGAAAAACTTTGCTTCAGTCTCCCAGCATCAAACTGGTGATATGACCCCACTCAGTGTCCTGTGACACAAGTGACCTACATAGACATTTATGTTATGGAGTCTCCAGGTGAGCCCCAGTCTATAAATCATATAATGTCATTCAGTTTCATTTTATACAAAAAAACAACATATCATATTCTAACATATCAGTTATTAATATTATTTTTACTATATTTAAGCCCTTTGTTTGCAGTTAGGACAGATTCTCTTAGCTACGGTACATAAATTTACTCTCCATCTTTCCTACAACAGTGACTTCCATGAAAATACGCCGGCTTAAATGATGCCTTCACAAAAACTTGACATTCTACGTTCCAACTGGGAAATTTCAGACTTCCAATATCATAGCGCTCATGTTACAGGTTTCTCAGAGGAGAAAAAATAAGTTTGGTATATTGTCACCATGAACATTAGAATATGTGCAGCTGCTATTATATGTTATATTTTAGAAGCAGTGACCTCTGAGTTTGACAACTCAGAGCTCATTTTTCTCAAGCTGTCTTGATTGCAGCATCAGCTGCAGTGGATCTCAAACATTCTTTACAAGACCCCCCCGCACCGTACTTCTGACTGGCTAGTGATGGCTAGTTTGGAGAGGGCAAGCTGCGTACTCTCATTCCATTGGTAGGCAAACTCGAATCTGACCATATCCTGCATCAAAATTTTTTTTTTCTATTTTTTTTTTTATCTCAAATACTTTAAGCCCTGCATATTGTACATGTAGGGAGACACATGCAATACTGGTTGAAAACTGGTGAAAACTGATGGTGAGCTCAGATCAGACAAGTTTTGGCGCACCCTCGGTGTTCTCTGGTGCCCCCCAGGTTGGGAACCACTGCAATAGGCACTAGCCATGATGAGTGCATTTCTTCATCTGCCCTCTTCATTAATCTCGCTGATTAGTGGTTTTCTTAAGGCTACACAGCTGTGCAGTCCCAGTCCCTTGAGTTCCTTTCACATATGTGTGGAAATGCTCTTACTTTAACTGTTAAACATAACCCTGAGTTCTACTGTTGTTTTTCTTTGATTTGATTTCACCAAACTGTTTAAGTTTTTTCTGACCACATTTCTTCTGCGTAGATGATGGTTCCTTACTATCATTCCAGTTTTAATGTGTTAGACAGTTCTTAACCCAAGGATGTGTATTTCCACATGGGTGTTTAAAAATTGTGAAGCTGTATCATTTGGGGTTACATAACTAGCTGAAAGATAATGGCCCATGCACTAATTACACAATAGGAGGCTCATAACTATTTGCTTAGTTTAATCCAGGTGGTGAATTCATTCATTCATAAATGTAAAAGTTGTTTGTTTTATACCTGAAAGGCCAAGTTAAGCTTGAAAGACAAACATGCTTGAATTACTTGTTTGGTATAGAGCAGCGCTGCAAGAAAAACGCTTTAGTGGTGAGAACACCTTTCATTATTGGGCTTTCTGTGCAGTTCTGCCTTCATGTCAGTTATTCTATTCCAACCTTAAAAATGTCAGCAACTCCTCTGTGGTACTAATTAAAACTGTTCTGTTTAACATTCTGACATCGTTGCCATCGTCTGCTGGACACTGGAGGATTTTCACACACAAAAAGGGCTGTGACATTTTCTTAAACTTTGATGTTTTGTGTCCACTACAGAGCTGAAGGCCTGGCTGCAGAGATTAAGGATATGCAAGGTCAGCTGGCTGACTACAACATGGTAAACAGCAAACTCACTACTCCTCAAATAACAGTCACATTCACGTATGGTAGTGGGGCAAGAAACCACAGGAAAGAGACAGTACTTTTTTTTTATTTACCTGTTGAGCTGAAGCAGTTATCCATGTTGACATATAATGGTGTGTTCATAGCTGTTAAATCTGTAGACATGGAGGACAGTAAACATGTGCAACTTCAGCATTAGCAATGTATTTCAAAAGCTAGGACAGAACATCCTACACTAAGCTTTAACTCATTTGTCTTCTGTATTTGTGTTTTCAGCTAGTGGACAAGCTCAACACCAACACAGAGATGGAGGAAATGATCAACGACTACAACATTGTGAGCACACTGTGTAAACTATGTAAAAGAGGTGATTCACTGGGCCGATTCTGGGAGGAGAACTTATTTCAGACACAATAAGAGTTCTTTTATTTCCTCTTTCCAGCTGAAGGCCCAGAATGACAGTGAAGCACAAAGCATTGACAGCATCTTCACTGAGAGGAGAGAGTAAGTACAAGTGTTGTTAGGTTAATGACACTGTGTTCTCTCAAGCACATTTATCTTGCCTGATATTATGGGGGGCAGAGGTCTTCGTTGAGGAATTATTATTCTTGTTTTTCCACAGCTAATGGAACTATTACATGCTGCATTAACACAAATATTTACATGGTGATCTTTGCTGAGTTGAAGTTTTTCAGAAGGCAAATTTTCAAAAGGTTTTAAAAATGACAATGTAAAGCAGAGCCCCTGGTTTCAGGGATATGTTGTCAACATAATTATAAGTTATTAATAAGCAACAAGAACCAATTAATAATGTAAAAAAAAATAAAAATAATAACAGAATGTAAACTTAAACAATAAGCAACAGCTGTGTCCACTAAGAAAAGGAATATCAGTGTCCTTGATACTGTTACAAACTAAGTGGTCTGAAGAACTTTCTGTCACACGAGTAAAAGTATTCTTAACAAAAGTTGCGATTATTTTCAATGGTACGCCTTAAAGATGCATCAAGTATTTTAAATCTTGTACTGTTTATATTTACTAGATCTGTTCCTGCCTTTTTGTTGATAGTAATTTATAACTCATCGCTTTAAGTAGTCACTCAAGGGAAAACTCTTTCATACGCAGTGATCTGGGTCTTCTTAGTAGTGCCATGCAAACCAGTGTGGATCTGCTGAGTAAAGACTCACATCAGTGCACTTATCTATAGCAAAGTAAGTCATGTTATTTTATCATTTTGTTCCTTCCATGTTTTTTTTTTTTTTTTTTGGAATTTTGTGTGAAGATAATTAGAAATAGTGAAAAAAGAATTACTTGATAAAAAAAAAACTTACAACAATCTTACAGTGGTAGGACAATAATTTGCTGGTTAATTTAATCATGTTATTCACCTAATGTGACATATATTATACATATCCTATCTAATATTCCATTGTACCACACAAGAGACCCTCTGTGACGTCCCTTCACAGAACACAGGTGACAGATTTTCCTTTTTGGTTGAGAGCCCTCTTGGTTTTGTCCCTGGTTCTTGAACTGTTGTATTTTTCTTCTTTGTGGTTTCACTAGAATCGCTTCTCCTGAATGTTACTCTTCACTCTTGATATACGAATCCTCAAAGTAGCCGTCCTGATCCACGTCTTCCTCCTCTGTCTGTCTGTTCTGCGTGAAGGTGAATGTCTGATGAGCCGGGTATGCTCCTGCCTCTGAAAAAAACGATGGCACGGTGCCGTCCTCCCTCTCGTCTTCTCTCAGCAGCCGATGTCGATAGTTGTGGAAGAGCTTGTACCAGGAAGGGCCCTTGATGGCGCATAAAATGAGCATGGAGGTGGTTAGTCCCAAGGCTATGATGCTGGATGTGAACTTCCATGTGTTGCCGAGTATAGGTGTTTGGTCTGAAACGTGGAGATCAAGAGACAGTCAAGTTATGTTTACATGAGAGAGAAGACAAGTTGAAGAAATAAGAAGAAGGGTCGTACCTTTATTGAGGCTGTTGTTCTGACTTGATGACAATGTTGTCATCAGCACAGTAGATGAGGTCTGAGAGTGGCCTGGGATTGAAGGCTGTTGTGTGGATGTAGGTGATGATGAGCACAGGGCCGTAGCCTCTAGAAGACTTTTTCCTGCCTGCTCTGCTGGAGATGCACACTTGACTGTTGGTTCCTCTGTAGAGCCATGCAGCATTTATTAATGTAATTGCAGTAAAGGTGGTAAAATTACCTTTAAATGTTGACAACATAACCAGACTTAGACTTGTTAACTGTTATAAGTGTTACTAGGTCTTGGTGTGACCATCAGGTTTTTGGAGGAATCTATCTATGCAGGCAGAGACATGTAGCGTGAACCATCAACTCCACCTGACATGATACACTTATTAAAAACAATATACAGTGTACCTCTTAGGTTAAGTTGAATCAGTCCTACCAGCTGAGCATTTTTCATTATCATACATCTTGTAGGTTGTAACTGAAATCAGGCTTCACATTTTATTTTTGTATTTTGATTCAATGCCAGAGGTTTTCCTACTTATACTTAAGTATTAGTAGTAGTAGTAAATCTTCAACAGCCAATCCAAAACTGTTACTATCACCTTGGATATGGGTTACAAGTCAGTCTGTTATTATGTGTACAATGTAAATCTGTATGGTAAACATGACTACCAATGGTAACATTTGCTGCGTTTATCTCTCCAATGGGTCTCAGAAGAGCACAGGAACAGTTCCAAGGATTTCCACGTAGGTTCAGCGTCTAGTGAAACCAGACAGGGTCAAGTTAATGGATTTTTAATCTATGGAATGATAAAGTTGTTGCTTGGCTATGTACTTTTGCTAAAATAAGTTTCTAGAAGGAAAACAGTTTGTACTGTGACACTCTTGTGTATTTACTCATTGTTAAAGGTTAAAAACGCTCTATTATTGCTACTTTTCATTTCTTTGTGTGAATATAAGTTAAGTATAAGTAACATGAAGCTGATGACAAACTGAAAATAGTAAAAAAAAAAAAAAAAAAAAAAAACAACAACAAGTGTTTAGTTATTTACACAGTTGCATTTCCCTGAGTGTTTTGCAATCTTCATGTGGAAAGTGTTTGAAAAAGCAGATCTTTTAAACCAAGAGTCATTTTTGGAGTATTTTGGACATTTTACCTTGAGACTCTTTAGCCCTTTAAATGTCTGTGCGGGGAGACTTGTCAGCAGGTTGCAGGAAAGGTCCAGCGCTGTTAAATCATTTAGGCCAGAGAAAGCCTCAGGGTCCAGGCTGTAACAATAACAGGAAAGTTTCCCCATACTGTACTTGGTGTGGAGTCTGAATGGTGCCAACACCTTAACTTGCTTTCTGTTTACCTGCTGATGTTGTTTCTGGCGAGAGACAGCACTCTGAGTTTTGGTAGCACGGAAAAGTAGTTGGCTGGTATAACCGTCACCTGGTTACTATCCAAGTAGAGTTCAACGAGTGTGGGATAGCTGGTTAGGGCTAGTCCGTCTTTATCACTCAGACTGATAAGGTTCCCCTTAATCACCAGTATTTTTACAGTGGTGGAATTTTCATTAAAAGGGATCTCTTCTAGAACCTTGTTGGTCAAGTTTTTTAGCTGAGGAACGGATGGAATTGTTGAGGTTATTACAATAAATCTGCACATAAAAATAAAAACATCAAAATTATTATTAAAGTCTACAACTTTTCATACCTGTTCATCTTCTTCAACACCCTCTGCAGCATTTATTACATTCATTACAAATACTGTAGTCAGCCACAGCAGGAGAAGAGGTAGCCGGTACTTTTCCATTATCCTGCCATGAAAAGAGGCAAATACAACATTTACTTAGAAAAAGAGACTCACAACAAACTATACTAATATTTTAAAAATGAAACGCTGAAGAAAATGCCACAGCCACTCATCCATGGGTAGATGTGAAACCTTTCAGGGGCGCCCATTAACGCCTAGTCTGGATTCTCTGGCTGTGGATTTGTTTTTAGAGTACCATTCAGGAAGATAACAGGATCAAAACAAACTTCTTGCTATTTTAGTCCACTATCTAGTTGTTACACACCCTGGTCATGTGAGCTTCCAGTTGATACCACCCACAAATGTCTCCTAATGAAAACCTAAACTCCCCACCAGTAATTTGGAGCTGAAGAAACTACTTGGATGAGCCCAACTGCCTTTTTTTCCAGCCTTTAGCCTCTAAGCGTTCTGTTATAGTGAATGTACCTTTAACAAATTGACTAAGCTCAAGGTAAATTGCTGGAACTGCTTGTTTAGCTCACTCTGCAATCTAAAGACAAAAGTATATCCTAAAGAGAAAAGCTCCTGCAAGCAGTGTAGACATTGGAGGTTTTTCTGTTGTAATTAAAATCAGTTACATTGAAAATTACCGCACATTCTTCAGGACACTAACGTGAGTATAAAATCGTTAAAAAGACATGGTATCACCTGGTCATAAAAAGTTTCTCCAATAAACGTCAGTTTCCCCTCATCACTAAAGACGACCTCATGTTGCAGTTGTTAGTATTAACTGTTACACATTTAGCCTAGAATAGACAAAGAAATTGGCTGACGCATTTGAGCATAAAAGTCTGGCCACAGCACAGTGTGCATGAAGTCACATGGCCATTATGTAGACCGACGCACCGGAGTGCCTCTTTCCTTCTTCTATCTTAAGGAGCAAGTAAAAACGCAGAAGAGGTTATTAAAACAGAAATTCAGCAGAGAGCAAGCAGCACGTAACACTCTGTGAATTTAATCTTAGTCCATTACTATTGTGCACTGAATAGAAAGTGAAGATGCTTACCTGTTCTGCTGCACGCACTAAGATGATCTTCCATTCACCTGTCACCCACACACAGTCAGCTCAGCAAATGACCTTCGCTCCTCATAAAACATGGAGGCTGGAATGCAGTGTTCCTGCTAGCTAACCATTTATGATCAGTCATTATGATCAATCTATCTTTTGACTCTACAGCAAATAAAAGAAGTTGTTCATTTAAATCTTTGATTGATTGATTTGATTGATGGCGCAAGTCGAGGTGATTTGCAGTAAAGGAGGAGGTCCGTATGTGACAAACACTGCCAAGTAGTAGTTAAATACATAATGGTTCTTTGTTGACAAAATAATAACGTACTTTTACATTTTGTGAAGTAATGTGGCGTCTTTATCCGAGTTCTTTTCTGATCCAGTGCCTGGGCTGTCGAGTTCATCTTACACGTGTCCTTGATATAAAAGTGGCCTGGGGTCCTTGGTTCATGTGTTCCTCTACTTCCCTGTGATGTGGATGAAAGTGCAGCTCTTTCATCGCGCTGCGTGTGTTTGCTCTGCAGAAGAGAGGAGGCCATCAGGGCGGTGGAGGAGGAGATCAGGAGGGAAAGGCGGGTTGCTGATGAAGTCGTCCAGGCGATGCCAGCCGCCAAGCAGGAGAAGTACTTCACCATGACAGCAGCCAATGAGGATCTGCTGCAGGTAGTTTGATCCTTACATTGGACCGGAAACCTCAAGGAAACTTGAGGAGATAAATAAATAAGTGTTTTGTTTTCATTTATTTTACAGGAGCTAACAGTTCTCCAGGAAGAGTTGGACATTCTCATAACACGGAAGGAGGACTATGAAGTGGTGAGTTGGGTTAAAAATAAGAAAGAGTGGTGGAAATGTTTGGAGGGAGAAGTGGAGTGATGAAGTGTGGAGGGAAGGAAAGCAGGAAAGAAAGAACATGTAAAAATAGAATAAAAGGAAGTAGATGGATGTAGCTTCTAGTCACATCCCACATCATGGAACAGTAATGGCAATAACGTCTCTAACTGCACTAGTAGTAGTAGCAGTAGTAGTAGTAGTATACGTTGTTTTATCCGACCTTTTCTTGTTTGTAGGAGCTGTCCCACTCACAGATAAAGCAGGAAGTGGTCCGCCTTCATGAGACACTGTCGTCGTTGGAGGCAAAGCGTGATGCCATGGAGGCTGAGCACAAAAGCCTGGGCTCGCCCCTGGAGGAGAGAGAGAAGTTATTTAAGCAGGTTAGCGTCACCAGGAAGCAAATAAAAAAATACTGTTAAGTTCAAATATTGGGGTAGAGTAACTATGAAATAGTTATTGGCGGTACCTTCACTGGATCACTGTGATGCTGAAGAAAAATCGAAAAACCTGAGGATTCTGAAGCCTCGTTCAGATCTTGTCATTTTGAAATAGTCATAATTAATAATTAGACAATGTTTTATGCTATATGAAATAATAAAATAGGCTGTTGTTAAAATATATCTTAATCTTAATTTAATGGAACTTCTGATGAACACAATTTCCCATTAAGACTCACTACACTCACTCACGTGTAGCTGACACTTGTGCATCAACATGGTGTTAGAAAGGTCTGCACTAACCCTGTAACCCTGGTAACTTAGCAACATGTTCTTCTTCTTTTCTGTCATTCATAGAAACTACAGCATCATCACATCAAACAACAAACAGCTTATACAGATTGTAGAGAAAACGACAGACAGCATTCACAAATAATGTTTAACACAAATAATCTGAGAGATACCAGGAAGTTGACTGAAGCTTGTGTTGTGTTTCCAGGTAAAGGAGGACAACCAGGAGATTGCCAGCATGGATAGACAGTATGTATTCACAGTATATTATGAATCAGGTGTCACTTTGAATGTTAGCTTTCCTCTTTCTGACTGTGTTTTGTTTGTGTGCAGACTTACAGAGATCAGGGACAAAACCAGACAAATCACAGACGAGATCCGGCACCTTGAGCAGGACTCAGAGGCAGCTCAGGGTAAACCACTGACGACGACTCTCACATTCTTTTGTTTCTTATTTCATAGAGGATGATGTGATGAAGCACTTCTTTCAGGCCATCCAGATACTTTTCATTTCTTATATATTAAACGTTGAACTCTGTGATATAAACCGTTACTGGTGTAAAGCTGGTGTTAGACTTTAATCTCCCTCAAACTCTTAATTTACAAACAGACTATGCACAAATAATCTATTTTCTGTTTTCCTTCAGGGGAATGTCAGCAGAAATACAAGGAGCTCAAGAGGAAAGAGGAGGAAATTGACCGTGAGTTCCAACACAACTAGATGTTTGTCATTTTGATTTGATCATTTGATCAAAAGTTAGAATTTTTAAAATGCTCTCATGCTTTTATATTAAAAAAAAAAAAGCGAGCTACATTTCACATTTTGAGCCCGGTGTGACATAACTCTGTATCATAGATTAAAGTTAAACTTATCTCACAAATGTTATCTATACTTACATAAACTTATCCCAGACATATATGAGGAAGAGGGGCTTTGGTAGATCTAATATTGAGCATGGCTTCATGCAAATGGTGAGGCACAAAGTTTCTGTGACTTAGATTGTCAATAAAAACAAATCCACATTGTCATCTATGAGTTTCCTAAAGTGCAGTTTTAAAGCCCAACGTGATGTCATCTTGGCAGTCCCTCAGTCCACTTAACTAGGCTGGCATTTTGCAGACAGCTGGACACTGTGTGAGATGAGTGTTATAAAAATTCACTTCCTTTACTGTTGTCATGACTGAATTTATTTCTGCTGTAAAGTTAGCATTTTAAAAGCATTTTAAAATTTTCAAAACTGAAACTAAGTCATTGTAATCTGCTGCAATAGAAGAGCCTCTGTAATAACCTGAGACATTTTGACTTGTTACACTAGGATTCCATTAAGAGTGGCTTTAAGTCGTAACAGTGAACTCATTATCATTCATATTCATGTTGTCCCTGCTGGGATAAGTCTGAAATTGTGTTTATTATCATTTACTGGATATCAAAGCAGATGCTGCTGCACATATTGGACACAGCCACTAGGAGGCGCCAAGGTTTTCAAATCTGCTCAGAAGAATTTGAGATTCTGCTTTTAACTACACACCATGCAGGTTACCGTACACGTCACTGACTTCTCAGCTTTGTTTCAGGCTTCCTGGACACGTTTGAAGACTCCAGGGCTCAGGAGGAGCAGAAGTTGACACAGAGTGAGGAGAACATAGTGTCACTTCTGGAGTACTGCAGCAGGGTGAGGAGAGAGGAAGGCTGGTGACTGATAATAAGAAGGAAGGAGCCTACTCTACATTTCATGTGTGTTTGTGTGTGCGTGTAGAACATGCTGCGGTTACGTCAGGTGGACACAGTGACAGCTAGTGAGCTGAGGAACATGCAGGAGGTGCTGGTCAGTAAGGAGACTGAGGTGGTTCAATCAGAGAGCACCGCACAAGGATTGTCAACAGGTCAATAACATGCACTCAAATAGCTGTGTTTGCGTGTTAAGTTTGACAAGTGACTAGAACAGGTCAAATAAGAGAACGCTGCCATGTTAACTTTGCCCTCTACCACCCAGAGTCCCAGCGCCTGCAGCAGGACCTGGAGAAGGTGCAGCAGTTAGAGGGTAAGATCTCAGGAGAACTCAACACTCTGAAGGAGCGGGTCAGCACCATGGAGTCTGAGCTACAGACCTACAGGGACCTGGACACCCTGAAGCGCTCAGCCGAGGAGAGGAAGAAGGTGACACAGGCTCACGAGTACATGCTGAGTGATCACCAAGCATGACTGTGTCTTTTATTCATAGACAGAGAGAAAGACATAGAGATACTTCATTTGTCCCGGGGGAAATTCGTAGCATCCGTACACAGAGACAGAAAATTACAGTCAGCAAAAAGTGTAGGACTAAAAAGGTCTATATTCGATACAATATATAAAAAAAAATATACAAAGTGTATTTTCAAACAATTTCAAATATCCAAAATCCTGAATGTACAAAAGTGTATATATTTTAGATAGAAAAAATACATATATAAAATATATAAATATATATATATATATATATATATATATGTGTGTGTGTGTGTGTGTGTTTAAAGATATATTTCCTATGTTGTGCTACAGAGGCTACAGGAGGACCGGGTCGTGCTGACGGAGCGTAGAGATTCGTTTGGACAGCTGTTGGACGAGATGAACCAGAAATATGAAGCGCTGAAGAAAAAGCTTCAAGAAAACGAGACTCACGCTCAGGTTGGAATGTTTCACAGTGAACTAATAAACCAGCCTAAATGTGTGTTGCCACATCTTTTCATCACTTTTATCTAGTGTCAAAACAGCAGCTTTATACATTATTGGAGTCTTTGGGGCTTGACTTTTACAGAAGCTGATGTTTTCTCATTATTAAAGCTAAACCTTTTCATACACTTGAAAGAAGTTATGTGACTCGTGCTAATCTTGTGTCTTGTTGTGTTGCCCTGTGTGTCGTTTAGCTGGCTAACCTGGAGAGGAAGTGGCAGCACTTGGAGCAGAACAACTTTGTGATGAAAGAGTGTATCCTTCAATAACCTGGCTTAGTTTATAAGTCGATAAATGTTGTACTGCTCATCGCATCCAAAGGTAACACGTCTATTTATTTTTCCTTAAGAGCAGTTTCAGTCATCGCCTCTAAATCACAAGAGAGCGACTATGCCTCCGTCGCCAAGAACGTCTCCCGACAGGTGGCCGAGTACAACAAGAGCCTCATAGAGTCTCTGCAGAACAACAGGAGTTGAACACACACGTCCACATTTTGACTGTCAGGCTGTCAGCAAACAGGTTTCTGAAGATTGAACCTTTTCTTCTTTTGTTTTACATAACACTCCTCATTCTCCAATGAAACATATGTTTTATATGGGAAAATGTTCAAATGTACCTGAATTTCTCTATTTAGTATTTATACACACCATGTACATCAGTTAACTTATAACCTATAGAGCCTGCTGCTTTCGAATGCAAGGTTAACCCTTTCCACACTAATACACAGCTGCCCATAATATCTCACTTTTACATTTGAGAAATGATGTAAAATATTCCAACAATAAATTCAAAGCGAATAAAGACGGGCTATTTTTTTTTTCCATTTTTATATTTATTGCTTTTAATTACAGGACAAAAAAGATCAACAATTTGCATAAAATCCAAATTCCGCTCTAGAAATATATTTGACCTTTCCAGTACATAGATATCAAAGAGTACAGTAAACATTACAGCTGAGGGTGGCAGCAGAGTGACCCCCCCCCCCCTTTGCAATTTATACAGTACAGCATTTTATTTTATTTTTTTTAAACCATAAAGATCGATTAAAAAAAAGAAAAGAAAAAACACCACACTTGGGGCTGTTTTATGCATCCTCAGTATGTACACCGGACGACCATCTTTGTTCACACAACAGTCTTGACTGGTCCTCATATGCTCGGAGGCTTGTGATCCAGAACTCAGCAGGGTCTTCAAGTCTTCAATCAAAGGAAGAACTTGGCAGGGAAACGGTTTGGGGCATACAGCGAACACCGATACGGCCTAAGCTAACAGCAGGGTGTTTCAAAGGGTCTCAAATATCTCATAGTGTCCACCACCGATATCTCCTGATGGGTACTTTAAACATTCAGGGAGAATAGAAACCAAGTGAGTATGCATAGATCAATACTTAACTAATGCAGTACGCTTAGCAGTAATACAAGAACAAGCAGCACGTCCACAAGGGCCTGAAAACAAGTTGCTCATCAAATGGCTACGGGGAAATATGATGGCTTAACAAACATATTAGCATTAGCTTCAGAGAAGTAACGAAAAAAAAAAACACCCACAGATCATCCAACACACTTCAATGCAGGCTATGAGATGTTCAGTGTCACTTTGTCTCTGTTATTTTGTGGTATGAGAACTGCTTCCTCATATGGAACTCCAAACTGTTAAATATTAAATAAAATGTTTACGATAATATATTTAAATCCAACTCATTATAAAATGTCACAATGCCTCTTTTTATCAAGCTCAACAATTGCTGCAAACTTGTTACCCTTATTAAATAAAACAAATTCTAAACAACACTATTTAAAAAAAAAAAAATGTTAAGCTGAGAACCGCTGTCAAAGTGACGTTAAAGGACCAGTGTGTAGTAAATAGTGACATCTAGTGGTGAGACTGCAACTTGCGACCAACCGTACACCCAACCCACAGCGTGTAAGTGAACCAATAGTGACAAAAAAAGTGATCTTACAACGTAGAAGACTCCATAGAAGAGGTCCTACTTCCTTGTGTAGATATGAAGACCTCATTTCGTCAGAGCAATCCCAACAAGTAGACACAGAGAAAACATAATTAGGAAATACTACATTCCATTTCTGCCAACACATCCCCCTAAATCCTCCACACTGCTCTTTGTGTCATTAACAGAGATTGTGAAATATGAATGAGCTTAGTTTCAACAGTTTTTCTCAAATGATTCCAGTTGGTTCCATTTGTTATGGCTTATTTAGGGCTCCATATTCTTACAGATCCACTTTGAACATTTGGATGTGTCTGAAAAAACATTCGAAGAAGATTGCTTCTGTCAAATGCGAGCCTACATATTTAGTATTAGATGTAGTTATATAACATATTGTATAACACCAGGTTGTTTTGAGTTGTTTTGAGTGTCATCTTCAGAATAGCATCAATCGACCAAACTATTAGTATTTTTAGTGAATGAATGGACGAATTTAAACTAAAAGACCAAGGATTCTGTGGAAAATAATACTACTTTAGAGAACAGGTACTGTAGTTGTCAAGATATCTTGCTCTGAAACACAATGTCTGTCACAGACCTGGAATCAGGACAAGATGACATTATATTTTAGTTTAAGACAGAGGGATCTCATTCACTCAAAGTGTTAGAATAGAAAGCTGTGCACATGTGAAACACTAAAGAATCCCAAAACAAAACAGTTGATTGTTCATCATTTCATGTTGATCTCAAGTGAAAACATAAATTCTTACATCAACTTGGCTCCCACTGATAAATTCTCCTGCTTCACTCTACTTCATTTCACTGAGCAAAATGCCTTAAAATGGGAAATAATAAAAGAAATGTAAGAAGCAGCAAATCACCTTTCAACCAAACACACGTCAAGTGGCAAAGAACACGTGAGATCCAAACACTGTGATACAATCAGACCGCTCACTTTGAAATGAGAAGGTGTACATTCAACCTTACAGCAAAACTGAAAAACAAAATTTATTTTGCTTACATTGCTTTTTTTTTTTTTTTTTGAATTTCTTAATCTTTGAAAACTGCTGCACAGTTCTGTCAGATGTTAAAATCCAAAGTGAACAGTAATCATGAGGAAAAAAACAAACATCAATCTGCTGCTCCAGAAATAAGTGTGTAAGAACCTTCTTCAGTGGACTCTAAAATCTCCACGTTCATGTAAAAACTAAATGGAAAAAAAAAAAGAAATCCACCAAATCTCTTCACTTCCTAATAATTAATTAATAAGTTAATTGTCTCCAATGTTCAGTGCAAAAATATCAAAAACTAACTGGAAGGGAAGGGACTGGGAGTCACATGGACTGAATCATCCCCACAGGAACCAGATTTATTCTTTTCTTTTTTTTTTTCAGGCACAAGTTCGTAGGCTTTTTGTCCACTGAGCCCTTGGCAGGTCACTCTTTCTTTTTGAGAAGGTTTTCTTTTCTCTTCAGTGCACCACTCACAGTGCCTGGGGAAGAACAGAGGACCATCACTGTGGAAACAAGGCCAGAGGAACTCCTCTTCGTCCTCTTTCTTCTTCTTCAGTCTGCGTTGTCAAGAGCCTCAGCTGCATACTTTAACCGGAAGCCACCTGTATCAGAGACACACACCCATGAACAGAGATACATACAAAACACACAGAGGATCTAAGATCGGTGGATGGTTGTAGAATTATTCATGGGAGTAAAGCTTAGTAATGTCTTTTTTGCACATCGTATCCTAGAAAGTTACCTCACTGTTCATGTGCATTCCCACCACATAGAAGAGAAGTAGAAGAGAAAAAGACACCTTGAACAATAGAAGCAACCTCACCCCAAACTGTGACTGACCAATTAGATGTTTCTACACATAAAAACAAGGCTGTCACCAGCGTCACCTTTAGTGTCAAATCTCATTATGGAAGTGGAAGGTGTGGACCAGCTGAACGTCAGATCTATGGATATTACCTAACTGTGTGGTTGAATGCTTCTCTTTAACGTTTAGCATTTAATAAAGCTGCTGCATGATACGTTTAAGCCCTCCAACCTTTTTTGTAGATTTTTTGTAGTTGTTGGGCCAGCGATTTCGCCGTGTCTTCGCCAACTGCCACAGAACAGCTCACTTTTCTCTCCATAGATCTGACGAGGAACGTGGCTGAAACTTGGGGCTATATCTTGGTGCATGCGTGGATTTGTTACCAATTTTCCTTGGACTAAGTTGTGCTGAGACTTTTTCTTTCTCCTCTTTTCAATTACTTGTAGACTTGCAGACAACATGGGAGGATGGCATACAGTCGTAGGTGTGGTGTTGGTGTTTAGGTGTATCCGTAGACCGAACGTACCTGAGTCTGTAGTTGCTACTTGCTGACTGGGAGCTGAAAGCAAAGATCTGTCTCAGGGCCTTCACTGAGTCAATCAACAGAAAGCCGGTTTGAGACACTGACACTGGACCTGATTAAGAACTACACTAACGGTTCCCAGTTGTGAGAGAATGCATCATTTACTGCAAGACATTTCACAGAAATCCAGAAAGTATTTTAATCTAGGAACTGAGTGGTTTTGGACCATTCGGTCAGTGCAACAGCAGCTTTGTTTCTCTGTATAGATTCGTGGAAGTATTGAGCTGTAGGTCAGCCAGCTTTTGAAAGGGCTCTGAGCCCAGTAGAGAATCAATGAGCATAAACACACAGAGGAAACACTTCAGAAGGAAAATCCTGCCATTAATCCTGTCAATGTTACTTGATGGTTGGAGCTGTAAATCTAGAGTGGCAGCATGAATGGACAGGTTAAGCACTAAACCCACTGGTAATATCTGATCCACTTCAACCATGGACGCTAATCAACTGAAGCTCAAGTCAAAAAGGTTGGAAATGCCCTTATGGTCCCCTAGTCTGGGTAGAATGAGAGACTGGAGGGCCAGTCTCACCACCAATGGGCCCTCAGTTTGTTTGTGCTATGTGTGGTTGCGTTACCTTGTTGTGTGGAGTCTATGGAGGGCTGGTTGCAGTCCTGTGAGTAGTGACCACTCACACCACAATTATAACAGGACACGGTGCCGTTGTTCTTGTTGACTCCGCCTCCTCCCAAAGCAGCAGCCGGCAGCATCCCCAGAGGATTTGGGTAAATGTGCTGGTAGACGCGCTGGCAGTATGTTGCCCCCGGCGCCATCTGCTGCTGGAGGCTGTAGTTTGCGGCGGCGGCTGCCACTGCTGCTGCCTGGGTGCCGAGCATGTGTGATGACACCTCAGCGTGGCTGTGAGAGTGAGTGTGCAGGTAGGACGGTGGGTGTGCGGGGGGCGGACCGGTGGGGAAGAAGGGCGGCAGGGTGGCAGTGCCGTTGGCCTGGTGAGGGGGGTGGGCCTGGGTGAGGTAGCTGCTACTGCACAGGCTTGCGAGCTGGAAGACAGGTGGAGGAACGTTGAACATGTGGCGTGCTGCTGCCGCCATCTGGTGGGCGGGGAAGAATAAGGGCGTCTGGCAGCCAGAGGCACCACTTGCGCTGTTGTTGGTGCCTCGGCCGCCACAGTTGTTGTGACAGCCACAGGTCCCACAACCCATTGGTGGCTGTTGCTGCTGGGGTGGTGTTGGCTGCTGAGGGGGTACTTGCTGCTGCTGGGTTTGCTGAAGGGTAATGGCGTTTCCATGGGCAACAGGGGCACTTCCACAGGAAGTGCTGCTGTTGCTGTAGGACGTAGAGTCGCTGTGTGCCGTGCTGTGAGTAAGTGCTGGGCTGGGACTGGGGGCAGGTCCAGGAGTGTGTGTGGGCACAGCTGGAGGAACAGCTGTTTGTAAGTGTCCAGGAGATGGAGCTATTCCAGTGGCTACTGTTGCTCCTGCAGTAGGCATGACAGAGGTGGGTACAGGGGCCATAGGGGGCAGAGCATAGGGAGAAGGCATGCCAGACGGTAAGGTTAGACCAGGGTGCTTGGTATGTGACGTTTCCACATGCGGCAGAGCAGAAGTCAGGCCAGAGCAGATACTAGCTGGGTCCTGGCAGGGCAGAAGAGAAGAAGAAAAGGATGTGGGGCCGGGGGACATGACACTCATGGCTCTCCCAGGACCCTGTTGTGAAACCAGCGCAGCTGATGAAGTAGAGCCACTACCCGGAGCTCCCTCACCTCCACCCGGGCTCAGAGACAAAGCTGTTTGGAACCTCTGAACCAGAGGCTGCACAGCAGGCGTTCCTGGAGGGTGGAGGCCAAGAGGGGGAATCCCAAAGGTTGGGAGCACATCCCTCTTCTCTGGGTCTCCCACAATTCCAGCTGGAGGCACTAGGGGCATCTGCATCATCAGTGTCCCAGACGAGGGCTTCCCATCCGGAACAATGTTTTGGCTGGGAGGAGAAACCAGAGGAAGCCCAGAGTCTGTAGCCCCGTTAGGCAGCACAAAGGGCAGAGAATGCATGAACGAGAGAGGGGGGAACTCTGCACCGGTCTCTGGGCAGAGAGGCTCCATCTGGGCTTGATGACTGCTGGAAGACAGAGGATGGACAGTGGAGATGTCTCCTACCACAGCCGGATCAGTATGCTGGGTGAAGAACATGTCAGGGCCTGGACCTGCATTGCAGTCATCAGAGTGGCTGTCTGTATCTGAGAGGGACAGAGGAAAATGAGACAATCAGAAGCTAAACCCCAGACACTTTAAACCCCAGAGTGTTCTCTCTTCATAGTGTTTGTATGTGAAGTGTTTTACCTTTGTTGTGGTCGTCCTCACTGTCCAGACTTCCTGGTCCTCTGTGTTGAGGGCTGGATGGAGAGCTGTAGCTTTCTGATGACGTTTCACCAAAGATGTCACCAGGACCCACATCTGCAACAACAGGTGTGTGTTAAACTACAAACGCTACTGATACAGATAAGTCATGTGGATGTTTTCCTGGTTGAGGTTCAGTGAAAGGAACTTCTTCAGACTCCTGAGACCTCATTTGAACTCCTATTAACACTGAGACTCATTATGTTGGGTATGGACATTAGGAAGGGGTCATGTCCAGTATGAACATGGGGAACATTGTTCATATGCAGCCTCGCCCTTTAATTAATTTGCCAGGAGATGTAAATGTGGACAAAGAATAGTCTGGCATCTACTGAACTTCATTCTTGAAGTCTCCAGATGTAGAGCAGTGCTTGGTTGAGGTTTGTGTAAATGCTTTCCTCCTGGAGCAGAATCTGTAGTGCATCAACTGTTTGATTTATCAGTTTTGCAGGATATGGACACATTGGAATGGGATGTATGAATTTGACTTATTTTGTGGTGAATATTGTCAGGTTTACATTGATCCATTGTTGAAACAGGGCTAGTCCACCATCAGAGTAGCCTTCCAGACACTCACCTTTCCTCTGAGATGACAGGGCTGGTACCAAACTACCATTGGTCACAAAAGCAGCTCCTTTACCTCTCGCCTTCCCCTTGTCCCTGGAAACAGACAGTAAAGGGGGACAAGAAGAAATTAGGGACACAAATGCAGTTTGTGAGTAGCAGAGTCAGGAAACCATCACAGACGACAAATCTGTGATAAAGCATTAATGTCCACAACCATGATGTTGCACATTTTCGATTCAAAGGACTGTAACTGTTGATTTAAACTCAAAGATGTACACAGAAAAGTGTGTGAGTTAACAGCGGTTATTGTGTCCATGAATCCCAACTGAAATGACAAGTCTTTTATACAGTACTACAAACATCTTCATCCTTCAGCCAGAAAGGTTAGGTGAAGCCATCCTGTGTGTGACTGTTTTTTTCTCTGCAAGTCATAAATATGATCATGTCTGAATAAATCAAAGACTGATGACTACATCACAATACTGTTAGAAAGGCTGCAGCCTGGAGCCGAATGATGGTCCAACAGCTGGAAGACAGCCCGACCCCCTCACTCACAAAGTATTTGTGCAAGAAAGTTGGTCTGGACTTTGCAAACTGATTATGCTCCAATCTGCTGAAAGATCTGCTGGATCAATCATATCATATGGGTGGGGCTTTAAGTTGTGGTGGACAGAAGAGTCACTGCGGACTGGGATTTGTGGACAACAATTACTCTGATAAGACAATTAAACTGTGTACAGAGGTATTTTTTTCTCTGCATCAGTTGAAACACACCCCACAGTGACTCAGATTCTAGTTAGATCGGAGTCTGGCTACACCAGGCTGAAACGAAGCTATAAGCACAACAGCATAAATGATGTCAAAACAGCAAAACTGAGATCTTCAAAATAGAAATCTTCTTTACCTGTCTGCAGGTGGGACTCTGCTCTTGGTTTTAGTCACTGGGTGGTTTCTTTTCTCTGCGTCCTGGTGCTGTAAAGAAGAACAGGAGTCACAACATTTCAGACTTCAAGCTTTGACTTTAAAATTCATCACAAAACTGAATCTATACTTGTAGTCTTTTATGTGCAAGTTACTAAATACAACCACAGCACTGAAGTAAAAATATACTGTGCAGAAAGGGAGATTAAATTACAATCTAAACATTTTTTAATAAAATGGCATCATTAAAACAGAAAGGACACCATGCAGCATAGATACCTATGACCAGTGCAACATTTTAAGCAACATAAGAGGACATTATACCACTTTTGATTACTAAAGGAAAATGTAATAGTAAGTATAATACTACTACTACTACAATGAAGATTTTGAGTAACAATTCCATAGACGACCTAACAATGATCAATCATGAATGTATTCAATATTAGTTCCAGTTACTACTACGGCCACTGACAGCAGCAACAACAAACAAGTATGGAGCAGGGTCCAGCAGCAGAAAGGCATTTGCTACGTGTTAATCTCTACTGTGACAATGACGGGAAGAGAGGAGGGAGGGAGGGAGAGATGATGTGCTTCATCAGCAGAGCGGTCTCTCTCTCTCTCTCTCTCTCTCTCTCTCTCTCTCTCTCTCTCATATGCAGTCTTGACCTATATCAGACAGATAAGCACAGAGCATCCCCATTCACGTGCAGTGACACGTCCCGTCAAACACACAGGCTGCTGTGTCATTTGGAGGAGGAGCAGTGAGGTGAATCCTCCATGAACCTGCGGCGTCTAATCATTAGCTAATGCTAAAACAGTGCTGAGCTTCGGCTGAGTTAATCATTAGAGCGGCGCCGCTAAATACGTCTCCTGCTGTGACAACAGCCAAACACTCGCCCACTTTAACAATTCTATGAAACGTGTTGGCACTGTTCTTCATCTTGTTTTAATACTTGAACGTGACCCGTCTATGGAGATCAGGTAATGTGATTCTCCATAGCTTCTACTTTAATCTAGTGTGGACAACAAGTAAAACATTCAAATCCAACACCGTACATTTATCCCACCAAACAAACCAGTATCTAACTCATCATTTTTAAACATATATTCACGTTTATTCAGCTGTATCCCAACAGGGACAAAGTGCAGGCAGCAGCAGAAGATAAAATGAAACCGATAAGACCTAAGATTATTTATAGCCCCGTGAATAGAACAGTCCCACCCACTAAAGGTTTGTGGTGATTTGCTGTTCAACTAACAATAACAACATTCAAATGACTGCAACTCAAGTCGTATCAAGTCTCTACATTTAGTTTGCTTTTAATAGACTCATTCCAGTCTTGTTCATTGAGAAATAATGACATTATCTTCAGTCTATGATCACAATCATGGGAATGTTCCATCGGTACACCCAACTCCAGCGTGTGGAATGAACCGATGACAGAGGATGTTTCTAAAGGTTTTTACTGATTGTATCCACAATGACGATAGTAATGGGAGCCTCACAGTCGTCTACAGGGTGGCAGTTTACTCAGTTTACTCTGAGCTTAAGACTGACTGGTCATAAAATCTTTAAGGTTATTGAAGTCAGGCTTCAGGTAATAAACTAATATCCACCCAGGGTTTGGATCTTCAATTCCACACATAAACCTCTGCCAGTGAACGCCCTTCGATGTGGACTGTATGAGGAAATGACATGTGGAGACAAACAGCTCCTTCAGGTTCAGCAGGAGAGTTGGAGACAAACTCAGAAAGCCTGCTAGTGACGAGGTTAGCTTCACGGAGCTGCAGTTGCCATGGTAACTAAATGAGATAAATGTGAGCTTTGTTTCTGGGACACAAAACGTCTCTTTCTGAAGAAGGCCCCACGTTCTTTCCAGGTCCATTTATATTATACATATATGTCTTAAGAAGTATTATATTTTTATTCAGGAACTCTAAAATAGCTAATTACAGGGACAGTATGTGGTGTGTGATGTTGATCACATGGTGAAGTTCCTGGTATTGCTATTTATTTCTTTTAATCACCGGGCACTTCACAGAACAAGAAAGGCAGAAAGAGTCAAAGCAGCACTGGGAACATATGTGGTCTTACCTGTTCAGCCTCCTGGCTGCACCTCAGCGTACAGCTCTTCTTTCTCCTCTCTGACGGGCCGTTGAGCTCTGCAGGGTGTCCTCCTCTCCGCGTGTCCGCCTGGGAGCCTTTGGTACTGGATAGACTGGTGGACAGCAGAGGGTGCTTTTTCAGCTCTGGCTCTGTTCTTACTCGGTGCTGTAATAACATTCTACTTTCAGTAGGGGGATGAAAATGTGACAAAGTACTCACGGCAAACATGGACTCTTGGATCCGTGCTTCTTCTTGTGTCCCTGAACGTGCAAGTCTAAATCTGAGAAGGAAAACACACAAATTACAACTTTGACCCAGAAACAGATTCTAATTATGCCACAAATGCTTGACATTATTATTCAATAATAATGAAAATCAAAATGTGCAGTGAAGAATACAAAGAGAGAGAGAGAAAAAGCATTCATTCTATTACCCTTCCTTCTATGAAGTGTTTTTACCTTAAATCTACAGAAAGCAAACACTCCCAGAATGTGTGGGATTGTGAAAGCTGTTTGGTTTCTGATTATCCCGAAGATTTTCAACATCCTCTTTTAGATGAGACTTTGGTTGGTCTAAAAGGATGGAGCCTTTGAATTAAGGGGAATGAACTATAATTCATTTACCTTAATTCAAAGCTACTTAAGTTGTTATTTATATATTTTTATATTGTCAGAAACTGTAATTAGCCTGAATACTGTTGCTTCTTTTTTATTATTATTTTTTCCCTCTTTCTTTTTTAATGTGTCAAATATTATGTACCCCAGGGAGGCTGGGGTACTAAATGTTAATCCCTTTTCTTTGTCTAGGGTTTTAACTTGTTGTCATGTTTTGGTATGTGTTTACTATTTCGTATTATTATTTTCTAGTAATATTTTATAATAATGTGTAATGATTGATTCATTTAATATATTTACTATAATACATGATTGTATTTTACTTTTCTTCTTCACAACAGAAAAGTGGGTGCACTTTCAGTTTTTTTTAAAGAAGTCAAATGAAACATATTTGTGTGTAGTGTGTATAAAATGAATGGAAGCTTGTTGGTATCCTGGCACTGACTAACTGTTACATTTGACTTTGATCAGCTCATCATTTAATCGCACCTATAACATTCTCCCATCAAATGTCTAAATGTAAAGAGTGGATGAAAAACCGTACAGAAAGACAGCAGGGCTGGATAATTATCACGCCTGCAGTTCTCCCCTGATTTCAGTATTTGTGCTCCACTAGCTAACTAGTGAGCTCTGCGCTGGAAACAAATAGTTTAAACTATCTGCTTCAACGTTTCCATTTCTGCAGTCTGTGTTTTCTACTGTCCGGTTCTCTTTGATGAAAGCTAAGTGACACTGAATTACCTTATCAAACTAGACGTGATGGAAATGAGTTCAACATTCCTCTAACAGGTCTCCAGGCATTAACGCGTCTGATGCTAAGGAGCCCGGGGTTGTGGTCACTGCTGGTTGTACAGACCTCAGTCCAGCACATGATGGGGCAAATATAGCCGTGAAACATGAGGATTTGAAACAGACTCAGCCTTTCCAAACGACCTCCAAAAATAAACATGAGTTGGCTTTTCGTGCCTTCTATGTAGCCCGGCTGCCTCTACAGCCCCGCGTAGTCGGCTGCTCCTTTGCTTTGTCTGTGCACACAATCAGGCCTCATTCAGCGATTACACATGCTCTCTGCTTTTCCTTTGTCCCTGCCACTGCTACTCTCTACAGGGCTTGTCAGAAAACAAACATCACAGTGAGAAACGAGTTGTAAAAGAATGTCAGATGTCCTCACCTTCCTCCTGACTGGAGGCGTCAGAGCAGTCTCCTTGGTAGGCCTTCCCAGCCTGGCAGTTACCTGTTTGCAACAAAAAGAGATGATTACTCTGACATTTTCTGCAACACAGCTTTTTTTCTGCTTTCACCACCTGCGCCTCATTCTCTGAAATCTGGTTGTACCTCTGGGCATGTGTAAAAATTGAGATTGGGTATCAAGATGTTCTCGATGCAACAACATCCTTTAAGTACTGTTCAGATCATGACAGCAAGTTTATCAAGGTTATGGTGCAATAAAACTATTTCTGCATCAGCTCTATATGTCTGACTGTCTTAGATGGAAAATATTACAGCTATGATGACTTGTGACTGAACTGTAATGCAATGATTTCCATTCTGTAAAAGAGGACATGAGAACTCAGTGTTGCAGTGAGGAGAAGACACACAAATCCGGGATATAAATGATTTAAGATTAAATATCATGTATGATCACAACATCCGCATCTGATACTCACATCTGCAGCAAGTAGGTCTAGTAGAATAACTGGAGTCAGAGTTGAAGAAGATGCATGCATTTCTGGTCTGTCTGAAAAGTGGAGGAGCAGACAGGAACCTTTCCCTAGAGGTGAACAGACAAAGAGACAGCATAAGTGAAACCTTGGAGTTCTGACTGTGACCTCAAAGCAATGAATACCACAGCAGCTAGGACATGACGACTCATTTGAGACTAAAACATTACACAATAACTCCTAACAAATAACAGTTTTATTGTTTTATTTTAGTGAAACTTTTCTAACATAGTTTTTTGCCATGATCGTTAAAGCACAGTGGTCCTGAACATGGGTTCAACCTAACGACAATAAACTTCTGCTATCACTGTGGGATCTCTTGAATTGCGGAAGTAATGCTGTTATTGTTACAGGTCATTTAAAATCTCCTTGGGCTGGGCTATGGATGAAAAACCAGAGTTACCGCAGATAGGTTTCACTTTCCACAGTTTCACTTGGTGCAAAATGAAACTACTGGACTGAGTCTGCACCACCTCTGTGTGTGTGTGTGTGTGTGTGTGTGTGTGTGTGTGTTGACAATCCATCCAACCTTGACTGACAGAACTAATTCCTTGTTTAACAAGCCAGAAAGGACGTGCTGCAGGGACAATTATGAAATACATTCTTTAAAAGCAGAAGCACCTGACTGCATCCATCCAGGTCACACATCACACTTCTTCTCTGAATCGTGACCCCAACAAATCTGAACACACACCAGTGTGGCAGCCATTTTAGATTTAGTCTCAGTCCTCTGGACAAATTGTTTATTAGTTTTAGTCATATTTTAGTCATTTTTATGTGTGATAGTTTTAGTCTAGTTTTAATAAAAAATATACCTATTGTTTCAATCCAAAACAACAGTTAACCTTAAGGCTTTTGTATAATAACCAGATTCCTACTAGATTGACGGCTTTAGTCTAGACCCATTGAAGAGGCAGTGCTGCCTCGCTGTGCTGTATTGCTGTTGGGCAGAAACCTTTCTCCATATTTCAACTTGTGTTTTCTTCATGAATTGATGTCTTACTTCATCATACAAGAGTGTCACAAAAGTTACGTAAGTAGCCGATCAACTTATCACAACTCGTTGTGAGCTTGTAGATCAGCTATTTTCTCCAATAACAACAATAAAGGGATGGTTTTAAACATACAAGGATTCCATTTAATGTATTAAACACAGATAAAGTGGTAACAGTGGAATCAATGTTCATTACACCTAAAAAGCCAAGAACAAAAACAATCTTACTTCTGTAATTTATTCCTGAGGATTTGCTGAAGTGTATACACATGCCCAAAATATGAGCAATGGATGAGGAACACATGCTCAACTAGACCCTGTTTACCAGACCAGACCGTCACTGAATGTAAACATGGCTAAACATGCTGCTAACGTTACAGAAGCCAAGTGTTCATTAGACACATGCGGAACAGCAACAGGTCTGAAATGCTCACACACGGGTCAATATGACAACGCATTACACTTACCTGGCCAATCCCTGCATGTACTACACATATAACACACAACAAGCTAATTTCATTAGCGCAACCAAGCTAACTTTAGCCTGATGTTAGCAGCCCATTTGGGCCAGGAGTTATGTGGAAAACTTTAAAGTTACTATGAAATTTATCATAAGTCGATAGTCGAGTGACATTAAGTGGCATCAATTATTAATAAACTCAACTGTCTGTGTGTGTGTGACTAGTGACCACAGGTGTGTTGTGCAGAAAGTCCATTGCATGGTGGGTGTGACCAAACAGAGACAGCATGCTTATGACAAACACATTACGCGCACAATGGATGAAGGATTTGGAACGTCTGACAGACCACCCGCTAACATTTACATCCAGTTCCGTCTTGTCATGTATTAGTCATCAATGAGCCACGTTTAGCTCGTCACCGTCTCATTATGGTCTTGAAAAAAGGGACGTCAACGAAATAATTTCATTACCGTCGACAAAAACAACACTGACACACACATAGTTTCCATCTTTTAGACTAAATACAAACTCTACAGTCTCCACAGTGAACGTCTAGTCATTAATCAGAGCAAGTTCTCTTTATCTATCAGAATTCACAGAATAACTCATTGTTTCCTTTTTACATTCTGCTCAGACTATAAAAATTGTAGTTCCAGAAAGAAAACACAACATTTCTGCATCATGTCTGATTGTCTTAAACAGAAAAAATAGAAAAAAGTACAGCCATGGTGTCTTGTGTTGTAATTTGGCACTATATAAATAAAACTGAGCTGACACAACAAAGAATAATAACAGCAGTGTGTTAACAGCACTTTGTCATTTTCTACGTGAACTGTGTCACAATAAGGAATACGACAGGAATGTCTTCCAGATTTATTACAGGAAATGAGCCTGAAAAAGATGATCTTTGGGTAAAATGAGAGAGACGTTGACCTCTCATCCCTCCAAGACTCAGAACAACAAAATGACCACAGTCGAGACTGCGGTGCGTCTTCACTCAAGCCTGCAGTATGCAGTTTTCATGTGTATACGATGCCAGAAAACAGCAGTCAAATATGAAATGAGTTTTATTTTGCTCAATCTAGAAAGATGATGGGCTACTGAAACTCATAGGAGGTATTTTAGGCCAAGTGTGCATTTCCACAACCTCGGTTGTGTTTATTTGACACGTCCAAGGTGTCAAAGGCCATGAAGTTGGTTGATGGATGTAAATTTACCTGAGGTTCTTCTCCATCTCCCTGGTCTCGCAGTGGTCCCCCTGGTTCAGAAGAGTAAGGATGCTCTTCTCAAAAGACTCGGTGCACTGATCCTTAGGAAGCTGCAGAAGAAAATGAGGGAATGAAAGCAGCAGGTGGGAGGCACTGGGGCTGAAGTTATCACAAACAAAATATTAGATCAGTGCTAAATAAGAGCTGCAGATAATTAACACTTTGACCACAGATGCTTAAAAATACAAAGAGTCTATTAAGTAGCTGGTTTTCTAAAAGGCCAAAAAGCCTTTTTGGCAGATCAGGCATTTTTTTTCTTGTCATATCAGGAGAGGCACTGGGGTTGCTAATTTATGACCCTAACAATGGCTCTGTTCCATAAAGGGTCCCAGTAAGTCAGAACAGAGTGACAGTGACCCAGCATGCACGACACCAGGACCCTGACACTGACTCAGCCAAATACCGTCCTGCTCTAAATCTCAGCTTCATGATGCTTCTGGTATTTAGCATTTGACTACAGTAACAGAGAGCTGTTGATTCAACTGGGTTTTCATTGTGGAGGCTGTGGGTTTGTACAACTATTGAGTCGTACTGTAATATACAGACACAGACTTAGAAACATTTTAGAGTTTAATTTGATCCATTTCAACAGCAAACTGACCATACAGTTGAATTACCACCACTCTCATGCTGTTTCAACAACAACTAAACATTTTGACAATCTTTAAACTGAAATGAATGGGAGCATCATGTGTAATAACTTTGGCAAATGTGGGTACCTTAAGAAGGAAGTTTTCCAATTCCAAATGGGTTTTGGTCACAGTGCTGGAGGAGTCGTCCGACCACTTCACCTGAAACACAGCGGGAGACATCTTCAACCACAGCGCAAACACAGCATCGGTGAGACTAGCAAAGTAAACACACATCCAAACAGCTGCAAAGGCCACACATCATATCACATCATATTAACTAAAGTAGAAAAGGTACATACAAGATGACTAGATAAACACAACAACTCAAACAGCAAAATAATGTTCCCTTAGGAATATGTTAATTAAGAGTACAGAGAGTACTACATGACTGGCTAAAATTCATTACATTGATTGATGATTTTTCATTAAGGCTCCTGGACCATTTTAGCAGTGTTTACACATCAATGATGGCTGCACCAGCCAGAAACTGTCTGTTTTTATTTCTAAACAGCAGCAGTATAACTTAAACAGCTGACTATGACTCAGTATGCAACAATGGGACTTCCCTGTGTCAAAGCCACACAGACAATCCTAATGCTCAGTACAATTATCCTAATATATTTAAACTATTGGTTTTGGTTTTAATCATATTATTGTGACTCTTTCGGTTCATTAGAACAACGTGAGGACGTGTTGAGGAACTTTGTCATTCAGAAAAGACAGCAGAGCACTATTTAAACAAGACAAATGAACAAGTCGAACGTCATCACAAGTCCATTTAACCTTTAACAGCATCACTCTAGCAGAAACTTATACAAAATGTCCGAAACAAAACCCACTGAATCAGATTGACCTGAGCTTCAATTAAATTGGTAGTGAACCCTAAAAGCCTGACCTGAACATCCCTCTAGCAGTATGAGGCAATGTGGAGTTATTTAAAGTAGCAGCAGCCAATTACACTGCTAGAATTTTCATACTAATAAACCATTTGAAATCTATTGATTAATTTATATTAAATTATGTAACATGATGAGAGGTGAACAGGTCTCCATTGGCGCAGTAAACGATGTGTAAGAATGTGCGTAGTATGAGAATGTGTGACTTGCTACTTTGTTCCAGTAAAAACAGATGGAGAGTGAGGCCGACTCGCTGTAGTGAAGCACTGCTGGCTTGACTGTGAAAGCTCAGTCAAGCCAGCAGGACAGTTAGTCTCTCCTCTCCATCTGTCTTCAAGAAAATGTCTCTGTAAATGAGCAATGTCTAATCCTATTAGTTACTGTTATTTGGAAAGCAGATTTCTGAAGGGAATATATACAAAAAGTCTTTAGCTGGGCTGTTTACACTGTCACACTGTGGGACTGGAACGTAGGATCAGCAGAGCGCAATGGTCAACTGGGTCAGTAGACATAAATAAATGAAACACAGGAAATGAGGAACACTAGCATCAACTCACAATTGCATATGTAACGCGCATGTAGGACCTGCATTTTGTACTTTCTCAGATACCCTATTTCAATTCTATGTAAAACCCTAATGTCTGCCCAGGTAAGAATGTCATCTTGCTACAACAAACGAGGCTCAGTTCTGGCCTGGCGCTGCAGGGAGACAGGGCCACCTGTCAGAAAGCCACTCCATGCATCATCTAGGACATGGAAGCTGTTAGTGCATCGCTGTGTATCATGAAGAGGTGAGTCCAGGTTGTGCTGTGGCCCTGTGTACACTAACTGTAACACCAAATACAGATACAATAATCAGGACTGTTCATTGTCTTATGCTGGGGTCAGACAACAGAACATTTGTCTCTGATAATAAGGTCCACAGTGTCAGAATACACACTGGACATTACCATCTTGGCAGTTCCTGACTCCTAACTGCCATCTAATTCAATAATGGAGGAAGAGGTGCTACATCAGTATTATCCATAATGTTCAGCCTTGATATAACCTAAACTATATCTGAATTACATAACAATGTGCCCCCCTATTGCTGTAACAGGTTTGGGTGTCCGAAATCCATTTTCTGATTCAGATCCATCATCATTCGAAAGACCAGATATGTTTTATAAAACCATTTCATGCATTTCTTTAAATTTATGCCGTTTCCTGCATCATCAAGTTAGAAATCTTGCTGCTACGAGATTGGTTTGTATGCGTATTCCTGAAAGGCTAGTTCAAGTGTCAGAGATCTGTGGGCACCTTAAGGCCTGAAAGATGATCTGAGTGTGGCAGCATTTGAATTTAAAAAAGTAGGCAACAGGTTAAGTGCTGGACAGAGGCAAAGCTAGATGGAAAAGGCCAACTAGGTGTATAATACTGCGGAAATACAACATCTTGTTGAAATTAGTTTTAGAGACAGTTTTTTATGAATTCCCTATGAAGTAAAATCTTTGTGGATTTACTCATTTTTGAAGGCAATAATTCTATGGCCTTAGAAAAACTGCAGTTTTTTTGCACTTCCATGTTGGCTTCATTTATCATCCTTAGAGGTTGCCAGTGCCAAGTGCCAACATTAGTATTCTTCTATGACAAACTACATTGGATAAAACGATCAACTGCTGTGACGCACATATTTGGTCCTCTTCATCATTTTTACTTCAGCCAGACATTCTAACCTGAAACAAACTGTGTGTGTGTGTGTGTGTGTTGTTACCTACCTCAAAGTTGTATTCCTTGTCTATTCTGGTCCGAGTGATGCCCCTGAGCGCAATTCCCTCTATATGAACCGCTGCAACAACACAAAAAATATAAACTCACTATTAACACTCAGTCACATTTATGAGGGAAACAACAATGCTGCTGTTAGGGCTCAGCAACTATTGACTTAAAAAAGACGTACTACTATACATCAACTGAAAGCCTATTTAAATATTTAGGCTCATACAATTATCAGAATCATAACAGGACCTACCATGAATCAATCTCTACTTCTAGAGGAACTACAGAAAAGCAGAAAGGGGCTCTATTGTTGAAGTGCCAAGACAAAAATATTATGGGCTAAACCAAATGAATATCTACAATGTTAACAGGTTTAGTAACAAATATACCATACACTGGCAGGTATCTCTCTCTATGCATATATATATATATATATATATATATATATAGTATTATATATATATGTGTATATATATATATATATATATATATATATAATATATAATAATATATAATATATATATAGATATAATATAATATAGATAATTATAATATATATATAATATAATATAATATAATAATATAAAAATATACACATATATATATATATATCATATATATATATATCATCATCTTCAGCACGTTTCCATTCACCTTCTCTTTGTGGTGCCCAGCGGCTGGATCGTCGATTCTGGCAAGGTTGATGAGAGACTGAACATTCTCCCAAACCAAGCGCTGGGGAGGACAGGTAATCCGTCTTCTGACCCATGAGCTCCTGGAAAACACAAGGACACCAAATTACTTAGTGGATTATACTAACTCATCAAACATCTGAGCATTGAATACAGCATGACAAAAGTATCTTTTAAACGTAGCTAATCATGGATTACTCCTGCCTCCATGTTTTGTAAAATCATCCCAGGAGTATCTCAGACTTGGGCAATCTGAATACAAGTGGCCAGCGTTAAGGACTTGTGTTCACAACTAGCATTAAAATGTGGCTTCACGTGCAGTCCCAGCCAACACTTGAGATCTGATCTGAAGTTTTGAGCTCCACATGCAAATAAACACTCCCATCATTTGGGTTGCAGTACAATAATATAACAGAATATAATAGAATAACAGCTGTTTGTTGTGTGTGAGTCATGACTTGGGGAAATACTTTGTCTATACTTCGGAATTAATTGTGAAGTTTATTTCAATGACTGAAATTGCACATGTTATTATGGATTTATTTAGCTGCCCTGATGTTAGTTCATTTTAGTTAATCAGATTATAACTGAACCCTGGATATTTCCATAGGCATAACTTTCCTTAGCTTTTTTTTTTTTTAATGGAGGATTTACTCAAATGCATCTCAGACCACCAGCATATGAGGCCTGAGATTGAATCTGTCAAATTGCCCGGGACGGATGGTAATGCAAGGCCTGAATGGAGCCTCTAATATTCATGGGAATTCCTACCGCTGCTGCACAGTGCTGAGTTGCATAGTCCACGCCGAGACTTCTTTGTTTTGGTTTTCCCACAATGTATTGAAGGAGGTTATTTATAGGGCTGGGAATATGGAATACTACCCCAGTATCTTCGGGTGTATTTCTAAGTGGTCCACAAACTACAATAAGATTTTCTTCTAACACTCGCACAGCATTTTAAGAATAAACAGCCAAAGTAAACATGCCAATCTGTTGTGAATTTCAATACAGCACGAAACACAAATGCACTTAAAATGCTGAGCAGCCAAAAAACAAAATGTCAAAAGCAAACATAAATACCACTAAGTGAAAGAGCCAAGTTACACCATCCATAGCCTGTAGGGTAGCAAAGGGCAAATGAAGCCCAACTGTCAGACAATCAGAAGAGATGAAGTAGAAATGATGTAACCAACAAAGCTCATTTCATGACCTTCCTCTCGCTGTTTTTTTTTACCATACTTGACAGTAGCACAGTCCAGAGACAGCGGCATGCTCTAAAAATGGCATATGTGATTTTATTAAGGACAGCGCATCTTCACCAGGCCTGCTCTGATAAACAACGACTTGAATCTCACGCAGGGCTGAGTGGCATGAACAAAAATGTATTTCATGGCATTTTTCAAAATTCTGATGGTATCACGGTATTTTTTTTTTTTTTCATGCATTATCATGTGTTAACGACATTCTCTACTGGTTGAGAGAGGAATTAATGCAGTACATTGACTCCTTGACTAAGGACGGACTATTTTACTGCAATGATGAGTAAATATTGTAGAATAATCCCACACTAGTCAAGATGAAATGAAGAAATGTTGACAATTACAGTTTCATTTATTTTGACATATTAATTCATATTTAAAAATCTTTCAACTGTATGTATTTAAACTATGCCTGTAACGTCTACCCTAATAATTGTAGTCTGCGCACAACATTTTTTTTCTCATTCATAAAAAGCTAAAATTGGGGACACTTTTGGAGATAACTATAGCCAGGGCACAGGTCATCCACAACAGGGACTCGCCCCAGAAATCAGGGATGTCTGGTCTGGATGTCATGGCACAAATGTTCTTGTTTTGGCCATTTCATTTTTCACACCATTCCATCTTCCCCATGCCTCCCAATGACCGTTGCACCATGCGTGTTTAGAAGCACTACATTGAAAATGGTCCGGTCTGAAACAACGTCTTACAGCGCAGCGTTCTGAACGCTGTGTAATCAAATACACCAGTATGCTGGTATATTAAAAATTCATATCGTAATGGAAAATAAATACCGGTATTCTGTATGAACCTTATACCGCCAAGCAAAAACCTCAGGGACTCGTGTGAAGCAGGGACAGCCCCACAGAGCTGCACATTAGGGTTGGCCGGTAATGCAGTAATAAGTTATACCGGCGGTGTCTTTCAAAAGCAACGGTATCAGTTTCAAAACCGTCATTACAGTCATTAAAAAAATTGCAGTGCACTTATATAGGAGATAAGGATTTAAATATAAGATATAACTAATTCAATGCTTAAAAATGATTCTATGTCCACTGTGTTTGTGTTAACACAAGTAAACACAAAATGCAGTTTTTTAAATAGAGGTTTTT
This sequence comes from Mugil cephalus, assembly GCF_022458985.1. NCBI lineage: Eukaryota > Metazoa > Chordata > Actinopteri > Mugiliformes > Mugilidae > Mugil > Mugil cephalus. Next base: position 21,316,310 of record NC_061787.1, read on the forward strand.
GTTATTATGGGGAAAATAATCAAACCTACCTATTTAACTTAACTGGTGGTTTATCACACTGGAGTTCAGTTTCTCTAGCCACACCCAGGCCTGATTACTGCCACACATATTCACACGCGATTTTCAGACCGGGTCGACCTGCCTTTGGTGGCTTTCACATTGCCAGCAGGTCTGGGTCTGACCTCCCACTGTGAGAGCTGTGTGCCTGTTCTTTCCTTCCTCTCATATGCCATTGAGTCGACAACGTCATCATTACACATTTAAGTGCGCAGAATCTCCTCTCCTCCACAGATCTCTCTCAGTTTTGCCAGTGCGCCGCCATGATCCATAAAAGAGTGTGCCATAATGTTGCACAAGCTGCATATGTGCAGTAGTTCATATCAAGATTCCCCAGTGCAATTAACGATCATGTAACAGCACATTTGATTTGTCTGACTGAAAACAATTACAAAAATCTTTGCCCTTCAGAGATCAGTCTCTTATGGGAGTAGACCAAAACTCAAAATCAGAATGTGACAGGCAGGTACATCAACATCATCGTGTAAATTAGCGGGTCGACACAGCATTGTTTTGCAGCTTCAGGACCTGGTAGACTGTGATAAATGGAACCAGAAATTCTGCTGTCTACCAAAAAATCCTCAAGAAGAATGTGAGGCCATCTGTTCATGACCTCAAGCTGAAGAGAACTTCTGCAGAAGGACAATGATCCAAACACACACCAGCAAGTCCACCTCTGAATGGAATGAAAATAAAATGAAGACTTTGGAGTGGCCTAGTCAAAGTCCTGACCTAAATCCTATTGAGATGCTGTGGTATGAGCTTAACAAGGTGGTTCATGCTGGAAAACCCTCCAATGTGGCTGAATTACAACAATTCTGCAAAGAAGAGTGGGCCAAAACTCCACCACAGTGCTTTAAAAGAGTCACCGCAAGTTATCACAAATGCTTGATTGCAGTTTTTGCTGCTAAGGGTGACCCAAGTAGTTATTAGATTTAGGGGGCAAAAACTGCATTTTGCGTTTACTTGTGTTATCTCTGATTAATATTTAAATGAGTTTGATGAAACATTTAAGTGTGACAAACATGCAAAAAAAAAAAAAGTAATCAGGAAGGTGGCCAACACTTTTCACACCACTGTATATGGACACTTTGAGAGGGAGATTTGTTTTTCTACCATCGTTAAGACTGAAGTAGGTTTTACAGTTTCACCAACAGCTACTACATGCTGTCTCCAAGAAACACCAGGCACTGCCAAATAGCCATGGAGCCATGAAGATTTCAATTGCTTAGTTCAGATTTTATAGAACAGGTTAAAATGGCTTTTGACTGACTGACTGACTAACAAGCATTTAGCACACAGACCCACCACCCCCACACAAGCCAAACATGGATTATCTGGTTTGCAAGCAGTACACCCAGAGTGTACTGTTAGAAAAAATAGGTTTATCTGTGGATCTAAGTGATCCTCTAAAAGGTAGAATCCCTTCAAAATGTGGACCAGTGGAGAAACACATGTTTCAGGTGGGTTTCAGTAAAACCCCACCTAAAAAGTGGGCTGGCATCCAACAGGTGAATGTTTTCCCTTGCTGTTTTGTAGGAGAAACAAATGTGCTCCTATAACCGAGTTCCGTGCAACAGGCAGAAGGGTGAACAACAACAACAACAACAACTAGAAAAACTCTTACTGAGAAAGCTGACTCAACACAGACATGAGTAGGTGAAGGGAACCCTCATGCAAACTAGAAATCCAAGTAAGAACCAGCTACTGCTAGAACGCAAATAAGATAAACCTCCGTAAAGATGTCCACTGTTTTGTCAGCACCCACACTAAGAACTGAAAAAACGTTGTTGTTTTTTGTTTTGTTTTTTGGTTGTTTTTAAATGTTTGTCTATGATGTTGTGTCTTGGTTGACATTTTAAACTAAATGATAGCTTTGTGACACAGTAGTTTGACATTAAAGCACCTTTAAACCACCCTGAAACCAGCTAAACAAATGTAGGGCTGAAGACGCCAGCGTGTTGCAGTGAACACACCTGTTACTACAAGGGCGCTGAATCTAGATATAGCTTTAACGAGGCCAACGCTTAGCACCTAGTAAGCTCGTTAGTGACTTTAAAATCACAGCACCGACAGAATGAGTCGTCGAAGATCCCACACATGTGACCGTGGCTGGGGCTAACCGCTGGAAGGTTAACCAGCGTCTGCCTAATTCTGGTAGCATTAGCTGAAGTGCTAATGCTACGAAAAAAAGGACACTTTTCGCCTAGAGTACGTTGAATACTCGGACAATATTTAATTCAATATCGTGTTTTTACAATTAAATTGACTGTATGTGTGTTTCCAGTAGCTATTCCTAATTGTTTCACCTAAAAAACACAAGTTTGGGCAAGTTTTTGGTCTAGTTTTAGCATTTAGAAGCATTAACGTTATTGTTTATTGCTCGTTACCGTTGCCTGGGCGTTTCTTCTAAGCTGCCTCTGGCCGTTCTCCTCTTCTATGGCAAGCTCTATTTTATCGAGTTGTCCTCGGACGACCTCTCGTTGGTGGAAATGGAAAGCTGGGTGTAAAGAAGCCATGGTGAAAAGCAGCGCCAACTGCTCCAGAGGTGCTGTGGCCGTCTCGTTGCCGGAGAAGCCGCAGGTCTGCTCTGGTCGCCCGTACACATTCCCGTCCTGAGGCGGTGGATGGAGCGGGTGGAGGCGAGAGTCCCTGAACGGAGGCAGGGAGTAGTCGTAGGTTTTGTAGAACAAGGCCGGGTCTACATGGCTCAGTATCCGAAAGAGTATTCCAGCACATTCCCTGCTATCAGACCCGAGGAGAGACAGGCAGACCAGGAGTTTGGATCTGATCACCGGGTCGACCACGTCCGTCAAAACGCCCAAATCGCTCGGGCTGTTCGCTCTGAACTCGAAGTCCCGTAAAACATGGTAATCTTTCCTTGCGAGATCCTCCAAGTAAGATCCCAGAAAACGGAGCTCCAGGGGTTGGCACATATGCAGCAGTCCGCACATGAACTCGATCCGCCTAGCAGGGTTTAGATGTAGGCCAAACCATTCAAAAACGGTCTCCTTGTCCAGCTGCGATGGGCAAGCGAAAGGTTTGGTCGAATCCTCCAACCTGTCGAGCCCCGAGGAAGGAGATACCGCCGTGGGAATATGTTGCTGGTGCTCCGGCTGTTCCAGTGACTCGTCCTCGGCCGTTCCGTCGCCCCCTTTCTCGCCCGTTTTCATCGGTAGCTTCATTTTCATCATTATCAGCGCTACGGAGAGAGGCTTCAGAGTGTAAACAACGGTCCGAAATACATTATTGATAACTTCCAACGGTTCGTAATGCTAAAAACAGAAGCGAACCGTCAGCCGTTTAACAGTGTTGTTACTATTAGCTCATCAACTGACGCGGAGACTGTGCTGTAGCCGTTTTCTCCTCCGTAAGTTACATTTCTTCTACTACTCTTCATTTCCGGCGGAGTGGTTAAACTAAGTCAGTGGTGCTTCCACCATGCGGCCGCTGATGGAATTTCACTAAATAGAAAGTCCTTTTAAAACGACAAGCACAGCGAATAATTATAAAATAAGCAAAGGTATCAGCTTTAAATGGAGTAACTTTATACTAGTATTAATAGATCCATGTGGTTGTTTACTTTAAGATAATATAAGATGCTTTTTTTGGGGAAAAAAAAAACAATACAGTACAGTACAAAAATACAGTTTGACAGAAATAAAAAGAAAATCTATAGTAGCAACACACATGAACATACGGAATATATACAGGTAAAAGTACACAGCAGCACAGCACACTGATGTAATTAGTAACAGTGGTAAATTAAAATGACACCGATGTAGAAACTGGTACGTCATAGCAGCATCGTAATTACAGTTTAAGGGCAGGAAAAAAAAACTAAATAATTATATAATAAAAATATGTATATTACAAAAGAAATGCAAACACAATTTTTTGCACATATATTTAAGGCGATATGGCTGTGTTCATACTGTCCAGTGTATGTGTGGTCTACTGGGAGTAGACCTGGTTTGTGCAGCCTCATGGCAGCAGGAAGGAAGGTCCTGAAGTAACGAGGTTATCAAATCTGCTTGGAAAAAAAAAGTGTGTCTTGGTCAGCTGTGTGACGTTCCAGTATATTAAAGGTGAGGTGTACTAAAACCGCAAAGCATCCGGCACAGGTATAATGATCTACATCTAATCAAATTAAAGCTGAGGTATGGATCTATAATGTAGAAACAGTCACTGGTTTAGACAACACTGCCCTCTGGAGGAAAGAGCTGCAAATTACAAATGAAAGGAAACCAGGATTTCCAGAGTGTGCAGCCGCTTGGTTCATTGAATTGTATTGTATTGTATGTACAGTGAAACTAGCTGCTCAGGTGTTTGCTCAGATCTTAATTGTCCAAATGTCCAAATGACTGCCTCCTTTTTGCTGACTGTATTATTTGCAGCCTGTGTGCGTTGATGGAGCTGCTCTAAACTATAGAAAAAACATGTCAAGGAGATTGGAAACGTGTCTGCACTGTATGTGCCTTTTAAAAAGACGTATACTCTATGTGCATGGAGAAATCAACGCATTGTGCTCCCCTCAAGCAATAAACAGAGAGTTGGAGCTGGTCACGGTGTCATTCAGCCTCATGTGGTCCATGGTTGGAGAGGAGGTGGAGCACACACTGTATTTAGAGATGTTTTTGTTTTCTGATTTTGTTTCAGAGCTGTAGTTTATTTTATTTATGTATTCCCTAAGCTCAGACAGCACCAGCCGCATCAAAGTCTTTATCGCTCGCTGGCAAAGAAGGAACAACAGCCCTGATTGTAGGGGTCAGGAGGTCAGGAGAACAGCTACTACGTGATGCTCCAACAGAGGGCAGTGGAGCAAAAAATAAATAAATAAATAAATAACAGGCATTGTTTATGAGTGTTACATTCCTTTTATATGTTTGTGATTTTGAAAAGTTGTCTTTGCTGCCATGATGTCACCAAAAGCCCCTCGGTAAAATATACCGCAGAGCAGTGTCTTTTAGAGATTTTTTCGTTACTTATCATTTATCTTGACTCCTGTTTTAATGCCATGCACGTTCCAGACTCTCATTTCACTCCGCGCTTCAGTAATTAAGTCAACATAATTTGGCTGCAGAGTATGTTTTTTTTCTTTTCTCATATCTTCAAGGCTTGCTTTATTCGAAGGGAGGCTTATTACTAAGTTCTAAAAGCCTTTCTAAAACAAAAAAAAGACCTGCCTTTACAGCAGCAGTGGAACACATGCAGTTAGAGCACAATACAAATTTTGTAATTTTGTAATTTTTTGTAATTTTAGTTAGGTTAGTTTTAGTCTTCAGTCTGTTGTAGCGACTGTGCTGTGGTCTGTTGGGGGAGTAGTGCCAACAAAAAAGACATCAGTAGGGTCAATATATTAATCTGAAAGGCTGGACATGTGATTGTGAGTGGGTGACGTCTCAGTGGGTGACAGGAGGACACTGAATAAAGTGCTCTCCATTATGGACAATCTATACCAAACATTAGAGGGACATAAGAGCTCATTCTCCAGCAGACTGGTTCATAGTGAACACTACAGAACTTTTATACCTCACTCTATCCAGCTGTATAACAGTTCATCTAACATAATATCTGTCATATAATATCACATAATATATAACTAAGTAACAATGAAGCTTCTATGACCCAGCAATTTCCCTTGTGAATCATTAAAGTCTGTCAAAGTCTAAGTCTAAATATACTGTAACTTACATAATGAATGTGGGCCTAAGGTTTAGACTCCCAGCTTTAACTGGATGGTATTCACATCTGAAGGCAGGTTTTCTCCTCTGTGATGCTCTTCCTCTGCTGTCTTTCAGTCGCTGTTTTTATTCGTCTGTCTTTCTGCTCTTACTTTTGTCTTCTTCATGCTTGATTCAGTGTGTGTGTGTGTGTGTGTGTGTGTGTGTGTGTGTGTGTGTGTGTGTGTGTGTGTCTGTGTGTAACAGGTCACTGGCGCCGTCTCTACATGTCTCTATTCCATTTCTTTACCTTAAAGAACCCCTGGGCTGCTTTCACAGTAGGTTTCAGTTCACTGTTCCTCTGCGCCGTGAAGTACCATCTCACCGACTTTGCTTCATTTGTCTACATCTGAACAGACGATGTATCCCTCCACGCTTTCATCGGGCTGCTTTTGTCACATCATCAGTAGACTCTAGTGACCCAGAGCCACACTGCATCACACGGCCTCCTCTGTGTTTTACAAAAGATGTTATGTCTTTTAGAGTTGTGAGTAATTCCAAGCCTTCTCCATGCTAGCTTTTTCTCCTTGTCATTTTGCCACGGCCTCATCTACGTTTCATCTGCCAAGGGTTCTGTTCCAAAGCTGGTCTGGCTTTGTTGTGATGCTTTTTGCCAACATTTAATCAGGTCTTATTGTTGCTGAGGCTTACAAACAGCTTTCACCTTGTGGCGAACCCTCTCTATTTGCTCTTGTGAAGCCTTCTCTTTGTAGTAAACCCGGATAATGATACGGAGAATCTTCTTCACTTGGCTGTCTGCTGCTGTGGTTTTCCTGACCTCGGAAATTATCCTGTGATCATCCAACACTCTTGTCTTCTGTGGACGTCTAGGTCTTTTTTTGTGGCAGAGCTCACTGTTGATCTACAGCTGCACTGGCGTCTCCTTTGAGTGCATGTCATGGGCTCACATCATCAGTTTTTAAATGCAAATGGCAATATTATGAAGGTATGAACACCTTCAAGCTCACTCCACATTCATTAAATGACTGGGGATGGTTGCTGCTATTGAAGAGTGCCATTGCTATGGCAAATATCAGAACTTCCCATTCCACTTTATTATCAGACACATACAGCCCAGGTTGAGCGAAGTTGGTTGCTTGTCATCTTTTCTACATTTTTCAGTAGTTGACAAACGATTGGCAACTACCACTAGGTGGCAATTGCGCCATGCAGAAGTCTGTCCTTTTGGAACACGCACAATGTAAAGTTAGCTGTTTGAAAAGAAGAAAGTAACATTTATACCTGAGGAAAGTATTTAAGAAGAGTCTGACCCATTTATCTGTTGAAATAGGTAACCTCCTATGCCCTGTGAAATGCCACTGTTAATTGTTTATTTTTTTCCAATCCAAATCTTTATTTAAATTCCTCAGCAATGACAAACAAATATAATTGAACATGGGGTACTTAATTCACTACAAAGACCAGAGATCATTCCAATAACCTTTGGCACGAGAATTAGTGGAACACTGCAACATATATCTAAACAATTTCTTATTACATTTTTTATCTTTGATACTTATGTCATTCAGCAGGATATAAAATACATTGCTGCCTTGTAACAGTCTTAAGAAACATGCTGGTATTGCATCAAATACTATACAATATTCTCGTGCAGGTATTGGAATATCAAAGGTCTTTAAAAGTGCTGTATATGAAAGCAATTGACCATTTTCATTGAGCAATTGTGAAACGAACAAAATCAACTGTTAATTTTTTTCATGTGTCTAAATCTGAACGTTATGACGCAATTGAAGAGAGGCGTTTTGAAAACATAAGTGCTACTGATGCTTTATGCTAATCTGTTCAATATCAGTATTTAAGCATATTAAGATTTTTCAAAGACAAACCTATATAGTCAGTGTTAAATGATTTCACTGTGTTTCGCTCAAACGGGTTTCTGTAAGTTATTTTATTTTTTCTTTGTATATCGGAGGCTGTTTTTTGCTTCCCCTTTCGGAGCCTGCTACACAGAGAGAAGCAACGTTAAGTTCACTGTCTGAAGGTAAATAAGAAAGTAACATTTAGACCTGAGGAGAGTCTGAACCATTTGTCTGTTGAAATAAACTTGACTGTGAGAGCGATGCTGTGCGTGGCCAGTAGAAGGAGCTGTGTTCATTAAACACATTTACTGTGGAAGAGAGGAGAGCGTGATTGATGGACTGCGGTTGGATTCAAGACATTTGACCCTGAATCAGGACTCCATCTCTGATTATGAGGAGTGAAAGAAAAGGAAAAATATACTGAGCTGAAAAAGTACAGGGGTTGTGCATGACTGAACAGAACTAAAGTTGCAGCTGTTCTTTTTTCTGATTTTATTTACTCAGGCCCGATTTTTTTTTTTTTTTGTTATATATATTTTTTTTTTTTTGGTTTGGGGTTTGAAAACAAATTTGAAATTGTAAAGTTTTGACATGAAATTGTGCTGAATAATAATTGAAACAAAACCATGAATTAGATCCTGTATGTGTCATTCTGTGAAGTCAATGATATTTAGAGTCAAAAGATTTGTTAGTTATTCACTGTTGATACATTTTGATAACATTATCTTTCCCTCTTGAACCGGGGCATGACTAGTAGGTGTGGTGACTCTAGACCTTGAGATTAAAAAAAAAAAAAAAAAAAACGTTGCAGGTTAATTAAGACGTGGTTACAGATGCACACGCTTTTCCTTTAACTTTCTATCGTGCAAATAAAGATTTTCAGGATAATAGCTGACTCTTTGAGCTTTCATCCACAAATTTTTAATTAAATATATTTTCCTACATTGGGGAAGGGGCGGCGTAGCTAAAACACGAAGTGAAACTCAAATCCCATGACATAATGATGATGATTAACCATACGCTACTGATGCTTTATCATCTCTTGCTGCGGAGCTTCTGTAACTTGTAATTTAAAGAAGCCCCTGCGCAGTAAAACATGTGCACATGCACGACTCCCTAATTTGAAAGTGGACAACCTTTAAGTTGTACAGTTGCTGCTCTCCCTGAACTTCCCACTGTTCCTGAGTCACCACTAAAATAACTGAAAATCTGGAGAAACTATTCTTGTTTCTTGCTCTTTACTCCATGTTTAATACTGAATCGAAGGCAGATGTTACCAGTGGTTTGTTTTAATCAAAGTGGAAACACTAATGCATTTTCACACTGTGGTCAATCCACACGTTGGATGTGACTGTGTGTGTGTGCATGCGCATGTCCAATCTGGATCCACACTGGTCTCTGTTGTGTCACATTCTGTGGTGAAGCTGGCCACGATTTATAAAGGCTGGTCCTCGACACTCCCACCACTCCCTCTGCCAACCAGAAGGAGGACTGTCACTGCAGAGCCAGTGCTCCTCTCTCTTCACCTTCTCCAAGCAAAGTGGCATTAATCACTGGCTCCTTGCAGCTGAAGGAGAAAGGTAAGTCTCTGTCATCACTTCTTTGCTTTGCGTGCTGGTTATGTGGAGGGGTTAGATGCCGGGAACGCACGCTCAACCACAGAGCCTACTACTCTTCTGTTCTGTTTTAGAGCTCTTTTTTTATTAGAGGATTTAAGTGATCTCTGCTCATGTTGGTGGTCATTTTATTTCTCATTTAATCTGCAGTACATATAAGGTATCTAAGGACGTACCTGGAGGTTTTTAGCAGTCTTCTCCCCACCGGGTTTGGTGTGGCAGAGAGTGACCGGCCATCAGGACAATGAGAAGCTAAATATACAGTATAACTGCATACATGAAGCTCTGTGATTATGGGTCAGCGAAGGTCTCTGCTTTAGAGCAAAGCAGCAGTCTCTCTCTCTCTGTCTGTGTCTCTTGGCATTTCAGAGTTATGGTGTTAGTTGACTCTGTTGCCTGAAATAACTTCTAATTACCATATGTCCAAGTACAAAATGAATTGGACAAAAAAAAGGTGTGTGGGGCGGCTTTGAAGAAGTTTTGGGGTGAGGAGCGGTGTAGTTTTCTTCGTAAAAAGAACATTTCCTCGCAGGATGTCTGAAAAGCAAAAGTTTTTCAGAAGTAGCCTGCAATTATGTATCATCAGGAGGTGACAGCCAAAGTGTTTTGGTCACTAGTTATTTTTTCCACGTGTTTTCCATACTGCTAAATAAACTTCAAGCGAGCCAGTGCATGTAGGTTTTTGAAAGGAGAAATAACAATATTCCTCTTACGCTAAAGCAATAGAATGTGGTTTGGTACAAGCGGTGGGAGAAATCAAAATGTCATCCAGCAGAGAGAGGAGAAGACTTGGTCTTCTTGGTCTGTAGTGTCTCCATAGCCCCACCGGTGCTACAGTCTGGGCTGGTGTGAAGAACTCTCTAGTTAAAATGGTTGTTTTTTTCTCTGACACCTGTGCAGACAACATTTGTGATACTGAACTGTGAGCTCACAGATGTGGCAACTTTATTTTATTCTTTGTCACTTAACAAGGATATAAGAGGTACACGGTGACTTTAAATAGACGTTGCCATAGAAACCAAAACCAAATGTGAAATACAAAAAACATTAACATAAAAAAAAGAAAAACAGCTTTAAGTTGAAATGCATGTCAATTATATTTACTGTAAAGATGCTAATTCTTAAGTTACTTCATTTTGATATCTCATTATTATCATTAGTTTCTATCATGTTACGAGCTACGGTTAAGCCACAAGCTTAATATACATCATAATTATTGGTCTCCAGCACTGTCAAGTTGTATGTGCGCTTGAATGTCATACAGAAGCTCATCTGGATTTATAGTTGTTACAGTCATCAGCGTTGCATGATCACAATCTGAAGCTCAATCAAGTGGTGAAATTTAAACTGTGAATGATGGCAAGAATCATGTTGTTAATTAATTACTTTAAATTACTAAACTAATTTCCACATGAAACAAAGGGCAATGAAAACAAGGGAACGACTGGAAAGTTTTAAAACCACATAAAATCTTGAGGAAAAGTCAATATGCTCAGTAAATGCATATGCAGATTACAAGCTTCACCACACTAAATCAGATTTTAAAGGCAGTAATGCATAATGTCATCTACACTGACCAAATAGTAATCACCCAGACCCTACATCTCATGAGTCATTGCAAAGACCAAATAATATTCTCACCCATGAAGTCACAAACATAGTGGATGTGAGCATCGTAGCAATAAATGGCAGCACAGAACCCTAACCCTGCTGCTGCAGTCATCTCTGTGTCATAGAGCAACCCAAGGCGCTGAGCAACCAACATCTGGAAAGGAATGTTCTGTGATCCCCAAGCCAGCGGCGGTGGCTGATGTGGTCGGTAAACTGTACTTCTGGTTTGCCAAATGTAGAGTGAGGTTTTGGAGGAATTCAGGTTTTAGCATCCACCTATCCACACGTGTGTCCATAATGACAAGCGGCCTTTAAATTAAAGAGTGAGGTGCGGAGGAGAAGATATGAAGGTGGATGTAAGGAACGAGAAAAAAATAGCGTCTGTGCAGTCTTCTGACTGGAGGAGACACTTTTAGAAATTGTCAAATATTTGAGATGTTCTCCACTGGCAGGTTCCCTCAATGCTTCTTACTCTTCCTGCACAGAATAGTGTTCTGTGGTACATCTAACACCAGTTTGGTCAATTCTGTCATCCTTTCCTAGCCTAGGAGATGTATACACTAAACAACTTGTTTATGATAAGAGAATGATCGCAGCAATGCTTAAAGAAACAATGACTGAACGAGAAATTAACCTAGACGTGCATGGTCATAAGTAGGTATTTGGACAATTGTCAGTTGATGTCAGCGCCTTGAATCAGTAGCGACAACGTGGCTCAAGTTTATTGCAAGGAAACTTCTCTTATGGGCACAAGCTAAATGGCTACATAGCACCAAGTTGCTTGATGGGACACTATCATTATATACTGAAGTGAACCTGAAGAGAGGCAGTTAAAGGGACCGTTCCTTTTCTTCCAGTGCTTACTGTATTACGAGCAGGAGACAGTGGTTGACATGCCACCAGTCTGGGAAGACAGAGGAAAGTGACAGCTTGGAAGTCAAGCAATGAACTGCTGGATAAGGTCAGCAGCAAATCTTATTTTACACCCCTAAACAAGGCCAACCTACAGACTCAGTATCAGTTCAACTGTACACTGTTTAGCCACATCATTATGACCCCTGACAGGAGAAGTAAATAACATTGATCATCTTGTGACAATTCAATGTTCTGCAGGGAAACTTTTGGACCTGGCATTTATGTGGATGTTGCTTAGACTTGTAGCACCCACCTAGACCAGACCAGACACCCCCACCCGATAGCAATGACACTCCTTGATGGCAGCATTCATCCCCAGCAGGATGCAGCCTGACACAGAAACACACACAAACGCTTTAGAAACAACTCAAAAAAACATGAAGAACAACTCAAGGTATTGACCTGACCTCCAAATCCCAAGCTGATTAAGTATTTGTGGGATGCCCCTCCCCTCAACCCATAGGACCCAACTGTCCCCACTAAGAGAAAAACTAGAATAAAATCAAGAATAACTGACGGGAACATGTCCTCCTCCTTCGCACTAGGTGGCGATATGTGTCTTGTCAGCGGGTTAATACGGCCCCCTTTCTGGTTGACCTATTACGTCATATAATAATCAAGAGCCGTTAATGCGGCAGAACGACATTTCAAACGACAACAACATGGATAATAGTGCAGCTTTTTTAATCTCGTACGTAATGTGCACGCTTCTTCTGGTGCAGATCAGATGCGTGTTTTACCTCAGGTGGTTCTTCCTGGCTCTGTTTATCTTCTTCTTCGGCGACCGTTTTTCTTGGACTCTCCGATTGAGCGTATAGATGACGGTAACAAATTAGGCCACGCCCCCATTTGGGCCGTGGGACTCTGCCAGACAGGAACATGTCCCCCTCCTCTACACTTGGGGGCGATATATGTCTTTTCAGCGGGTTAATACTATGTTAATACTGCTTTCCGGATGACCTGTTATGTCTTATAATAAACAAGACTTATTCATGCGGCAGACCGGCATTTCAAACAAAAGTACATTTTTTTGATCTCCTACGTAATGTTCGCGCTACTTATGGTGAAGATAACATGCACGCTTTCCCTCAGATGGTTCTTCTACCGGCTCCATTTATCTTCTTCCTCTTCTGCGACCAGCTTTCTTGGATGTTTTTGTTCCGGGGTCAGCGCATGTGCATGTAAACGTACTGAGTGTTTATTCTGTGCTGCTAGTATTTGTCGGCCGTAAAGTGGGTGAAAAATTACGTCTTTAATTAAGTCTTTTAAAAAAAAAAAAAAAAAAAATGGGGATCAATTCATAATCATTTCATAATGGTAAATTAATAAAGCATGACATAAATACAACGTGAAGCTTTGCCGTTAACCCTTTTATTAAAAACACACTTTACAGTAACGTAGCTCCACTCTCGTTACCTACTGTCATTTCAGTTCAGAATCAACAGTCACTTATTTGACTTTTTAACATGAATTTTGATATTTTCAATAACACAACTCTGACAACTGACATTACCTAAAGTTAGCAACATAATTTAAAGTGACACACACACATATCAACTATCAAGGTCCCACAGCATTCCACCTTAGTCCACCTGTTTTATGGCCTGAAGCCATAAATTTCTTCGGTTTTTGTCACTCTCTCTTGACGGGAGCATGGAAAATAGAAAAAGAGTTTTATCTTTTAAATTTTCCACTTAAGTTGTCCAGTTAAAATTGGATTAAGGCAATAATTAGTTTTTTTCACATGCATGTAAGTGTACTGACTGTGTTTCCAGACACCCCAGGACACGCTCAGAAGGCCCATGTCCATTCGACTCACAACTGTTTAAGAGGGACAAGGGAGACCTACACAATTACAATATAGTCATAACATTATGCCTGATCGGTGTATGGTGTAACCCAACTTGTAAGAAACCCAACAATTCCTCTAAGCGACCATAAAAAACATTGTCGCCATTGGATTGTCGCTGGTAACGGCATGAGTGGGTTGGGTTGTTCAGAACAGGCACTGACTGTGAATATAACGCGGCAGCGGGTGAAGCAAACAGGTAATTGTGCCCATGCATCATTGGAGAGACAAGAAAAGTTGAAGCCAGTTCCACTTTCATATCTCGTTTCACTCCTGACATGTAGCGTCAAGTGTCAGATTTCAGCTTGTTGCTTCTTATCGCCAGCTCCCATTGAAAATGTGTTGTAGCTTGTCACTCTTCCACCGCTGATGTGAATGCACCATTAGACCTTTCTCTCTTTCTCTCTCTCTCTATCTCTCTCTCACACACACACACACACAGATGACTTCTAATTCCAGCATCTAGTGTGACGCTCAGAACTATTAGATTTCTGATTCAAAGAGGTCAGAGACTCCTTATGGTTTCAGATTCATAACATATGAAGAAAATGCTTTGTTCACTGTAAAGGACCCTGAAGGTTTTGTTGGGAGCACTTTGTAGTGAGGCTTTAGAGCAGTGGCTGATGTAAGCGATGTCGGTTTGAACACCATTCAAATGAAGCTTTCACGTATCACAACATTGCACTCGTCATGGTAGAGAAAGCCCTGGAGTAATTAGGGATCTGTGTCGTTTACTTGCACAAATAAGCCATGTGAATGAGCAGCCGCAGTAGTAACATGTGTTTTTGATGAGGTCTATTTTACCACAAATACGAGCGCCTTGAAATATACTTGTCAGTGTTCATGTTCAAGCTGCCTGCTTTTAATGCGAAAATCACAGTTATGTAGATTGACTTTGCACCCTTGTTTTGTTCTCCCCATTAAAGCATCATGCAGTCTCTTTGGTTAGTTGACTAAACAGCAATACAAGATTTAAACGTGCTCTCTGTCTTGTCAGTCATCTATATTGGGCTCCAGACTAAACCAGAGCTCTGACAACTTTGTTCCCCACAGTCATTTTAAGCCTAAGGAGCAAATTTTAGGGCATTTAAGGACCATTCTGCTTTGTTTAAACCTTGACAGTGAACATCAAAAGCTATTAGATGCTGTACTAAAATCGTGGATTTTGCAAAAATTAGCTTAAGTTTGCTTTGCACCCCAGTCTCTAAATTAGCCCAGTGTGCAAAAACTGGTCTGTTCACATGCATGAGGTTGTGGACAGCTCTCGGTTTAGCTTGTCTTGGTGCTGGTGAGGTCGTAGGAAACATCAGCCTCACACAAACAAGTTAACCAGCATGCACAGATGCAGGAGATCAGGTCAGATGGCAATTATTCCTGGAAGCAGATCCCTGATATAGGTGGCAAAATGATTAAGTACAAAGTTGGTGTGGGCATACAATATTATATGGGAAATTATGGATAAAACACAAAACAGACAGAACAACACAAGAAACTTCCCTGTCCACAAATGGTGTGTGGCAGAAAGTTGGTCTGGAGTCTCTCTGTTGTGATCTGATTATTCCCTGGTGAAGGTCTGCTGAACCAATCAAATTTTAGGGGGCAGGGCTTTATCTCTCAATGGAAAGAAGAGTAACAGTATTCACATGTGCCATCATGTAGTTATATGGTTCTGATTGGTTGCATTTTTTTTCTCTGTGACAGTTTGGGCTTTACTACATCAGGCTAAGAAATAAAGCTGCCTATGACCATAAATGCTAACCATATTGCAAAATTGAGCTCTTCAAGACTTTTTTTTTTTAAATGTGTTTTGTAATTTTTGTTTTCCCCACTAATACAGTACTGACATGCACTGACCTGACCAATTGTGTGTTGTTGTTGTTGTTGTTTTTTTTGTTTGTTTTTTTTTGCTAATTAAAACATGCCCCATAATGAAATCCAGATGAGTCCGTCTATGACAAGTTACAAGAAACAATTTTCAGCCACAACTACAAAGGCCCTCAAGCTGTTTGAGGACCTGGAGATGGTCCAGGGCTTTCTTGTGCAGCTCTACAGCAGTGATGCATCTTTATGTAGCTTGGTGAAACTGGTCTCATTTGTTAACCTTAATACACTCAACACATATTAATAGCATTTCCAGCTTGATGGAAATTACTGATTTATAACTTCCAAAGGAAACCCATTTGAAAACATTACATTTCCCCAGCAGAAGCCCCTGCCATCGACCTACATGAGCCATGTGGGACCCACGTTATTGAACACATATGGGTCTCATATAGAGTCCATATTTAGTCCATGCAGGGCTCTTAGAATTTGCCCATTTCAGACCCACAGCCCACTTGCTACCCATGTCGCCCACATCTAAATAATTTGGCCTGCACATGTGCGTGTTCCTTCATTCAGTAACTTACTTAGCTTCTGGTTTAAGCTACTTTTTTCAAGAGATTTCTGCTGTAAAAATGCATTGTGAAGAAACATTCAATCACCAAAGGCAGTTTCAGATAAATATAATTCGATTACAACAAGTCACATGCAACAGTGAACCAGGTTTACGGGAGCTGGGAGGAGACTTGGTGAAAGAATGGTTGTGGCAGCTGAACTTTGTTCAGCTCACTGATCCTCCCCCGTCTTTAAGGACTCTGCCAGCATACTGCAGCCCTCTCTGTCATGTTTATATTTCTGTTTTGCCGTCCCAGCATAGTGCTCACGTTGTTATTTTCTCCTGCCCTGCCTTTGCGGTCAGTGGAGCCATGTTTGCGCTGCGCAGCGAAACACAAGGAGAGCTCGTCGGAAAGCGCACTTGCAGTGCCGCCGTGTGTCACATGGCACAGCGGGAGCCCACGCAAAACTGCTTTATGCAGGAGAGGGAGGAGGAGGAGGGGGAGGAGGAGGAGGAGGGGACAGAGGAGAGGAAAAGACAGAGATGTGGTAATTTCACAGGGCAGTCAAGTCTAATTCTCAAGCCATATATCACAGAGTATGTGCCAACTCAACATCACAACACAGTCTGTTCATTGTTGAACTGAATCCTTGTAATGTCCAGTCACACACACACTGGTGTGTATATATTACTGGTAGAGTATATATGAAAGGAATGATGATGATGATGATTTTTTTGCTAATGAGGATGTGGAAACCAAAAGGCAAACCGCTGTCATATTTTTTGAAGACTGTCTTGTCTTCGCAGATCATTGGAGAGATAATATTTGTTAAAATAAAACTGAGAAGGTGAAACCATGCATCTTTGTCGACTGGTATGACTGGTATAAAGGTTCTTACAAGCAAATGGTTGTCACTAGAGAGTCATTCTCTGAGTGCATGGATGAACATATGTAACACTAGACCTGATTTTACTTCCACACACCAATGAATGTACAGTATTTATTGATTCCTTTATTACATCCAAGGTATCATCTGGAGATATTCATTACATCTACAAATGTCTGACAGATGCCCACAAATAAAAAAATAAATAAGTAAAGCCTTTACAACCCAAGCCTCAAAATGTTTACCCGGACTTTTGTTTTGCTTATTTTAACTATAAAAAGGTCAGAAAATGTCCAGAGAGTAAGTGCTTTTGCCCATTTTTCCAGAAAACCTGTAACTTCAAATAGCTGCCTGTTATTGGCAATTTAATGCATGTTATAAGAGTGTAATAACCTCCCAAGAGACGCGCAAGTGAAATTACTGTAATGGCTGTAAAGCAAAACATCTCAGCTTTTAGAAGCAGTTTTTCCGACAGTGACGTAATTACGGTAATCCAAAGTGCTCTCATGCAAATGTACCGGCGGGAACATATTCTGTTTTGAAGATTATGTTATATAACATAAGTCAGGGTTAAATGCATAAAACATTTTGTGGAAATACAGCTAGAGTAAAAAACTAAAAAATGAATGAGCCAGCATCACTGTTACAGCTGCGGGGTTCAGTTACAGGGAGGTGCAAGTGAACGTGTCTTAAAGCAACTATTTTGTCAAGTTTGGTGCAAAGTCTCCTCGTTGACTCTTAACCACTTTTAGATCAAATAATGCAATTCCACAAAATAAGGAGGCGGCGTTTGAAGTGCGAACAATGGTCGAAATGATAACAGGGCAAAGAAAAAGTTTGAGATGCAGTTTCACACAGGAAGAAACAATGGCGATGGGTTGGAGAGTAATTGTGTTTGAATTTGATGTGGCAGCACCCTTTCACATCTGAACGGATGTTGCAACGCAGAAATGCTGAGTTGTAAAAAGGAAGTTGACAACAACAGCGGCCTTGTCTCCTAAGTAGCAGTGATCGGCTGACTGATTTATGTGTATTTGTTTCAGCTTGTGTGTGTAACTACACTCAATCAAAGAGCAAACACAAATGTTTCCTTCCTTCATGCTAACTCCCACACTTCTCTTACTGCTGCACCATTTTTATACTTGAGAAAACGCGTATTATAATAGTGTAATTGTTCTTGTTGAAAGCAATTATTGCTGAACATGATTCAGTTGTGTTCTCAATTAGCAAGGTGATTATTATTAAGTTCCTATAATGCCCTTTTGGGATCATTATAAAAATGAGAAGCACACATTCTTAGACATGACATGACATGAAAAGCGCCACAAATAGTTGAGCAGCATTGCAAAAACAGGCCCAGACAGAGAATTTTAATCGTGTGCTCTATTCTTACCACTGCAAAGCTGACCAATCACGCATAAATGTTGGGTGGCCATATTCGGGGAAGTTATAGAAATGGTTCAGAGCCATGTTTAAAGAAATAGCTAAGAAAGTTATGGTAGTTTGCGAGCTCCGGATTTGGAGACGCAGAAAGACGGACCGACACGGAAGCAATGAGCTGCAGAGGCTGGGCTCAGCAGCAGTATTTCTTTAAACACGTAAAACAAAGCCAGTTTACCTCAATATATTTAGAATATTATGAGAACTTTGACCTTGCTGTCTGACTGAAATCCACCCTCCCTTAAATGTCACCAGACTGTGTGCTTGTGTTATTGTGGGACTTTGGGGTATTGGCAGATGAACAGCTGGCTGAACATGTTTTCTTGTCTGATCTAGGCTGGTGGGACTGCACGCCTTCACATCAGAGACATGTTGCTGTGGTCAGTATGGGGTGCAATACTGCTACTGACACCACTGGAGGCTTCAGAGGAAGAGGACGTCCGAGCAGGTACACCCGAAGGAGGCCGACGCTGAATTTCTATTTGACAAATAAAAGTGGGAAATTAAAAATATGACTAACATACTATTATAGCACTGGGAACTGACTTCTGGAGGCTGAAATAAAATGCCCCCGTAGCAATGACACTCCTTGATGGCAGCAGCCATCCCCAGCAGGATGCAGTCTGACACAGACACACGAAAAACGCTTTAAGAACAACTGAAAACACATCAAAAACTGTCTGTCACTAGGTCCTGTCGTTGAATTTTAAGTCTTCAGCTCAATCTGTGTCTGTGTATTTGTCTGTGCCTGATGTTTGCTTCTTTTGTGAGCAAGCACAATCACATCTATGTCCAATCTGGTTGCAAATCTTGCTTCTGGCACTAAAGCAAGCCCTCACAAGCCCAATGTCCTTGTTGACCACAATGGTTTTGTGCCCTCTACACCACCCTCTGTCATGTCTTCTGACATTAGGAATATACTGGAACATTGTCACAGCTGCCATATGAAGGTCCAAACTGATCAATCTCTGGAATGACCCACTGACATCCCTCGCCTCAACCCAAAAGACTCAAAGGCCCCCACTAACTACACTCTGTTTCCAGACACCACAGGACACCGTCAGAATGTCCATGTCCATTCCCTGACCAGTCACAACTGTTCTGGAGGCATATGGAGACACAATATTAGGAAGGTGGTCATAATGTTATGCCTGACCAGTATATGTGTGTATGTCTTTGTGTATAAAAGGCTGCAGCACTGCTGTAAATGACCTGGTGTATATCGTAGACGGCTCATGGAGCGTTGGCTTCTCTGACTTCGAAACAGCCAAGCAGTGGCTCATCAACATCACCAGCCAGTTCGACATCAGCTCCCACTACACACAGGTAACCTCATCCACGGTGCACTGCGTTATAAGTTTGTAATTCCTCTCATATCTTGCTGCATCTTTATCTTTGTCAAATCAACACTGTTTATAGAGTCATCTGAGTCAGCGGTTGCTTCTGTTGCAAAACAAACTGTCTCCATTCCAAGTGGCAGCTCTGTGTGTCTGTTAAAGGTCGCCGTGATCCAATACAGTGACACCCCTCGCCTGGAGATTCCTCTGGGGATACCTCAGGATGGAGAAGAGCTTATTCAGGCCATACAGAGCATAACGTACCTGGGAGGAAACACACAAGTAAGACAGCAGGTTTTCTTTTTACAGCTTTTTAGCCCTGATTTACACAGGAACATACTGTGTGTTACTGTATTGTGTTCACAGTGAATACATCTACATGGACATCAACATGTGGATTTTGGTTTGTTGTGATCAGAATATATTTTGAGTTTAATTGTGCAGCATCTTAGACAAAATTCCATCCAAAATTGCGCACTGAATCTCCCACCAGTTTACTCGATTAACTTAACTTATACTCCTCTTGGGATGAGTACACATCTCTTCGACAGGTTTTTAGAACATTAGCAATGACAAATTAAAGGATTATGAATTCATTTATTCAAAATGAAATGGAATCAAAAAGCTTCAAAATATGGACCTTGCTGCAGGCGTCCACGGACGCGGGAAGGGTAGAAAGGGATTATTGTCAAGGATTAAAACTAAGGATGTCCGATATTGACTTTTTGCCGATATCCCAATGCCGTGATTGTCCGATATCAAGCGATATGGTATCCCGATATATGCAGGCGTTTTGTTTTTCGCCCAGACTGTTAGTGAGCAAGCAACCTGTTAGCCACACTAGCTACACTCTGGTTAAGTAATATTGCGATTAAACAACAATTACCAACGAAATAAAGCGTATAATTAAATATATATTCATGTTGATGGACATTTTCCTCTCAAAATTTAAAGTTTTTTGCGAGTGTGCTTCATGTTTATATGGAATAATATTGCGATACAACATATACCAGAAATAAGCGTATACAGATATATTCTAGTATGATGGAACCCTTTTAAGTTTTCTGCGAGGCATGTAGCCCGAGCCTTAGTAACGACCTAGCAACGGAGAAACTTTCTAGTACCGTCAAAGTTTATGGAGATCGTGGAGTTGCCCGAACTGAATAAATAGCGCACATATAAACTGCTTTGTTAGTTTAGTCTTGTAGTGACAAACATGTCTGCTGAAAAATATATTTTTCCATAGACAGACTAGCCTCCTACTTTCACATTTATTTTTAAGCCTGCGCCGTATCATGGACTCACCGGAGTTGTAAAGTCCAAAAGTCAAAACATTAGTCCACCTTTAGCCTCTAAAAATATTTTCTCTGCGCTCACTGAACTGTTTGATCTCCGACGTGCCGCACACAAATGAGTTACACCTGTATTAACAAGCCGGTCTGGCAGATTCGTAACACATTATATTTATTAAAGAAAGCTAAAATTGTAAATTCAGGTGTATTATTAATTTATTTAAGTTAACTTCCAGTGGACTTATTTGTATTTCTTTACACGTTATAGATTTTCAGGACGTGACAATGTGGAGATGGCGGAGTGATATTTTTAGTGATGAGTCAGCCGTGCTGTAATGCTGATTTGAGCACGTTTTAAATGTCTTATTGACCAATCAGATTGCTTGGTCGGAACTACTTGTTGTATAATATTGTTATGGCTCCGGGTGCGGTTTGAGAAAGTCATCAATCGCGCGCCGGCAAATGTCTCAGGACCCCACAAGCAGCAGCAGCAAGAGCGCGCAGCAGCACAACCCGGTAATCTGTTTTCATTATCGGTGGTAAAACCGACAACGATATGAAGAAATATTAAAAAATATAAATAAATAAATAGGCTAATATCGGAATAAAAATGAAATTATATACAAACATAGTAGTGTTCTTAAATGGTAAAGCCTGTGAGAAATCCACAGTGCTATTTTGCACGATTGCCATTGGTCGATTGGGTGCAGTAGGATGGTAAACGGGAGTGTAAACTGTCTTCACTCCTGATATGTATTGTTAAAAAGTCTTATTGCGATCTTGCCTTCCACAAGCTCCATGTCCAAAAAACAGCAAACTAACACAGTAGCTGAGGCAGGTGCATGACCACATGGCATCAAATGGCCAATAAACACAGTTGTTTAAGAACTAAAATTGCATGTCCACTTCTTTTAATTCTATCTCAATGGCAGAAGGCTGGTAAAGAGACCAGTCCATTTTTTCATTCACTCCATCAGATAATTAGTATTTTCTCTGTTGCAGACGGGCAGGGCCATCAAGTTCGCCGTGGACCACGTGTTCTCGTCCTCCCAGCGGGCCAGTGTGGTCAAGAACCGCATCGCTGTGGTGGTCACTGACGGCAAATCCCAGGACGATGTGGTAAATGTCAATGGAATGAAACCAAGACGAGTTTATGACAGTGTCACAGGACTTCAGAAAATATCACCATCACACACTTTTCTTCCATTAGGTGGATGCCAGCATGGAGGCTCGAGCTCAGGGTATTACAGTGTTTGCTGTTGGAGTTGGCAATGAGATCACAACCTCAGAGCTGATCTCCATCGCCAATAAACCATCGTCCACCTATGTCCTGTTTGCTGAAGATTATACCAACATCGATCGTATCCGGGACTCCATGGAGCAGAAGCTCTGTGAAGGTCAGACAATGAATCTGTCTCCTTGTCTCGTCTCTCCTGACAGTAGTTTTTTTGTGCAGCATATAACCTTGATACAAACAAGAGTGCATGATGATGGATGAAAAGAACAGATGGAGCAAGCATTCCAAATATTCATTGTAGGAATACTTAGTGGGTATACAGTGTTCATAAAGTTGCTGAAGTACAGGGCATACAACTACAGCTTTGCTGGTATAATGTGGAAATGTGAGAGGTATTATAGGCAGATTGGAGCATTATGCTTAACATTCAGGTAGGAACTTTAAACAGTGAACACTCGTCAGGTTGATGGGGCCAGGACCACAGAAGGGAAACTTGCAGCTGTGCAGAGAGAGATTAAGATATATATTTAGAAGTTGATAAAAACCCAGATATTGAACTTGAGCTCAAAAGGCTACAAGAAACACAACCATCAAGGAATTCTGCTGTTTGTCATGCTGGTTTTGAAGATGCTATGCTGTATCTTGGCCTCAGAGCTAACCTTCAGGGAGTGAAGACAAACTTGAAGAATGGAGTCGTCTGCCAAGCTGTCAGAGCATCAATCTGTATTACATTGTGAAGCCTAAATAAACAGTACATTAACACAAGCTCCTCAGATGATCTTGTTTTCCCCGAGCTGGGAACTTGTTTGTATGACTTTGCTGTGTTTATAAGCTCTTAGGATGGAATGCGGATACGTTTTTACTCCATGCGTTTAAACAGAACATGGGAGAACTGTTTCCAGCATTTGCATGGCAATTATGCATGAATAGCCTAACAACATAATTGTGATAGACATTTCTGACTTACTGTTAACAGCATCGATGGAAAATACCAATGTGCTTGCTAAAACTTGTGTTTTTTCCTATTTTCCGAATATGTTCGAATATAGGCAATTATGCTATTTGGCTAACGATTTGCACGTTCATCAGGTTCAGGCTTCTCTGAAAATGGCATCAACAACTCAGGAAGTCATTTAACAAAATTATTGCCAACTTATTCCAACAAGGAACACATTTTTCAGATTATTCCAGCTTCACATGATCACACTCCTCTGTAGAACAGTACAGTATGGCATAACTCAGCAAGCTAACTAGTCAGCGCTCTGCTATAATTTGTGATTTGTGATGTTTGAACAAATGGCCCTTTTCGTTCTAGAGTCTGTTTGTCCCACGAGAATCCCGGTCGCATCTCGTGATGAGAAAGGCTTCGAGCTCATCGTGGGCATGAACATTCAGAAGAAGGCCAAGAAGATCAGCGGCTCCCTGGTTTCTGAGACGGCTTACGCCCTGACTGCCTCAACAGACATCACTGAGAACACCAGGTACTATATCATACTATTGAAAGCAGTGTCTTGAATATCAACTATTAAACACTGATGTGTTTTATTTTTATTTCATCTTTTTTCCATCTTCCATGTAGAGAGATATTCCCAGAAGGCCTCCCTCCATCGTATGTGTTTGTAGCCACGCTGCGTCTCAAGGGGACTTCTAGTAACATGCCCTTTGACCTTTGGAGGATACTGTCAAAGGATAGGCAGGTCCAGGCTGCAGTGACGCTGAGTGGAAGAGATGAATCTGTTACCTTTACCACCACCAGCATGACACAAAAGGAGCAGAGAGTCATCTTTAAAGCAAGGTTTCAGGTTGGTATTGGGATGGGGTGTCAATAGCGGATCAGTGCGGGAATAATTTCTCTCCCTCGGCTTCTTGACTTTTGGCTCGGTTTTGATTTCAAAGTAGAGAAAAACGTTTTTTTGTTTTGTTTTTCCATTAAAGCCAAGTGTGAAAATGAAAATGTCAGGAAAGTTCACTGCATTATTTATATATTTTACCTCTAGATAATAGGCTACTAAAAACACTCCGTGAGTGTGAGACTGGATTTATATCATGTAACAGTTTGGTAAATAGTAAAAAGTACAAGAAGTGCACAGGGAGGTGACAGCATGAGTGACAGAGCGTAAGCATTCAGTACATTGACGTGCAGGTGAAAAAAACGGATTATTGCCTTAATGATTCTTGATCCTGGAAAACTGGACAACTTAAGGGCATGTAACAGACTCAGACTTCTTGTTATCTAACTAAGACACCCAGATACTGCAATTGGAAATAGATTTTCCCTGGCAAGTATATGTCTTAATCTGAGTTAAACTAGATAATGCATGTGCACATGCTCCACAACCGCTGCACTAGCATATGACCCCAGAACAAAAACATCCAAGAAAGCAGTGATGTTCGATACCAATGATTTCCTTCCTGATCTGATACTGAGTAATATTTAGACGATACTTTGTGTAAATACACTCTAAAGTTTCTGGTAAATTTCAAGTCAGAACTTTGTAAAGAATACAATATATTGGAGTAATTTATTTATTTTAAACTCAGAAGTATTTTAAGGTAGTAGTCTCATTTACAATATAGCCAAGCTAATACAACAACAGAAAAACCAGAGGACATAAACAGACAAAAAATGTGAAAATGCTGTTTCAAACACTCTATTTCAAATAAATAAGTAAGATAATAACACCATTAAATTTACATTTAAAATAAATTATGGTTTAACTATTAAGAACTACTATAAAGGGAAAACCTACACATATCACGAGGCTTGTTGTGTTAATTTCCGCTATGTTACTACATACCTCGAATGACTCAAGTATCGAAAGTATCGACATTTTGATTTGAGTATCGATTTTAGAGCATAAAGACCTGGTATCGGACGTATCGATATTTCAGTATCCACCCGCACACCACTACAAGAAATCCGGTCGCAGAAGAAGAAGGTAGAACTAGGTCGAATTTTGAGCGTACTTCGATTAAACTGTTCCTGTAAACGTGCTGCTTGCCTGTAGTGGGCTACCGGACCAAGAGGGACAGAAAGGAGGAGAGATGGAGAAGTTTCTAACGGGAGTGAAACCAAAAATGGATGAGGCGTGTGAGGCAGGAAAAGAAAGTTAAGTAACCGATATGAGGGGGATGACAGAAAATAATTGCCTATATGAATATACCAGCTGGCTCACAGCGGTGTAGTGGTTAGCACGAATGGCTCAAGAATTGTAATATATGTTGTGGGTTGAAGACATATAGTATGGTTGGAATTTAACAGTCTAATGACATTCTAATTGGTTAATTGGTGGCGTAGGAGCAGATGCGAGTTTGAATGGCTGTTTGTACCACGCCTCTCTCCCAATTGTAGCTGGGACCCTGGAGGATAAGCAGCAACAGATAATGAATGAATGAATCAATCAATAAAAGAAATATAGAAACTACCAACACCAGCCTGAAATCAGATGCAGTTCCTTCATCGAGTAATGATATGTTTTCTCTGCTTGAAGCCGAGGTACCACCTAAAGCTCGCAAAATCTTAAGTTCTTGGGAAAAATCACCTGAACTTCATAACATACCTTCTCAATGTGGATCATACTGTAGCTGCATGTCGTCTGTCTTCTTCATACATGCCAAACAAGGCCAGAGCCTTGTTGTCAATCTGGTTGTTCTGTGATTTCTGGTCAGAACTGGGGAAACTGTGGATATCAGTCAACAATGTTCATGTGTATCTTTCACCCTAAATTTAAACATTCTCCCTTAAACATCCTTTAGACAATTTCCTCTAGTGGAACGCTCCTGTGGCCCTTGTGGAAAGTTCTTGCTGTAGTTGTAGTGAAAGTTCAGATAACAAGGCCATTTACAGAGACGACTCAATCCTCTACCTTCTAGTTTTCAAAAAATAAAAAAAAATTTAATTAATGGAAACCCAATCTAAAAGTTGGTTCAATAACTAGGATACACTGTATGACCTTGGGCTCAGTGAGCCGCTGAACCAGTGAAGATGTAACGCAGTGGAAGAAGGACACTCAAAGAAAATGTTTCCTACTCTAAACCTCTGTATTGCCTATGGTGGAAACTCGTCCGTGGATGTGTAGCACTTGGATGCGTGCCTCTGTTTCCATGGCAGCACAGTGTAATAACCCTGCTACTTGTCGGGTTATTTTTTCCACAAGGCACCCACTGCCCTCCATCCTAGCACACACCTAGACGTCGGCATGGAGTGTTAAACAGGGTTGTAATTATGTTAAATGTGTGTTTGCTCGTGTTTCATTTGATTGGATTTGATGTGGCTCAAGGTAGAAGCCTGTGATTTGTCATGTGGAAATGACGGCCGAGGCTGAGGCCCCAATTGAACAATAGCTGCTCTGTCACTCCCTCTCCCGCTCGATGGTTTTGAAGGAGTTGTGATGGAAAAAAGGAGGAAGGAGTACTCGGTCTTAATACCTCGCTTCTCACAACTATTTGCAGAGTATTTACTCAGTTTTGGCCCTGCTGACAAAATTAGATTAGCTGCGACACATGCACACACATATGGGCTGCCAACAGAAACGGAAGGCTCAGTGAAAGAAGATTTGACAAGTTAATAATTGTTTTCACGTCCAACTTTTCTCATGAGTGGAAGCTTGAACAAAGATGCGCTTCAGCCTTTTCCCCATTAATGCATCTTTGTATTTCAGATGATTTCATATTCTCTCTCTCTCTCTCTCTCTCTCCCTCTCCCTCTCTCAGGAGCTGTACGATGGAAAATGGCATCAGCTTAAAGTCCTGGTGAGGCCGCGCCGGGTCACCAGTTTCCTTGATGATCAACTGATCCAGGAAGTCCCCTTGGAACCGGTGGAGCCCATTTACATTAATGGGAAGACACAGGTGTCTAAGAGGCAGCGGACAGACCTCACTGTACCCGTGAGTAACACATCTCATCAGCTTTAAATAATGCTGCTACTGAGGCATCTACCACCTGGGATCTCTTGAGAGAATATTAGATGGTTTGAGAGTTTTATTTAGCAATTCCAATGTTTGTTTGTTTGTTTTTTTTATTAATTTCGTTTTTCATTAGTTAAAACAATATAGCTGTCCTTGACACCATGATCATTTGGCTGATGAAGACCCAGTAGTGTCAAAACAATGTCTTTTGGCAGCTTTAATGCCATTGGTTGTTCACAGAGGACGTAACATATTTCCACAATGTTCAGGCTAAAATGTGTCTGCAAAATATGTTTTTGCTATTCTATATCCACACCATGAACGCTGTGTGCAGACTTTAAATAAGATCCTGTGAAGGCGATGGTTTTGGCTAAATAAATAAAAGAAAAAATCAAACAGCACCTGAAAGAAGAAGATAAGGTGCTGCAATTTACTCGAAGCTGAACTGATGCTGGACTTGATGTGGATTGGACAGATTAACTAATAAATACAACTCGACAGTTGGAAGAATGAAACTGTGCGTACCTGTCCAAATAATTATGCTCTAATCCATGTGTCCTGCTGTTGTCTGTTTACTTTTCATGAGGCATTAGAACAGAGGCAGGTCTGGAGCCCTCCATTTCTAGACTTGGTCACAGATAACAGAGCTTGACACACTGCTTTGGAAGCTAAGTCAACTAATGTTAACTGTCTAAGACAGAACAAAAGGCAGCAGAAGTTGCTTTTTTTAGATGTCTCTCTGCCATTGCCAAGGTTACACAGACAGAATTCCGTTTGCTGTATAATATTATTAATCAATATTATCTGCTTCATTTTCATTTTGAACATGATGCCATTGTTATATCTAACTACAGTCATGCTCATGACAAGTAACAGGATGAAATGTGCAGAGTTGGGTCGTCTTAGGGTGCCCATTGAAAACTTAGCATATTTCCACTGCTGTAGTTTAAACTTTGTCAACCTGCAAGGGCCCCCTACTGTCGTGGGGTGCCAGACAGTTCCCTTCCTTGCCCTTGACAATCTGCAACCCTGGATTAGGAATTCAATTTCTAAAACTGAGTTAAATCACTAAATTACCGGGCAGCTGCAGATGTACAGATGCTACTTTTGATGTTGAAATTCAGACTTGATAAGTGTATACACGTATTTTCCACAGTTTATGACTAAACAGAACTAAAGTATACTAATGAATATATTTGTTGTTATTCAGGTGGAGATTCAGAAGCTGCGTCTGTACTGCGATCCCTATCAAAGTGAGAGAGAAACCGCGTGTGAAATCTACTCTGTGGTATGATATCATCAGTCACCAACTTCTACATGCACTTCTAGAGTCATGTTTAAACATCTGTATGTGGCTGCAAAGATGATAACCATTACTTTTGTCTCTTGTCCCATCTTTCTCATGACGTACAGGATGATGAAAGGGTAATGTCTTGCTTCTCACATATTTTAACTTTGCTAATAGATGTTTTGCACTGAAGTGCTGTAAACTGTTTCTGTGTATCCTCAGTGTCCCCTGAATCGAACGGCCACAGTGGAGGAGGAGGACTGCAACTGCGCTCTCGGCCCACCGGGGCAACGTGGCCCCCCAGGACGCATGGTAAATACATAGACGATGTACCCCTTCCTAATAGTTTTTACACCAGGGCCACTCAGCATAAACACACATAAGCACGTGGAACTCTTGAACCAGTTAATCATGGAATTCCATTTCTGGTTTGATTCTTCATCACAGTAATCATCCGTTCCAAATTGTATGATTATATATTCAAAGTTATTACGCAGGCTAATCCACAGTGGTGTATGATGAATGGAATAGGAGGAGTGACCGCAACATGCAAATTGGAAACCACAGAACTGCTGGCTTGTGCGTATTTGATGTGGATTTGGTTCATCATACAAAAAATCAGGCCCTCCCTCCTGTCCTGTGCTAATGGTCTCTAATGGCGTGTGGTTGCGGTGACTCACTTCTAGTGAGCCCCGGTACCATTTGTTTATTCAGAATATTTAAACTTTTGAAAAGATGCCTAAACATACAGGGCTAAGGAAAGATGTTTGATACTCATTTATATCTTCTTTTTTTTCAAATGTGTTTGAGATGTTTTCTGTAGGCCTTGCTATGTTATTAACTAAATTCAAAAACAGTTATTTAGATGGAAATAGAATAGAAAAATGCTAGATGGTTTTGGGTGTGCTGGGGGAAGCTTTTGAGAAAGACTAACTGGATACTATTTAAATAAGTTTTGAAAGCATTTCAATTTACACTTTGAAAAACAATTCACTGGAGAAAACAACAAAAAATAATGGTAATATAACTTATTCAGCAGTCAACTGGATATTTCAGCGTGGGCCTAAGTTTTTGTGTACTAATTTACGATCATGTACTTTTACATTTGTAGTGATAGAGTGTTTTGATGCTACAGGGTTTCCGAGGGGAGAAAGGTAGAGAAGGACCACCAGGACCTGATGGTAAGCCTGTAAGTGCTAATCAGTTTCTCCATCAGAATTTCTTCCATCATTTCATGCATGGTATTAGGACTTGAATTAAAGTTCAAAGAGGTCTGGTTGGTGAAAATGTCCTGAATGCTGAGAGCATTGTGGTTTTGTACTGGTGTTGTGTTTTAGTGCCATGTATACTGAAATAGCCAAGTCAAGCTGTTGGCACCCTAGTGCTAGTACCCTAGTAATGAGTCTTTTTATCTCTTGTACAGTTAATTCATGACTATATTTAGAAAAAGTGTGATCAGTTTGCTGTTTTCTTCTGTTTGGTGCCCATTTCACGTCTTTGTAGTCTCATTCAGTTTTAACAATAAAAATCTTAACACATCTTCACAACTGAAACACTTCAAATAATAAGCTGTGATGAACTGCAGCAGAAGAAACGCTTCGACAAAATGTAAGAATTCTTGAGTCTGGGATGTGTGGGCCAGGACCTGACCTTCAGTATGTTTTCTGTACATGACTGAATTACAAAATATTGTCTTCCTCCTAGGGTAAGGATGGGGATCCTGGTGAACCTGGCCCTCCAGGATTACCAGGATTGGAGGTAAAGAGCTTGTACATTTTCACACCTATGACTGAAAGAATGCAATTTATACTTTCTAGTTGGCTTAAACTGTCTGTATAGTTGTCTTCCACTCACCCTGTGGAGTTCCTTGTACCAGTCTTATTCCTCACAGGTTTCATTCAAGAAACGTTATCTTCAGTTTTTCAGCTATGCTGACGATATTCAATTTTATGTTTTTGTTAATTCTGGGCACCGAACCTTCTCCATAACATTAATGCCTGGTTATTTTATAGTTTTTGTAGTTTTCTTAGTTTTCTGAAGCCCCCAAATTATTGCCATATTAGCCTTGAGCTAACTTATTGAGTTTGGAATTGAATTTATGGTCTCCTGGTATTGCCCACAAAGCTAATTAAGATATTATGCTTGAAAATATCCTTTTACAATGATTTATACTGTTACCATGTCAGTGAATGAACATGTTTTTGATTTGTCTAATCTATTGACTTCTCTTTGCTGTGAAGGGTGAAAAGGGGCCGGTAGGTCCAAGAGGAGAGCCTGGTCCTAAAGGCAGCAAGGTAAATTTGCCAATTAGTTACAAAAATGTTGTGTCTTTTTTCTAGGATTAACAGTCCTAACTTTATTACTGATTCTTTCCAGGGAGATGCAGGGGAGCCTGGTATACCAGGAGAATCAGGGCCCACTGGACCCAAGGTAAGAGTGTCCATTAACACCATAACATCCAATCAAGTAACTCATCACAAGCCAAAAGGGGAAATATTATTTATTGTGTTTGTTTTCTTCAAACTCGTAGCCCAGGTCTTCAGATGTGCCAAATTCATGTTGATTACAGATGTTGTACAAACCAATTAGAATAAATCTGACCAAGAAATAACATGAAACAAGACCGTTACAACTTGAAGCAGACACCACACCACATCATGAGAGAAAGCAATAGACTATTATCCAAAATTAGGGTCAGGATTGTAGCTGCTGTTAGTAGTGGATTATTTCTTAACTGATGATTGTGCTTGATATTTAAATATGGTAAATGTTGTTTAGAACCCCTAACATATTTGAGTGTGTGCAGGGACTTCCTGGGGACACAGGTGAGGCAGGACCCCCAGGAGAAGCTGGACCACTGGTGAGAAGTCTCTGTCTAGCAGTCACATGTCTAAATTACAGCAGCTTAACCAATACTTACAGGATAAAAACTGTAATGTATGGGGTCAGTTACTAAATCCATAAAACCAATACAGTAAACAATTAGGCTTTAAATAGAATATTAGTGTAATTACGTTGGATTTGGCTGCTAATGCAACTATACATTGAGTGCTTTTTTATTGTCCAAACAGGGGGAACCAGGAGTACCAGGCACGGGTGGACTGGTTGGACCACCAGGACTACAGGTCAGTTCAGAATGTAGCCTTTGGGTTAGATTAAGTGGACAGGTATGCGTTAAACTTCATCACCGAAGACCATTTATGAAAAAACCATAGACATCGATACTGTATGCAGCTATAATAGGCTGTATAATAGACTGCTGGCAGAGCTTTACTCAAAATTACTGCTGTCCGATTTTTCAAGGGGTTCTCTCCGGTTCAGACTCAAGATTATTACATTAGACATGGATGTTTGGTGATAAGGTCTGACTTTCCACCTAGAATCCAGCTCAGGCGTTGCAGTGATGAGCTGGATATACCTCAATGTACACATTCTTATGAAGCAAGAAAGAAAAGCCCTTCTACAAACTGGTGCCAGAAAACCAGAAGCATACTGTTATCTAAAGGTATGGTTAGCCAGAAGTAACCATTTCACCCAGGGAAAGTGGAGCAATCCTAAAGCCCCATTTATTGGGGATTCAAATTTCAGGAGGAGATTGAATATTGCCCATTGTTCAGAATCACAAATGGCAGGATTTGATTTGTAATAGCTAGAGTATGTTTATTCATCAGGAACCACAAGAAGAAGAAAAAAAATCTTCGTGAATGAAAATCCATAAGTGCCTTCAACATTTTTTTTTTCAAAGCTCCAATGGTACAGTGGCGTGCAGACCAATCATATGCATATTGATATGCATTTGTTTCACCAGTTCCTTTTTAAATAGATGACGGCATCCAACATCACTTGAGTGACACTTCAGCAATGAATTTCTGACAATGTAGCACTGTCCACTCTTGGCCCTTTTTTTCTTTGTCTATCATGTGCCTGGAGCATTAGAATGAACAATTTATATCTAGACAGGGAGCCATGTTTTACTGCCATATTTGTGCATTAGCCCAGAGCACTGGCTCTAAAACCTTGTTTCCCCACCTCATAGTGAAAAAGGTTGATAATGGTGCGTTCTGTTGGTTGCAATGTGCATCACTAGATACTGCAAAATCATTTACACTGGCCCTTTAAGTGCAAGAACACTAGTAACATTTGCCTCTTCGTGCATCAATACAGACTCACTGTCACTCAGCGAAAGTGAGAACAGAACAGCCCGTGACCATCCAGTACATGTTATGCGCCCCCCCCCCCTTCCTGTGGCAACTTGACTGTGGAGAAATGAAAGAGCTCATGCACACATCTGCAAGCATGTAAACACACCCACCAGCTACAAGTGTGTGATGCTATTTCGAGTCTTCTCTGAACTCCAGCATGACTCGCAGCCACCCGCTCAGTAATTTGGGTCTCTTCCTGTTATCATAATAAACTACTTTCCCCAAGAATCTGGAAGTGTTCTACACCAGCAGCAAAGGGTGCTCGTGTGTAGTTGGTCTCCATATGTGGTTGTGTGGAGGGGGGTGGGGTGGAGGATTTGTGTGGTAAATGCATGTAGGAAAGACAGTAGGCTGCTAACTGTTGAGTTGCTTTAAAATAACAACAGCTGTCCATATGAATTTGCTACCGAGTTTTCCCTTTCGAGGAACCAAACCTCCTACTTTGGTCATTATTTGGATTTTTTTCTTTGTCTAAAACCAGTGCTGCCGTCACTAGCAAGCTAACTAGCATAAAGTATGAAGGCTGGGCAACGTGACTCGCTCTGTCCAGAAGTTAAAAAAAAAAAAGTACACATGTAGTCCTCACCGCTCACAAACAAACTGTCCAGTGCAATACATGGTCTGCTAGTGTTTCTAGTTAGAGTTTGGCAATTAAAGGCTCAGAGCTAAATTCAAAAAGTAGCTGCACAGACATAAAAGTAGAGTCTGGGGAAAAGGCTTTGCCATATTTCTTTAAAAAAAATCTGTGGAACACCTGCATAGTACATGTAATCATTTACAATTTACGGAAGCTTAGAACATGTCAGATGTGAGCTTTATAGGATAGAGAAGTAGTGTAACCCCCTGGCTAATTTTGCCAGGAATGCTATGCTTTAATCTTAGAGAGATCTATCTAAAAAGCATTAAAATTGGCAATCAAACTAGTAGAGCTTTGTGAAGATGTTTTGCTATTCATCCAAGTAGATTCTTCAGTTCCAAAGGGACTGGAGGAAAGTTTGAGGTTTAAATAGGAAGCTCTGTGGATATAACCTCAAACTTCCCACCATCCCATTTGGAACTGGGAAACATCTTGGACCATCTAGTGTTAAAGTGTTTTCCATGCCCAGCAGTATCAGCATCCATCCAGACCTCCACATTGTAACTTCCCTGTGCCATGTGAATGTCAAATTACTTCCTCTGTTGGTACTTATGATATAGTTGCATGTTACTGTTTGAAATTAGTTGTGAAGAAACTGTGGCGACAGTAATTAGACGATTACTCATTAAATGTGGCAGAATGTTAGGGTTTTTATAGGTTAGATGTAATCTTTTGTTTTTGCTTGTGCCCTGGTTCCCAGATAAGCATTGCTTCTTGGACCAGTCATTGAAGGGGCCTTTTACACCATATTGAGCAAAACAAATAAATGAATTAATTGAAAAAATCAGTATACAGCAAAACAATGCACAAAAACTATTTTTACTTCCAGATGGTTGACTTATCACCAATT
This sequence comes from Mugil cephalus, assembly GCF_022458985.1. NCBI lineage: Eukaryota > Metazoa > Chordata > Actinopteri > Mugiliformes > Mugilidae > Mugil > Mugil cephalus. Next base: position 21,350,356 of record NC_061787.1, read on the forward strand.
CCTGGAGCCTGCTTGTGACTTGAGCTGCATCACACATGCCGTAAGACCAACAAACAGACTAAATTTCTTCCTGCAACAAAGTCAGGCCACATTGAACGTTGTAATGATTTGCAGGAATCGGCCTGACTTCACCCTTTAATAAGGACTACCTGCTTGGTTTGTGAAACGGGTACAATTTACTCTGTTCTCGAACTGCTGCAGGTATTGGAGAATATTGAATCTCTGGTGAGACTTTAGTCAAATAAAGAACCACTGAGATGTCCACTCTCTCTCAAGTCATTTACTTTTCCTGACATGGTGGTGCAAATAGGGAAGACAAGAATCAAATGTTTCCCTAGTTTGACTGGACTGGAGTTATTAAGTGTTTTGGCTAGATTTATTTGAAGTATTTTGGATACACATGTTGGGTTTTCTGTAATATTTGTCGAATTCTAACAAGGACATTTACTTTGGAGCCGGGTCTAAATATAAGCACACTACAGATTAGATGGTTGAACAAAGTTTCAATTCAGGTCTTATGCCAGGAGTCACTGAGAAAAGCACTTTCTCCAGGATACTGGACTTCCTAAGACTGAGGCACATGCACGGCTTCATGGGAGAAAACGTATTACTATGAGCAGTGGTCTAAGACTTAATTTCTGTCATGTCCTGGATTGATTTGTCATGGTGATGTTGGACGGAGTTACTCATTAACAGTTGCGCAGTGGATTGAGGCCCTGCACTTTGATTCTGGTTGGAACTGACGCTGCCAACTGTGTTTAAGGGCGACTCATTTTTGCTCCGTTGAATTTAGGTTTGTTTGTTCTCCTCTTTAGTGCCGTGCAAAGTGTTCTTAAGTCAGTCACAGCCATGGCTGGATTAACAAGAGGCAAAGAGGCTAAGATCAGAGGTCCACTTAGTCATGAGCATCCTGTTACGAGGCTTGTCCTTGCCTTAATCCCATTTGGGTTTGGGTTTATGCTTACATGGGAAACAGAAAAATGTGGCTGTGTAAGGGCTCTGTATGCAGAGCGAGTTGTTCATGAATCACCGGGTTCGATCCCCAGTACATGGACCACATGGGACAGTAACCTCATTAGCCTTAAATTTATTTGACCACGGTTGTTGAATCTATTTTGGAGCCTCAACAATACTGCACACCAACACCTTATTTAAAGTTACAGAGGCGACTGTGACAAAAGCACAGTACATTTTTGATGGTGTCAAATTACAAGGGTTCAGTGTTTTAGCATGTGAACGTTAAAGGTGGGATGGGTTTGTGATGATTTTTATTGTTCAGTGACATTGTTGTCACCTGTCCCTGCACTTGATAGCACTGAAAACCTGAATAAGTTGGCTGTATGCAACTATCAACTATCTTTCAATACTCCACCTGATACGTGGCGTTTTCAACACTAGGATACTGGCTGATGTTTGTTTTTGAAAGCAGGATATGATAAAATTTGATGTTTGAAGGCACGGAAACTAGATCACAGGATAGATTCAACTTTATCTCAGTGTATGAGTTAAAAACTCTTTCCAGGAATCTTGTTAATTCTGCTGTTATGAAAGATAATAAATATTAGTATAATAAATAGTTAACTTTTCACATACAACTTTCCAGGAGCAAACACCCGGTGATAGTACAGTAGTAAAAGAAAAAAAGAGACAGATGTGAACAAAATCAGCTCTCGGTGTGGTCACTGCCCGAGGAAACATCGCTCATCGACTGTAAAGAATTTGTGCTCACCCATCCGTGACAGCTCCATTGAATGTTAATGGGCCCTAAACTTGGAGATACTGTAAAGGCTTCAGGCTGTCAGCGTGGCCTTTAATCACAAACGTAAAGCTGCCCTCTTTCAGGATCACACCATTTAGGATTTGATGTTTCAGACCCCAGTTAAAAGATGATCAGCTCTGTGGTATCTGTAGGTCTCTTATTATCAGGCAGAGATTTTACACCCAGAATTATGGAATTTCAGAAGCAGCTGTGGGAGGTTTTCATGTCACAGAGAGATAAAGATACCGTGTGTCTCACATGCTGCAATTACTAATTGTTACTGTTGTCTGTAAGAAGAAGTTTAAGAAGAAGCTAAAGTGTTTAAAATGTGAATTTTCTGTTGTGTCTTTAGAAATTTGAAAATTAGAAATGGTAAAGATGTGACATCAGCCCTGTGGAAACAGTTGGATTCTTTAAATGATGCTGCTTGCCTGTGCAAACAAATGACAATAGTCTTCCTGTCCAAAAGGAAGCCACCGTGCATTTAAGCTGGGTTTATTTTTAACCTTGGTGCTTGTAATTTAGAGGCAAGTTCAGAGACCTCCTAAATACACATGTAACTTACAGCTCCTCCATCCCCCAGGCTGTTAGACCTCCAAATCACCAAGTTGTTCACCCAAAGTAACAGGTCTACAGAGCCTCCTGGGGTCTCCTCATGGTTGACAAGGGAAAACACACTGATGTGGTGAAGCAGTAGACACAGATTCACAAACTGACTTTAGAAACATATAAGAAATGTAGGATGTTAATGTGGATGGAAAGCAGCGCTTAGTCAGTGTGAGTTTCTTAAAGCTAGATTTTGGTATTTACATATGCAGTAACTGGAAGCACAGATTCATAATAATAACTACAGCCAGTAACATGATATAATTCACATTTCTATCTTTTTGCATTATATGTCATCATTTATGTGATTTAATTTCGTTTAAAACCATTGCTTGTGGTGTTTAGTGTCATGTCTATTTTTGTGCAGGTTTGAATTACACTACAAACAGTCTCATATCAAAATTATATAAAGACTAAGTAACTGACTAATCATTTTATTGTTACTAAACTGTTTGGTTTGAGCCTTTTTCTATTGCCTGCAACTGAACGTCTTGTGTCCTGGATGTATGCTAAGGTAGGATGTTAAAGTGTCCTTTTTTTTGCCATTTAGCCTAAAGACAGCTGTCAGTGGCTAGCTCCGTTGGGCCTACAGCTGATAAAAGGTTAAGGTTTATGTAGCCCTAAAATAGTAGTGGATTTCAGAATGCTGATTTATATGCCATAATATATCACCAAAACATTATTAGAAACAGCTTTATGCCATTCCATAATGAAACTCATCTTAAGAGTCATAGCTCAACATTCTAGCTTCCCTCCTCCTTTAACTCAACAAGGTCTCCAACTGTCAGTTACTCTCCAAGTCAAACATAAAAAGGCCTTTCGCTCACTATTCAGTGAAATATCTTGAGAACAATTCTGAGCAAATAAACTCCACTGACACGAATTAAGCAGTTTTAATGAGCCCTGCACATTAAGCCGTGTAATGAGGTGATAAATCACAGTGATTATGAGGCCACATCAGGTGCTGTTTTACTCATGCGAATGCATAGAGTGAAACAAATGAGGCGCTTCCCTTAACACAGTGGTGTCAAACTCACTGAGAGAGGGGGGCCAAAATTAAGAACTGACTCCAAGTCAGGGGCCACCCAGAATGGATATTTATTTAAAATGAGACACAGTTTATCTCATCTTATCAGATGTGTTATCAGAAATCACTCATACAGAAATATGAATTTATGAATAAGTTAGAATAAATAATTTAGAAAAAAACAAGCTCAGTGATTGAACAACTGCTGACAAATTTCAAGTAAAAGATACATCTGTGGCCTTTTTTTGTGTGTTACTCTCTAAAGCGAGATTTCCACTGACTTCTTCCAAATGTAATGTTTTTTTTTTCCTCTCCCAGATTTAAAGAGGACATGAAGCAGGGTAAAGGAGATGAAAATTATATTTTTTGAACTCTTTCTACATTTAGTAGGGCGTGTGGCATGTCTGCCAGCTCAGAAAAGTTTATGAAGATAAGCCAGGCAGTTGTTATGAGTGGCCTGAGAGTGAAAATGTGTCCTTCAGCTACACGTACTTGCAGTATCAATGTTACACATGCAAAATACCTACAAGCCATTTGTGATGTATAAAATATTATGTTGCGCGCTGCATACCCCGCCAGTTACCCAGTACACACACAGGATATTTGTCCTGGCAGAACGCACAGACATGCTTTAAGGTTGTGGTTAATCTCTTAGGTGTGCACTTGCTGACAGTCTGCTTCCTTTTTCGTCTGTTTATGTTGCGGAGAGCGGGCTGAGGGAGAGAGTCCTGCTGCAACTGACAAGTTTGTCTCGGTTCTGTGTAGGGTAGCAAAAGGAAGAAGGTACAACAGGTGTTGTAAAAGTTATTATATTAGATTAGATTTGTTGAAAATGCTTTCATGAGGAGTTGTTAGTCAAATGAATACCAAAAATGAGCACATGATCCGGGGGTGGAAGAAGCTGCACAGTAATAGTTTTGTTCTCTCAATTAATTCATTCACTCAATAAAACGGAGACTTTGTTTGTGGTGCCCAGAACGCAGGGACCTGATTCTCTGTCTCTATCTTTTATTGTCTTACCTGGGACCTGATAATTAATGCCCCATGTAAATCCATTCATAGCAACAAATATTTTTGACTAAACATATGGAGAGAAACCTCTGATACATCAAACACTTCCCAACAACATCTACCAAACCACATTCTCTTAGTCCTCCTTGGGGATCCTAAGGCGTGCCCTAAGACAGATGGCACATGAAACCCTCCCTGGAGTTTCCTCCCAGTTGGTGGAGTGAGGCCAGAAAACCACTGAAGGGAGGCCAGGAGGAATCCTTATCAGATGCAACAACCACCTCAACTGGATCCGTTTGACAAGAGAACAGTACTACTCCACCACAGTACTACTAACCTGACAGAGCTGAGTAGTGAACCTGAAAAGATTCTTGGCATGGGTAGATGTGTCTGGGTCTGTGCCGTATAAAAACAAGACCATTTACCATCAAGGACATCATCCTCAACTACCTATAACCAATCCACATTTTGCTAGCTACTGCACATAGCTTGGCAAGATAAAGTGACACAATATGGGATGTTGGAGGCCCAGAGGCTTGCAAATTCAGTTTTGTTCTTTTGATAATTCGTCTTTGCCCACTACTGCTTACCTGGGACTGGCATGTGGAGGCAGCAGTCCAAACAAAGCACCCAAAGGACGACCCAAACCCCGTAAACACTGGTGAGACTTTCTAGTTTTTTAAATTTACAACATGAGCTTCAGACTGCTCTTCTTCTTCACTAATAATTGCCAGGTTCAATCCCTTAAATCAGTGTTAATGTTGCACCAATCACCAAGCCTTTGAAAATATCTGCACTAATTCACTTTGGACAGGAAGTTACACCCAACGTGGGGTAGTGTCATCCTTTTGTTTTAAAAGATGTGGTCAAACATACAGAAGACTGTTGGATGTTAGTCTGTTGTTCTACCAGCTGCCTTTATCTTTTATTGACTCTTCTGTTAGATTCTGACCAGAATCTGTCTAAGTGCAGTTTGCCTCAGAGAATTCAGGCTGCCACGGCCTCTTCTGTGTTTAACAGTATGTGGTAGGCTGAAGTGGCGGATTAGTCTGTTTACATGAAAGAACAGTGGCAGGCCTCCTTCTCTGCACTTGTCTATTTTCTCTTGTCCTAGACATGCAGAGATTTATGTCATCTTGTCATTTATTGGGCGGTGGGCGTCTTGGCTGTGTAATTATGAGGTCTGCTGCTCTCTTGCGTTTATGTGCGTAGTGTGGCGAGACACTTCAAAAGAAAACAGACACAGTGGAGAGCTAATTCAGTTGTTTCCTTGCTGCCAGCAAGCAGGGTTCTGCAACTCAAAAATACATGCTGGTGGTAACCTCTGTGTCTGCAGAGAGCTCGAACAGAAAGAAGGTGCATGAAACCTCACGTCATACTTGTCGCCCTGCAGAGCATTAACCTGAAGGCCTGGTTCACCACAATTCATCTCAATTTCCAGCCAACACAAATGACTGTGCAAGGTTTGATCAGTTAAAGTACATTGTAGGACGTATATGAAACAATGAGTTAGTAGTTGAGTTGCACACTGCAGGTCTAAAAATGTCAAAACCTGTGGTTATCCATCTAGTTTGATTTTATTGCTTTTATTTAATTCTTTAAGTCCATAAAACATCCACAGAAGGATTTTACAAGAACACGAGTTTACAAGCACAGCAGCTTTCCGACCTTGTAATTATAACAGCACTTTCAGCTAAATGCTAATGCCAGCGTTGTAACATGGTCACAATGAAATGGAAATGTTAGCATGCTGATGGTAATCAGGACATGATAACCAGTAGTTTAGCATGTTGTTGCTCACTTGGTTGAGGGAGTGATCAAAACTGAGGCTACAGTTCTCAATGCAGGGGCTCAAGTTTGTGCCATTTCCTGCAGGAAATCCCCTCTCTCTCACCCACAACTTCCTAATGGTTGTGATCATCGTGTGAGGTTCTGTAGCAAACTTAAGGGCAATCCATCCAATACTTAATTAGACACATCACTCTCATTTTGTCATTTTGCAGATGGTGAAAAAAGTTCAGTTGAGTACAAAATGTCATTGCAGTCCATCAAATAGCTGCAGAGACACTTCAGTCTGGGCTGAGGTTTTGAACCCGCAAACACTGTCATGTTTAAAAAAGCGTCGGGCCATGTGGAGAAAACCTGTCCAGGATCATGTCCACACAAGTTAACATGGTGGTTTAAGATGTTATGTGACCAAATTTAAGACTTTTAAGGTCAGTGAAATGCGACAGCACATGTTGCAGATGTGGCATATTGAAACGTCATCCCAATTAGAATTCTTATTCATTTCAATTACAAAACCATTACTACATATTGTAGTCTGTCTTTCACGTGATATGTAATGGTAATCTTGCTTGCTGCTTCCAATTCTCTAGCACCAAGACACAGACGTTGCAAAGCCACACAGGTTCAGACGTGTATTCCTCAACTTACACACTCTTTCCTGCATTTAATGTCACATTTTAAATACTGGAATCTTTACGTACTCACTTACTTATACCCCTTTCACAGTGAAAATACCAGGTAGACACAGGACTTAAAAAAGTGTGCCATATCACTATATGCACAGCTCACATCAAGATTCCCTGGTTCGATTTCCCGAACATGACATAGGGCTAATTCACCTCTGCGCTTCCATTAACCATCGTGTAACAACACATTTGATTTGTTTGATTGAAAGAATGGACAAAAACCTCTGCCCTTCAGAGATCGGTCTGTTATGGGAATAAACCAAAACTTCGCAGCCCTGAAGCTTCTACAATGACACAGTCTGACAGGCCTCCAGTGACAAAATCAGAATGTGACTGCCAGGTACATCAACGTCATTGTGTAAATAAGTGGGTCAATGCGGCATTCCTGTTCACTTTGAAGCCGAATCGAGCCGATAAAATAACAAATACCCGGGTTTTTCATCCGGGCTTTACTTACTTAATTAGCTTGTTTGGATTTGTACACTATACAGCATAGATCTGAAATATTTGGGAATAAAGATAGATGTATAATTTGCTATGATTGAAAATATATATCATATTGAACCACTAGATCACAGGACACTTGGCAACACTGAATCAAGAGATCATGTATTAATACCTCAGTAAACTTAAGGAAATGTCTCAGTCTTCTGTTCCTGCAAAAGTCAGAGTATGAATTGTTCGCAGTATGTGTGAGGATAGTACATGTAAATCGTCAGACTGTTTTGCATACAGTTAGGGACTGTGGTGTAACTTCACAAATGAATGGCCTGCAGTACCAGAATACTTTTTACAACTCGCCAGTACCAGTGTATTACAGTGGTCCACACTGGAACCAGTTCACACACCACTTGCGTCGTAACACTGTCGTAGTTAAAAAAGTATAGAGAGGTCTGAGAGGACTTTGCTGGTTAAAACTTTATTTGCATGTTGTGTTGTGGCTTAAAATGTGTTTGTTTGTTGCTTTTCATTCTTGTTTTAACGAGGCCTGCTGTGAGATCTCTGACCGCAGGACTTGCCGCGTAAACCGTGTCCATGCGTCAGCGCCGAACCGCTACAGAACCCAGATGAACTCGCCACACGCCAAATTCAAACAATTCCCAGAGATTCAAGTAACATAAGGAGAGGAGGAAAACTTTTGCAATTTTGGAAATTGTAGTTGTGGTCTTGTTACAGGGGAATTTCTCTCGGTATTCACATCAAAGTGAGCTTCCAGGTGTTGGGGAGCCCGGCGGCATATGTAATGTCTCCACAGGGAGATGTGTGAGGTCTGATATACAGTATAAGCCATTTGAGTCAGCATCAGTTGTGTCTGAAGACAGAAGTTTACAGAACTGAAAAATAAATCAGTTATCGCATCGTATCGTATCATATTGTATCAGCGCATCATACTTCAGCAGCAACTTCACATAGGATATCACACAATAGTGAGTGCAAATATCATTGTAATGTGGCTCAAATTTGAAATTGTTGTTTGTTACATGTAATGATGCACATTTACAGAGGATGGAAATGACCATGTAAGATTAGTTTGCCCAGAATAAACTTCAACTTATTAATATTTGCTTTTAAATCTGTACAAGAGAAATATGTAAAATTCAACAATGGCCCTTAGCATTTACTTGCGGTGCTCTGTCCATGTCAGCAGCTGGACCTTAATCTACTTAATTTCAATTTCTGTCATTACATGAGTTGTTATTGATTTAAAAGATTTGATTTGATTGTGTCACCCTGCTTATTCCACGTTAGAAATATGACACAGTTTTCCAAAGAATATTTTACCAACATGTTTGTTGTTTCCTCAGGGAGAAAAGGGTGACACTGGACCAGCTGGAGCTGCAGGAGCTAAAGGAACCCCGGTGAGTTGATGCCTATCGTACTGTGTTAAACATTTTGCTGTAAATGCACGAATGTGACTTTGTATTCATACAACTCATGATAGCATAATCAAGTAAGTGCTCCTTGCTGCTTAAATTGCACACTCCCTGTTAACCCAGCAGTCTGTTCATGTAAAAAAAACAATATGTTTTAAAGATTTGAAGGAAAGTGTAATCAGGACATAAACACAGGCTTCATTAATTGCTGCGTTAACACGGAGCTTGTGTGCTGGTTGAGTCACCGCACCCACAAACACAAACTGCTGGACATATACAGATAAGCCCACACGGTAGGCTGAGGCTTTGTGTCTGAACACAGTCAGGTTTCCCTTTATAAAAACAGGACTCTTTCTTGCACCTGTCAATCACATTTACTGCTGCGTGTTCTGGGCACAGAATGATTAGTCCTGCAAATAATTCAATCAAACCTGACAGAAACGATCTTTCTATGAACTGTTGAGGTAGTGATGTTTGCATTTAGTGTTACTCCTCAATGGACGGCGTGTACGTCCAGAAAAATTACACATGTAGCATGACGTACTTGATGAAGGCCTTTATAGTTTTCTCCACGTTGAAGGTTTTTTTTTCACCAGTTCTTAAATGCCAGTTAACTAGTGACAGTAAAGACTGTCAGCTTGTGAGATATCCTCTTTTGTGGCTCTTGAAGGGGCTTGGTCAGAAGCCCTTGAACTGCCAATTTATACAGAATGAAATGTATTATATAAAGAATCCAGTGCTTCTAATGGTTGAAACTAAATGTTGGGATCGGATTAAATTATTATTGAGGTCACACATCTAACACTACCACTCAGTTCATTTTGAAACTCAACACATGTGCAAACATCTGTGTAAGGTTACATTAAGAGTGGAGGAGACAATATATTGTGCTGCATGTTAAGGGGTTTTGAGGGGGCGCTGTCGAGCGATGAACGAGTAGGAGGCACTCACCAGTAGCTCTTGCAGATTTTAACATAAGAACTCCATTACAAGAAACCACACGACTGTGATGACGGCACAACTTTGGGAAAACTGCCAAAGATTGGGTGAGAAACTTGTTTGCCAAAGGAGACGCTTTGAAAATGCCCCGAAGCTCGACTTGGATGAGGAGACAGGCCAACATGGCACCTCGGCCTCGGCTATGGAGGAAAGAGCTGGCGACAACGCCCACCAACTGAATAGCAAGGTACTAAAGGCTATAACAGCACTCCACTCAGAGCTAGCACTTGTGATGATTGCAGAGGGAACCACTACAATGAGAGGGGAGATAGCTGCGCTGGAAACTGAGAGTGACACAGCAATATCAACACTTAAAACACAAATGGACTTACAAACCCAAACTTTGAAAGAACTAGCAGATGTTGCTAACGATACAATTCAAGAGCTAGAAGAGAAAGTTAGGAGACTCTATGGGGAAGTGGGTTCACTGTCAGAGAAATGCCTTGACCTGGAAGGCCGTTCTAAAGGTCAGAATCTGAGAGTGGCCGGAGTTAAAGAGGGGGAGGAAAATGGCAGGAAACCAAGGGAGTTTGTGGCTCAACTGTTAAAAGAAGTACTGAACCTTGAAGATGCATCAGTAATAGATTGAGCCCACACACCTGGTGACAATGAACCCCCCTCGGCATATCATTGCAACGCTGCACTATTGCCACATCTATGAAGATATGATACAGAAGGCGATGGCCACCAAAGATCTAATATTCAGGTCCCAGCAGATACAGATCTTCAGAGACCTTCCACCTGAAGTCCCCAAATGCTGAGCTGCCTACACGACGCGACAAACCCGGGGTCAAGTTTGGACTTCTCTATCCTGCTAAGCTCCAAGTGACTCACAACGGGTCAGAAGCTCGCCTATACACCATTTGTCACTTCGGATCATCACAGTAAGGATGAGATTCCCAATAACAGGTCCAGAGGTTGTGGACATTTAATTCTAAGGGAAGAACTGAAACCTGGGTAACCGCATTGACTCATACTTTACATCTTGAAAGGATTCCATATCCTCTGAACGATCAAATGGACGTCTTCAACAAGTCCAATAACCTTATATTTAGGACAGTATGTAGCACAACCTTAATTAGCACTTGATGGATGGGGTGGGGCAGGGAGGCATTTTTTTTGTTGTTGTTTTTAATAGTTATTTTTGTTCATCTCCCCAGGTATTGTTTAGTTAAGTTGTTATTTTTTTATTTTCATTACAGCTTTACGGTGTTACAATGTGTTGGTTATAAGGGAAATCAGGCAATGGTTATACTGAGAAAGATTATAATACTGATTTACTGTTGCTTCAATAAAAGTATTTGAAACATAATGGTAACTGGTTTTGTTTTTATATAGCACTTTTTACATAATCATGTATCTACCCAAACAAGCTCACATTTACACACCAGTGTAAGTTACTCAAACTTCAGTATGTTGCTCATGTACATGTACTGGGGTGGGATCGGACTGCTAACTATCTGGGTCATGTACAGCCCACTCCACCCACTGAGCCACAGAGTGAGAAGTGAAACATATCATACCTTTCGTAGGTTTGCAGTAGTGCCAGGAGAATTAAATGAGTCTTGGTGAATCCTAAGCAGCGAAAGTGTGGAGGTTGGGTGACGGGGTGGTTTTAATAGTTAATGTTGACTGTTTTTTACATTGCAGACTTTTGCAGACGCTTCCATCTCAAGTGTCGAAGCGTGGCAAAGTCTTCTGGTTAGAAACTGATTGAGCCAAGGCAAATATAGGTCTCTGTTAAGATTCAACGTTGATTTACTCTATACTCTGAAAAGCTTGTGAACTCTGTAGTTTTCTGTTACTATATTTCAAGTTGAATGTTCCTTAATATCAACCATATTCTTATTGAAAGTCCTCCAGTCCTCAAGCTAGAACTCTTCCGCAATGTGCTGCCACTCTATTCTACATGTTCACACTATTGCATCCTTGTCTGTAAGTGTCAGACTGGTAAACTCATCAGCATCACACCCACAACCACACACTCACACTTTATAGAAGGCATTGTGCAATACAACATACACACACACACAGATGGGGGAAGTCTTTGGCTCTGCCACGTTGTTTTGTTAATTACACAGTCAAAAATTGTGATATCTTAACACTCAGTAGTATGTATTTTCTCATGTATTCTCATGCTGTGCTTGCACATATATTGTATTGAACACACAGACATTCGTGGGTGCGCATATTCCAGGCAACGTTGCGTGCTAAGCAGCTCTCCTCTATATCTCAAAGCCAAACCCTCCCTTCTTAATCAAGCTGATGTTTACATGCCACTCTGGGGAACTTAAACTCTGAATGAAGGTTTTATGACAGTAAATAGCTTTAGCACTGTGTTGTCCAAGTTGTTATTGCCTTGTAACAGAAGCTGCAAAAAAAACCCTCCATATTCATCTCATTATCGGAATGAGACTCCCTGTCTCAGATACAAACAAGCAAACATGCAAACGTATCCTTGAACACCCGCTGGGCTGAGATGACCTTCCTCCGGGTACACAATAATATCGCTGCATACATGAGAGATTCATAATGTTTAATCTGATCAAGTGTTTATGTGTTTCAGAGTCTAAACAGATGTCTGATTGGTTGTTGTCTTTGGATCCTCCTTTTATATGGTTTAGTATACAGCACGCAGACAAGGCGAGTAGACATGTGTTACACGCCCTTGGTAACTCAAGTTCATTACATGTTATGCCTGATCAGTGTATAGTTGCTTTTCATGGTTGTGGTTTTACGGTTGTGTGTTTGTTACATGACACTGACAAAAACAGAAGCCATTCGAGCACCTTTACAGCAAATGAGCTCAGTATAAACTAGAAGACCTTAGAACGTTTTGATGTTAAGATATTCGACAACAGGATGGAGCACAGTAAAGTATTGCAAACAACAGTGTATATGGATAGTACTTTTTTGACTAGTTGGAATTTGTGATGCAAATAAGACACTTCTATAATGTGCAGTTATTAGTTTGTTAAATGTTGAAATAGTAAGTACAGTATGTATGTCATCAAGTGTGTCAAGTACCAGCATGAGGCCATTTTTCAGTGCAACGTGTTATCTTTACGCAAACACGTCTACATACAGTGGGGGAAATAAGTATTTGATCCCCTGCTGAATTTGTAAGTTTGCCCACTTCCATAGAAATGATCAGACTCTGGTTTTTATGGTTGTTTACTGGTTATGGGTATAGACAGAATATCAGTCGAAAATGCATAAAAAACACACAATCTAAAAGTTATAAATTGTTATGTATTTTATTAAGGGAAATAAGTATTTGATCCCCAAGCACAACACAAGACAGTACTTTGTAGAGAAACCTTTGTTGGCAAGCACAACGATGAGACGTTTCTTGTAGTTGGTCACCAGGTTTGCACACAGCGCAGGGGGGATTTTGGCCCATTCATCTTTACAGACAGTCTCTAAATCCTTCAAGTTTCTTGGCTGCCTCTTGGAAACTCGGAGCTTCAGCTCCCTCCACAGGTTTTCGATCGGGTTAAGGTCTGGAGACTGACTAGGCCACTCCATGACCTTAATATGCTTCTTCTTGAGCCACTCCTTTGTTGTCCTGGCAGTATGTTTTGGGTCATTGTCATGTTGGAAAACCCACCCACGAGGCATCTTCAGTGTTCTTGCTGAGGAAAGAAGGTTTTTGTCCAAGATGTTACAGTACATGGCTGCATTCATTGGCCCCATAATGCGGTGAAGTTGCCCTGTACCCTTTGCTGAAAAACAGCCCCAAAACATGATGTTTCCACCTCCATGCTTAACCGTGGGTATGGTGTTCTTTGGGTCATACTCACGTTTTTTCATCCTCCAAACACGGCGGGTCGAGTTAATGCCAAATAGCTCAACTTTGGTTTCGTCAGACCACAGCACTTTCTCCCAAGCCTTCTCTGAGTCATTTAGATGTTCACTGGCAAACTTAAGGCGGGCCTGTACATGTGCCTTCTTGAGCAGGGGGACCTTGCGGGCACTGCAAGAGTTCAATCCATAACGGCGCAGTGTGTTGCCAACTGTTTTCTTGGTGACGGAGGTCCCAACTGCTTCCAGATCATTAACAAGCTCCTGCCGTGTTGTTTTAGGCTGCTCCCTCACCTTTCTCATCATCATCCTCACTCCATGAGGCGAGATTTTGCGGGGAGCTCCAGACCGAGGACAGTTGATGGTCCTTTTATGGGTCTTCCACTTGCGAATAATGGCACCAATAGTTGTCACCTTCTCACCAAGCCTTTTGCTGATGGTTTTGTAACCTATACCAGCCTTGTGCAGGTCTACAATCTTGTCCCTGACATCTTTTGACAGCTCTTTGGTCTTGCCCATGGTGCTGTAGAAGTTGGAATGTAAGAAACTGATTCTTAGAGCAGGTGTGCTTTATATACATGACGAGTTAAGATCAGGAGTATTGGTAATTAGTTGACTGAGCATAGCTGTGTGCCACATGCGCACCAGCCAATCTGTAGGAGCCTGAATTCTAAGTGAATTGTTGGGGATCAAATACTTATTTCCCTTAATAAAATACATAACAATTTATAACTTTTAGATTGTGTGTTTTTTATGCATTTTCGATTGATATTCTGTCTATACCCATAACCAGTAAACAACCATAAAAACCAGAGTCTGATCATTTCTATGGAAGTGGGCAAACTTACAAATTCAGCAGGGGATCAAATACTTATTTCCCCCACTGTACATTTGTTTTCTCACATCTAATAGTTGTATCTTAATCTCCATCTTTGTAATTGAGACCAAAGAAGCTAAAGGGCAAAGAGTGATAAGCAAGATAGGCAAGCTTTACAGCTTCATCTTGCATGCTCACTCTTACAAACACGACTTTCTTTTGAGGTTTAGTCTAAACTGATTCTCTTCTGAGAAATACCCAAGTCAGCTGCTGCACTTCTTGACTCTGTCAATTCATCTGTCATCTTACCCTTTCCTTGTTCTGCCCTCTGCTCGCCTTCGGTTCAGGGTATGATAGTGTTTTTGGATTAACAAGATCTGTGCCAGAGATTATGTATCATCACCACTTCGCAGACTTACGGGTACATCAGTGAGCAATAGATGAGTGACACGAGGGCTGTGATGCAGGACCCGCTTCACTCTAATGTGTTGTGAGTTTTCCGAAGGGTAAAATATTTGTTATCGCCACAATCACTGCTCGTGTTTTTACCTGAAAAGAGCGACACGCTGCTTATTACAATCATTAACCTAGGGATGTTTCTTACTGTCAGTAACATAATCCTGACATTAAAATGATTTTGTCATTTTTGACATCTCTCTCTTCCACGATCTAAAAAATCATTCAATCATTTTAATGAGGAAGGTATAAAGGTTTAAATAAGACAGAGAGCACACAGGATGTGTTTTTGATGTTTAACGGCCCTGATGTTGTTACTGAAGTAAAGCCACCATGTCATGCTGTGATATAAAGATCAATGAGTCTTATTTAAACCTCAAGGATCCCACTTGTTTTTTACCTTTATTAGACAAACGCACACACACACAGGGCTGGACTTATCGGAAGAGGAATCACTGCGCAGGTTGTGCATAAGCACTTTGATCCTGCAGTATGATCCATTTGATAGGTTGGGAGTACACACTTCAGTAAAGCTGCTTTTTCAAAAGCTCATTCATTCTTACAGCATGGGCTGACACCTGATAAATAATGAAAGCCTGGCATAACAGGATGTTGGATAATGTGACCCCTATTCACATTTACTTGATCAAGTTATACCAGTATATTTTGGTGTATAAAATGGGGATTTTAGCATTCTGTTTGCACATTAATAGTACGGACCATTATGTTATGTGGTGAGTTAGGATCCAAACACAGGACATGAGGGATGTAGAAATCGGCCGATATGTTGTTTTTTTTTTTTTTAGGGCTGATACCGATTTGTTTTGCATTCGTGCTGCCTTTTTTTCTGAGCCGATATTTGGAGACAATGCTGCTTATTCTCCCTCCATTTACATGATAAAAATGACACAATGGTAACAAATGTTACAAGTCTCAATTTAACTAAAAACATAAACATTTATTGGACCCAAATAATTTTAGGGGCAGAATCCCTCCCCCCTAAAGGTCTGAAGGCCAATAAAGATGGCTGCCTGAGAGACATCATTCTATCCTTTGTCTTTTGGACTGAACAGACCCTGCAGACTCCAGTTTATGCCGCTTCATATTGAGAGGGGCAAATTAGTCGATTACTTTTTTGTGCTTGACTCTCAATCACCTGCTTCTCAGTGGACATCACCGCTAGGTCTGCTTAGGCCCGTGGTTCTTCTCAGCTAAGTATGTTTAGCTTAGAGGCAGTATTAGTCTTACACCTTGGCTTTAACTTTAACATTCACATATTCCTACCAAAAGCTTAATAACAGCACAACAGCTCCAATCTTAACTGTGGGCAGTGGTTGATTGACAATTCGCGCTATTTTTTTGTGGAGAAAAACGTCGGCTAGCAAACTACTTGACAACTCCTTACAACAACAACAACAGTAAAAGTCCCTAAAAATAAATAAATAAATAAAAATAAGCAAAAGAAAAACTTTTTTTACTCTTATTTGTAGGGGTATTTGACAAGCCTTTGTCTACAAACATTTTCCAGGCTCCAGCTGCATGCACCATGTTAGCAAGTGAGGGGTAATGTATAGGCTGTATGGTTCCTCAGCCTATGAATGTGCCTGTCTGTAAATGTTGCTGAGAGAGAAAAAAAAACATATATTCATACCATGATAACAGCAGTCTAAGCATGGGTTCAAATCCCTAAAAAGTAATAGTTTGCTCATTAGACTCATACATAATATGAAAAACAATTATCTGATCATGAAGCTCACATTCACCTTCTTATCTAGTGTACCGAACGCCCACTAATCAACATCTTTAAAGCTAGTGACCTCTTTTTATTTGATTTAAAAATAAATATCCAGCAGAAGAGCCCCAAACACCACCCATAACTCGGCCAACATAACTGGTGTAGTAGCTGAGGTGGTGGAGAGCCACGAGTTCCTTGGACTCAACCCGGACAATAAACTGGGGATGAACAACACACCACTGACATCCATAAACATTGCCAAAAAAGACAAAGACACTCTGAGCACTTTCAGTTTCCCCCTGTCTTATGCTGCTACTCTATAAAAGCATTGTCCAGCCCGTCGTCCTTTACTGCTCTCCCTGCTTCTTCACCATGTTGTTAGCCCCCAACAAGAACAGACTCATCCAGATCACACACAAAGCTGCTAAAATCCGTGGACTCCCTATCCCCAACCTCTCAGACCTCAATTGCACAGCCACCGCACGCAGAGTCAGTCACACCATTGCACTTGATCCCAGCCAGCCCCTTAATCCAATTTTGTACTATTTCCTTCTGGTCACTGCTACAGGTCAATAAACTGGAAAAAACTTAAATTCAGCAAAAGTTTCATTCCAAATGCAATAACACAACTGAACAAATCCCGAAGACGCGAAAAGATGTGTTAGTTGGATCTATCTTTCTATCTATCTATAAATTTAACATTTCATTTTGTCACCTTGAAATCACACACCTAGTTGGAATGTGCATTGCAAATCAAATCTCATACAAGCGTGACCCAATAGGTGACACGTCTTGATTGCATTACATTTTGTTGTCCACTAGATGTCCTAATCAAGCACAGTGTCATTGAAACCTCAAATAATGAACCTTTTTTAATTAAGTTTCATAGGTTCAACAAAGTCTCAATTTCCCAGCGGACACAGTGTAAACTGTTTTGTGTAGAAATTTGCTCCTCGGAAAATAAATTCTCAACCTCATAACCTTATTGGACAATAGCTCCCCATTCTCACAAACCCTAAGCTGTGTGGACTTGAGTGGCAGTGAACAAAGGTCACACATAAGTCTTTAATAATAAGGATTATATAAAAAAAATATATTCTAAATATAATGCAACATAATGTGTTCTTGTCATCTGCAGGGTGACCGGGGACCTCCTGGCTTGGCAGGCCCTCCAGGACCACCGGTAAGCTCTGGCCTGAATCCATTTTGTGTCATAACTGTTGGCTACTTAAATGCTAACACATTCTCTCGGGTCTTTTTCAGGGTGAGAGCGGGTTACCTGGGCCACAAGGTCCACCTGGAATCAAGGGAACTCTGGTCAGAAAACAGGAAATCTTTCAATTTTCTATATCATAAAAGTTTAAATGTTCCTCCTGGTCACATGTGTCCATCTTCAACGCCCGTATGTGAATCCACATGTTAGCTTTTTGTTTGCTATCTTAAATAAGTAGAATATAGGTGGGGATTTTAGGACTGAGGCACTGATGGTAGTTTCTACTTAGCCCACATGTTCTGGAAACCTTATGGGATCAAGTCACTGAAAGACTGTCTTCTGTGATTATCTACCTAACAATTGCATATCAGGGGCCACCTGTCCACATTCATCTTTGCAAGTTTTCCATTTTTCATCTCCAGAATTCCACACTCGCATTACCGCATCTGCAGCAGGCTCATAATGAGATCATTCATTTATCTCAGGGTCCTCATGGTTCCATGAAGTAGTGGAGTGCTTGTTAATTTAGGCCAGAAGTCTAAAAGATTAGTGTACGTGTACATGCTGCACACGCAAGTAGGGCACCCCCCTGTGGTAAACAAGATTATAGAAAGAGGGACACAATTACAGCAGAGCTTAGAGAAAGATCTCAATGTTGATGGTTGGACTCACCTTCACACTGCTGCTGCCCCCTTGTGGCCCAAGTTTGAATGCACAGATAGACAGCTGAGGATAACCCTCTATAGGGCACTCGTCGAAATACTTGGAAATTCAAAATTTCAAGCCTTGAGTGTCAAGTGGTAAACAAATGTAAAGATGTATTTTAGACCATTACAACGTAAATGCTGATTCAGACACTTGTCAACATTCACATTATCTTTCTTAGACAACATTAGGACACTTTGTTGTGGTACTTATTAAAACAGTTATGCTTAGCATTTGTAAATTTCTTCTGGTGTTTCCTCTGGTGGCTGTGTTGGACCCAAGGTTTGACATGTGTAAGTGAAAGATGAGTAGATAAAATGTGATCCAGTCTGTCCCAGTGACCATTTATTGCAGAAATTTGCCTGACAGAGCTTAACATCAAACACAATGAACTTAATATAGTTTATAACTTTGGCCACACGGTCAAAGAACTGTTGCCTCTCTAAACCACACTGAAGCTGTGACTTCTGGGTAATATAGCATTCCCCCTTGGCGTCCACCAGATGGGGTTATATTCACCTATGGCCATACTGCATCACACACACACACACATACAAAAAATCACATATACACTCTGACATACTAATGATAGAGAAACAAAAAAGCAAAAACAAAAAATTGGCTCCTACAACGTTCATGCAGAGGTGGACTTCCCAGACACATTACCTGAAGCATCCATCCATCCGGATGCGAGGCTGCACAGAGGTCACCTTTCCACGACCACAAGCTTCATCATTTAAGCTTCATTCTCCTGGCTCTGTTCCACTCAGTCTGAGCTGTGACCACTGACTTATCTGACACGCGCACACAGGTCCGTGGGCAGGATGAGCCACCTGTCGTATCCAGGCAACCACATACCATCTTCTGATAATGAATATACATGGGATTCATACTAACAGTCAGTTGACCCAGCTGACACCAATCACATTTGGCATTTCAAAACACGTCTGCCTCTGGTTTTTATAGTCCTTTTATATCAATAGCTGTGTGAAGGTTTGCTTGCCTGCAACCATGTGTTTCATTTCCCTGTGTTGTCATAATCGCTGTGCTTTAAACAAACCTAGAACTCTTTTAACATGGGGTCTTGTTTTGTTAGCTAGAACAGTCTAAGGGCAACATGATTGATTGTAACAAGTGGAGGATATGAAAGACGCATATTAGCAGGTTCCGGCAAGAGAACAGTAACCTTTGTGATCTCTTGCAGACATGTTGATCATTTGTTGTTGTGAAAGTTGCTTCCACAAGGAATTGTGATTGTATCATTATCTCTTTTCCTTTTGTAAAGAATGGTCCAAGATGTCCACAGATGGAAAGACGGACGCCGCAAGCGATTTAATGAGACACGACTAGAAAGAAGTGCTAGTCGACATTATATTACTACAGCTTTCTCAGGAACTATTTCAAGCTAAATAGACTCACTAGAGCCTGAATAGATTACTACAGCTCCACACTCAGACAGTGATCAGCCATAACATTATGACAGGAGAAGTAAATAACACTGATCATCTTGTGACAATTCACTGTTCTGCTGGGAAACTTTTGGACCTGGCATTCATTCATGTGGATGTTACTTAGACATGTAGCACCCACCGAGACCAGACCAGACACCCCCACCCCATAGTAATGACACTCCTTGATGACAGTAACCATACACACACAAAAACGCTTTAGGAATAACTAAAAAAACATGAAGAACAGCACATTGTGTTGACCTGGCCTCCAAATTCACTAGATCCCAAACTGATCCAATATCTGTGAGATGATTCACAGAGGCCTGTCCCCTCAACCCATAGGTCCCGTTTCTCCCTCATACATAGACATATCCTTGGACAGTAGAATATATTTGTGTGTATTTTTTTCTGTGTACTGAAGGCATGTGGGGAGCTGTTCAAACTGGACTTTTGAAACGGCAGACTGCTTTGTTAAATATGTAAACTCTGTGTGTGTGTTTGCATGCAGCAGTGTGCAAATGTGGACATGCAATTTTGTGTGTGTGTGTGTGTGTGTGTGTGCGTGCTCTTAGTGTGAGTGGACCTGAGCCATCTCATTTCTCCCTCAGTGCCTCCTGACTAAGCCGTCACGCACTCTGTCACATTCAGCCCACAGCTCTGTGTCTGTCTCTTTCATCTCATTCTCTCCTTCCCTCTCTCTCTCCCCCCTCCCTCCAATATCTCTTTTCATCCAGGGAGTCCAGGGGCCCCCGGGGCCGCCCGGAGAGATCGGTCGAGATGGTCCCAAGGTCTGTGTGTTGAACGTTATAATTGGTTATTATGCTAATGGCCTGCTGCTCCCCAGCCACTTGGCTATTCTCAGCCTGTAATGCTGCACCCTCCCTTCCTCCCCCCCTCCCTCCCCCCTCCCTCTTCTCTTGATGTTCCCATGGAGAAAACTGCATTTTGCCGGGAGAGAATCAGCTTGTTGGAATCAATATGTAGGTGTTTCTGAATATGTGATAAATGCCATCCTGCCAAGGACAGTTTAGAGTTGAACGGCAAAAGCATTCATTCAAAGAATGTTTTTTATCAATTTAAACGACCTACACAAGACATTAAAGTTGGTGGAAGAAGAGACAAATTAGAACAAGATTGTAGAAAATCAAAGACTGGTGTTCTGAATTTTCATCTCCAGAAAAGATAGAAAAAAAAACACATTTAAGCTGACCTTTACATGGAAACTGGAAGACTTGAGTGCTGCTTTGAGTGCACCGTTTTTATCTAGCGCAGGGGCAAGAGGACTTGTTCACTTTTCTTTGACCTTGAGATGTACATTTCCCTTCCCTTTGGAATGAGCATACGCGGCACAAAGATGGAGAGAGTGGATGGAGTGGGAGATGGCACTAAGTCATGCATAAGAATATGACTGCACACCAGCTACTACAAATTGGTGGAAACTTAAATGTAGTTACTCGTGTGCACTTAACTTAAGTGTAATTATGATTATAATATTATGGTAGCAATTATGACAGAAGTGGAGAGAGTGCTGCTTCTGCAGTTAGCTAAAGTACCATTGGTACTAAAAATGGGAAATTCATTTATTTTTTCCAACAAAAAAAAAACTGAAAGTCAGTGAAGCAATTTACCCTTTATATCTATGCACTATCGGATGAGTAAGAACATTTTTCCTCTTTATAATAAAACCCCATTCACTCATTATAAATCAAATTATACATAGTAAATGGTTTGAAAGCACATTCCTGCACATTATTTTCACTATAAGTGACTCACTGTAATTGAAAATAATGTGCAATTTACTATGTATAAGTACAGTTTACTATGTAGAAGGAATGCTCAGAAGCATTTACCCTTTTTAATATTTTAAGCAAAACACTGGCCTTTTTCGCTGTATTTAGTGCCAAACTGTGGCACTTTTGTAGAAAATTATATATATATATATATGTATATATATTCCAAATCTGAAAGATTCTAAATCCTGTTTTAAGAGTGCACTGGTCACTCGAGGTCGCAGCAACAATCGTACACACAAATGATAGAAACCTCAAATATCAGTCTCAAGAATGAACCTTGATGTATTGTGTGGTGTGTGCTTTGCAGAGCAGATCTAGACAGAAAACATGTTGCCTCCAAAAAAATACATTTTGCAGGCTTAGATGAAGTTGCAGAAGGTTTTAGTTCAATTCTTATCTATATACGGCTTCAATCCCAATTATCTAAAGACGATTTAACTGAACACGTTCATGTGCAGAGCGTAAGACAAAGAAAGTAGAAGAAAAGTCACCAGATAGCAGAACAATTCTCTAGCTCAGAAAAAACTGCCTGTCCTCTAAATGTGCTTGTGTGATTGGCACAGCTGGTTAACAGGGAAGAGACCAGTAATGGGACCGACTGAGAGGATAATGATTAATCACTGCACACTGTGATTTATAGTCCACTTCAACGAACTCCTTCTGCAAGTGCCGTCGCGGCACCTATATGAATGCAAATAGCAGCTATACTCTGGTTTACCCTCAACGACCCCTCGTTCTGCTATACGTAAATGGTTAAATGCATCGCTAAGAACGAATGAGAGCTAAGAACATAGTCAAGAGAAGGTCCCTGAAAGCCTGCTGACAAATGTGTTGATTTGCTTTTAGGGAACGTGTGGTGATCCAGGGATCGTTGGTCCTCTTGGTCCACCAGGCCAGAAGGTGAGTGAAGGTCTAAGATTTACACCATCCATTGTCTTACTAGTTAAAAACTGTGATTATCAAATCTTTTAAGACACGATCAAGGTTTACTGAAGCAACATCAATACAAAAAAGTAGGCTGTTGGAAGCTGTCAGGCCAATGGAGACTTCAGACTCTTCCTAGAGTTGAAACAACTCCAGCTTTGATCTGAACCGTTTTGGTGCAGTTTTCTATTACCAGCTGAATACGATCAATCTTGATGCCAACAGGCTGATGAATGATGCCATATTCTGTTTCCGCACTGTTTGTTTTATTTTTCGTTAGAGTCTGTAACTCCACAGATTTGCCACCAACGGATCTAAATCGGTGGATCTAACTGATTAATTGGATTGTGTTGCTAATTTGCATAGAGGCCTAGAAAATGTCAGCAGCTTTCTGTAAACTTCAAGCTAAACAGTCTGAGCTGGATTACAGCAGCTTTGATTAATTCATCCCAAGTCCAGAATTGATGGTGGGCACAGTCCTGCCAAAGCCTCACTGGCAAAAAAGTACCGACGACAAAAGCCATCATTTTATGCCATCACAAAAAGGTTAAAAACCCAAATAAATATTGAAATCTGCCAAATGTTATTATGGATTTATCTTGTTTTTCTCTCTGACTTTCTTCTGTCTTATCTGATAATGTAAATCAAGTGTTGTGATCTGGTGAGGCTTTCAGAGTGATGTTGAAGAAAGACAGGAGGTCACACATCTGCCTCATAACAGATCTGAAGGTGCTGCATCAAATTAACTTTCATCTGGTTTCACCGAGATGAACAGTCGCTATCTGATAGAATGTGCATTGTTTGCACCTTTGTTTCCCCAGTTCTCATTAACTCTACCCTGACGCCCACACAAATGCGAGGTTTTAAGGGAATTAAGCTCAGCTGGGCTTTAGATTTGTTCCTGTCAGCCCCGTGCTTATTTCGCCAACCTGCAGCCTAGATGAGTGACAGCTACGCCTTTAATGCCATTTTATTTGTTAAGTGACAAGTGACATTTCTGAGCAATTACTCCCACAAATGCCAAGCATTGTGATTGTAAAAAAAAAAAAAAAAAAAGAAAAAAAAAAAGACAATGTGTAATTACACGTAACTGGTTGTATTCAGTGTGCCATACCTCAAGGCACATGTTACATCAGGGTTTTAGATGTGGTGATATCGCGAGGAAGAGAAGAGCTTGAAAAGCTGTCACTCAGACGTCTTTATAACCCATATTTAAGCCTCCTTGATTATTAGCTGCAGCAGCCTGAGACAGAAGAGACAAACACACGCACCTGGAAACTTCACTTTCAGAGATTTTCTTTTAGCTGTCTCCTTTCATGTTCCGGATAAGAAGTTATTTTCCGATTAGACACATAATGGATGCTACTTGTTTCTGCTTCACTTTGCACAAATCCACTGTTCCCTAAATAATTTCTTTCCCCAGAAATTAATAACCTTTCACCTTCACAGGGTTCAACGGGCGAGCCTGGCTTCCCAGGTCTACCGGGTGCCATGGGTCTGCCAGGGTTCAAAGGTCATAAGGTAAGAGCAAATTCACTCACAACATGTGTATGAATAAAAATAAAATAAACTATCTGCATGGTTTTATTTGCACTTAATGAAGTCTGCAAATGGCAACAGAGGCGGAACTTTATGAATGATTTATGGGTCTCGCTGTCAGGAGCTTACATGATTTACATGCTGTACTGAGGAAAAGTTGACAGTCTAACATAATACGTGCTTGTCCATGCATCATTCATTCTGTGCTTAGATGACACGATTAATTTTAATGGAGCTGAAGGTTGTCTTTCACACTTCAAAAGCAGCACACCAGTGCACGTAAACACAGAACAAGCTATCTTAATCCACATCTCTGCGTTTCGCATGCTGGTTTGAGTTGCTATAGAGTACACACTCAAACTGCATTTTGTTTTTATTGAGACGTCACCCTGTCTCCTGAGTGTGAGGTGGACGTGTTGTAATGCTCACTGTTGTCTTGTTAGGGTGAGAGAGGAGAGACCGGCCCTCAAGGGAAACAGGTATGATGTTTTTCTTTTATCTTTGACATGTTTTTGACTTTTAAACAATACTTCATGCACTTATTATGACAAAGTTTCACACTGATATCTAATAGGATAAAATTATGAAATAATGACATTGTATATCTAAAAGCTCAGGGGTCAACTTCACTGAAGGTTTTCTCTGACGAGTTCATAAATGTAAACCGCAAACTTGACTGGTTGGCAGTGGCTTACGACTGCAAGGCATTAATCCTGGTTTTAGGACTAATTAACTGAAAATAATTTTGGGTAACAAATCATCAATATTAAACAGTTAGACAGATTCACCAGCTAATGAGAGCTCAACGAAAAAAGAAATTCTGCAGAGAGTTGCACTAGGAGGAATCTGAGCAAACTGGAAAAAATGAATGTGTCGAATTAGAATATGAATCATAAATGTATATATATTATTAAGTACCTAAAATTACATCCCATCCACTAACATGGAGGAGGTGGAGCTTATGGCCTATACTGCAGCCAGTCACCAGGGGGCGCTCCACTTGCTTTGACTTCATTTTAAAGCAGCCGTCAGGGTGTCAACTTTTTTTAACAGAGTGTGATGCATGACATCCAGTATGTACATTTACAACAGTGGCTGTCACCGGGTTAATCCAGCAGAATAGATCAGTTATATTATGTCTGACTTGGCGATGTTTTCCATCTTCAGTTGCATTTACTGGTAGATCAAGAGAAACATACTCTCTATTGTGAAGATATCCTTCATTTTAGTGGATTAACATACCAAATATGATAGTGGCACTAATGCTTTTACTGCCCTTATCTTAGAATTAACCCAATTCTAGTCTCCTCAGATATTGTCATGTCTTTGTATAAATTATGCAAATGTGGAAGTTCAATAATGTCTGAGTGGAATTCTCTGGCAACAAATGTGGTACATATCGATGATTACATTGACAAGACGTTTTGCCTGTGCAGTTGATGTCCGCTCACAAGTTTCAAAAGAATGTTACAAACCTGATCCACGCTCATGCACAGGTCAAAAGTTTAGCTTGGCACGGCACCATTTCATAACTACGCTGCTAAAATGCTAGTTGGCAGCTCGTCAGCAATGTTGAGTTGAGTGAGCATCGCATGTAAATGTTGAACCACAGTTACTTGTAATGAAATTATTGTAGGACAGACGATAGAGAGGACGTCTGAATAGACACTGCGTAGGAAGCTGAACAAGGGAGAACCTTCAGTGTTCATACAGCCGCTGAGACATGTGGACGAAGAACCACATGCATTTTGGCCCTAATTGCAGTTGTTGCAACACCACCTGTTTTAATTTCTTGGGAGGAGCACGTCAGGCTACGACTTAATCCAGTATAATGTTGACAAATTCAATTCGACACAATTAACATCAGCTGAATTCATTTATTTTGCAAGTCACAGCTCACATGGTGCAGATTTTTGTGAACCATGGACACACATGGAAGACCAGGGATGATCTTGCATAGTTTCTTTCTAGACGTTGCCACAGTTTACCCGTTCACACAGGGGTATTCTTTAGTATTTCCCAAACACATAACCAATCCCTTGAGTATAACATGAGAATAATGTGGAGTTACTGCATTGTAGTGATTCCTTTGGCTCTATTCGTCCATGACTTATGCCTAGACTTTGCCTGGTAGTGTCAACAAATAATGCAAAGATGTCCTCATCTTTCTGCCCACGCACATGCTTAATTCAATTCAATATTATTTATGTAGCGTCAATTGTCTCAAGGCACTTTACAAATAACGACCTGAAACCTCCAGAGCAGCCTGAAGGCGACGGTGGAAAGAAAAAAAACTCCCTTTTAACAGGAAGAAACCTTGAGCAGAACCCAGCTCATACGGAGGAACCATCTGCTGAAGGCCAGCGGCATAGAAACAGAGAAGGGGGAGAAAAAAGAAGAGTGGGAGAAACAAGATTCTGTCAACTTCTGTCATAGATACATATATCGAGCTGAAGGAAACGCATAGAATCTAATAATACAAGATATAGCTGATGATCTTATGTGACAGTTTGAGAGTGTAAGAGGGCAGGTTGGAGAATTGTTCATCGTTGGAGGCATCCTTGTGTGCTGAGATATGAGACAACCGCATAAAAAAATTGACTGGATTGGATATTATCAGTTTACTTTTACAAAGTCAAGTCAGAGTTACAGTTTACCTCCTAGGAAGAAAAAAGATATAAAACTCCATGAATTATTTCCTTGTAGCATATATTTAATACATTAATGTTTCTGATATCTTTTTATGTATATGCAGTAAATACTGGACATAAATACCACCATCCAGTAGCAAATGTTCAGTGCAGGCTGACAGGTAGAAAACAACACTTGCCTTGTCCAGAAATATTTTTGGTAGTTCTTCTCAGAGGAGCCGAAATAAATGATTTAGTCAAGAAACATAATTAGCAGCTCTTTTCATAATTGACTAATCATTTAATCCATTTTATTTTCTGGCAGCAGTGCCAGTCTCAACTGTGATAATTTACACTACTAATTTTCATCTATTTAATTTTAGTATGGACATTTCCTGACAAAAAATAAACATGTGATTCAATTTAACTTTTAAGTTTATCTTCTTTTCTACTGTATATAGTGGTTTCTACATCGTAGGTGAACAGGTTCAGTAAATCCAGTCTAATATAAAAAAAAAAAAAAAAAATTACTTTTGACACCTCTGTATTGCTGCGGCGTCTGCACCTTTACCGCTGGGAAGCGTCAAGTCACAAATTGAACAACGCTGATTCGGTCGGCTCCCTTTACGCTCACTAATGGAGGACGGTGTGATGGCCCAGAGGAGCGCAGAAAGCAGAGCAGTGCGCTACAGTGCTGCAGGATGTAGTCCGAAAGCCACACGGACGAGATAAAAAGTCAGGTTTGTTAAAGGTCACCCGCTAGCCAATTCCTATCCACTCTCTCCCTGGGTTTCTCTTTTTGGCTGCTAGTGGTAATCATGACCTTTTCTCCACACACACACACACACACACACACACACACACACACACACACACACAATGAAGACATGGACTGGCACGCACCAGTACATACACACCTAAATCCACAGTGTCGTAACACACTCAGTTATACCCTTGGCGCGGCACGCACACACACACACACACACACACACATGCACACACAAAATGAAGCCATTCCAGCAAACAAACTTCCTTCAACCTCCAGTCAATCACGGTGTATCTCTTCTTTGCAGGGAGAGCGAGGCACAGATGGAGATCCAGGAGCTCCTGGTGTACCTGTGAGTGCAGAGTCATTGTCTTTTCACTAGGTGGCAGCGAAGCTTATGTTTCCTTTCCTTTAGCAGAGGCTCGTGCACGCGTGTGTGTGTGTGTGTGTGTGTGTGTGTGTGTTTCCCCACAAGGATGCCAGCATGAAAAACAGTCCATATTTACAAGGGGCTGCTTTAGACTCAGTGCTTCTTGTCTCTGGTTAAGATGTCAGCTTAAATAGGTTGTACTAAAACTGTATGTAGGATATTAGTGATGATAGCAGTCTCCAAAACTAGTGTAAAGCAATATATAATAGTGCAAATCCAGTATTGTGATGGCAATATTTTTTGGAATCTGTCTGTTTTAAATAACATAAATCACCTGAGAACCTTTTGCAAAACTAAATATGATATTGTTAAATTTAACCTAATATAACACATAACTCAGAGTGACTTTACAAGGTGCTCCACGAGATTAAAATCACCGCCCATATAAAGTGTACATGACAATGCAATCAAAGATTAAAGTAGGAGCAAAAAGCAGTGCAGAGAACAAGGAAAGGACAAAATGAAAATAAAAATGAGAGAATTAAACTGCTTGGAAGCTTCAAACAACTATACACATATATCCTAAAATATAGTTTAAAAGTAAACTTTCAGTAGGAACTCAGAAATAGGCTGACTTAGCTGAGCTAATCTGTTTAGGAGAGTTGTTCGAGACTCTCGGGGCCCTCATGGCAAAGCCACGACCCACTTCAGTGTTCAGACTTAACCTGAGAACCACTTTACTGAGGATCAGAGAGACGGTGGTGAAGGCCCAGCAGAGACAGTCTGTCACAGTTACATCTAACCTGAAATCAGTGGTCAGTATATAGACTTACAGTGTCAGTTGTGTATGAACAGACAAACTAATATGACAATGTGAAGGCAGGAATAGAGATAGAGATTCACCCCACTGAGCCGTGGTTAGGCACATGGTCCGAACTTTTTGTCCTGTGGAATTTCAAACAGAGTTATGGCTGGAAAAGCAAAGGTCCTATTAATAACGTGAACAAAGGTTAGCCTGCATATCGATACATTATACTGTTGCTATGGGGAACAGGAGGGAATTCAAAGAGCCTCATAGTTGTTAACAAATGTGGCACTACAGGTGTCGAATTTATGTTCATCATTTGGACTGGTGATTGAGCTTAAAGACTTCTATTTAATATTGCCTCTGAGTCTCCTAACATTTTCAGCCAACATTGTTTTACGCTGGAACTCTCCAGTATCTCTGAATCTGTTATCGTTCATTATATATTTATTTATTTATTTATTGTGAAACAAGAGGGCAACCAGTCAAGTAGGGTTACATATAGTCTTTCAATGTTTTTTTTTTTTGCAGCCCCCAGATTTTTCTACATTTCTTCATAAGCAATGACTCGAAACATCAGTGGATTTTCACACAAGTCCTGAAAATAGACGGAGAGGACCCAACCAAACACATGAAACAAAAATATACTTGTGCATTTGTTTATACAACAAAATTAATCATTTGTTCATATCTGTCAATTGTAAAAGTAAGTGAACCCTTGTTCCGAGTATCTGCTGTGACCTCCCTGTGCAGCAATAACATCAACTAAATGTTTCTGGTAACTGCTGACCAGTCGTCTACAGCAGTTTGGAGGAATTTTAACCCGTTACTCAGAACAGAACCACTTCAGCTCTGAGATGTTGGTGGGTTTCCTCACATGAACTACTTGCTTCAGGTCCTTCCACAACATTTCTACTGGATCAAGGACTTTGACTTGGTCGTTCCTAAACATTCATCTTGTTCTTTCCCAGAATGACTTGTGTTCTTGGACTCAGTTTCTCTTCCGATTCAGCTAATGGTATATTTCAGAATACAAATCAACTTATGCAACTCTCTTTGTGGAAAATCAGCTGATGCTTTGAGCTATTCTTATGCAGAAACGTAGAAAATTCTGGATGACATAAAAACCTTTTGGATTAACTTTATGTGTATTGTACACACAGTAAATCCAAAGCATTTCTTTACTTTCAACAATCATTTCTCATCCTCCTAAACACCACACAGCTGTCCCTCAGTTCTCTTTAAACCTGTGGCGGCTGAAAGGTTTTAGTTGCAGCACACGACACATGTCCTTGGCAAGACACAAGAATCAATTCTTCGCCGAGAGTGAAAGGCTTTTTAGCCTTAGCGTTACGGCCAGCCTTTAAGTACAACACTCTCAGAGCTGCAACATTTTTCCCAGGTGGATTCTTGCTTGTGTGCACTACCTGTAAGGGGGGTGGCTTTTCTTTCATAATTAGAGATGACTCAAAACAGCTCGGCTTGCTTTGTACCTCTACACTCTGGTAGCTGTATGAGGCCTTTGTTATTAGAAGGAAATATATTGTAAATTGCTGTTGCAGTATTTACTTGAATGAAGCCTGCCTGTATCAGGTGTAGAGGGAGAACAGGACACAATTTAATATCCAACAGAAGGAACTGAAGTAATCCAGGAGGAATTGATTTTCAAACAGTCTGCAGCGAGGAAGAGATTGATAACGGCGGTGGGATGAAATAAGTCTTTGAAGCGTTGCTGCAAAACACATTTAAGAAGTTTGTCCACGTTGAGACATCATCGTCAATAATTGGTAATAACCTCACATATTGACACATGCAGCGACATGTGATCTGCAGTTTCTGGCATTCGAGCCAAGCCTCGTAATTGATACTCATCATCAGCAACATTACCGAAAGAAAAGCATTTGAGAATTGATCAGTAGGTATCGATTACGGCGCCATCGATCTTCACAGTGTGTGTGTGTGGATGCGAGAGAGAGTGCGCGAGCGCGCACCGCGGCATTGCATCACGTGGGGAACAGAGTTGTGTAGTCCTCTGTCTGACGCTTGACACTTGAGGCGGAGAGGCAAAACGATTGTATTTCTCAGTGTGCGGCTTAATGTTCGCACCCTGTAATTCCGCGGCATTTGAGAGCATCCCGGCCTCCGTGTGACACACGCTCAAGGCTAAATGCATCAGCGCTGAATCACAAGTGTGTCACCACTTGAAATGAATGTGACATATTTTTGTCTGGAGACAGACTTCCTAATTCCTACTGGGTAAAATAAATATGGCTGCACTGCAGTTGAGCAGAGGGAGATGGGAGGGTGCGTTCCTTTTAAATTGTTTCCCCTCTGTCACTTGTCTTCTACCGGGAAGTAATGAAGTGTTCACATGTGGTGCAAAAGTGACGCTTTTGTGCACGGTGGCTGTTATCGGTAGAAAAATATTAACATTTAAAAATGTGGTAACGCTGAGTGTTCAGCCTCAGGCTTTTGACAGCTCCCTGCATTGCACTTCTGTAAAACTTTCCCATTTAACTTGATCTCCTAAGTTTCTAAATAACTTTTTTTTTCTCACGCCTCTTAACTTCTTCCAGGTTTGAGCAACAATTATTTATCCCTGTTTACAGAAACTAGGTTGTGCTTCAATTGCATGTGCACTATGTCCGCCTTGTATATCCTGTGATAGTTTGGAGCGCCAGATGTAAACGTGCAATTACGCGCATGTTTTATGTGTATGATTGGTGGGTTAATTACCTATTTGGCTTTTCCGTCACTTGCTGACAGCTGGGAAGTAACAAAGTGTTCACATGTGCCTCAAAAGTGACGCGTTTGTGCGCGGCGCCTTTTAGCAAAAGAAAAATATTAACATTTTAAAACCTGCAGCTCTGAGTGAGTTCAGCCTCGGCATTCTTCACTACTTCACTTAAACCTTCCCATTTGACTTGACTTCGTTTTCAAATAATAATTGCCTCCAAAGATAAGTGCATTTTAAAAAATATCTCAAGCTTCCGAAATCAAACGAATTCTTCACATTTCACATGTTTGTTTGGCTCACATAAAAAAATTAATTAACACTTATTTGAGCCTCTCACAGACCATTGCAGGATTACAGCCTCAGTTCAGTTATATTTTCAAGGTAGAGTTAATACACAGCTGAAGGGTTTTAGCCAAAAACCAGGGAACCAATCGCTTTCTTTATTCTATGACTCTGGTTAGAGGTCAGTCGCAGACATGGTCATCACAGTCGCAATCATATTATTTATCCCGTTTTACTTTACTGCTAGCGGTCACTATAAGCACAGGAACAGTGTTCTTCAGAGGCACGTATGCAGGAAGTGTATGAACTGTTTGAATTTGGATCAGACAGAAGGTCATGTGACTGATGATCAAGAGGACATTTTTAAGCTTGATGCAACACTCAGTAAAAGGTAAATTTAATCTAACATGTCAAGTAAATGATTCATTGGACATTTAGTCAAGTAACTCAAGTTCTAGTTTGGCAGATGTAATAATATATGGATATATATTCTCGTTTATAAGTTATTATAAGGTAAGTAGAAGTTTAAATAAGATTGAGAAATTCAGTATGAGTATAAGGTCTTTGCTCCTGCCTCTCAGATGACAGTGCATGAACAATGTTTGATCACCTTTTATAGAATACGAGTAGGAGCACGTGTCTTCAAGTTTTCTATGGCGCTTTGCATGTCGAGTGGCCTCCCTGTGTTATGTGAAAATTAAGAATTTTTGGGCAGCATTTGCTAAGAGGCACCCTTCATGTGATGAGTCAAGTAAATGATCCATTGGACATTAAATCAAGTAATTCAAGATCAGTTCTACTGGTAATAAAAACACATCTAGTCAGATGGATGTAATAATAAATGAAAGGTTTCTGAAATATAATTGCTGTATGTATAATAAGATTGGTACATAACAAATGAACACAGTTAACAGGCTAAATTGCTTTGTTGTTCTATGGCTTTACTCCATTATGGAGTGAGTTGAGTTGAGTTTTTTAAGGGTTATTGCACACCGAGTGTGACACACGATGTGTCAAATCAGCAAAGGGAGGCCATCTTTGCAGATATGACACATTGTGTGTTGCCTTGGACAAAGTGTCCTAAAAGCATTATTCTGCTTAAAGCTGCATTATTTGTCTCTTTGAGAACCAGAGTTACTGAAATCAGTTACTAAGCTTTGAAATAGAGGAAGACATATGAGCAAGAAGAGGAAGGATTTTACGGAAAATGGAACACATTCATAGCCTGAGATGTAGCAGATCATTGTGCTTAACTCTGCAGTGATACCTTACAGAATTAGGGTACAAGTGGATGGTGTTTTTTAAGGACTAACTAACACATCCACAGATGCACTTTTTATCACATTACAAGCAGAAGGAAATCTTTTGGGAATGTATTACAATAGGCAATCTAAAATGTTTTGTAAGCCACTGGTTTTGACAGAAAAGAGAGCGGTTCTGCATCAGCAATGCAGCGCGGCGATCGCTGCTCCTCTGACATACTGTCTCAGCCTTTGATATGTGAGCACAAGTTTCTAACTGTCTCTCTCTGTTTCTCTCCTTCTTTTCCTCCCCATCCCTCCCTGCTCTCTTTTCTTCTTCCGTCAGGGCGAAGTGGGACCCGGGGGAAGGAAAGGAGAGGTTTGTCGAATTAGACTTTGCGGTATTAGATATAATCCATTCTGTCTTATTCTGAACTGCGGTGAGAAGCCCTGTCAAGCCGGCACGGCTGCTATAGAAGACTTACAGAGCCAATACCTTTGGGCCTGGGGAAATCTGGCCCCCCGGGCAAAAATATACATCACAAAAGCACTCTTTTCTAAAGGCGCACACATCTGAAATATCAAACACTTACTGTACTGTCTGCAGAATCACAATTTATGGAAGTACAGCATTCCCCCTGTTGCTGCCATTTGTAGGACATCATTTAATACAAGTCTGCACTGTATTACCATGGTATGTGATTACAAAAGAAAACACAAACAGCTTTAACTTAACATTATTAAACCTGTCAAGCCTTCTGTTCATGTGCATTTTGACATCAGTGACAGACTTGCAATTCTTTGTAACTGTAAAAAAAAAAAAAAAAAAAAAAAAAAAAAAAGCTGCAAACACTGTCAGTGTCGTCACTTGCAAAGACAGCTGATGCTGGCATATTTTATTCACTGTAGTCAGCCAGCTACTTATTCAAGGTAACGTCTGAACATGTCATCTTTGGATGACTTTTACTGTTTCCAACTGATTTGCTTTAAAATGAGGGTGGTATAAAAGTGTCCCGTGCTAAAAGACAAAAGGTCATCTCATCTTCTCTTCTAACTTAGACATTAGAGAGTTGAGAGCTGTTAAGGTTTGCCTAAAATCTTTTAGCAACCGGAGCCGACTTCCACTTTGGAATAGAATAAGACACCAGTGATGTGATCAAATAACAAACTAGTTAGATATAGTCTTTGACTTTGGTACTAAGAGCCATATACACCAATCAGCCACAACAGTATGACCAGGAGAACATTATGACAAGAGCTAACACTGACATGTAGCACCCACCTAGACCAGACCGGTGCTCATAATGTTATGTGTGATTGGTGCAGGTAGACATACTGTAGCTGGAGGTTCTAAGGACTGCAGCAGTTTAGACAGGGACAAGATGAAGACCTTCCAATCTTTTTTGAATACTGAGAGTATTCTACTATAATAAAGCTTGACAGACCTTCATGCCTGTCTCATAAATTGTCAGATTTCACTTCTTTTTCTTTTATAATGTGAGGTTTGTTGTTTTCCCCGCTGCTGCTGCTGCTTCAGAATGGAGCGACAGGTGACATGGGCCCAAGGGGGCCTGAGGGAAAGAAGGGCGACATGGGTCACATGGGTATCATCGGTCCCAGGGGGTTTCCCGGCCAGGATGGGTTGCCGGGCCAACCGGGCCAGCCAGGATATCCTGGGAAACCTGTGAGTGAACCTCCTTCTCGCCATCTCTTCTTCACGGATGTCAAAAAAAAAAACTGCTAGAAAGATACTGTCATTGAATTCACGCCTGAGCTGCTTGAGTTATGCGGGACTGTGTGTGCGGGCTACGATGGAAGATGGAGAGTGGAGGGTTGAGATGATCCTATAAATCTGCAGGCATACTCAATCACAGGTTGAGCCTGTTTTCCCAGAGCAGATTCAGCTGAATCAAAGTGTAATTGTGTGTTCCAGGGCAAGCCTCCCTCAGATGAACATCTTCTAAAGCTCTGCACTGATGTTCTGCGCAGTAAGTAAATCTATTTGTTTCCACGTCGCTCTGCTGAGAGCGGGAGCCGTGGCCTGAAACAGATGTCTCAACGCACATACTTCACATAAAACCTTTAATCTGACATACACACAGTATAACACAAAGGCATCAAACAGCTCAGTCCTCTGCTATGTCTGTAAAACAATCCAATTACACAAGACATTTATGTGAACATCATTTAACTTTTCATTTACTGAGTGTAAGTAATCAATCACTTCCTGGTCTTAGCTCTTATCCAAAACCAACTGCTTGAAGCATTCTGCAGTATAGTTTATTTTGCTGAGAGTCATGGTGCACATTTTTTTCAGCCTTGGTTATGAGGAACAAACTTGTATATAGAAATAATTAGTATGTATTAAATCTGCATTAAGGACTGTGTTTCAGCCACATGGGGGCAGCACTGATATAGCCCTATAAAATGATGGGATAGCAGACAAGTATTATTTTATGATGACATCATGCTCTTTGGCTGTGAAAACTAGCTGGTGAACACTATATTCCAGTCTGTTGGTTAGTACTGTGCATGTAGAATAAAGAAGAGCAACTGTAGATGGCAATTTAAGGTTTTGATTCATTTTCATTCTGCCCATGAAAAACATACAGCAAACAAAAGGTCGTAACTCAGGTTAAGACATCTTATGGAAAGTTATGAGTAATTAGTGAGAATTATTCGCTTATCGACCTTGTTGCAGGCCAGGCAGTGTACAGAGGGGAAGCACCTTTCCCTCTGTGTCTATCTTGATAAAGTGATAAAATAAGAAAAACACCTTCAACTTGCAATTATTATGTGCGTTACATAATTTCTGGTGACGCGGTTGTTTTCTCCTGGAGCGTGTGAAGGAGATAATTGGTTTGTGATCGGTTAAAGATACAGTTCAAAGATTGTAACTGCTTTTATTTGGCCGCTGTGGTTTTCAAATCAATATTTAGAAAATGACTAAAGAAAAAACCAAAGACAGTGACATAGTTGCTAGCATGGATTTTCATTCAGGTTAAAGACAAACGCAAATCCAAAACATGTGCTATCAGTTAATACAGTAATAATAGTGCCCAATTTAGCTCTGATAAGCTCCCTACTGAGTCACTGGCTGAACAGATGCAGGAGAAAGGACAGGAGTCATTAGCCGAATGGAAAGCAAGCTGAGGCCTGATTGGTCACAAATTCCTTTATTTTTGTGGGTGGTCACAAATTCCATTGGGGCAGCGGGTTAAGGTTTGGGTTTGTCAGAGTTCAAAATAAATTAAAAAAAAAAAACACGTAGAGCTAAGATAAACACGTATTCATGAACACATACACAAGGCTTGTAAGTGTGGTTAGATGACACTGTATTATGTGGTCAGGGTCTGTTATGGAAGTTTTGATTTAGTTTTTAGTATACAGTGTCTTCTGGCTGTGTCCTACAGACCAACTCCCAGCGCTGCTCCAGAGCCTGGCCGCTCCATCCAGGTGTGAACCATGCCACACTGTGAAGGGA
This sequence comes from Mugil cephalus, assembly GCF_022458985.1. Taxonomy (NCBI): domain Eukaryota; kingdom Metazoa; phylum Chordata; class Actinopteri; order Mugiliformes; family Mugilidae; genus Mugil; species Mugil cephalus. Next base: position 21,386,858 of record NC_061787.1, read on the forward strand.
CCCCCAGGTGATCCAGGAGCACCAGGACCTAAAGGTTCCATGGGAACTCCTGGCTACCCTGGCAGAAGTGGTGCTCCCGGTTACCCAGGACCTCCCGGAATGCAGGGTCCTGTGGGCCTCAAAGGTTGGATATGACAGATTGGGGCGGTATTATATTATCTGAAAGCGGTGCTTCCACTTAAGATGGCAGCGTTTGATCGACTGTGACAAAAACCATTGAATCCGATCGTCTTTACTCTCGTGAAAACGAGCCGACAAATAGCTCCACATCATCGTGAACAAGAGTGAGGACAAAATTTACTGCCGCTCTCATCAGCGATTAAAATCAAAAACAGCGTCAGCGACTAACAAATTGGATGTGTTGATGTTCACTGTACCCCATAAAACAAGCTCATTAAACAGGCGAACATCAGTGAAAGTCAGCGGAGCAAAAGACAACGAATACTGCAAACACATCTCAATGAGCTGCCTGTGATTTATCACTGCTTCAACACAGAGAGTGGCTAATAAGCTGTGGAAGATACCACTCCGCTGCTGCGTAGCATTTCAGCGCATCAGGTCAGGAGACCAGTGACTTCAGAGGTGTTATGTTATGGCTGTTTGAAAACTCTGAGGGAGGAGAATGAATTACTGCATGTGAATGTCATTTTACGTCCTAAAGTTAATTTAAAAGTAATTGTGTGGTATCAGTAGTTGACCTTTTTGGGAGAAAAGGTCTGACAAAAATAGGGTTGTTCTTATTCTGCTTAAGAAACTTGAGAGTATAAAGTTTAAAGGATGTGGGATTGTCTCAGTGTCTAATCAAAGTTCCATTCTAGGAAATGTAGAACTCAGCATGTTGGAGCTTATCAAGGGAAATCATTTCAAATACAGTATATCCCCTCCTGCTACAGTAACTCTATCCATTTAATCAGTGTCACAGCTTTATGGAATATCTTTAAGCTTTTTATTGACAGTTTCAATTCAAATTCATGGAGACAGTGATTCAGACACCGTCTCTCCAAATCCTTATCCCACTAGAATTCCTACTCTGATCTGGTCAAAGATAAAATAAAAAGAAAGCTACATTGTTTATAAAGTATCACTGTAGTGTAACTGACTTCACGGAGAAGCTACAGAATACATACTTCAACACAACCACTAATGCCAGTGTTTAACACGCACATTGTTTTCCAGGTGACACTGGACCAAGAGGGCTCAAAGGCAGTAAGGGAGAGGGTTACCACGGACCTCCAGGACCACCGGGCCAGCCAGGTATGCACATTATAGTAAAAAAAATCCCTGCTCATCATCCTGCTCTCTGAAATGTTTCCTCCCATTAAGGCCTCTTTGAGGAGTTTGAGGAGCCCCTATTTCTGTGGCCTAACTGCAGTGTTCTGACATTTTAGATCAGTGCTTGAGTGCACTTTTAACAAAAATGCATGAGGGCTGTTTGCGGGCCTACATTTTTAATAAATATATGGGGGCAGACCAGGTTTGTACTTTTACTGGGAGGTGGGGTGAAGGAGACGCAAGGACAAGTCGCAGACAGGGAGAGCAGCATTTCTAAATGGACACCATAATTAAACCATATTTAAACCATAGTTTTGGTTCTTAATTATTGGCAGAGTTTGTTTGAGCTGCATTTGCTTAGAAACACACACTTTTCACCTCAGTGCATCAGTATTACTGCGGCAAGCAAACGGTGTCAAAGTGCCAGTTTTTACATTTTGTATTGAACTCTGATATACTAGGTAGGCTCAGCATGAGTAAGGGGACAGGATAGAAGAGAGAAACTGAACATCTGGAAAGCCAAGGAACAAAACTGGACTGTGCCAATAAACAGGGCTAACAGCACAACTGATCTCAAGAAACAGATACATCTCAATAATCACTCTATTCGTTTGCCATTCCTTCCTGCTATATCTGTGTGTTGAATGGCAACTGTTCTACTGAATGACGTTGGCACTTCGTGGCTCGGTGGAAGAGTGGTTACTTGTCAATAAATGAATTCATATTTTATTGCTTTGCATTTACTGTGTGAAACCTTGACCACTGTGTGCAAACAATAATGGCCAGTGAGGTATTGAATTACGGTGATATTAGAACGTCTAAGATGTTATAAAGAGCCGAACAATGAAGAACGAAAATTCAGAGCTCAAGGCAGACTGACACAGGGAATTAATAAAAACATTAAACATCAATAAAACATCCAGGCAAAAGCTTGCAGGGAAACTTTTTTTAGGAATAGCAGAGTCCAACAAAGGTAACTGAAAAGTACTAACGAGGCAAAGAAGGCAAATAACAGACAAACTGACCTCTACTGAACATAGAGGCTGACTGACTGATGTGTTGTGAACACATCAATTTCATATGTTTTAGCTGGAAAATCGGCTTTTATTGAAGGTTAGAGAGGTGCAAAGCATGGACGAATATCCCTACAGAAATATGCTCTGGCTTTAACTTTTAAAAGAGTTTCATATTATCCTAACTCCAGCCATTCAAAAAAAATGATATCCCTGGGATCATCTGAGGTTTAAAGTATATTAAGACGTATAAACTGGACTGCTGGATAGAACGTGAAAGATCCAAGTAACTGCATTTTGGGATTAAGTTTATCTTGGAGCGTAGAGTCGAGATATCGCATCCACTGCAAATGAGTTGAACTGAGAGACAAGAATATTATAGTGTACATAGGGGCTGATTATAGTGGAAGAGGTGGAACCAACTGGGGTTCCCTGAGCAGGAAAGGGATTTTTGCACAGTGCCTAAAAACCCATAAGTTAAATTGTAAACCATCTCTTCTTAGGGCTTATGTCTTTATTAGCTCGTCACGAGAAGATGAAATGAGTCTGCATACCAGCATCAGATTCTTCATCCTATTTATTTCCAATTTCTCTGTCCTTATCGTCACAGGAATCCAGGGCCCCCGTGGCTTTGACGGGATCGGCCACCCGGGTAACCAGGGAATCCCCGGGAAACCTGGACCACCGGGACACCCCGGTAAACGGGGTAGCCCGGGATTCCCAGGCGTTTGCGATCTCTCCATGTGCTATCAAACTTACAACCTCAGGGAACATTACAGCAAAGGACCCAACGTCTGAGTACCCGGGAGCGAGGGAAGGCCTGCTGCTGACGCCACACACCCACGTGTTTTGAGGCAAACGATTTACTGTATCACTGTTGACTCCTTTAAGACCGAGCATGTGGAGGTATGTGCACTGGAGGCAGACGTAACCTCATTATTTGAGTCAAACTGAGGGGCAGGGCATTGATTTATGATCATGGAATTCATGATCAAAGACGCCAGCAGGCTAGCGGCCTAGCTTGCTGAGATACCAGACACTTTGAACTCGCAAATTTTGAATAGCAGGTTTAAATGGCAACTTCTAATCCTTAATGAGTCAGATGAGTGTTAAAATGGCTGTGAGTTATTTTTTTTTCTGTAACCATCAAGAGAACTAGGAATCTAAATAACATCTTTTTTTTTTTTAAAAAAAAAAAAAAAAAAAGCTACCTCCTCTTTTGTTTATCTTTAAGTGAATGATACTGAAGGCAATGCTAACAGGCTAACACAACCAATATCTCCTCAAGTGATGTATAAAATAGAAATGGATTAAATAAAAACTGAGAGAGGCATTCTAATTAAAAGTCAAATAAGAGCGTGGGCTTTGATGAAATAAGAGCAAATGTGGCAAAAAAAGAAAAAGAAAGCTTCAAACTTAGATCTTCTAGCCTGGTACAACTCAAACTAGGCTTTTTTTTTTTTTTAACTAAATTAGTGAGCATTATTTGCTGCATATATGTATGGAAATAGGCTCACGCTGTGCTTGATAGCGCTGGCGGTGTTTCCTGAACTGAGGTTCCTATCAACCAGTTATTTCTGCCTTCAGTCCAGCGCACCCTCAGAGGAATGATCTTATCTACGAATGATATGAAAGGTACAGTAACCATACTGATGATGAATTGGGGCATGTTACAAAGTAGGAACGGCGACACGCTTTTTCATACAGTTATCTTGTAAAAGGTCAGATAACAGTCGGGCAAGATACGAAAGGCTAAAAAGTTCCCAAATAAAAAAACGAAAGTAAGAGAACAGACATAAGGTCATGCTTTCATTTACCAATTTAAGCATTATTTCACTATCAGCCTGCACACTATATACCGCCTGTTATGGTGGAATAGCATAGATATATCACATATTTTGTACAGAGCACCAGTGTTTGTGCTAATCCATAACTGTGACAGGTTGTAGCAATGCTGTCATTGTCTGTTTAACAATATTATGTGGATTTATTTTGCATTGCTTTTTCTGTGTATGTGGATTACTGTAAATTCCCAAGTAGTAGCATCAACTGTAGAGGGGACCTGGCTCCTTTATAATTGGAGCAGGGTTTAGATTACTGACGGCCCTTTATATGTATTATCTACTGTTTTTTTTTGTTTGTTTGTTTGTTTGTTTGTTCCATGTGTCAGCTCTCATTTTCATACGTCTGCTACCAGAGTTTAGTCGAAAGTCATTATAAATTTCTGATGTTGTACATTTTCCACCACTTTGTTGTTCTAAGTGTACTTTCCCCCATTTTATTGTACTAATCGTTTCAGTGATATTTCCCGCGTCACTGCTTTACATTACCAACAACTCCTGGGAAATAATCCGTCCTATTCGTGGCTTTTTAATTTAGAGATAGGTGCAAGAAGCGTTGGGTTTCATTTACGACATCCAGAGGAAACACTAGGCAGCATAGTGGAGGCGTAAGAATTTAAATACAGGCTTTTATTTGAGAATTTATGATGTATCAATCTCAGTGATAAGACTACAACTGACTAAGAAACTCGTACATATTTGCATTGGCCGTAAGGAAGACCCCGGGAACAGCACAGTACAATAAAGTCTACATAAGAAGTAAAGATGATCATACTACGGCTGTGTTTGAGCAAAAATATATGATAACATTTTGCAGAGAAAGCAGCCCACTTAAGTGGAATTACAGCAATCGGTGAAGTGAGGGTGAAGCACATATCTTTTGTGAATAGTTAAAATTCTGACATGGAAATTCGGTGGTGCTCACAATAATAAACTGCCTTAACAACGCTGACCTTTGAGGAAACAGAGAGAGCCGTGGAGTCTAAAATGGAGGAAATGTAGTGGCATATTATTTGTGTTATCCACTTCTTTTTAACCTCCCCTGTTGGAAAGATAAACTCCACGATAAAGGAGCTGTGGTTTGCAGATTATGATACACAACTCCAGTGGTGATGCCTGAAGAAAACAGCTTCTCTACATTGACTAAGTGAATAAGAAAGCCTAAGAGAAAGAGACAGTTCCCCCTCTTCGACGTTTCACTCAATAAAATGATGTACTTCTGTACATAAATACTCTGCCCTGCAGTTTCTTCCTGAGGCATATCACCTAAGATTTACAGATCAGGTCTGTTGACCCTAACTGTGGTGTGACAGGCCGTGCAGCTTGTGGCCTGTGCACCATAATGGCCGATAATATGTGGGAAGTTTTGCAGGAACCGTTGCTGCTTTCCTTCCCCACATTTTCGTTTATTATTTGGAAAGTCGGAATAGTTTGAATAGTCGCAAATATTTAGCTTACAACCCTAACCCTCATTAGAATTCTTTTCAACTTTGTTAGACTTTATACTGTTGTTAGACTTTTGTTGTAGCTGGTAATATGATTAAATACACGGCTCATTCAGCAAACAAAGTCACATTTATCCATGTAAAGGAATGATATCAGTGGGGGCATGTCGATGGAGCCAAGTAGAGCAGATACGGTATATCAGGTCCAGGTAGATGAGCTGCCTCGGGCGCCATATTAGTTGTTGGTGAGAAGAAGAAACAATAAGCATTGAACCGGAGGAGTAATCAGCGAAACAGTGCATGTAAAGATTAGATGTGTTCATTATTTTGACACCAACCGTATCTCCTCTGGCGTTTGCAGAAAGCACTGGTGTTTTTATGGGAAATGGCCGTCGTCCCAGTTTCCCAAGAACAGAGGCTTTAAATTCCACGTGTGGCTGGGACAGATAAGACAAATGTGCCATCACAGATTTTGTAACCATTCCAGGAGCCTCGGGGAGTAACAGTCAGGTTAGAGACTCTTTCTGGGGTTCACAACACCCAGTGCGTACTTTTCTGCACAAATGTGATGCTCTGAAACTTGACAAAAAAGTAAGCTTGGCAGGAGTCAGGGCTTCGCCGACATAGGTGCATTGGAACTGCAGCGTAATGACATACAAGTTTTAGAAAGTACATAGAAAAGAAAATAAGTTGGAGGTTTAACAGATTTAGCAGAAACATTTTTTTTTTTTTTTTTTTTTAGAAAAAAATACATAAACTCTTTGAAGGAAAGAGCAATTATATATCACTTAAATGAGCAGTTTTTAAATTGCATGCTGGTAGGATGAAGATGTAATATTTGTAAAAGGTCTCTGTTTTTGTAAGTTCCTCCTTTTTGATAAGAGCGTGACTGCACATTCGTTGGTTTTAACAGTCTAGAAGGTGTCAACCTATCACTTAACTATCTTCAGAACTATCTTCAGAACGGTGAGACACCTGTAGTAATGTTTTCACTGAAGAATGCCTGACGGAAATGAAATGTTTTTACCAAGTCACACGTTCAGGATTGGTTTTCAGTATTTTGTCTCTGTATTTGTATCAGTTCATAGCCTTTTTAAAGTTCAGTCGAATATCCATAAATGCTGGAACAGGCAATGTTTACAACAAAACTACTATGTTAAAATAAACCGATTCTCTCTACTTTTACATCAGTAAATGTGTTTGGTTTTTGGATGCATTTTAATCAAAGAATTACTGACACAAATGATAAAGAAGAATGACACACATGAAGGAGGCAAAAGAGTGAAAGAAATTACTGAGGCTATAAGGACAGCTCAACAAATATATGATTGGGGGAATGCCTGGATCAGACAAGAGAGGAAAAGATAGTGATCAGGCCGAATTTTAAAGCATTGTCAACTCTACAGCATCAAAGGTAAACCTCCTGGCTGATGACATCCGTCAGCCTGTCTTCCTCCTGAAGGAGGCGGGGAAAAAGGCCACAGACACGCAGAGCAGATGTCACTATCCGAAAGGTCACTGCTCTGAAATCATGGCCTGAGCTGCTTTGCTGAAACAGGAAACAGCACTGGTGAACATAGCACCACTGCGTCATATGTGTGATCAGGAAACTGTTGTGCATGTTTTTTTAATTGCAATTTCATGTAAAATTATTACGCTCTGGACCTTCATGAGGCTGGGAGAAGATGGTTCAGTTGGATTCTTATGGGTCCAGTGGTTTTAGAGCTCAAGTCAAGTCACATCTTCGGATTTTAAATATTCGCCTTAGTCTTATTTCTGTTTCCAGTCGTTATTTGTGTGTGTAAAGCCATTTGAGTACCAATAGGTAGAAAAGCGCTGTATAAATATATCATTTACCGAGCAAATCCTCTTTTTGCAGGGATCTCAAATACCAAATAGAGAGACTGTGGATTTCTTTGTGTGAAGATATGGTGTGTCTACATTATAAAAGAAGACTGATAGAGTTTGGTATCTCTGTTTTTGCCTTTGACTAGAAATGACTATAGATTTGGACTGAAATCAAATTGCCAGCTGCTTTTGTTATTTCTGTAGCCTGGTTTGCAGAAGAGGAGTAGAAAATGATTCAGTTTCTTCTATGTCTCCTTTTCTGTCAATTCTTCCACAGTGCCCCATCCACGGTCAGTTCCCTGCGCTGCCCTCTCTATGAAGGATCATGCTGCATTTTTGTAGAATGTAAAAATGAATGATAAAAAATTACTTGTCCGTATACCGTTTTTTAAATATTCATGTCCACTGAAAACTGAGATTCCAGACAGACACACGTGTCAGACATATGACAGTTAAGAAAGCTTTGTTCAGTGTTTTATTACCTTTAACTGGACATTGGAAGTTGTGACACCTTCGTGTTAGCTTGCTGGCACTTTTTCACCAGTTATTTAGACGAATTGCGACGAATGAGAGAAACCAGCAATTTTGGGAACTCTGATATCACGTTAACGGTGACATTAGGTGGTCCAAGGAGAGTGCTTTAGTAAAAAGGGATGACTGCAGCCCTTATTACTGACAATAAGAAAAAAACATTAAAATGATTCGGTATGGGTGGCTATTGACTTCTGTTTAACGAAAAAGAGAATATGTTTAATTTCACTACATGTTCACCATGTGCAAAACCCAGGTCTTGTTCTGTATGGTAAATCTGAAAATCTAACATCTAACCAACGCTAACATCAGCAGCGAGGGTACGACTTTTGTTGCTGTATGTGGTTTATATACCAGTGTTACAGCAAGCATCTGGGTATGTGTAGAAAGTTTATGTATGTATGATGAGAAGAGGTGGAGAATGACACATGTTCAACTGAGTGCACCTTCTTTAACTGGGCCCAGCTCCAATCATTTGTTCCACAAAATAATGTGATTTCTGTATTCACGTCATGCCTGCAACCTTCTATGCTGGCCTAAAAATAAATAATAATAACAGACTTAATTATATTTTCCAGGAGTACCTATTAAATAATTCCTAAAGGTCTGTTCTGTCAAGGTTCTATGTCTGTCTTTTATTTTGTGATCATGTTTTGAAGTTTCCTGTTTTGTTTTGTCATGTCTGTCTGTGTCATGTTGTGTATCCTGTTTTATTTCAGTTCAGTTATTTAGTTCTGGATTTCCTGTCTTGTGCCTCTTTGTCTCTTGATTGTTAATTTGTCTCACCTGCGTTAATTGTCCTCATGCATCTCACCTGTGTCCTGTCAGCCCTGAGCCCTTTTACAACCTCCCCCAACTTTTGACATGTTCACTTCCTTTCATAGCTTTTTCCCTGGTCATATTTTCATATGAAAGCTCTTATCCAATCACATTTCAGCATTAATTTGTTGCTAGGATCAAAGAAATCTGCCTGGAGACCTTCAAAATCAGTTCTGCAGGCCATGCAGCATAAAATAAGTGTTGATCAGACTGTTGCTTTAACCAATCAGATTTTGAGCAGATGACACCATACGCCTGGTAGCAGGTGTATGGTGTCATCAGCGTGACAACCTTTGACTGGCCACAGAGAGAGAGAGTGAGCTAGCCAGCCAAAGCTAGCAACCTGGACGAAAAAAAAATATATAGTTGTGTTGATTTAATAGCTGTTTTGTCACCGCACAATTGCTGAAGGAGGAGAAGGAATGGATTTGGTCGAGAATTTACTGTCAAAGTCATTTTTGAGCTGGACATCATTAAGAAGGGTCGTTCAACTACAAAAAAGGATTTGTCAGCCACTCTCAGACCACAGTACCCCTGGCTCACAGGCTCAGGGAGAAAACCAAATTGTTTCTTAATCATGAGTAAAATGAATTACATTCATCTTTTATTTATCTTTTTGCCATTTCATTTGGTCGACATGATACTTCAGCTGGATTTTACGTATGTAGCACTGGTGGCTGCAGTGAGGGAGAGGAGATTTATTGTCTGTGTTTTGAATTGTTCTGAGTTTCTTGCATTAGTAATGGCATCCATGTATGAAATACTTGGCTGTAATGCAACGTCCCGTTTTATTGTTGTCTGTATGATGTGGATGGATTCTATAGCGATCCTATGAAGAGGCAGTGTTTCCCCTGGGTTTACACCACATTAGCCCCAGTAGTCTGGTTTTATTCTGGCATTCTGCGCATAGACATAGACATGTATATGTCTATGATTCTGGCTGCAGGTGTGTGTTCATGTTTGTTTGTGTGTATGTTGGTGTGGAGCAACGTGCATACTGAGGTCTGACGTGCACCTCCCCAGAAACTTAACTTCGTGTCGAAGGAGGCCACAAGAGCTGCGAATTGATTGTTTTGGATCAATAACGACGGAACATATGAAGGAAAGGTTAACTGAGGAGGTTCAGAGGTACCCACATTTATTTGACTTATGTTTTTCAACATTTCAGCGAAAGTTTCAGTCGTCGTCATTGAAAGTAGAGCTGGAAGTAGAAACAAAAATGAACCGTATATAGGTTACACCGACTACCTTCCACAGAGGTAGAAAACCGCATTTAAGCGGTAACTGATGCACCCAGTGAAGAAAAATGAATTCAGATGTGTCACTGGGCTGTCATATTTCTTATATTTAACACATTCTTTCAAAGCTGAAAGAGTGACATCAGCAGTATTCTGTATGTATTCAAGGGGACTTTACATCTGTTATTTCAGATCAAGCATCCTCGTGGTCAAACAAAATGTCTTTGTCACTGTCACTTTGTCACACTTATTTTAATCCTTTTTGTGGTCACTTCACATTTTGCACATTTTGTAGAACTGTGAATTCCTGTTAGTCTGTGGTCGCTCAGCATCTCCTCAGTGGCTGGGCTTTCAATTACAACAGGAAATGCTGACAGTCACTTGTAAGAGGCTCCGTGTTCAATAGACATATAAACACACAAATGATATCTGCTTCTGCAGTTTGCTGTAGTCAGTAGCAGTAAAGTACGAATGCGCAATTAGTATTTCCATTGTGTGAGTGAGAGCAAAGAATGGAGGAGAAGGGCCCCTTAACCGAGATCAGAGTGAGGTTTAGCCAGTGAGCACCGATCAGCTTTTCCCCTCATTTAAGATTGTAAACGTGCCTTTCGAGCGACTTTTAATGTGCAAATCCCTCTACGAGTTCTCTTCAAGCTGAAAAGAATCTTCCTAATCTTCTTTGCCTCAGAATACGTTTGTACTCTCTGTGGGGACAAAGTGTCACGCTGCTGTGTTTTGAGACTTGAGACCTTACAGGTTCTCTGCTCACAACTAGGGAAAAAAAAAAAAAACTCAACCTCTGATTGTTTTGAAGATATAAGTTTAAAAAAAAAAATCCCCTTGGGCACCCTTCTGCAAAAACAGGAAACAAAATTGTATCTTTCGAAATCTACATAAAGAACCCATGCAATATGTTGTTATTTTTTAAAACACAGTTTAGACAAACTTTTCTGACAAATGCATATAATATAGCAATGCTAAGTGCACTTCGCAACTCACACACCAACCAAGAAAAGTTCGATTTCATTTTTAAAAAAAAAAATAAAAATATTTGTGCTGAATGCTAAGTGCCTGGTAACACAGCAGAGAAATGGCAGTGGGTTTTTACCAGAGTTGCATTAATTATGACTCCTGTTACTGTTTGCAATAAAACAGTTGGGTTTTTTGTATGAGTTGGGTTTTACACAATGCTTCTTCCTGTTGAGTTGTCTTTTCTTAGCGCTGGCTGTAGTTTCTGCGAAAGCGTCTTGATTCGTATTGCTGCTGCATGAATTGAAGAAAATTGCAAGCAACTGAAACTGTCCTGTGAGCTGAAATGGTCTAACCCTGTCACTATTCCAAATATGTTGCCTAAGCATGTCTGCACATATAAGGAAGTTGACACTTCCCTTCCTGTGCAAAAACACAGAACTTAAATGAATAATAATAAAGTGCGTCCTGTTTTCATTCCACCGTATGTTTTTGTGATATTTATGTTGCCCAGAAGAAGTTATCAGACCTACAATAGTTCCACCAGGAACACACTTTTTTTTTTTTTTAGTCCACCCATATGTGCACTTTGTGCCCTGTTTGTGATGTTGAATGTCTGCTGCTGTCAAGGAGAATTTCCCCACTGTGGGATGAATAAAGGCATGTCTTGTCTCATCTTAACACCATGTTTAGTAGTAGAGGAACATAAAAATCTTCATTTACTCTGACCCAACGTACCGATTTTTACTCCTCTACTGTAAACTTAGATGTGTTGCCTTTGTTGTGACACACAGATTATACACATAAATCCTGTAGTAGCTGAGCTGTACTCAATTTATTTTGGGCTTAACGCCAACTTACAGTAAGTGTGACAGAGTGTAGTCATTGCTATGGGGGAAGCTGGTCTGCTGTGGTCTAGGTGGGTGGTGCATGTCTAAGTAACATCTGCTTGAATGAGTGAGAAGTTCAAAAGTTTCCCAGCAGAACAGTAAATTGTCTGAAGATGTTCAATGTTATTAACGTCTCCTTTCAGTTGTTTCAATATTGTGCCTGATCATAGAAATGTCCTTATTTTAACATTATTTTATTTGTTTATTTTATTTTACTTTTTTTACTTCAGGTATCTTTTGGTATCATATGAATTAGAATATTTGCTTCCAATGACGTAACATTTTGAGATCTTTCAGGTTTTTATGTGCTCCTTTTGAACATGGGTAAAAGAAAAAAACTATACTTGTCGTAAAGGAAGGACACTTTTCATTCGCAGGAAAAAGAGCTTCCTCTCTCTTACGCAAACATTTTTAAGAAGTAACTTACTACAGAGCAGAAAAAGGATTTCCATTCTCCCCTGTGTTAACGATCGTATAAACATCAGGTCCGACTGAATTCTGAGGACTACTGTTAAAATCATAGATGCCTTCGTTTAGCTCACAATAACTGAGGGGTGAGCAAATAAGTTCCATTTTTTCAAATATAGAGACATAAACATCTGTTGCAGAAATATGTCAAAAAAAGCAATGCTTCTCAGTGCAGATGATAAAACGAACACATTCATTTACAATAATATTTTAACAGTATTCTAATTAGACACAGACTTGGACTTCATTGATTCGCAAGGGAAATTGCTTGTTCCCAGTAGCTCAGCTCAGCTCAGCAAAAGAAAAATAGATGTAAGATAGATAAGATAGCTGTTATTTTTTTCAAATAAAATAAACTATGAATAATAATAATAGTGTAGCTAATGTGTCAATATATAAAACTAGTTATAATAAGTAATGTAACAATACATAACAATACGTAACAATAAAAAGCAAACAATATACGAGATTTGTGTATGTCTCCACAATTGCCACCAAAAGTGGGAGTCTTACAGCTGTTTTACATTGCAATTACTCAGTGTACTTCATGTACCTCCCTTACACCCTTGTGTGTGTGTGTGTGTGTGTGTGTGTGTGTGTGTGTGTGTTAATAGAAAGTAAGCGATTATCATTTAGTATTAATCACAGGCTGTAACACATAAGCTACGCTGTGACAACCTCATAAAGACGTCCTACTGGGCTTTTTACTCTGAGGACCACCAAGTGGTCAGTGAACATGGTCACATGAATCTGTCTGTCTGTCTGTCTGTCTGTCTGTCTCTGCCCAAGCTGATTCAGGTGTATTTTGATGTTAATTTCTTTTGTTCTACGCACCCTTCGCTGTAACAGCAATGCTCATTATTTCTCTATGAAGTGACTATCTTCTTTCCGAGGGTGCTTTCACACTTAGGTCGATGTACCAATCCAGATTCATCCTGGATAAAATGATCCGAGCTGAGCCCTGTTAGAGAGGCTGTGAACACGCATTGCCCACGGACTGATATGAGTGTGACCTCCGTCTTCTTCTCTCTGTCCTTTATAGCTTGATCCATCTAAACTCTCCTTGGGCAGTCCTCATATATTAATATGCCATGCAGACAACAACAGAGCCTAAACTTTAGTGGAGGGGGTGTTTTGCTATGTTGGGCTTTGAGTCACTCCTCACCCACACCCGCACAACCATGTGCAAGACACTTGCATTGTACTTCCTCTAACTCGCTGACTTATTAAGGAGTGACTTGAACGCTCTTTGAGTCAGACACACTCTGTCCTTCAGCGACATACGATAAGCAGAAGCCTCTCTGGTGGTAAGACGGTAAGTCACCAAACCTCTGCTTTTATTAGACTCCTTGGAGTTTTAACTTATGGACATTTTTTTCTTGCTCTTTAATTCTCTTATTTATATACCTAAAAAATATTTCCAATAAACAGCCAGAAAGGATGAATAATCATGCAGCCTTTTGTGTAACAGTATCAAATTGTGAATGTTAGGGTTAAAGGCCACATTTTCTGTTTGTGACAGATTTAGTAAAGATGGAAACGACAACGGATTACTACCCTGACTACAACGAGACACCAGCTGTGATATGTAACAGGGACGCTGACAACTTTTTCGGAGCTCAGCTATCCGTCATCTACTACTTTATGTTTGTGTTCAGTCTGTTTGGAAACGGGCTGGTCCTGGTCATCATCCACAGGTGAGTGGAGAGAACAAAAAATCTCCCTGTCGCTTATTTAAAACATTTAACTGCACAAACACAATGCACTGTTTCGCCGATTCAGCTACATGCCGGTGATAACAGGTCAGCGAAATTTTCAGTTAAGTGTAAATTCACGGCTGATTTGGCAACGCCTATGGTTATTTGTTGTGACGGTCCTTGTGTGCGGACAATCTGCATTCTTTTCCCATCATCCATGACTAACTGTGGTCTGTAAGGATTAGCGTAGTCTCATACTGCTGCAACAGGGTTGTGGGAGAGGGAACAGTGAATGGTGACTTTGCTGATGACATTTCACATTTCCTGTGAGACACGCACATTAAGGCAAAGCAATCTAGCAGTGTCCAAAAACAAAGGCAGCTGAAGACTTGTAGATTTTCTTGAAGATATTGCATCCAAGTCTTCCGTTTGGGGAGTTGGGGTTTAAACAGAAAAAATCTGTGGTTGTTACCCATCACAGACTCGCTTGATTAGTGTCTTTTAACGACTAAATGAATGAATGCATTTAATGGCAATTATTGAAAAATGTTGAGCATAAGTTGTATTTACATTTAATCAGGACCATAACTTCAGTAACGAGCTCATATGACAAAATTTTCTAGATATAAACATATCCAAACCTAATGAAATGGTGGCTCTGCAGTGTCTTCAAAAACTAAATGACAGGCAAAGAAAGAAACCCCACAGAAGTTTGATTTTGTTCCAGATAATACTGGTAAACAAATGGTGGAGAAATAGTCATCTGATGGATTCATAAACTTGAGGAGTTTCACAGAACCCATAGCCTGACACCTGCAGAAAAATTGTGGCAAGAAAAACTCCCTGTTAACTGAAATAAACTATGAGTAGGACCGAGCTCATAGGATGTGACCCATCTGGTTGAGGCCAGTAAACAAGAGAAAGCAGAAGAGAGCAGCCAGAGGAACAAGATGATACACGCATCACGGATGTATGCATCATCTTGTTCCTCCCGCATCCTGCACGACACACTCAGCCCCCAGTCTTCTCACTTCTCCTAGGTCAAACATCTTCATCTCTGGTCTGGAGAAATCCATCTTTCGTGGTTAAGATTTGCTTGCGCCGTTATCTTCCGTCTGTTTGTTAGCAAGAGGTTGTTTAGCCTCTAGCTTAAGATTGCTGTGCACTCTCTCCAGGTATTTCTTCAAGTTACTTGTACTATTTTTTTAGCCGCAGAAAGTTCCCTCGGCCTCTCGCCAGCACATAAAGTGCACCTTACTGTGAGGTTCTTATCAATTTCTGTGACAAATTCACAATAGTGCGAGTAGAACCACTTAGAAAGCGCTGAATCAGTTGTTGCCATCTTGCCTTCTTCTTCTTCTTCTTCTGTTGATTTAAAACCGTCTTCTTCTTCTCCTCCTCTTTATTTGCGGCTGTTGCGCCTGTGTTGTTTTTTCGAAACCTCCGCCTGTGCGACAGCTCTGATTGTAACACATTACTGGACTCAGTAACTGTAATAATATTACCAAAATATAGTTAGTAACGCGTTATATTACTCCGTTACTGCCTAAACGTCTGCAGCTCTGTAGATCAGAAACACACAGTTGCATCCGCTGATAGAGAGAGAGAAGACGACGGAGGTCAGATGCTCCGTGCATCATGGGAAGTCATTCAGCACCAAGGCCTATAGCAGCATAGCTAAGGGATGGTACGGTGACTGGATACGCTGAAAGCAAGCTGGTGAGTAGGAGGAGGACACTGGACAAACTGGTCTCCGTCATGGACAATCTGTCTCATCCACTACACCAGACTTTAGAGGGGCAGCGGAGCTCAATCTTCAACAGACTGATTCACCTCTGCTCCCATAGTCATTCATACCCTATTCAGCCGAGCTGTACAACAACTCACCTCTCTGTAACCAATAACTCCACATTATTCATGTTAATGCACCTCATTAATCTTTCCTTAGTTTATAATATATATTCTCTTTGCTCTGTATTTCTTGAACATTTGTTGATATACAATTTTTTACACATTTTGGCTCATACCATTTCATTTCATTTTATTTTATTGTATTGTATTTTTTTATATATATATATCTTCACCTACTTTTCTTTTTACGTGTGTCTCTCAAGGGTGTTTTTGTGTGCAACTGAGCTATTTTCCTTGTGGATGAATAAAGTCTGTCCGAGTCTACGTCTAAGTAGTATGCAGCTCTGCAAATCAGAAGCAGACAAATAACATGCTATGGGTAGCAAACCAATGCATGCATAACAAGATAAGTAAATTAATGGATAGGAGTTCAGTACCAGATAGAAAAGTACTTTTACTTTTTAGTCATTAAAACAAGACAGTCCTTTCGAGAAATGCACAACTAAATATCTGAATAATGTCCTGAATCATCATTTCAATTACAGTATATTAATTCATGTATTTAAGTGTAACTTAACAACTTAACAACAACTGTCCTTTTATGGTTTAACTTGCAGCAGGAGGTCAGGAATGCTCAAGTGGGCTGCACGACTCCTGTAGTTGTGCTTATGCCCAGGCTTGGGATGTTCTCTAATGGCAAATTTTTTCTCTAATAACAGCTTTTTAATTGTCCACTTCGCAGGTTTGAGAGACTGACAACTGTGACCAACATCTTGCTGCTGAACCTGGTGTTTTCCTCCCTGATATTCATGAGCAGCCTTCCCTTCATGGGAGTCTACATGCAGCTCTCCACCTGGATCTTCGGCAAAGCTATGTGCAAGATTATCAGCAGTGTGTACTACCTGGGCTTCTACAGCTCTGTCCTCTTTTTAACTCTTCTGACCTTTGACCGACACCTTGCAGTTGTGTACTCCTTGAGTGCGTCGCATGTGAGGAACCAACGCTATGCTGTGATCTCCTGTGCTGTGGTCTGGCTGGTCAGTAGTTTGGCATGCATCCGACCAATGATACTTTACTCCTCTTATTATTTTGCTCTTGACAACAAAACCTACTGTGATGAGTATCCTGGTGATTTTGAATATATAAATGTGGAAAAGCTGAGAAAATCTGGATTTTACCTTCAGCTTCTACTTTTCTTGGTCTTTCCTCTGGCTGTTATTATCTACTGCTATGTCAGGATTGCAGTCACTGTCATTTCATCCAGAATAGCCACCAAGTTCAAGACAGTCAGGCTGATATTCGTCATTGTACTGTTGTTTTTCATGTGCTGGACACCTTTCAATGTGATATTGCTGTTGGAAGAAAATAACAGTAATTGTGAAGATTCGCAGAGACTGGGTTATGCGATTCACATCACGCGTAACCTTGCCTACATTTACTTTTGCATCAGTCCCATCTTCTACACATTTGTTGGGAAAAAATTTCAGAACTACTTCTTGCAGCTGATGGTGAAATACTTCCCAAGCCTAAGGAGGCGCGTTTCTGTCAGTCAAGTCAGCAGAACCAACATGTCCACAAAAAGCACACAAAATGAGCTTTAGGGATGGGAAGAAAAGCATAGATTGGAGTGAGTCTGAAGAAATATGTCTGTGAAGGTTCTTAGTTGCCCAGGTCATGGCATATCCAAATCCTCGAAAGAAAGGCGTTAGGACTTTTTGAGTTTCTTGAAGATGATACGCCACTCATAGAAGTAGCTTCTTCAGTTCTAAAGCTCAGAACTGAAGAAGCTACTTGGAGAGTCTGAAGGAAACATTTCTTCAAATTGCCAAATGAATGTGGGCTAAAACCATTTCTTGGAATGATCTTTTGATTTCCATGACCTAACATCCAGGAACATTTCCACTCCATTGAATTTTGATTTGGCTGATTTTGTTCTAGTAAAAAAAAAGCCAAATTAAAAGCCAATTAGCAACATTGAAGTCCTGTCAAATGTTCTAAAAGCAAGGATTCCTGTAGTGTTATAACATAATTCAGAGACCAACAGACATTTCCTTTCAGAAAGACATGCCACTCCTTCTCTCTCTGTACCCTAGACTTGACATATGATATATTTTCTTCTTGCAAACCAAAGCAAAATATGTGTCAAGTTGGACTGCTTCTACATAATAAGGCAGGAATTTGTATGGTATTAATTTTTAGCTTGGCTTAGATGATTCCTATCTCCTAGCAGTCAAAATTTGATTAATTAAGCCATTGATAAAAGTGGAACAACTTGAGGCAGAAGAAACAAAGCTGCTATCATCTGTAAACATATTTTAGGAATACATTGTAATGTAGAATGCTTGATCAAAAACAATAAATCCTCCATGCACATCATAGTTCACTTACAGTATTTAACCTTTTTCAGATTCAGAATTTTGTAAATATTTGATCAGATACACTCAGTGTAAATTAAAGTTGATCACAGAAATGATAATGTATTGTGACGATTAATTTTTTTTATGTAATACAAAGTTTGATACAATTGAATGTTTTCCGAAGGAAAAAAAACAGTAAGGAACGTGCACCAGTAAAAAAAAAAAAAGGCACGTCAGAGCTGTATGACATACAGTGTAAATCCAGCCCATACAGATGAAGGATTAAATTGTTTACCCACCAGGCAGATTACATCCTAATGATCCCTGTGCAAAATTAAAGGTTGTCAACCTTAACCTACACTACCAGTAAAAGTTTGGACACACCTTCTCATTCAATTCAATGAGAAAGTGTGTATATATTTTGACTGGATTTGAACTACAACCTCTAAAGCTATGTGACTGTGCCTGATATCATTAACCATGGTGAATGCAATTTAATTTCTAACCCCTAACCTAAGCATAAACATCTACTCTAAACCTATAAGTCTTCAAACCTCAAACAGCCCTTTTAATACTTAATTTTCATCTTCAGTCTTTGGCTAGCTTGTCTCATTCATCATTCATCAGTAGCTGACCCCTTGCATCATCTCCGGTGACACCGGTGAAATAAGTGTTCCCTTTGCACTTTTGAGATAAACTGTTATATTGTCATGTCTGAAAAAACACCTCATAAGAGCATATTTTGCGGTATTTGACAGATTTTTAGAAATGTAGGTGTGTCCTTTAACAGATTTTTATTGTTATATTTGGGTTTTGCGCATTGCTAGGGGGAATGGAAATGCATCAAATCTGTCGATGCTGCGTTTCCTTAATGGAATGGGAAAATGGTGAAATGGAAATTCAGCCAAACTCTCAACCTAAATGACAAAATGTCCTGCTGCTATAAATAAAACTCTCCATAATTGTCAGAGAGGTGGGTAACAGGTGTGGAAATTAAAAGAGAGTTTTCTGGGTTAAAACAGGATTTTCCCCCAACATTGTTTCTGTTTTCATATTATAGGGCATTTGCATTGGGAAACTGTTGTGGTAAACCCCCAACACCCATTCAAGGGAGCTTTCAGTGCAAGCAAAACAAGCCATCCTTGGGCTGCTAAAAGAAAACAAATCCATCAGGGAGATAGCAGGTAAATGAGCAAAATGGGCAAATCAACCATCTGGTGAGCTCGGCAACATAAAAAGGCCCGATGGATGAGGCTCTTTTCCACAGTAAAGAAAGACTCCAGAAAGACTATACAACATCCCACCAACTGAAGAACACTCTGTGGGAGGTAGGCATACCATTATCTTTTTTTCTACAAAAAATACTTCACAATAACAAATACAGAGACAGCACCACAAAGTGCAGGTCTATTGATGAGCAGTGACATCTGACATGTATAGGGGTATATTGTCTGCTCAGATTCAGCCACATGGAGCAAAGCATGGCAGACTGATAAGGATAATGTGAAAAACGTCAGCCACAGTGTTACATGTGGCCACCCAGACCAGACCAGGCACCCCCACCACATGGCACTGAAACTTCAGGACGCAGCGTGTGTGTCCTGACACAGACACAGACGCAAAAACGCTTTAGGAACATCTTAAAAAAAAAAACACCACAAGGCCTTCCAATTCATTAAATCCCAAACTGATCAAGCATCTGTGCAATAATCCACAGAGGCCCCTCCTCTCAACCCGTAAGACCAAAGGCCCCTACTAACAACTTTCTGTTAGGAAGGTGGTCATAATGTATGCCTGATTGGCATAGCTATTGATTGATTAATAGATTGACTGAGAAGGTCTTCCTGATGATTACTTCATTGATTGCTGGCAAACTGTGACCTTAGGCATTAAAAACAAGACACTTCTGTCAAGAAATGCACAACTTAATATCTGAATAATGTCCTTAATCATTTGAATTGCTGCATATTAATTAGTGTATTCGTTTAACTCAGCACTCAAATAAAATATTGTCTTTACTGACCTCTCATGGCTTCAAACCTCTTTGGTCGTAAACACCATTATTCATGTTATTCAGTGAGCATTACATTCTCTGCGTGGTCCTAGAGCTTCTATTTTAAAGCTCAGACGGATCACTTGCCAAACCACCCCTCCTGAATCAACACCTCATTTTTCCCCTCACTGGCACTGCTAAATTTCAGCCTGCACGCTGTTCAGTGATGAATTGTAACCCAGGCCTTAAATGTCTCCCTTTTCTTTCACCGGAGGACAGAAGAGGAAAAAAAAATCTATCTGTCAAGAATGAATAGAGGTTTCAGTGGAAAGCAATGCTTTCAGATAAAATCTCTCCCCTTTTTCTCTGACGCGAGCAAAGTCAAGGCCAAAGAAGACTGTGACATTATTACGACACTGAAGATGATTAGATTAAACTTTTTCTTTAATGGGAGGAAAGAAAAAGATGGGGGTTCTTGTGGAACAGTTTCCATAAGGGTGGCTAGATATTTGATATTTTAAATGATTAAGAGGACCTTGAGTGAAACAACAACCGCAGTATAATTCGTGTACTTCAGGTCGAAAAATCTTATTTAAGTTATTCATAGTTGATCCAAATAATTTAAACTACAGATCAGCTGCTGTGTATGACCTGTACGTTAATCAAGAGCGAGCTGCTTGCCGTTACAGCAGCTATGTGCTGAAATGACTGATATGATTAATGGTATAAAACACACACATACCTCCAGGACCTGTGCTGTAACCACAGTAGCTACAGTGAGAGTGTGAAGCCATGATAAAGAGCAGCAGCAATATTTTGTAAGTATCACTAGGAAACAATATTTAAAATATTATTGATTCATCATTTGTCATCAAGCATGCATTTATATTTGCCTATTATTATTACTAAAATAATAAAAACTTACTTACTTTCACCTACAGATTTCATTTAAACTTAGAATGCGGAATGTTGCTACTTAGAGTGAGAGAACGTGTGAAATCACCTGAAATTTTTCTCTTTCCACGCTCGTCCCAGCCACAATTTACACACATGATTTTTTTCACAGTTGTAGACAAACTTGTTGTGTCTCTCACAATGTGCTCTGCAAAGCAGTGAGACGTACAGAATTTAAACTGCGAGCCTCTGTTCGCGGTAAAATACCTGTCTGCTCTCCATTCACTCCAATGCAAAGATTTTCTGAGAGATGGAGAAGGCCATTGTGTTTAACTCATGAGTGTGTCCAAGATATTTATCGTAGGACAAAAACCATATCAAAGTCTTCAGCAAGGTCTTACGATGCCCACAGTCTGCCTGTTTTACTGATAGGAGCTACCATTTTGTCATAGTAAGCCCAAATGTGAGACCAGCAAAAAGGGGGGAAATCTAGCCCTTCTCTGTGTCCCGGCTCCGTGCGCTTCCGTCGTCATTGACAACCACTGTGAGTTGCCACGGCAACCCCTGAGCCGCAGCTCTGGGCCACAGCTGAGACCAGTTCATTAATCAGGGACTCCTCTGATGTCTCTCCTGTTACCTGTGTCTTACACATTTATGTTACAACGAGACACACCAACACACACTACACAGGTAACTTTGTGATAACAGTTACACACACGCGCGCACACACATACACCCACATTCACACACAAACACAAAGGTAACTTTATGTTATTACAGTTACAGATACACACAGGGTGAGTAGTAGGACACACAGACATGCGTGCGTTAGCACGCATTACTCTCTCACACACAGGCTAACTGTGCTAACCGTAAGCTAACTGTGCTAAATGTGGGTTAAGTGTGCATCATGTGGGTTAACTGTGCTAAATGTAGGTTAACTATGCTAACCATAAGCTAACTGTGCTAAATGTGAGTTAAGTGTGCTAACTGTGGGTTAACTGTGCTAAGTAAGCTAACTGTGCTAAATGTAGGCAAAGTGTGCTAATTCCCATGTTGACAGAGATGGTACCCCTAGCATTAGCCCCCCATAATTCAAAATTTCCCAGAGGGAATTTTCTAGTTATTATTATTATTATAGCTATTCTTTATCAGTCTGTTAACTGTCCTCTAACAGTGCAATAAACCAGAATGCTTTGTTTTCTCTCTGAACTCACTTTTAACTATGAACAACACACAATGACTGCCTCTCTTCGTCCTCATTACTTATGTTAGATGAGGCCTAGCTGAACTTTCCGCTAATAATGATCCCAATCAGATATTTCTTCTTTACCCCCATATCAACACTAAGAATAACTAAACTTCTGATTTCTACCTTTTGAATCCCTGCATCCGGGATGATGAAAGAAGACAGTCATTAAAAGTGTGCAAGAGACCAATCTGGTGCGGTCTGTTTCACGCAACGTAAGTGGCTACTTATTTAAATGGTTAACAGATTTTAGACAAGTTCATGTCTTGTTTTTGAGACTATCATGATACAATTGCTGGTCGTTGTCCAAGCAACATAATAAATATGTTAGTTGTCGCTGATGTTGAAGCAACAATTTGATTGGATTTAGATGAGGACACAAAGTTGACCGCTATAGAGGACATTCTATAAAAACTCAACATGAAATATTTGTTAAACTACTAAATTTCTGCAATTTTTCTGAATCTAGAGAGGCTTTGGTATTCCACAGGGGTCCATTGTGAGCCCTCTGATATTTTTCATTTGCATCCACTGGGTGAAATTCTTAGTCAATGTAAAGTCCATGACCGATTCTGGCAGACACTCTAAAATACCTCTTAAGCTGAGTGATAATGATATTTCTCCCACACTTCTTTCCTGATTGACATTAAATACTGGATTTCCCAGTCTCAGCTCCTTCGAAACAGAAATGATAACAATCAGTCCTCCCAGAGGAACAATATCGATTGCTTTGGGCCAATTATCCACGTACCTAAAAGGCCAGATATCTCAGAGTGTTTTTTGTTGTTGTTGTTGTTTGTTTGTTTGTTTTTTAGGTTCATCTCTAAGGTTAAAACCTTTACTTTTAGGCTATGAAAATGTCATATGTCATACATGCATCCACACTAGACTACTGTACCATAATGCACCTTATTCCAGTCCCTATTATTCACTTCAGTTAATTCAAAATGTCTCCATTCAGCTTATAACTCTCTCAAGTAAAAGAGACCACATCACAAACCCCTGCTGGCCTTGTCAGTGTATTTTAGAATTTATTTTAAGATCTTAGTGTACTTTCTTAAATCTCACATTTGTGACCAGGGGACAGAGTTGTACAAAATATTTAATGTTGCAGGAAAGAACTTTGAAGAGGCTTTAAAATATTGACATGTTTAAGTTTGAAAAAACAAAGTTTTAAATGCTTTTAAAATCCCAGATTTAGAAAAAGACACATTATTCTTCAATCAGCTGAAATGCAAATGGACTACACACATTTAATTCAGTGATTAAGTCAGATTATCTTTTAGGCATTAAGTCTTTCTAGATTTTTTGATAAGTATCTTAATACTTTAATTTGCCCATTCATTTTGTTATTTTCTAGTCTGACATTGTGCTTCTTATTCCCACCTGTTGATTCCAAAAACCACAACAGAAATCATTAATTTCTAATATAAATTTATGGCCATGAATGCATCTTTAGCTCCAATAATGAGAGCTGACTGGGTGTAGGGAGTGGAAGTTACAAAGAAAAAGGCTTCAGCTTATATATGTTTGAACAAACGTATTTTTGGTGAGTATCTATCCTAACATTCCAGATCCATGCAATAGATTCTAAGCCTTGTAAAGATTCTCTTCTTGTTCCATGTAAAAGATGTTGGGGTGATGTTTTTATGACTTTGTCAAAAGGTTTTTATAGCTAAAGATGGACCCTTGCATTGCGATAGCTGGAATCTCCTCCAGCCCTTCGCATATTAGAGGATCACAATCTCGTGCCATCTTACTTTTATGAAAATTTTGTTAGGCCTCATCCATTTCTTTGTTCTTTGTGCTAAGAGATTACTCCTACATGTTATAAAATCAATTTCAGCCAGTCAGTGGCAAACAAGGGGTCTTAGTGAGCACAGTTTGATAAGCAGTATATTTTGCAGGTTGCAGACAGCAAACAGTTCTGTTTTTGCTCAATAAAATGATTATTTACACTCAAATGGATGAAGAAATAACACCATGGTTTACATATGTAAAATTACTTTTACATACATGATACATATTACTTTTACCGTGCAGTCTCTCTGAGTTTCTACTTTAGTCGTATTACGGTCATTTGAGTGCAATCATATTGTGTTCTGAATAATGTGATCCTCGCGTGAGAAGAGGGAGAAAGAGCGTTAAACGAAAGTGCTGTAAAACTTTGCTCTCTGTGGAGATACACTGAAAAAAAATAGATCTCTATTGCTTCACCTTCATGCTGCGTTTCATTTTTACTTTTTAATAGAAGTGTCAAGATGCTCTCAGGGGTCCTCCACTTGTGGGGAATAAGAATTAATTGGAGGATTAGAGCTACATGCACCCTGCACCCTGTCTTGACTTATAACATGGCTTTAGGGTCCGCAGTACTGCTTCTCCTAATTGCTGACTGCGTGTGCATGTGTATGTGTGGAAGGGAGAGAGAGAGAGAGAGAGAGAGAGAGAGAGAAGAAAAGAAAAAGAGCATTAACAGTCCTTTGATCTGGTAGTGTATCACTGTACTTACATGATTCACATTGCCGTGATATTTCGGTTGCTGTGTTCCAGTATTTTATTTTCCTGCACATTGCTGTGATGGCTGTGTCGTCTTTAATCTCGTGGGGCTGTTACTATCAAGCATCTCTGAGTAGGAAACAACTTCTTACAAAAAATCTCAGCGCGTGACACATATTTCCATCCTACTTAGCGCTGAGTATAGTGCGTGGTAACCATGAAACACATGGTTTCCCAGCAGGAATTAATGTTATCACAGCGTTACACTTTACTGAAGCCCAAACGAGGATGGAATGGCTTTAGAAGTCATTAAATAAGATATGTGTAAAACCTCTGCATATTCTCCACTGAACCCCACTGTACAGGTTCCACTGTCCAGGACATATAAGTGCTCATTGGTCTTCTTTGCTCGTCATGTTCCTGTAAAGTTGTGTTTGTTTTTTTTAATAATTTTGTTCCAGCAAACCAGAGGCTGGAGGGTGGCAACAGAATGTTGTTTGTGTGGTGCCTTTGGGTTGAGGGGAGGAGCCTCTTGGATCATCCCACAGATACTTGATCAGTTTGAATAGTGAATTTGGAGGCCAGGTCAACACCTTTTGTTGTTGTTGTTTGTTTGTTTTTAATGTTTCTAAACTGTTTGTGTGTGTGTGTCTGTGTCAAGCTGTATCCTGCTGGGGATGGCTGCTGCCATCAAGGAGTGTCAGGGGCGAGGCAGGGGAGGTTAGCTTCCGTGCGATTGATTTAGCACTTCTGGAACTCTTGATTTCAGACATTCCAATAATTGAGTAGAAACTGGTTCAGTGTAAACAACAAAAACAAGTTTGATGCATTAAATGCACTGTAATAATTAAAACAATAACTTTAAATTATTATAGGGCTGTATTGAAAGCTGTCAATCACTGCATTCTACGTCTGTTATTTCCATAGTAACAGACCATTGATGGGGTCTCTCTGATCAAGGAGCACAGATGGAAAGAGGTTAGAGAGGATCTATGCAGGATATTTGCCTTGTGGTTCATTTTTAACTTAATTAACCAGCGTGCTGGTTAAATAAATGACTTGTTTCTTGTCACAGGGAGAATAGAGCTTCTGACCCGGTGTGCCAACTCTTTTCTCTGCAGCACTGCGACACAGACGCGCCCTGTATCCCGTAATCTCTTGTTTGTGACAGATAAGACTACACAAAGACACGCATTATAACGTGTGTACGATCCAACGCTCCATGAATTGATTTCCCACTGGCTTCATTGTAAAGAAATGTAGAAGGGAGAGAGAGGAGGGTTAGCATTGAAGAAAATAGATCAGACCTATATGGACAGATTTATGCGCTAAATGACACGATTTAAAAAATAAATAAATAAATAAATAAAATAAAACCATAAAAGACAAATTTTGATCAACATTACATCATTTTTAATTATTTCAGATTTTGCAGGGTGTCACACCGTGGTGAGGGCGTCTTGTCTTGGGGTTGTTTTGTCCTGTCATTTCCTGTTTTATTTTGAAAAGTAACTCTCCTCTTGTTTCAGGTCACTTGCCCTTCCTCATGTGTCACCAGTCTGATTGTCTTCCCTGATTCCTGATTGTGTCCACCTGTCCCCTATTTCCCTCCACGTGTTTAAGTAGTCTGTGTTCCCCTTGTCTCGTGCCAGAGTGTTATCGTCGTCAACCTGTTCTCGTGCTTTGCTTCATGTCTTCAACCAAAGTAGTTTCAAGTAAGTCTGTGAATCCTCTCGAAGAGAAAGTTTTGTTTGTTTAGTCTTTTCTTAGTTAATTTCTTAGTCCTGAGGTTTTCCTCCATTCGGAGTGTTTTGTGTTAATTTTTGATTTGTTTCTTTGATTTGAGTTTCCTCCTGCTGGAGAGTTTTTTGTTTTCACTGATCAGATTAGCGTCTTTTTGTTTTTTTTGTGGCCATTTGTTTGTCCCTCTGTGAGGGATCTCTGAGGAATCCAATTAAAGCCTTTTTGTCATCTCTGCATTCTGAGTCCTGAGTCCTGCTTTGAGTCTCGGCCTGACAGTACACTCTGGCCAGTATGGACTCAGCAGAGACTGGCCAGATAACGGCTGCGCTCCACGCTCACGAGACCCGACTCTCCCGCCAGGAGGAGTTTCAGGTGGCGGTGGTCACGCAGTTGGGTCAACTTTCATCCCAAGTGCAGGATATGCTTGGACACCTACAACAGACTCACAACCCGCCAATTGTGCCGGAGCCTCCAGTCACAGCAGTTGCTCCTGTTCAGACGGTACCCACTGTCGGAACAGGGATCAGGCTGGCACCCCCCCTGCTTTTCCGGAGAACCAGGATCTTGTAAGGCTTTTCTCATAGACTGTGCCATTCACTTTGAACATTCCCCCCTTGCATTTACCACAGATCGGTCTAAGATCGCCTTCATGATGTCTCACCTGACCGGAAGAGCGAGAGCATGGGCCACAGCAGAATGGGAGGGTGACTCTCCACTGTGCCACTCGCTTCCACAGTTTCAAACCGCTCTTCAGAAGACTTTTGATCCGGTATCAACGGACAGAGAGAAAGCTAGGGAATTGAGCGGGTTGAAGCAGGGAAACGACTCGGTAAGCGACTACGCCATCCGCTTCCGCACCCTGGCAACGGAGAGCGGATGGAACTCCACAGCCCTCTACGATGCTTTCTTGGATGGACTGTCTATTCCCATACGGAAGCTACTGGTGCCCTTGGACCTGCCTGCGGACCTGGATTCCCTCATCGCCCTAGTCATCCGGACAGACAACCGGATCCAAGAACTCCATCGGCATCAGAAGGGCCAACCATCGTTGGAGAGGTACCGACAACCGCTGGTTCGGGATGGGCATGAAGCCCGGGGACCGACTCCCGAACGTCCTCCTTCCTTATCCACGGTAGGAGAGGCTGAACCCATGCAGTTGGGTCAGACCCAGCTCACCCAGGCGGAACGACAACGTCGTCTCAAGGAGGGGCGTTGCTTCTACTGCGGAGAATCTGGACATCGTGTGGTCGTCTGCCCAGTCAAGGCAGCTCGGGGAGTAAGCAAGTTCTCAACCTCAGGTTATCCTTCACGCAGTTTGACCGCCATAAAGGTAAAACACAACACCACCGTCATGGAGATGAACGTTTTAATTGACTCTGGGGCTGATGAGTTTAATGGACTGGGGATTAGCCAAGAAACTGGGAGTGAAAACTGAGTCTATCTCACGACCCATCCTGGCAAGGGCCTTAAATGGTAACGCTCTGTTCACTATAGCCCACGTCACAGAACCCATAACCATTACCATAGATAATCACAGCGAATTAATGAACTTTTATTTGTTTAAATCACCGACACGCACCCTGGTATTGGGACATCCATGGCTCACGCGCCACAACCCCCATATAGACTGGCCTACGGGCAAGATCTTGGGATGGGGGGAGCTTTGTGAGAAAGAGTGTCTGCAGGACAAGATTCAGGAGAAGGTTACCACTGTCAGGCCGAGACTCAAAGCAGGACTCAGGACTCAGAATGCAGAGATGACAAAAAGGCTTTAATTGGATTCCTCAGAGATCCCTCACAGAGGGACAAACAAATGGCCACAAAAAAACCTAGACGCTAATCTGATCAGTGAAAACAAAAAACTCTCCAGCAGGAGGAAACTCAAATCAAAGAAACAAATCAAAAATTAACACAAAACACTCCGAATGGAGGAAAACCTCAGGACTAAGGAATTAACTAAGAAAAGACTAAACAAACAAAACTTTCTCTTCGAGAGGATTCACAGACTTACTTGAAACTACTTTGGTTGAAGACATGAAGCAAAGCACGAGAACAGGTTGACGACGATAACACTCTGGCACGAGACAAGGGGAACACAGACTACTTAAACACATGGAGGGAAATAGGGGACAGGTGGACACAATCAGGAATCAGGGAAGACAATCAGACTGGTGACACATGAGGAAGGGCAAGTGACCTGAAACAAGAGGAGAGTTACTTTTCAAAATAAAACAGGAAATGACAGGACAAAACAACCCCAAGACAAGACGCCCTCACCACGGTGTGACACAGGGTAGTTTTGCAGTTACCACTAACTTAGTGTCACCAGCAGGTCATTAGCTTGCAAGCTAAAGCAGTAAGTCTGTCTGTCCAAAGCCTAATATTTAAAATAGTACAATTTTAGGAAATAAATATTGGATATACATGTTATTGACTTTACCTGTGATGCTTCACCTGAGCTGGCAGCAGCTCCACCCAGATCACTGTTGCCAGCCATCTTTGCCTTTGACACATGTGTGTTTGGAGGAATTGCGGTTCAATTACTTTCCTCTGTGACTACATTTCAACACTTTTCTACTTGTAGTCACAAACTTGACTTACTGTTCACAGTTAAGATTGCATAGTCATAGAAATTAGTGTTGTATTCAGTTCATTCTGTGTACAAATATGACTACTGAATTTTGTGTACAGCAATTTTATTGAAATGTTAAACATGGACTAGGCTTCTAAATATGTTTTGCCTCGTATCAAGGCACAAGGGATTGTAACATCTTGTGTATTTATGAATGCAAAAGTTAGCCTAGGCAAGTGACTGCTGTGAATAGTGTAGCTGGCGACTAGGGAAAGACTTAGTGACAGCATGGAAAGACAGCTGACAGGAGGGAACTGTCTGGACTGACTGGAGCTACAGTGGGTTAGCACCTCACTGTAGCAGTAGCCAAGGCTTGGCTAAGCTATTAACTACACCCTACATAGCTACAGATCTGAATAATGATAAAATACTCTTAGAGTTGGCGAGAGCAGGGGCAAAAGATGACTCACCACTGACTAACACGCTTATTGACCCTGGAATGGACTTGACAATGAGTAGGCAAAATTTTTTAATCGAAGCTAGTGGTTCAGATGGAAATGGAAAGAAGCAGTAGGTTTATGTGTGTGGCTAGCAGAAAGTAATAACAGTAAAAGGCCCTAGAATCCATCAAGGGAGTAAAAAGTGCTTGGTAGAGGGAACACAGGGAACCCGCATTGGTAGCTACTTTTTAAGAAGTGTATCAAGTCAGTCTGTTGAAGTCTAGTGACAGGAAGTAACCCACAGTTCTCAGGATATCAGCATCCCTAATGTTGAGGCAAGTGCTAGCACGGAGGCAGAACAAGAGTGCAGCCAGCCAAGGGAGAAGATCAGTGGTCAGAAACCAAGGGTGAAGTGACCAGTCGCACCTGAAACTAGGTAGTGTTTTACTTTCGTTCTTATGCAGAGGGGAAAGTGCTGGTTGAAAGTATAGTCGCATGTCCCATTACTTCTTATCTGCTGCTGTTGGCTAGGCTAGTTAGTTGGTGTCTTCTTGTTGGTTCCTTGTTGGTAGCTGACTGCTAGCCTGCTGGTTGGCTTTTCAGTTGGATTTAGGCTTCTAAATGTGTTTTGCCTCTGATCATGGAACAAGGGTTTGTAACATCTTATCCTGTGTATTTATGAACATTACAAATACAGATGGTTAGAAATATTCAGATATAGCTTATATTAAACATACACCAATCAGGGATAACCTTATGATCATCCTACTAATATTGTGTAGTGATTCATCAAAGAATGGACATGGACATTCTGAGGGTGTACTGTGGTGTCTGGTAACAGTGTTGTTAGAGGGAGCCTTTGGGTCATATGGGTTGGGGGGAGGGACCTCTGTGGATCACACAGATACTTGATCGGTTTGGGATGCAATGAATGTTCACGGATAAATGCATGCATCCGTTAAAATGTGCAAATTGACCAAAAACACTTTGAGACAGTTTGTAGATTTTTTTGAGACTCTTGTCTGTGCCATTTTGTGCACCTCAGTTTAATTATTAATGTGATCAACTGACAAACTGACATATTATGTACCATAATATGAACAGTGGCCATTTTTATTTTATTTTTTATTTAATTCATTCATTTATTTATTTGGTTGTCCTTGCGGTTGTAAATATTTGTATCCTTGCAATTCACTGTAACTCACCCACAAGCTCCCAAAGCACTTTTATTAAAATCCACTTTTGATGAAGTCTTTCAACATGACCAAGCAGAAACAAGGAATGAGAGAATGTCCACGTTAAGCTGGTTAAATCTGTAAACACACTTGGTAGTTTTATGTTAATTTTGTCAATCAATGTTGCAATTAAAAAAAGTGATAACATTACCATTATACGGTTTATGAGATGAAATTAAATCCTGGGTGTCACACTTTCAGTTCAGTTGCTTGACAACAGAAACAGGAAAACATGTGAATGAGATTCACTATAACTATACTATAAGTGGACTAGTCTTTAAATATGTCTCGTGTGTGTGGGGCCGTGTGTGTGTGTGTGGGGCCGTGTGTGTGTGTGTGTGTGTGTGTGTGTGTGTGTGTGTGTGTGTGGGGCCGTGTGTGTGTGTGTGTGTGTGTGTGGGGGCCGTGTGTGTGTGTGTGTGTGTGTGTGTGTGTGTGTGTGTGGGGCCGTGTGTGTGTGTGTGTGTGTGTGGGGCCGTGTGTGTGTGTGTGTGTGTGTGGGGCCGTGTGTGTGTGTGTGTGTGTGTGTGGGGCCGTGTGTGTGTGTGTGTGTGTGTGTGTGTGTGTGGGGCCTTGTGTGTGTGTGTGTGTGTGTGTGTGTGTGTGGGGCGTGTGTGTGTGTGTGTGTGTGGGGGGTGGTGGTGTGTGTGTGTGTGTGTGTGTGTGTGTGGGCCGTGTGTGTGTGTGTGTGTGTGTGTGTGGTGGGGCCGTGTGTGTGTGTGGTGGTGTGTGGGGGCCGTGTGGTTGTGTGGGGCCGTGTGTGTGTGGGGCCGTGTGTGTGTGGTTGTGTGGGGGCCGTGTGTGGTGTTGTGGGGCCGTGTGTGTGGTGTGTGTGTGGGGCCGTGTGTGTGTGTGTGTGGGCGTGGTGGTGTGGGGCCGTGTGTTTTGTGTGTGTGGGGCCGTGTGTGTGTGTGTGTGGGGCCGTGTGTGTGTGTGTGTGGGGCCGTGTGTGTGTGTGTGTGTGTGGGGCCGTGTGTGTGGGCGTGTGTGTGTGTGTGTGTGTGGGGCCGTGTGTGTGTGTGTGTGTGTGTGTGTGTGGGGCCGTGTGTGTGTGTTGGGCCGTTGCGTTTTTTCTGGTGCATGCCCTTCTGTTAGCACCTGTCTGAGTTTTGCTGAACTGCTGGCCTGACTTTTTAATTTTTTTTGCAAATTCAACATGTTTATTATTATTATTATTATTATTATTATTATTAATGAGAGAGAAGAAGGGGAAGAGAGAAGGGGTCTCTGTGGATCATCCCACAGATACTTGATCAGTTTAGGATCTAGTGAACTAGGAGGCCAGGTCAACGCCTTCAACTGTTCTTCATGCACCGGCCCAAAAAATCACACCAAAGTATTTTAACGGATAAATGCATGCATCCATTAAAATGTGCAAAGTGACCAAAAACACTTTGAGACCGTTTGTAGACTTTTTTGAGACTCTTGCCTGTGCCATTTTGTGCACCTCTGTGACTGTTTTGCAGCTCTTGCAGTAAATACAAACGTATTGCGTGGTTATTATTTGTCTGTTCTGTTCAATTTCTTTGCAAAAGTCTGCATTTTTTCTCTTAGTAGTCATTTTATTTGAGTTTGTTTTGTGCCCAGGCTCTGCTCGAAAGGATCAGGGTCAGGGGCCTGTGCACACAAGGTTTGCTCAGTAACAAGAGGAAGAGTTGATGTGAGTTCTGAGAGTGGATTTAGACTCACCTCACCCGGCCCTCATGTTTCTCCATTCAACTATAGCTATATCATGAGTTTAGAGATGCTGTATATGGATTATTATTGAAAGCACGGTCATGTAGTTTAATGAACAATTAGAGAGATGTCATATTAACACCTTCTGTCCTGGCTATACACTGACAGCAACTTTAGAATACATATCTCTGTATTTGTTGTGTTTTTTTCTCTGTCTCTTTTGTATCATCCCTGCAGAAGAAAAGACTGATCCTCTTCAGTATGAGTTTCCTTTGACTTAGCCCTCTTCTGCAACTCATTACTCACTCCACATCAACTGCAGGCATTCTGCTGTTTGTGTTCCTTGAAACTGAAGTGTAAAACACTTTGTGCTCACTTCAAATTTATTTGGGGCCTCTGCAGTTATTCTGTCGATTCGGTGAAGTGAAAACTCCCCATTTTCTCACTTTTGTATTTTATGGAAGTTACCTTGAAACTCTGCTCTTTCTAATGAGTGATTTCATACGATGTGGAAGGTGCATGTTTAACAGCTGACTGGAGCTTACACAGAACTGTGAAGACAGAGCACTTTCCTTTATGGAGCCCTGTAAAAATCCAGACAACAAAACGACTGATTCTCTTCTTTTCTTCCAATGCACGTTTTGTCGGTTTGTGTAGACAGATGATTGAAGAAGATTGAAAATGCACTTCCATTTATAAAGTGTTTAATTATTAATGTGATAAACTGACAAACAGATACCATAACATGAAGAGTGGCCTTTTTTTTTTTTTTTTTTTTTTGTTGTCCTCGCGGTTGTAAATATTTGTATCCTTGCAATTCACTGTAAGTCACCCACAAGCTCCCAAAGCACTTTTATTAAAATCTACTTTTGATGAAGTCCTTCAACATGAACAAGCAGAAACAAGGAGTGAGAGAATGTCCACGTTAAGCTGGTTAAATCTGTAAACACACTTGGTAGTGTTATGTTAATTTTGTCAATCAATGTTGCAATTAAAAAAAGTAATAACATTATCACCACAGTGGAGCAGCTGGTAACCACGTAGGCTTTATGAGATGAAATTAAATCCTGGGTGTCACACTTTCAGTTCAGTTGCTTGACAACAGAAACAGGAAAACATGTGAATGAGATTCACTATAACTATACTATAAGTGGACTAGTCTTTAAATATGTCTCTATTGTGTGCCTGAGAAGAAAAAACAGAAGTGCTTTTCCAACTGTTACTTCCTTTTGAAAAGTCTTGTAGTGTTGATCTGCTGGTCATTGGTTCTAGCTTTTGTGGTTGTGTTGAAGTGAAACTTTTGACTCTCTTCTGACTCGCTCTTCATGATGTTTTTGGAAATGATTCCTCATTTTAGGAAATGAGGGTGTCATTAAAAATGGTCAGGCCATAGATCATCCAACCCCTCAGATGTAATCCCTAAAAAATACCTGGAAATATTACACAAGGTTTAAAAACAAAAATCACGTAGACTGGGCATATAAAGGGGGTGTTCAGACAGTTTTTTTCTTTCCTGGGATGACCTCATAAGGTGCTGCCTCCTTTTTTGTCTTTGGCCTCCTGCACAATACAGTGCAACCCTCCAGAATCTTTTTGAAGATTTAATGATTCTTTGAGCAGCTTTAAACTGAGTTTAAATTCTCTACTCTACTCCCAATATGATATTGGGAGTAGAGTGATTTAATGACAAAAGCATCACAAATATTTTTTAAATTTATATTTTTATATAGACACTTCACATGTTTGCACACTGAGGTTGTTACGGGTCAGATTTGACCATATCTATTCAGAGGTATTTTAGATCTACTAGTGTGGGTCAAATAAAGGAAAATTTGATATTATGGAACCTTGAAACTGGGAGAATGTACATTTCATGTTTGTGTGCATTTTATCCGCTAAAGAGGTGACAGAGTTCAAGGGGACCTCACCACTGTCATGACAACTAGCAGTGTTCTCAACACATTTGTCCAGGTTCCCACAGACACAGACACCTGCTGGGCTTTGAAGGGGGAGGGAAACCCAAAATATTGAAATACCCACAGACAACATTGGAGTGATCATATATGGGTCATAAAGGGAACAGAAGTCATCCAGAGATCAGACGGTGCCTTCACACAGACACAAGATGTGCACCTGCACCTGCACCTGCACCAATGTAATAAAATGATGTAAAGTAACAAATTGGAATCTTTTTGGGTTGGGAGGGAGGTGGTGGGGATCATAGCATTATAAAGGCAGGTATGAGCTGCCATTTTAGTGATGGACATCATGGCTGCAAGACTTAATGTCCAACAGGCCCTTGTTCACAATAAGCAATTAATATCTTATGATATAGCAGTGAGGACAGTGTTCAGTGGTTATGTTATGTAGTCCAAAAGTTCCAAAGTGTTTGTGTAATTTTTAAGGTCACTGAAAGTTATTCAAATCATTATGGCTTTTATATTTTTTTAATTCTTACATAATACATGACATACTGTGTAATAGATATTTTTCACCAACGAGTGGTGCTAAACTTAAAAAATACACTTTCTCTGCTCTTTGAAACATTTATGAAGGATTAATCATTGATTTTTTTAAGTGACATTTACTATTTGAACATTCTGAATAGGTGTGTAGTTAAAAATATTTGCTACAAGGGAATTCTTGTGAAGGTACAGAGTATGAGCAGTATGTAAGGGTTAAAACACTGACGTGTACAGTCACAGGCCTTTGTTGCCAGCAGTTCTTTGGTGTTTGTATGAACATTTTAATTGTTGGCATTGTAGTGATTTGAAAGGTTCCACATTGAGCCCTTCACTTAATGTAAGAGGAAAAAAATAACTAATACAACTGAAATGGTGTTGTGTTTCAGAGTAACTAGATTAACTCATTTCATATTCCATACAGCTTAATCCTCACTAGGGCCACAGGGGTCGCTCGTATACTATCCCAGCTGTCATCGGGCAAGAGGCGGGTACACCCTGGACAGGTTGCCAGCCTATCGCAGGGCTAACACAGAGACAAACAACCATTTGCACTCACACGCACACCTAGGGTCAATTTAGGGTCACTATTCAGCCTAACAAGCATGTCTTTGGAGTTTTGAGGAAACCATAGTACCCAGAGAAAACCGTAGTCTAACTGACAAAATCAAAGAGAAATTAGCTTAAAGACCAATTTAATTAATTAATTTGGAATGCTGATTCAAATTTTCCATTACAAAGTACATGTTGTACTTAGTAGTACAACATGTGAAATTATGCAGATACAGCTGAGGAGCTTAAGATGTTGACAAGAAACATCAAAATGACGGGAAAAAGCAAAGTCGGTCGCTGTGGTGTATGGCTGAGCTGGATTGAGTCATTCAAAAATGGCTTGACTCCTGAATGTTCCAGAGAACAATCTCTAGACTCCACTCGGGTACTGAAAAACAAATAACACCAAGTGAGCAGTGGTTATGCCAACAGAAACACAGATGGATAGCTTACATTTCTGACTATGTGGACAAGCATCTCAGATTAACCATCACAATGAGGAACAAGGGCTTCAAAAGACAAAGACTAATTCCTGTTGACCAAGAACAAAAATCTGAGCCTGTAGTGGATACAGGCTTGCCTAATCTGGACAGCTGAAGACCAGGAAAATGTTCGACTTCTACATTTATATTAAGAAAAGTGTCATTTACTATCTTGTAAAACTTTACTGCCCCCCACCCATCCCTCAAATAAACATGAAAAACTACTGTGAATTCTTGAGATGCACCAACTCTGTGTTGAATATTTCATGAAACTTTGACGACAGCGACAATCTTGAGAGGCCATAGGAGGTCAGAGTGAGACAAAAAGCAGCATCTGAAGCTTAAGCTGCATCAAACACCACACTCCATCCATGTATTTTTTTTGCTTCTAGGCTTTAATTGAATTCATGCATTGTACACTTGAATTACTCACTCATTAAGCTAATCATAAATAATATCAAGCAGCAGCAAATGATTGGATTGTCCTCTTATCAGATTACTGTTTACCATAAAATGATCTGTATAATTACATTATACCTTAACATTCAGCATTGCACCAAAACAGAGGCCACGCACTCACACTATTAGGATGGATACATGTTTAGATGTATTTTTCCCCCACACAGAAACCTGTGATTAATTACAACATTCATTATCTTGTCAAACATAGTTATTATAACATAAGAAATGGATTCTCAAATGTACATTTGCGTCACAATTTCACAATTCATTTTTTTTCTGTGTACACATGGTCAATTAGCCATGAGGCTGTGGGACATCGATCTGGTGCTCTCTGCAGAGTGTGCATAGAAGAAGACATCCACTGTTGAGTAGAAATGTGTAGAATCAACACCAGATGTTGTATGTATGTGTTCGGAAGTATGAGCTGAAAATAGTCTACTGAATAACTTCATATCCTGTGAAATCTGTTTCCTGTTCACACACCTTCCGCTAACATTTAAATTATGTTTGCTGCCAAAGCAACATACATGGTACCCTTCACCATGTGAATGCATGGTTATGATGTGATGTTTCATGTATAGTTAACACTCACAGTACTGCAGTTCCCTATTTATGCCCTGGTTGCCACTGTAAAGGGAAATTTACTGCCAGACCATGTTTGCGTTTGGTGACTGCACTGTTGTGTAATCATACTTCTGAAAACCCTAGTTTCTTGTAATTGTGCAACAAGCACTATGTACTTTTGTTTTTTTAATGAGAGATGTTGCGATTCTCAGAAAAAGGAGATGGATATCACAAACTGTACAGGCTCACTGTTCATTCGCTAGATGTGACTCAGGAAACTTTCAACACTGCAAATACTTTTTGTGAAATTTTCATTTGCATTACTATCAGTTTAAAAGTTAAATTTGAAGTTTTGTCAGAATACCAATTAAATTGTAAACTTCACAGACAAAACTGAGGTAAAACGACAAGCGACTGTCTGCTGTTTAAGAACCTGCATCTATCAGGGCACTCTTTCAGTCAATTTAAGTGTACAATGCAACACGCATTAGTATAAAACTTCCTCAAAATAAAATAGGTATCCAGTCTATCTCAGGGCTAACACAGAGACACATAATTAGTCACACTCACATCTACGGCCAATTTAGAATCACCAGTTAACCTAACACCATAATCACTGTCATTTTGTCACTGTGATGCTTCTAATATGTAGCTCTTGCTTGGCAAACTCTGAGCTCTACCATAATTCTTGTTCCTCGCATGCTGACGTGCAGCGTAATGAAATCTTTATTCTTGACCTGAATACATAAGCTGAGAACAGACGTCTCATGTACTGCTACGTGCTGCAGATATGTATAGTCTGTAAAAAAACAGTTGACTAGTGAACATGATTCGTCGTGGCACAGCCAGTAAACAATAAATAGTCTGTGTGGATAATAAATACAAGTGTAATTTTCTTCTTTTCTCTTTTTTGAATGATTATTTGGTCGTTATTCTGGGATGCATAATGAAAGTGTTTGGACCAACAATTAAGGACACTTTCACTGTGTTGGTCACCAATAGGACTGCCATTAAAGATTTCGTGCAGTTTGTCAGCTGCTGTGTATGACACTGAGTACACAAGAGTAAAAGTGGATTTACAACAGCAGCAGCATAACGAGATGATCCACTGACTCAGCAACAGTTCATGTTTCAGGGTTAAAGAAGCTTCCGACACTAAGACGAGAAAACCAAGCTGAAGGCACTGGGTGGGTTCTACGTGTGGAGGCTGTAAGGGCATTACTGTACAGCAGCAATGCAGGCAATAAACAGCTCTGGTTCTGGGAAGCTTCTGTGTGGGGAGAGAAGCAGACGGAATGTGCGAAGCGCTCCGAGGCTTTAGGTATCTTTTTCGACTCACAGATTGAGTCAGTCTCTGAGCCAGTTCAGAACTTCAGCCCCATCTTCTAAAGCCCCCTAGCTGTCACGTAGTCAGGTGGAGCTAGTACAACCAGGACAATGGATCTATTAAACATACTGCTCACAGACAGAAGTTGTGCTGGCCTTTGGCAAGAACTGACAGATGTAGGGGCACTTAGAAGACACTAAAGAAGACAAACAGAGCTTCCACAAAGCACATTGTTTTGAGATTATGGATCATTTTCTCCCACAAATCTATTTTGACTTTAATCTTGTCTCCCATGCATGATATGACTTTCAGTGAGTAGGGACTGGAGCTGTACGGGTCCACTCTTAGCATGACAGGGAGCTTCATAGCTCACTTTGTCTTACAACCTCTGTGAGAAGTTGAACGTCAATCAGAGAGAATTCAAATCCATAAGGAATTACAAAATCCATGCAATTACTGTAAAACTAAATTCTCTTTCATTGTTCAATCACTACACCAGCCTTTAGCTGAATCCATTCTTACCTCTTTGGAACCAAGATTAAAAGATTTATTGTCATCACTACTCTGTCATTCATAGGAAGGTAAAACATTAGCTTAAAGTGTAGATTGGAGAATAGCACAATTGTTTACAGTGTGAAGTCTTTAAGTCTCAGAGATTTTGATTCAAATAAATATGTCTCTAATTCACAGTTTCTCACTGATTGAGGTAACACGATGGTGACAGAGTTTGACAAAGTTTTGTTTAAGTTCAAACATTCGGGCTAGACTGGCGTCAAAATTATTAAAGGATCCAACATGGATTCGTAAAATCCTCAGCACTCATTAGAAATCTCACTGCATTCTTGCAGGACTGCTTTTGCATGATTAGTCTCTACTGACTGTGCTTCAAGATTAGACTACATTCTAGGGAGATCCAAAACATGACAGAAGCTTGCACCCTTTACTTGACAACAGATTGCTCCAGCCCTGCTATGTTCTTCTTAGTTACTTTCTGCACCACGCTTTATCTGCTCCCTGTGATGTTACAACATAACACACAGCTTTAAGGGCTGCTATAGCAGAGGGAAACTTTTCTTCAGCTGTGGTCAGACAGTCTTAAACTGCTGTTTACCCAGCGCATTAGATCACAGAAGTTCAGGTCTGCCTCATAGTGCCCAGATTAGTTAGAAGATTACACTCCGATTGGTCAGAATAAATTGTTACATCTATTCAAAACAACTGCTAATACAGGAGACATGAGTCTATTAGACTATATCTATTAGAATAAAATAATAACAATATAGTCTTGGGTTTTGTTTCCTGTTTTATTTTATAATCTGTCACCTCTCTTTGTTTCAGTTAGTTTTACCTTATCCTCTTTCTCAGTCACACGAGGATCCTTTTATACCTGTGTCTTGTTATCCCATCAGTTGCTTTGTGTGTATGTTTTCCTGTCTCTTCACCTGTGCTTTGTCAGTTTATCTGTTTCTCTCTGGCATGTTCTCCTCCCTGTTGCATGTGTATGATCAACCACCCGTTTCACTGCATTTGTCCCATGTGTTTCCTGTGTTTCACGGTTCCTTGTGCATTTGACCTTCTTTTGGGCTTAACATGATTGTGATTACTGCTTTCCTGTCACATGTACCAGTTGTATCATTGTCCTTGTCTCCTTTTTGAGAGTTACTGTGGACAACATCTTGTAGTTTGAAATACTTGCAGTGGTGCAAATGGAGTGAAATAGACCATGACTGTTCCTGTTGGTTTATCTTTTATTGAATTAGAATTACACCCTGTGCAGATGTATGTGCTGAGGCAGGTGGTAGATAGGAACAGGAGCTCTTTGAGTCTAGATGGTGGTGGCGGTGGAGCAGGTAGATTTACCACAAGGAGATGGAGAAGGAGAGAAGGAGGACAGACCATCTGGATGTCAGAACTGCAATGGATATAATGACACTGTCCCTGCAGCACTTGTGATCTCTTTCCTAATTCACGGTTTGAACTTGAATCTGAAGCTTTTGATGAGCCACTGAAAACACTTTTAATGTATTCTCACTCAATTCAACACATTCACACATTCCACTTGATTAAAGGAATTTATCTAAACAAAAAAAGCTTTGCTTTAAAAATGTACTTCATAAAACATCTGTACTTTTACTCTTTCTCCTTTTACCACAATGACTCATAGCATTCACATACAAGCTGAATTCAACCAGAAAGACATCAAACCTTGGGAGTGATTTGAAGATTGTTGGTTTATGTGTGTGGAATGTGTCCATTACAAGGAAGGTCTGTCAAATGTTTAATTTTACAATCATATTTAGTGCTAATGTATTTTAATTTCTAATTTTCAAACTTTTTTTGTTGTTGTTGTTATATAACACTCCTTCTGAAATGCAGATGTTCTGGCTCTACGCTGCGAGAAGTGCTTTGCTTATGTGGGTCATATGGTCAGCCTTTTGTCGGGATGCTGTAAGGCAGTTCACCAGACAGCAGGAACATTCCACTGCAGTTTTGAAAATTCCAAGCAGGCTGTCTTGTGTATTTTTCCCTATAACAGCTCCACCATAAAAAGTCTTATAAATACAGTACAGCTGACGTGGTTGTCCTTCTAGCAGGTTCTCCCATCTATTGCTACCTGGTGAGTTAAAAACCAACGACAGATATTATTTACAGTCCTGGATGACTAATTACATTATGGAATGATTTTTGTTGCACATAATGTGATTGCAACTTATAAATTCAGAAAACAGACAACGCCATGTTCATCTCAGTTCTCAACCTCCAACCTTTCACATCCCTCTCTTTTCTGGTCTTTCTCTTACACCATACATTACAGGAACCAGGAACCAAACCAGGAAGCTTTGGATAAGGATTCAAAGCTTCCTGATCGCGTGACATCCAATCCAACGCCCTCGACCTTTTTCATCCCATCCTCTCTATCCTTTCC
This sequence comes from Mugil cephalus, assembly GCF_022458985.1. Classification (NCBI taxonomy): domain Eukaryota; kingdom Metazoa; phylum Chordata; class Actinopteri; order Mugiliformes; family Mugilidae; genus Mugil; species Mugil cephalus. Next base: position 21,428,171 of record NC_061787.1, read on the forward strand.
AACCCTTAACCCCTTCGACCCTTCTCGTCCATTCATCCATTTCTCTCATGACCTGTCTACCAATAAACTTATTTCCATCAATTAAGGTGTGGTGTTAATTTCAATTTCAATTTCAAAATGCAGCACTGTGCATATGTTATATATATAAAAAAACAGAAAAGTAGTTTTAACCTTTATACTAATTCTGCTCATTTGATCTTTTAAGAAAGAAAAACTTACATTTTCCTGTTATTGTCTTACTTTGACAAGTAGCACCAGCTGCATGTTAGGCTGACCCTTGAAAAGGATGAATGAAGGCGGTCTTTAGCATCATAGTCCTTTCTGCTAAATCAACCACACTAAACATACCATGTATCAGTGCAATTGCACTCCTCGTGCACTGAGAGTTAAAGTTCTGAGTCATTTTCTCCTGCAGACATGTTTATCCCTCAGAGGGAGGATTAGGGTTTTTGAGGGGACTAAGCTCTTCAAATATCATCCATCCATGATACAGTGCTGCGCTCCTGAGGTGCCACATTTAAACCTTTGCAGTCACCTCTTGAAAAACTTTAAGTGTGTATTTCCAAGCACCTCTTTCATTGTTTTGACCCGTTTGTGTTTTGATAGTGTAAATATATTGTGAATTAACTTGACGTAACATGATCTGCTATATGCTGTTTTGGTTCTTCAGCTTTGTTGTTTGCCCTGCATAGATGCCTACTGTTTGACAGGATGCCGACTGTTGTGTATCAGCTTTGGGGCTGGGTTGACTGTAAAGTGTAGCAGAAAAACAGAGGGACCCAAATACAGGAAACATACGAGGAGGGAAGTGGCAGGTTGCAATAATGAAGTCAGTTTAATGTCACTTAACAAATTAGGAACAAAGAAGTAAAAACAAACTACTATGAACTTTTACAAGTAAGAAAGAAATGTTAAAATGTAATACAAAACTTACACAAATGTGTGACAATCACTAAGATAAAATGAATCCACCACCAGTAGGGGTCAGTTTGTTAAAAAAAAATTAAGCAGCTGGTGGTGCAAATTTTTCCAATCAGATGTCATTAAAACACTGCAGAAAAGAGGGCGCACTGAGGTGATGCAATTAAATAAGTGCCAGTCAAACTTAAAAAGGTAAAACAGGTTTGTAAAATTGTGACGCTTCTGTTAGCTGTAGTGTTACTTTGAGGAAGTGTTTTCATCAGTTCACACATGATCTGCTGCTACTTTATTTTATGTTATTACAACATCACTGGATGTTGACATCAAATGCCTAGTAAGCGTGTTTCCTTTGTATCCATGATATTTTCACATTTTTACAAAGCTCATTGAGCATTAGAATTATTGCCCCATGCCTCCACCAAAATACACTAGGGATGGAGTCAGCCAGGTGTACAGTATGTTTTGTTGCCCAGTCGTGCTGCTGTAACTAACTGTTCAGCATGGCCGACCGAGTCAACTAATTACAGTATGTGTAAGGGTACAATGGTGAATGAATTCGCCCACTTAAACCTGATCATGAGGGATCAGGTTTTGCAAACACAAGAGCAATGATAGTAGTTGTTGAGTTAGAGATCAGACACTGGAGATCAGATTTTGCACACATGAAAAGCATGAATTTCTCACCTAATAAGGATGATAATAATAAGATGATTCTTGAATAATGTTTAATATTTTAATAATATTTATAAAAAAATAAATATCTTCTTCATCTGCCCATGTGGATCTAATAGACTCTGTTAGAATCTATTAGCAGGACCACACCCTCTGAGTGACAAAAACATGGTGAAATGTGTCAGTAAATACAGTGCGACTGTGAAAAATATGGATTATCAGATCAAATTAAGGAAAAGTTTGGAAAAGTTACAGCATAAATTAATATTACCTGTTAATATTTCTTAGTAATGCAATGATACAGTTTAGATGCTATTAAGGCCTATGATTCAAACTAATGTGGCTAATCTCCATACTCATCTGCCACTCAGTGGCCGAGACTTCCACTTGCTGTTACATCCCATGCATACCCTCTATAGGATTTTGACGGTACAGTTTTTACTGATCCGTGTCGAGCAATGTTGGCTGTTGATCTGTTTTACAACAATTCACTTCAGTAGATTTAAACAGGAATATTATTAACTTATGATGGAATATATATCAGATGATCAACCACAACACTGAAACCACTGACAGGAAAGTTAATAACATTGATCATATTGTGACAATTCAGTGTTCTGCTGGAAATCTTTGGACCTGGCATTTATGTGGATGTTACTTAGATATGTAGGACCCACCTAGACCAGACCAGCTACCCCCACCCTATAGCAATGACACTCCTTGATGGCAGCAGACAACCCCAGCAGGTTGCAGTCATACACAAAAACACGTATCTGTGGGATGATCCACAGAGACCCCTCCCCTCAACACTCTGTTGCCAGACACCACAGGACACCCTCAGAAGACCCATGTCCATTCTCTGATGTGTCACAGTTGTTCTGGAGGGACAACGGAAACCTGCACATTATTAGTAGTGTGGTCATAATGTTATACCTGACTGGTGTGGAAACCACATTGGTGAAAGAAGCTTGATCAAAATCTGTGGCAAAGTCTATGATCTTGATTATCAAAGTCAAAAGTAATCTTTATAAGAACGCTTTAATAACATCAACCTTAGAAGCCAGTGGTACGTAGCTTGTTCCAACAGAAAGATTGATTGCATTTAATATGGGTGTTATGTAAGGGCACAACATCTTCTCTGATTCATTACTTTCTCTTTCACAGCGGAAATGGCCAATTGAGTCTTACAATGAATTAAATGCAGGGTTGAGGTGTCAGTGTCAACATTTACACGGACGATGAAGTCGCCCACTATAATTACTTCATCTAAGAACTAATTTAGATAAAAACTCCTGACGAAGGAGCGCCACACAATACATGACACCAAATCAAATATATATATTTTTTGTTTTCTTCCTATTCCTTCCTCTTTTTAATGAGTTTCTGAGTGGGGTGGAAGATCGTTCATTATCCCGGCTGCAACCAGGCTTCACTGAGTTCATTCTATTTTATAATCTCTTTTCAAATAAATTACTTACCAAGATTTAGACTGGAAATATAAGGGACTCAATAATCACAATTAATGATCGTCTTTTCTTGTTTTATTAAATAAGCAGTTGATGCTGACCATGGCAGCTGACTATACCAGGAGAAAGAATCCTCCTTGGATTATCGATGAGGGGAAAACTACCATATAATCAAATCTCATACGTGTGTGGGAAGAAACAATGTAATGCATCCATGTGTGACAGTGCTGTGTAATTTCCTGCATTAGAATCTAATGACTGACAGTCAACTTTTAAGTCTGCTCTCATATAGAAAGCTTAATGGCCATTTTCACATTAATCAGTACTTAAGAGAACATTAAAAATGTTGAACCTCATATTCAGTCTTCATGAGTTGGTATGAGCAGTTTGCAGTCTGTCAGATGGAGGACTAAAAGCACAAAAGTTGTTTGGTATGCTGCTACTTTTATGCTGTGCACAGACACATCCACATATATGGTACACAGTATTCTATTTCCTATATTGGACGGATAGAATAGGTTCCACTTTCAACACATACTATACTTTTAAAGAATCAAGAGTCAAGATTATTCAAGATTCATTATTACAATAAAACCAGGACTTTGTTCTGAGTGAGCAGAACATGCAGAGTAAGAAAGTATTGGTGATAAAGACGTCATAGATCTACTCATGGGTCCAGACCAGGGGTGTCAAACATAAGACCTGCAAGCCAAAACCGGCCCACCAGAGGTTCTAATCTGTCCAGCAGCATGAATTTGCAATTTTCCAGACACTGGTGCTGGTGCTGGTGCTGCTGCTGGTGGGGAAATAAAGGCGGATTTGATGAGGACTCCACTCTGAGGAGCTTAGTCTGGACCCTGGACATAAAGCCTGGAGGTGGAATGAGATCTGAAAGCAGCAGAGAGGACTTGTGTTTGAATCTGACAGTAGCAACATAACTGATTGAGACTGAGGCAAAATCTGAATCTGAATCTCAGACAGTCAGGTGATTAGTGCAGGAGAAGAGAGAGAGTCGTGAATGGGTGAGGACACAGAGAGCCTACTTGAATGAACTTAGACTGAGCTTCGTTCCAAATAACTTGAGATGAAAGGATTCTTTCCTAGCTAAAGCTAAATATTATAATGTGCCTTACAAATAGCTCACTTTTTTGAAACTTTCATAAAGTATTGAGAATGGTTGTATTTGTGTTGCACGTGCCTGTTCTCAGTAGAATCAGCTTGCAGGTCAGTGTGACTTTGGTGTGGCACTTCCCACAGAAAGTGACAAACACAGCCTTAAAAAAAGGACTAGCTTCACTGGGAGACAAAGCTGGATGCAATTGCTAAGCCACCTGTCTTTCTTTGCCGAAGCAGAATCCATAGCTATTCAGTACTGCTCTTTTTCTGCATCTTTTGTCTTTGAAGTGCCTGCATACAAATGTGTGGATTTATCCCAATAAATTTCCCCCCTGAGTGAACAAATGGAGACACGCTTGATGAAAAGACTTTGGAAGTCCAGAGCCAAATGAAACCGTAAATGTTACAAATGTACTGAATGTAGGGATGCCGGAATTCACAGCATATGCATCATCATTTCCATCCGGCCCACACTCCCAAGAATTTTCCAGACAATTCTTGCCACCAGCTCAAAAGCAATAGCTCTACAAGTGACAACAAACAATTCAGCAAACACGGAATACAGTGGGGGGGAAAAAATGCCTAAGAATAATAGAAATGTGCTGTGTCCTTCCTCTACTGCCTATCCTCTAACCTTCACACCTCTACACCTGCATCTTCCTCACTCTTCTTCAGCAGTTTCATCACTAACTTCCCTCCTCGATCGGAGCCTCATATCTCCCTCCACCACAGGCCTGCAGGCGGTCAGAGCTGTGCGGAGCACCACTGGGGGGCTGCAGACACATCACCTCCTCAGGCACAGTAATTATTTGGCTCTTTTATTGTTGAATGTGCTGCTGACGGTCGGCCTGAGGGGAGTCAAATATCTTCTCTCTCTTTTTTTTTTTTTTTTGCCACAAAGTTTCTTGGAGGAGACTCACTGCGCTGCCGGCTGCTCTGAACAACGGTTTCCAAAATTACCTGGGGTGCTGGGAAGAAGGACACGGGGCTTTCAGAGAATGGAAAGTTGAAATTGGTTTTGAAACCTTGCTGCCATATGCAATAACGAGAGAGAATGGAATCACAACACAACAAATTGTTGTAGCGTACAGGTGCAATTAAGCAGGAGGCACTTCATTTAAGGTATTTACGTGACATCACTATCTCATTAAATGCGTATTTATCCCACTATGGGATAAATAAAGGATTATCTTATCTTTAATCTTATCATGTCTTATCTCATAACAACAGTCTGGAGCATGTCAAGTAAGTAATGCCAGGTGCAAATATGCATTTTAAAGCTGGATTTTTGTCTTAACTCTGGAAACCTGAAAGGGAGTTTTTTCTTGCCACCATCGCCCTCAGGCTTGCTCTGGAGATTTCAGGCCGGTTTTTGTAAAGCATCTTGAGACAATTTGTATTGTTATTGGCACTATATAAAATTGAATTGAATTGAATTGAATTGAATTGGATTGAATTGAATTGAATTGAATTGAATTGAATTGAATTGAATTGAATTGAATTGAATTGAATTGAATTGAATTGAATTGAATTGAATTGAATTAATACCAGTGTTACATTTTTAGTACCTGAGCCATAGAGGAGGGGAGGGCTTCCTTTCATTTACCTCAAACCACTGCATCCTTGTCACGTCTCACTGATGCGTTTGAGTTCTATCAGGAAGGCGTCTGATTGGTCCTTCTACAGCTGTTGTTTGCAGGACCGACCCTGCTGACACCAATTTACACAACTATTAGATGATCACACAGAAGTCAAGAAACCAGACGGAAGCCAGACTTGCAGAATTTATTCCACAGAAACTAAGCGCACTCGACAAAAGCACAGCTCAACCAACGTCGACAAACATATAGTTTATATAGTCTTGGTATTACAAGGTGTTACAAGTTTTGTGCTGAGCCATAGATGTGTGCAATGAATGATATGTGTGTGTGTGTGTGTATGTGTGTGTGTGTGTGTGTGTGTGTGTGTGTGTGTGTGTGTGTGTGTGTGTGTGTGTGTGTGTGTGTGTGTGTGTGTGTGTGTGTGTTTGGTTGGGAAGCCTTTTGGTTACTCAACTTTGTTCTTGGTAATAGAATCATTAAGATATATGTTTCTCCTGACCTGGGACTCACACACACAGTGTAATTGGTGTGCGAGACATTACATTACATTGGAAAACATTGGTACAAATAAAGAAACCTTGAACATTCCTATAGCATAACTTTCTATCCATGTATGCATACACAGGCATATAGAATTTCTGCAACACACAGCAGGAAAACAAGCCCAAACATCAAACCAGTCACAAACAGCAATCAGATAACACGGGAGGAACAAGGAGTTCAGGAGCAGATGCGTTGACACCCAAAGAGCCCTGATACCAACATCAGTCACAGCCTGGAAGCCAGACCAACTTACTCACCCACAAATATTTTTAAGGCGGTTTGAAGTCTCTCCTTTGAGAACTGATTCTGCTCCTGTGAAGATCTATTGACCCAATCAGATTGTTATGTGATGATGGACAGAAGAGTAACAGTAACAGACTCATACGCATCCATGGAGCTGCGTAGTTGAATGTAGAGCACTGTGCAATAGTGTGGGTGACTGAGTCAGTTTAAGTAAATTTTATATATTATGCATAATAACAATAAACTTTATTGGATGTGTTGCTCACAACTCTTTGATATGCACACCCTTGTCATGATTTGTTTGGGAAAAAAATACCAACAACAAAATAACTATTATATATCACTATTTTCTCTTATGCTATAATATATGGATAGGATATCTAAGTTAGCACTTATCAAAAGACATGAATTTTATATAGTAAAACTGTAGAATCATGTTCAGTACTCGAGGAAAGTACATTGTCGTATTTAAAAATATAATAACCGTCTGAGCCCATACAGTATATACAGTATTTATTCTCATAAGGAAATGATGGTGGTGGATTTACAGCAGAAACTGTAAGATGTTAATACTAACCAACCAAATGGCAACGCTGTCTGTTTTCAGATATTTTCAAGGGATAATCAGACAAATGGAAAGCAGAATGACACCAGGGAACAATCAAGTCCAACTGAATCATATATATGAGCTGAATAACATCAGGTTCACACTCAGGGTGAAGGAAATGCAACGTTGATGTCAGTTGCACAACAACAGAAGATGAACAGCATAGAGAGGCTGAAAAGGCTTCTTTCAAATCAGCCTATAGTTGTGGTGCAGTTTTGACTTAATATATTATTGTGTTGTATATATTTCTCAACTGTATTCTTGAAGTTTTTGGGGGTTTTTTTGACTATTTTTCCTGTTTAGCCTTTTTGGGTTCATGTCTAAGTTTCCTCCAACTTTCACCTCAGGCCATTGTCTTATGGGCATTTCCCAGTCATGTCAGAAGGAGAGGCAAATATCCATTGCTCCTCTTGAAGGAGATGCTTCCTTGTTGTGGTTTACAGTGTCTCTGAGAGCAGTTTCTCACCTATCGTCCAGCTGGGCCACTGTCATAGAAGATGTCATACTGGCTGTCTTCTGGCTCTGGTCCCCTGCGTCCCATGCCACCTCAGCCCTGATAAGGTGGCTCTCCGTCCACTTCGATGTTGTCAACCTGTTTTTGCACTTTTGTTGTCTTCCGTGGCCCCTGCTGTCTCCTGACTCTCTCTCTCCATTTGTCGGCATGTTGTGTAAATTTTGGCAGAGGGTGAAGCCGAGAGACTGCGGCCCACCTCAGCTGCACACAGGCACCTGTTGAACTTGGACGGGAGCTTGCACAGGCTGAGCGGTGGAGAGGACGGATTAAATATGAATCTATTTTACGCACTGAGGCTGACAGCACTGCTCTGACACATGCTCAGGTTCCTTTTCCCATTCAGGGAAAATTCTCTACTCTGGTCGGTGTTGTTTTTCTACCGAGCAAATGTCCCAGAAGTGTAGGAATGCAAAATATCAGGTCTCTGAAAGGCCCATTTTCATAAAATATTGCTTATAATTATGTTTTTTATATTCTTTATTGATTTGCTCTGGTGTCCATATTTAAAAGGATTAAAGTGATAAATATTATCTGGATGTGCACCCTCAGTTAAGCACAATTAAAGCTCTCCATGTCTTTCACCATGATTATACCTGAGGCACCCGATGGTCTGGCAGAAATTCTACATGTTTGACCTGCTGCACCCAACAACATGTCCTGTAATCACAAGCTTAGAGGAAATATGGGTGGGTCATTTATAACGTCGGTCCCGTCTTGGAAAATACTGCCCAGACTCAGCCACCAAACCCCAAGATGGTGCCATCTGTATCTCTGGTAATCCAGCTTCAGTCTGAACAGTGGAAAGAAGTGGAGATTGTTGTCCATGTTTTGACTATTGTCCTCTCCCTCCTGTCAAATTGTCAGTTAAAAGAACACATCCATCCCTTAAACACACTGTCCTGCCTCTCTAACAAAGTCTACGGTGAATTTTTAATTCTCTTTTGCCACTTAGGTTTTCTTTTTACTCCAGCTTACCCTTCAGAGTCTCCATAAATTCCTCACTAAAGGCTTCTTTCTCCATTTTTCTTTTCTTTTCTCATTCAGCTGAGCTCCTACACTCATGGCGCATCGTGGCCCAACAATCAATGTCCTAACAGAAACAAGAAACACTCATTCAATTTGGATCCCTTCCAAAGTTCCTCCCCTGCCGGCCAGATCAGTTCTTCACCATATGTAAGGCACACGATCACCCACACAATCAGGATAAAAAACAACAGGTCGCACACACTTACAGTCACTCCACACACAAACATAGATATGCTGTCTGCTATTCTGCATTTTCCCCACATCAGCAGTGGCAATATAAGAATTCACAGTGCACCTTTAACTAATCAGCACATACTGTAGGTCTCTGAAGCAGTAAGCCTCAGATTCCCTGATGGATACAGACTCACCAACAATCTCAGTCACACAAAAGTAAGCATTTTTCACAACATTTGAAATGAACATTTCCCAACTTCAATCACAGCTTGAAGCTGCACCAACCACCAACACCCTCATGACTTAAAATTTATACAAGTTAACCCAAGTTACAAAAAGTGATCAACAACATTTTTACCTTTTATTATTTTTACCTCACTTGACTTTTATTTCATTGGAGACTACTTCAAACACATCAGGTTTTTAGATTTTCTGGGAGGTTTGTACGGCCCGGGCATCTCCAACATTACATGCAGGGGGATCACCCAGTTGGTCTGTTGAGCTTATAGCATGGTCAACGCTCTCCAGACTCTGACCTTCACACTATTCAGGACTTACAGGACTTAGGGGTGTCAAACTCATTTTAATTCAGGGGTCACATAGTGCCCACTTCGATCCTAAGGGAGCCGGACCAGTTACTCAAGAGCATAATAATCTCTAAATAACAGCAATTCAGTTCTGTTCGATACTCTGACTAAAACAGCAGACAAATTAGGAATAGCAGTTATTTTTCTGGTGGGCTGATTTTGGCCAGGAGGCCATATGTTTGACACCCTTGACTAAGGCTTTTTCACACATTTAAGCATCAAAGTAGCACATATCTTCCACATTCGCTCATGTGGATGCCTTCGGATTTTGACAGTATACTTGATAATGATCTGTATCTATCAACCTGTTTTACATTAAAAAAATGTTTTTATATAGATTGAAACTTAAAAAGAGTGATGAATATTATTAGCTAAAAAAAAAATAATTTGTATATTTAGCACAGACAGGCCAGAAAGGCCAAATAAGACAAACAATGCTTTTATCAGGGTTGTCTATATACATTTCAAATAAAACAAACTGTGCTTTTATCAGGGTTGTCTATATACATCTTTAAACAAGGCCTCTGAATGTTACATAACTGATTTCTGGTGTTTTCTTTTCCAGTGAAGCTGTGGCAAGGTAAAACGTGATTTTCTTCAGTAGGTCGGACACAGTTCATGTCCTGTTTCATGTGGGACAAAGTACCAGGAGAAAAGAGAACCAGCGGTCATTGTATCACCTATTAAATTTATTCCAAATAAAATGGCCAACTGTTAGGTGGAGTAGTAATGCAATCAAGACGCCGCAGTGAGGAAGGTCATTCTCTGCTATCTTCGTGTTTTCAAAAACGTTTTGCGTATATTCACATTGCTGTTGCAGACGGCAGAGAAGAGTCAAGGATGGGTTCTGAGCAGGAAGAGAGTTTTAAGACGTGCTGTAAGTACGTGATTAATTACAATTCTCCGCAGGGCTTCAACCTGCTGATTACAAATGACAAGTCTTCACTGTGGTCAGAAAGACTCTTGAAAAGGTTCAAAAAATTATCGTTATCTCTTGAAAAAAAGGAAGTTGATGGGGAAAGTGTGGACATAAGTAAAGTGTATTTATATAGTGCCTTTCACGGACAGAAAGTCAGAAAATGTGCCTGAAAGGATTTAGCCTCGAAATATTAGTTTATAGTTTGTGCGTTTTATGCTTAGCTGAAAAAATCACAGCTTTCAGAAGGTGATAGTTGAGACTCGCATTCATTCAGAAACAATATTGTCGTTTAAACTTTCAGAATTCAGTTGAGACCATAAATAAAAGTATATGGTGCAACACAGCTGAGCTAAGATACCTTCCTCCATCCCACTGACAGCACAGTGAATACAGCATTTGCAGAATTTCTTAGATACGTGCGAACTCTGCACAGAAAAGCCCCAGCCGGCCACAGGATTAGGTACCAAAAGTACTAATAATACTCTAAAATGGGATATTGTACATTATGCCACTGGAGTACTTATTGATTCATAAATCAGTTCAGATTTCATCTGAAGGCAGGTCTAATTTTAACTAGTTATACACTTCCGGGTGTCTTGCAGATTTCCCCTCAGGGATCAATAACTTCTTGTCTTAGCGTCCCTGCAGCTATATATCATAAGCTCATCTGATGGGAATCTGTGGACTGACTTGTGAGTGAAGTTACACAGATCAAGCATAACATTATGACCACCTTTCTTATATTGTGTAGGTCTCCCTTGTGCCTCCAAAACAGGGGTCTTCTGAGAGTGTCTATGGGTCCAATGGGTTGAGGGGAGGGTCCTCAGGTGATCATCCCACAGATATTTGACCTGGCCTTCAAATTCACTAGATCTCAAACTGATCAACACCTTGTGCTGTTCTTCGTGTTTTTTTGAGGTGTTCCTAAAGTGTTTTTTGTGTGTGTGTCTGTGTCAGGCTGCATCCTGCTGGGGATGGCTGCTGCCATCAAGGAGTGTCACTGTTATGGGTTGGGGGGTCTGGTCTGGTCTAGGTGGGTGCTACATGTCTAAGTAACATCCACATGAATACCAGGTCCAAGTTTCCCAGCAGAACATTGAATTGTCACAAGATGGTCAATGTTATTTACTTCTCCTGTCAGTGGTATTAATGTTGTGGCGGATACGTTTATTTTGTAAATGTAGTGAAGTCAACAGTGGCAGAAAATGCTGCGAACCTGTATGACAGAGGTCACCAATACGTGGCTCACAGATTAAATTAACCTCACCTCACCACCATTTGTCAGATTTGATTGTGAACTGATTGATCTGTAATCTGATTGCAGGCCTCGTGCATAGGACCAGATAACAGAAATCTTTCTGAATGAATGAGTATATGTTCTCATGCTATTTTATCAACTGAGGTGGCTTTCATTACAAAACCATGGTGTTTCCGTGTTTGTATTAGAAATGTATGAACATCCACAACATGTGTTTTTTTTCCAAGCTGCCCTGCAGAATCTAATGCATATCTTAATAAATATGAGAGCGGAGAAGGAAGGAGAGTTTTCTCACTGAATTGCATTTAGTTTATTGCAATTGAGTTTTTCAACTGACTGCATCAGGCCACTGAAAACCAACAGCAATCAACTGAATAAATCAGACAAGGAAAGGTTTAAGGAGGCTGCTGTTGGGGTTCATAACACATTTCAAATAAAATGTACACACACACACACACACACACACACACACACACACACACACACACACACTTCTTATGAGTCCGGGCAGTGGAGATGAAGCATCTTGGCATGGTGATTTATTCATTTGCTTCTAGCAATAACTGAGGATATTGTTAGCACCCATCCATAAATCTACGTTATTTTCCCCCAACACAGAGGCTTGGAGAGCAGAGGCAGCTGGGGGAAATGGAAATGATGAAACACAATCTTGGCTTTTCCACGAGAGGCCTGCACAGCAGTGAGCAAAAGACAGCGTTAATGCGGGAGTGTGTGCTTTTTGGACCATTTGCCAGGCGTGGGGCCATTTCCTCACACCTCCAACTGTGGATCCAATTGAAAGTTTAAGCTACACACTATTGCGCGCACGTACACACAAACACACACACACAGTGGGTGTAATGTAAAGTATATGAGACAATGAGGGATATACTGTAAATGTCACTTCTCCTCCAAGTGCAGCTTAAAGGTTACATCTGACGCTCTGTTCCTGTCCAGCGTAGCCTTAAAATGGAACTCTGGGAACCTCTGGTTCAAAATTCAAGTATGTGATGTTGTTGGTGTTAATATGACACTGTTGCTTAGTAACTGATGAAATATGTATAGACCCTCTTTATAAATAAGTGAGTGATTGTGTAGCCTCTGCATTTCAATGGCACTCCAAGGAACACAGCAGTATTTCATGTCACTTAATGCTACCATTTTAGATATATAATTTTAGACATGTGCCTATGATTATAGGTGAAGTTAAAATGAGATCCATTTTCAGAAAATACAGCATAAAATAGTCAATGAATCTTCACCTATGGTATTAGCTATTTTTACCTCTTTTACCTTTCAGCATACATTATAGCGTTGTTGCGCAGATAAATTAGATGCATGTTCACAACCTCCTGCTAAGATAAATGCAGATGACAGATGGAGAGGGATGGATACTCATGCTTTTGCCAACATGATATACAGAATATGAACTTCTTTTACTCCAAAAACAAACAAAAAAAATTCCTCAGACACATCTCACAGTGATTTGCTCTGTTAGCCTGCAGCCCTCTCATTCTGAATTCTATTCTAGCTCTCCTTTATTTGAGTAACTCCTCATATAAGATGTCTGTTATGTATCCCTATTACTTAATGCACACTTTTGATGTGTTTCGGGAAACACTTGTTTTTCACCTTCTCCCCAAAAACATGTATCTAAATTCATGTTCAAACGTGTGCATTCATTTGCCAAATGTGTTTTCAAACTAACTCCATTACTGAATGGCGTATCTTACCAGAGATGGAGTTTGTTGTATTTTTAAGTGCTTACCTGTCTGTGCCTCCGGTCTGTGAGGCACTTAGAAAATCCAATCCATTCTCAGGATCAGCAGGTGACGGGATGTCCAACAATGTGGCTCCTGCACGTGACGAGAATTTGCCTTTTGTAAATGACTCACAACAGTTTCCAGCACCAGTGCATTTCAGCTCGTCTCTCCACATAAAAAAAATGTTTCTGCCCTTAGACGATTAATAGCCTTTACAAGAGGATTTCAATTTCTGCTGTATTGTCCGTCGATGGAAATGATGAGTGACTGGTGAATCAAAATAAATATGTCACATGGCAAAAGAGGAGTTTTGGAAACCTGGGTTCCAGTGTCACAGCAATGCTATGTCTGACTCACAGAGAGATGCACTCTTCTCCACAGTTCAAGTCAAAGGGACAAGTGAGGGTATCATCAAAGTCTTGATGAGGAGGACTCACAAAAAGAACTCATAAATCACCAAATTTCATGACAGGTCAGAGTTTTTTTTTTTTTTTTTGTATATAGTTAATCATCCTGCACAGAAATGCCCTTTGCAGATATTCACCTCTATGTTTAAAATGTTAGATGCACGATTGTTTCACATAGTAAAATGCTAAGAGATACATATGCTAAGGGAAAAAGGGAGGCTGACTTGTCTCATAATTTTAAAGATAAAAATAAATAATAACAATAAAAAAAATGCTGATTGGACTGAGCTATGTGAAAAAGTCCAGCACTTTTTCCTATAATAGTAAACATATATTAACTTAGTATAATCTAATACATAGAGTCCATTACACCCCCTTAAGACTACACAAGATAAATTAGACAATCTCTCAATACTGCCCAAATCCAAAGTTGGCTCTCTTCTTCATATGTTCTGGTCTTGTCCACAACTATCCAGCTACTGGGAAACAAAACTTAGAACCATATCCAAGGTAGCTAAAACAAATATTCCATCTGAACCAAGGTTAATTTTATTAGGGGACACATCGACGCTGCCTGCAAGGGGCAACAAAATCAGATTTATGAGAATAGCTTTGACAACAGCAAATAAATGTGTAGCTCTTAAATGGAAGAATGAGCTCCTGCCATCCTCACTTTGGCTTAGTGAACTGACCTCTTGTTTCCCTACCGAGAAAATAATGTACAATCTAAAACAAAGGCCAGATAAATTTGAAGGATGGGTTGGTCTAATGGAGCTTCTTAATACAGCGGACATAGCTGATTGAAGGGTCACACCAGAAATAGACGTAGTTACCAACTAGAGAAATCTAACTATCTATATTTTATTTAACTTCTCCTTTTACCAATTTAGCTATGTATTTTTTCTATCTCATTATTAATCTATTTATTATTACTATTATGACTGTTATTGTTATCATATTACTATTTTTTTGTACCTATTCTATGTCATGATCCTATTGTACTATAATTTGTATTTACTGTAAGTACATTTTTTGATATACAGTATACCAGTAATGGGAAATGGGGGGAGGAAACTAGAGGGGGTTCTGGTTGAAAAAAATATGTTCACAATAACTTACTTAAACACTTTCAATAAACAAAATGTCCAAAAAAGTAAAAGAGAGATGTATATGCTTGTAAGGCGTTAATCTGAAGAGAGAGGTGAAACTGATACAGGTTATTAGGGATGTCCCAAGGCATTTTTAAAACGTAATCAGTATCGGTTTCAGCCAAGCCTAATCTTTTGCAGTTATTTATTTTAAGCCACTCTAAACTAAATTCTTGTAGTGTAAAAGCATCCTCTTCTTCTTCTGTTTTAGTGTCGGAAAACAAAGTCGATAACCCAAAATCATGTGACTAATAATGTCTACTGTGAGGAAGTCAGTCAGAAAGAAATTGTGCAATGTGCATGTTTCTTGATCAGGTCATCCCTTTACATTATATTAAAACTCTTCCTAAGATTACAATCTCATCTCATAACAAACTACACGGCCTCGGTTACAAAAATTCCACTTTTGGATACTCCAAAGCTAATTGTTAATATAGCACGTTTTTAATAAACTGAATGCATGTTTTTTAAGACTTTTTTTTTCTGCAGTTACTTGTTTCTGCAGAATCATTGGGTGTTGAACAGCACGGCTTGGTATCACACCTAATGGGGTAGATGAGGTGATTATTTGTGGCAATGGTGGTTTTGACAACACCTTGCAGTGCGTGGTAGCGTCTATAAATCCTCTGCACTGTGGTGCCATTGCTTCACAGGAGATATACCAAGATAGTGTTGTAATGTAACAGTGATATACTGATGTTTAAAAATGATACACGCTGGACCTTTAACACACCAAAGCCCTCGAAGTGCACACAAGCACACACACACAGGGGTTGTAGGCCAAGTAAGTGTCATTGGATGACAGTGAAATGTAACTCCTCATGATGAATTGGCTGGGGGGATGCTGTGAAGTTTATTTTGGCACCTCAATGATGAGGTTTATATGAAATTTCTAAACATGTAGTAATTTGGCCCATTGCCTTCAGACGATGCATTATTAAGTTTTTGTCAAATGGCATTTTAACTGGTCAGCGCTTTGGTTTGGTTTGGTGTTGCGATTACATACCTGAAAAACATTGGGCGACCTCATCAGTCTCAGTTGTACTTCATACAGCTATTAAACACGCTATGGCATTAGCCTTTAGCTCAGAAAACAATATCTGAAGACATTTTGGGATATAGAAATGGAACAATGAAAAAAGTAGAATCCAAGATGATTTCATATCCAAGGTCAGCTTGCAAAGCAACAAATCCTTGCTTTTCAGAAGGCGGCACCTGCTACAGTAAAGTTATTTAGGATTTGTGTGCAACTGCAAACAACACTAATCCCCCACACTGCATTCACTCTCTTCTTTCTGCCTCTTCTGGCATTCATGAACACGCAGGAGCCTCCACCTGGATCTCCTCCAGCAACACCGAGCAACTTCCCTTTTAAGTGTCCAGGCAATAATAAAGATAAGAATACCATTTTCCGAGGTGCAGTGAAAGTGACATTTACTACCTTAAAAAAATAAATGTAATATCAACCAGTGAAGGTGCTCAATTGAGACAAAGACGGAAATAGAACCATAACTGTGATTGAAGCAACATGCTTTTATGTGGACCAGATGCATCATGGATCCTTTTTTTTTTCTTTCGGGGGGCAGCTGGTGGTTTTATGTTTTTTGCTTTGTATTTTTTTTTTCCAAATGTCTTATAACCGTGCAATGATGAGCTTCAGAGCACCATTTACAGGCACAAAGCACAATCCATCTATAAACTCGAGCCAATAAAAATAGATTTTTTTTTCTTCTGCTGCCACACAGTATGTCTTGAAAGCTTTTTCTCATTTTCTCATTGGATCTGCATTACCAGCTACAAAGAACAGTTTTGAAAAGGTTTCATTTTCTTATTTATGCTCTTGGGACACAGTCACTGCTGCCTCTGTACCCTCTCTAAATGGCAACTCAAGGCTGACTTCAGTAGAATATCATACAAGTTTTAATACAAATAATGTTCCCATGAGAGGAGCATAGCAGGCGCACAGTTAAGGTCCTTTGGCGTTCAGTAGAAGTATCACATAATTGGCTTTCACGTTATACTTTCAGCCCATAAAGACATGCATGTAGGGTGAAGATGTTAACGGTGTGTATCATTTAATAGAGAGGGGTTTGGACTGTTTTAGTAAAGTGCTTTCACTGTGATATACATATTTGATTATAAAGTTAAGTCATAGAAATGCAGCAGTAAAACATAAATCAGACCTTACGGGCAGTCTTTGGGAGAAGGAATCAGAGGTTTGGGAGCGTGAGGGTCTTGTGCAGTATCAGATGTTGTTCCTGGATTGAGCTGGACCCACTCTACCTGTTTGGGGTCACAGCTCCTAAGCCTTCCAGTCACCACGGGAACCACTGTTGCCTTCACAACCCTGGAGCTGTTGAAGGTAATGACCAAGCCACGGTCCTGAAGGACTTCCAGAAACAGAATGAGAAAGTGTTGATCATGGCATAGTAGTGAGGAGGGCCATGGTGATAGATGTAGAAGGAATGCACAAAAATAACAAGGGCTGGAAGA
Organism: Mugil cephalus; assembly: GCF_022458985.1. Taxonomy (NCBI): domain Eukaryota; kingdom Metazoa; phylum Chordata; class Actinopteri; order Mugiliformes; family Mugilidae; genus Mugil; species Mugil cephalus. The sequence continues at coordinate 21,445,629 of NC_061787.1, forward strand.
GGAGCTAGAAAAAATGTTAAAGGTGTAGGCAATAATCTGCTTTAAATTTACACTGAAGGGATACTTTTTCCCTTCAGTGGACAAATATGCGTGTTTTATGCAAGGCATACTGAGAGTTTAGAGCTCTTAGCTGTGTCCTTGATCCACTGGTAATTCAATTCAAATCTAGCGAGGTTTTGAAGCAGAATTTGCTCTTGAAAAGTTTTGCATCTTTATATTTATTTTCTGCTTGCTTGTTTTGGGGAAATATTCAGTGCATATTCCCAATTGTGCTTGCATTGCACAGTGTTTTCTCCTTCTTTGTTCACCTTCTGATTTCCCAAAGCAGCCTGAGGTCATAATAACACAGTCACTCAGGTTCGAGTCCGACTCAGGCTTTTTTGGGTGGGGTTTGCATGTTCTGTGTGGGTTTTCTCAGGGTACGATTCTAAATTGACCGTAGATGTGGTTGTGAGTGTGAATGTTTGTTTGTCTCTGTGTTGGCCCTGCGATAGACTGGCTGACCTGTCCATGGTGTACCCCACCTCTCCCCTGATGACAGCTGGGATTGGCTTCAACAACCCCTGCAACTCTAGTGAGGATAAGCGGTAGTAGAAGATGAGATGAGATGAGAATTTTGGAGCTAAAATTAATGTGCATTAATGAGTTATTAACACATGACTGGCACTTTGACTGGCTTAATATGTAGGGAAGGAAAATGATCCTCGCAAAGGATCCCAAAAAAAGAAAAAAAAAGAAACACTTTTACACACTTTGTCTCTTTCCTTTACCAGTCTCTCCCATGTAGCCATGATGAAACAATCAGAGTCTTTTTCTGGAGGAACTGCTGAAGCTCTGTAATTGTAGCTTCATCACCAGCAGATAATGCTCTCAATTTTAAAAGCCTGGACCAAAGCAAATAGCAAAGAGAGCCTCCAACAGGCTTGACACAGGGAAAAAAAGAATATTATATTCCCTTGGTCCATAGGCTCTCTCTGTGGGGAGGGCTGGTTCATGGATTGTATGTGAGCTTGCATACTCACCAGGAGGGATGTACACACTCAGCCTCATTAGCATGGATACAAATAGGGCCTTTACTGAGGTTGTCTCATTGTAGAGACATGTGGGAGAGAAGGAGTCTCTAATGAAGCCCCAGACGTCATGTTCTGGCCAATGAGGCGGGGGTTATAGAGAGGAAGAAAGTGAAGGTGGAGATTTTGGGTGCAGAAAAAAAGTCAGGAAAAAGTCAAAGCTGCTGAAAACAAAAATGACAAGGTTCATCTAATGGGTGATACAGAATCATCGTCACAATCCCATTAACAGACAAGAAAAAAAAAAAAAACAATACATACAGGAGCTCTGCATAACCATTGATTATCTCCATTCCGACTGTATTTAAAATTTCCATTTTTATCATATCTCTGCATGACAAGGGCCGGTTAATGAACAACTTATCCCAACTTCCACACCCTTTCTTGACACCTATTACACTTAACGTTGGTACTATATTTATAAACCACTGATGGCGTCAAGTTAAATCCAGATAAGGATATGTAAACGACACAACACTAGTAGCTCTGAGGACTGAGCATTCTGAGAATTGAAAACTCCCTTTGACTTGCTTTAAAGGATTAGTGTTTGACTTAAGACCTGCTGTAATAAGCTTGAGCCTTGTGCAATTCCCAAACCAGACAGTGAGGCAGCTCAGCAGGATGACCTCAGTGGCACCTCTGTAGAAGGTGGACACAATGGATCGAGGAGCACTTGCTTTCCTTAGCAGAAAATTGAGGCGCTACTGTGCCATGGTGTTTGTGGTCCAGGGGAGGTCCTCCGCAATGGAATTTGATGCTGCAGACTCTCTCCACAGCTAACAGTGATACGGCAGGCAACAATCTCTTCTGTTTTTCTTGTGTTCAGGGAGAGATTGTTGATCTTGCATGCATGGTACAGTCATGGGTCAGCACAGTGTGCAGCAATGAGGAGAAAACCCATGAACTGTACAATGGTATAATGGTGTTGAATGCTAAGTTGAAGTGTAAGAGCAGCATTGTGACAGGTGTCTTTGTTTTCCAGGTGTCAGGACCAGATCCAGAGACAGAGAACTAGCATCACACCAGGGGAGTATTTATCATCACATCCCACCTGCTGCTGGAATGGAGGCACATGAAAGGGCTGAGAATAAATGGTCTTGTATTTATGATCATCAGATTCTACGTGTATACTTTAGTCAGATATATGTACTTATGACAGATGTATGTTGATCTCGTTTCTCTTCTGCTGCTCTCTTCTCTGCCTCTACCCAGCCAACCTTAGGCAGGAGTGTCTTGCTCGAAGATATGCTAACCCTCTGATTTATGCTAGCCTTAGCCGCCTCGTGTTAAAGATTCAACCTCTAAAACCTCTAATTCTGAGCTTTTTTTTTGCTATAACTAACACCTCTCGGTCATTTGATTTCATTTGTAGATTAAAAATATGTAAATCAAATTATTGTAACCAAGCAGTGCAGGGAAAAAAAAAGCCCCAAAGTAAAAAGCCCCAATCATCTCTGAAATTAGGGCAAGAGGCAATGAAAATTTGGGACAAAATGAAAGAGGATGGAAGAAGTGAGGAGGCAGAGAGACAGCGTGACATGTAAGAGAGAGAAAGTAATATCCCTGGTGGTTGTGTAACTGCTGGCGAGACGCTCAGCTGCCATTAACTGTCACTGCTAAAGACAAAGTGCACGAGTGTCATTCATTAGCTGCGGATCATTGAAAAGGATTATAACACTGCACTGTGACATCAGAGGACACATTTTGGCTTTCATTATTCATCACTTTCATTCTCTTTAACTATGTTCTCTTCACTGGTAACTCTCTCTGTCTCTCTCTCTCTCTTTCTTTCTCTCTCTCTCCATCTCTCCAAAACAAAGACAGTTTTACTCTAACTAACAGAACTCAAGAGACTCCAATAGACTCACTCTCCAACTCTGCTACTTTCTTTTTACCTGAATTAATATAGATATCAAATAGTTATTTGTGAGCACCTGTGGCAAAAGCTTTCTCTGATTACTATTTTGTAGTGAAGAGACAGGAGCTACAAGACAGTGTTGCCATCTACTGTTAAAAATAGTACAATGCAATGAAGCACTAATTTGATTGACTATTTTTAGAATTTACTGAGGGCCATTTAAAATGGACCACAGCTAGCTTGCGGGACGTAGCTTGGACGCCCAAGCTGTCACGTTTCAGGATGGCATATTTTCTGAATTCCAATCACGGGACACTTAACCCCCCATCAACGTATCTTAATGAGTTTAGCTTAAGGTCAAACCACAGATAACCTTTGTAGTACTCATTATTTTCCCCTTAAGTAAAATCAATCAAAATGCTTCGTTTCTTCAAGGCAAATTCAAACACTTGCCTGATGGATTTCCAATTTTAAATCACAGCCGACATCATCCTTGAACTGGCAACTGCAAATGTCACCAATAAAATGTCTCTTTATGTATCTGATTTTGAGCCGACTAACTGAAACCAAACTGGCAGAACGGAACCTCCAATAGCACCCAAAGGCCCCCACTAACAACATCCTGTTACCAGACACCACAGGACACCCTCAGAAGACCCTTGTCCATTCTGTGATGAGTCACAAGGCACAAGGGAAAACTACACAATATTAGGAAGGTGGTCATAATGTTATGCCTGGTCGGTGTATATAAGTTAATCAAAACAATCCTTTAGCTGTTGCTCGTATAACACTACAGCAGACTGCAGTCATCAGAAGTGAACAGCAGCAACAGCACGGGGAGGTTCTCTCAACAGCAGATAACACCGAGTAATAAAGCCTTCTGCAGGAGGTCATGAACGCTGCTGCTCCATGATTGTTTCCTGAGCTGCAGGGCAACAATCAATCCACTCTCTCTCCTCCTCTCTCACTCGCTTTTCACCTTATTTATATCCCTCCCTCCTCCCCACCTCTACCCACGGCTGCCTTTTTATTTATCTCTCGTGTCTTTTTTTTTCCCCGGCTCTTTGCTTTGTTGTTATGCTCCGGAGACCACGCACTCACTGTAAAACACGATGACTGCCTTTTGTGTTTGTGTCTTTTGTGTTCATTCGACTCCAGTTTTCTCGGATATAAAATTAGGCTTGGGAGACCTGCGTTAATTACGGTAAAAGCAGGGGCCTCACCTGTGTCGAATCAGCCGAGATATTCTGTAAGTTATCTGCCGCTGGGATCATTTCAAAAGAGCCTTCCTGGTGTTTGGGTATAAGATAAAGGTTCTTGTTAAGGTAACAATTTAATGATTTCGTTGGGCTGCAGGACTTCCATATACTTCAATTCCTTTCTCTCACTCAACTGAGCAATCATCTTATTCTTTCCTCTCTACTCTTTCTCTGGCTTCTTTTCTCAGTGGTTCTTGTTGTTGATGCCTTGTAATTCCACAGCTCCTCTCGGTTTTCATTCCACCTTCTCCATTATCAGAAACAAAATGTTTGCAGGCTGAGTAATGCCAAATAGGGTACCCTCCACTTTCAACCAAAGCTCATTTGGAGAAAAAGGAATTCTGCCACTCAACCGAGAGTAGCTCCTGTTAGCTTTCCCAGAAACCAGGTTGGCTGGGTGACGTACGAAGGAAACATAGTCCTACTGATCCACGGATAACCACCAACCCCTTCATGTGAGCATGTAGTAACCAATTTCTCCACTCACATTCTATTTTATTTATTGAGGACCTGTTAACCACCACTAAGTTAAACTAGTTACAAACAATATTTGATCAGTTGACTCAATATTTTTGGTAAGTTAATATTGTGTGTAGTGACTACACTACTACAGTGTAGTCTATACTGATACTTCTCCGTCACTTGGCATTGAGCTGGTTTCAAGTTCTGGTAACTTGATAAAATAAACCTGATGACTCAGTATTTTAAGTCTCCACATCTCACTGCCCTCACATTGAACATGTGGTTAAGATAACGGAACATGCATTCTGAACAGCGATGGAAAATACATTTCAAAGGGAGAATAATTTCATTCATGAATAATTATACTGGTGTATTTGGGAACAGTGGACTACGCTCAGTTGTCCATCTTGACTGATTCTTTTAGCTCGAGACCACAGTTAGTTTGAACAGTTTTTGTCCTTTTTGTTTCACATTTTAAATTAAAATCCATTCAGCTGATTTTATAGTAGCCAGTAGGCTATCTTGTTATATTATTTTAGATTTAGATGTTGCTCTTTAAAGTAGTGGTATGAATTAATTCAGCATAGCTAAATGTCTGCAGTATTTAAATATATTCTCTGTGCTGTCTACAAATAAATGAAGAATTTGATGAAGAATGTAAACCCTGAATATATCATTATTACCTAACTTGACCATTTCACTCCCAAAGATCAAGCATATGCTTTTTGAGGTATAATAATTATATGGACTTTCAGTGTCATTGAAATGCAACGTGCTGGCACACAGTTCACAATATATTGACTGAAATGCTTTCTCTCATCTTTTTCTTCTCTTTAACAGTACAATACAACAGAAAATACATAATGTATCCAATGTAAAGCATCTATGATATGGCACTATATAAAACAGATTCATTATACAAAACATCTTGAGACAACTTGTATTGTTACTGACACTGTATAAATAAAATTGAATTGAATCGAAATGGCACACTATGAGAACACATCCACTGTGATCCCAGCTCCCAGCCCAGTGTTACATCATTCATTCTGTGCATCTATCCAACATCTATCCATGTATTAACCCTTACATACTGTTCATATTCTGTACCCTCATAGCATGGTCTGGGTCAATTTTGACCTGGACCAAGAATTCCCTTGTAGCAAGCATTTCCACAAAATGTTCAACTACTCATCTATTCAGAATGTTTAAATAGCTTATTCCACTTCAAAAAATGAATGATAAACATTCATAAATGAGCAGGGAAAGTTTTTTTTAAGTTTTGTACCACTCGTTTTTGGTATAAACTATCTATTGCACAGTATGTCATGTCATATATGTAAGAAGTAAAACAAAATATAAAAACAAATAATCTAATAATGATTCCAATATATTTTATAGACCCTGAAAATTACATGAACATTCTGAAACTTCATAATATAACCACTGAACACTGTCCTCACTTCTATATCACAAGTTAAAGTGCTTATCCTGAACTAGTCTCTGCATTCAAAGCAGAGGTGGGACACTTTCCGTGTGTGGATCTTGCACATGTGTTTTCTGCTCAAACAATCGGTTTTCATGTCTGACCATTCCAGAGACTAGAAGCAGCCTCACCTCAGGATCTGTACAGTCCAGCCAGTATTAGAAGCCCCATTTCCATTCCTGGCCATAACGATTAACCCCCCCTCCAGGTTTGTCATTTCAATGGTGAGTTTTTTGATGGCTGGAGGAAGAGCTGAAATGTTGACAAAATGTCATCTGTGTGAGAGATCGTCAGTCTTGTGGGTCCTGGAGTCATTCAAATCACATTTTCTGCTGCTATCCTGCCTGCAACACAATGTGGAAGTGATGACCAACAGATAGCACTGTTTTTTTTTACATAAATGCCTGCCCTGCTATCTACACCTCTCCTTTAGAGTCATCTCCATCAGACAGGGAATTTTCTTCTACGTTGTCTTCCTGCTCTGACACGTTCTCCTCTAAATCAGAATCACACTCATTTTGGACATTCAGTCTTGTTGGACATTCAGTCTTGCTGCCATGATGTCCATCACTAAGGTTCCTTAAAACCACAATTTTCCTTTATTTGACCAACACTGGTAGACCTAAAATCCATCTGAATAGAATCCGACCCGCCTCAGTGTGCAAAAATGTGTAGCACCTATATAAAAGTATAAATTAAAAAAATATTTTGGGTCACTTCAGGAAAAGTCATCAAATTTCAGGATAAAAGAATGATGTTTAGGGTATTTTTACTGCTGTCAAAACGGGTCAAATTTGACCCGAACAGTATGCAAGGGTTTAAATGCTCCTGAAACATAATTAACTCACTTGCTACAACAGATTTTTAGTTACTTTATAAAACAGATTTATTCTTTTATTTATTCTTCAACCGTAATGTAAAAAATGTTAACAAAATAATAGAACAAGACAGCTTTAGGCTCTTTTGTGGCCACACATTTAGTAGTTTTCTCAGTTTGACCCATGCATCAATAGCCTGCAGAGCTTTATCGTCCACTCACAGATTAGTACCATACATATGGCACCATATTCTGGAGCTAAAGCTGGGCTTAAATTCTCATTGTATTAAATTAATCTATCAACCTGTGTTCTTCATTGTAATGTGGTCACATTGGTGGCACATAGGTATGAGGGTGACTGTTGCAAATACTTCAGTAAATACTTTGGTATGCTGCCATCAAGGAGTGTCATTGCTTTGGGGTGGGGGTGTCTGGTCTAAGTGAGTGTGACATGTTTAAATAACATCCACATGAATGTCAGGTCCAAAAATTTCACAAGATGTTACTTATTAGTAGTCATGATGTGGTGTATGCCCAAAACTAAAACTGATGCCAGTCTCAGATTCTGTCTCCACAGCATATCACAGAATTCTGTTATAAAAAAAATTCCAGAGGGACATTTTTTGAGCACCATAATATTTAGCTGAATTACACTGGTAACAATTTGCTGTGATGCCAGGTTTCTTTTGTTTTCTTTTTTTTTTTCTTTTTTACTATGAGACATGTTGGATTGGTTGTCACAGCAACCTTTCTGTTCAGTCCAACAAACTCAGGTGCAGGTTTACTCATTGTGAACAGGATTAGATAATCTGACTCAAATGGGGTCTGAGGAAATCCACCCACCTGTGGCTGTTGGAGGCACCAGTTGCAAATGGTGCACTGGAAATAAGAGGCGCATTTCCACTGGAGAGGATATTGCGCAGTGTTCAAGATTCATTAACGTACACTGACTCATGACTTTCAGAGATGGAATAATCAAATCAGCTCAAGGTTTATTTTCATTCCGCCGTACATCTCTGAGCAAGGCAGAACGAAAGAGAGTTTCACTGGAAGCAAGGTGGATAAATCTATGCATGTTGATTTGAATATCATCAGCTCCAATCCACACATCAGTAATTTATAGAAAATGGGGCCCCTAGGTCTGCTCAGACTAGAAGAATCTCTTGCTCGAGTTGCCATTATTGTCTGGCATGATGTGGTAAATCATGCCTGTCAGTAGACTCTGTGTTAATGAGCATCTATGACTCACAGAGATCCAAGTTTTCCATTAGCATTAGAGGGTACATGCAGACTAGTTCATTAAAGGAGACAAACAGAGTCTGTGCAAAGGAAGCAGGAAAACAGTTGTTATTCAAACAAAACTAAACACAATAAAAGAACAGATTATGGAAATTAGCAAAGTCAGTGACCGAACCAAAACAACATGTAGAATAGGGCTAAGCTGTGGAAATGAAGGAATGGTCATGATACCAGCTGAGGAAAAGAAAAAGAGGGAGCCAATTAGGAAAGTTTTAGAGCTGAAAGAGCTCATGTGTAATGGCTATGCATAACAGTCCTTAACCGAGGATGGGCAACTGTGGGAGTCCCGCCTTCGTTATTTGCGTGTAATCACATAAGAACATTGTGCTTACAGTGCAGGCAGAATCAAAATAATTACTAATATCTAAATTCACTTTGAAAGCAAACTATATTTCCACGCACTTGTAGTCCTGAGCTTGTGCATGCGCTTGTTGTGTGTCGTGCTGCTGACACGGTTCCCTACTTCATACTCTGCTGCTGCCACACGTACTGTAGTGTCTCAGATGTATCACACTGTATTTCAAGGTCTCACTCTATAATTTATGCCCCCCCCCATCCTCCAGCATTGACTCAGCAGGTGTTTCAATATGTTGCATATATAAGTTTCAGCACTGCGAATAAACACAGTGAAAATGGAGTGTATGCCTTTCACTGTTTTCATTTGATTTGACTCACGCTGTTCTCTGGTGCACCATTATCAAACGGTCTTCTTCCTCTTTGAATACATCTCAAAGACCTGCAAATCTTCAGATGGCTCAGGGGGAAAAATGGAAACTCACAATGTATATGTGTGCAGGAGACGTACTGGTTGCTTGTTGAGACTTGAATCTCTTTAAAAGTAGGGCTTCTTAATTAAACTGCTGTGGCAGGACAATATTTCAAGTTTTAAATGACTTATTTAACAAATTAAATGGTGCAACAATAAGTGTGTTGCATTGAGTGCTACCTTTCATTATCTGTTCGAGCTCCTCTGGTGCTGGACTGAAATCTGACAAAATAACCTTTTACCTGTGCTTTCAGTTTCCATGGTGACACCTGTTATGCAACCCTTGCTAACGGATGTTTTTTGCTAGAGGAATGGAGCAGGATTATCTACATTACCAGTCACAAATGTTTGCCTGGTAGTGTAGATTATGTGTTCATAGTTTTCCAGTCAGATTTTAATAAACCATTTAAAATGTATATATATATATACAGCGGGTAAAAAAAAAGTATTGAATACAACACAATTTTTCATAGTAAACATGTTTTTAAAGTTGATGTTGACATGACAATTTCACCAGGCGTTGGGAAAAAGTATTGCACACGCACCGAAAGGGAGGTGGAAAAAGGCATGGAAAGCCAAGACACCAACTGAAATCTATCAGTGATAAGCCCCTTGTCAGTGCAAATGAATATCAGCTGGTTCAGTCCAAACTGATGGCCTATAAAAAGGTGCGTTATTAACAAGGTGTCACACAAGGAACATCTCATGATGGGTAAAAGCAAAGATCTCTCTCAAGACCTTTGCAACCTTATTGTTGCAAAACATTCTGATGATACTGTAAGGCTTTGTTTACAGAAGGATTTCTAAGCTTCTGAACGTTCCCGTGAGCACTGTTGGAGCCATAATCCAGAAGTGGAAAGAACATCATTCAACCATAAACTGGCCACGACCAGGTGCTCCTCACAAGATTTCTGACAGAGGAGTGAAAAGAATTGTCAGAAGAGTTGTCCAAGAGCCTGGGACCACTTGTGGAGAGCTTCAGAAAGACCTGGAATTAGCAGGTATAGTTGTTTCAAAGAAAACAATAAGTGATGCACTCAACGGCCATGGCCTGTATGCACGCTCACCACACAAGACTCCATTTTTGGAGAAAAAGCGTATTGAAGCTCTTTTAAAGTTTGGCATAACACACACCATGTTTAGAGGACAAAATGCACTGCACATCACCCCCAAAACACCATAACGACAGTGAAGTTTGGAGGTGGGAACATCATGGTGTGGGGCTGTTTTTCTGCATATAGTCCTGGCAAACTTCATATAATTGAAGGGAAAATGTACTGAGACACTCTTGAGAAAAATCTGCTGCCATCTACCAGAATGATGAAGATGAAACGAGGGTGGACATTTCAGCAAGACAATGATCCCAAATACAAAGCCAAGGAAACTCTCAACTGGCTTCAGAGAAAGAAATTAAATCTGCTAGAATGACCCAGCCAATCACCTGACTTGAATCCAATTGGGAAATCTACGGAAAGAACTAAAAATCAGAGTTCATAGAAGTTTGTGTGGAAAAATGGGCCAAAATCACACCTGAGCAATGCATGCAACTAGTTTCTCCATGCAGGAGGGGTCTTGAAGCTTCATTACCAACAAAGGCTTTTGTACAAAGTATCAAATATCAGTACAGGTATCATTTTACATTATTACACATAACTTAATTTCTGAACTTATTTGTTTTGGTTTCTATGTATGAATTACTTGGATGTTACCAACACCTGATGAAAATTTCATGTCAATAGCACCTTTAGAAATATGTTTACTATGAAAAATTGTGATGTGTTCAATACTTATTTCCCCTGCTGTGTGAATGTGTATATATTATGTTACAATGAGATCCCTGAAGTGATGGATCCATATTCCAGTAGTGGCCAATGTTCAGTAAACTTTATTTTACTGAACCTGAGCAGACAATGTATCCCTAGATACATGATCGACAAAGTTTCTAGAAGCCACACATGCTCATTCATCACATTGTCTGCGCTGTGTTTTACAGATAATGCTGTATGCTTCCGACCATGAGGTGTTAACAGGATTGAGCTTCTGTTCCTCTCCTCCTGAGAAGAAAACTGTTATAAATATGAAGGAGGCTTGCAAATAGTTTGTACCTTGCAGTAGATGCTGGATGTTGTGAAGGGCTTTTAGAGCATAAGGCTGTTTTTTTTTTTTTTTTTTATTTATTTATTATTTTTTTGGTTAGGCTGCTCCTAATGTTCCTGTTATTTCTCTAATGGATTTTTGTTATTGCAGCCTAAGAACAGCATGTTTCATTTTATCAAGAGCTCCTTCGAAACATAGTTTTTGCACACATGCACGTTTCAAAAAGCAATTGCTATGAAATCTGATTTTTTAGTCGTTTAATTGATTTAATTGAAAGAAATACTGGCGTAATATCCCACATCCACCCATGAAACAGCCTTTGATTTGACTGCCCAATCACTTTTGACCCCTCTGAAAATAGGACACTATGTATAAAAGTGGATGACAGTCTTCACTTCAGACCTGTATTAATACATAGGTGCAACTTTGTTTCAGTTGTTCAACAACTGCTATAACACAGAATGTGTCAATGTCCAAAGCACAGACTGTAAAATAAAAAAGCGGACGCTATGACAGCTCTGCAAAGCATGTGGAGCTATAAAAACAGGATGTGACATCATAATGATTGACAGTCGCCATTGTCTCTGTGAAGTGGTTTTGTGGGTCCACTGTCAAAACATAAATACATAGATATATCTCTATAAGATAAGATAAAATAAGATAAGAATACTTTATTGATCCATTGAGCTGTTGTATAATCTGATGGCAGTGGACACAAAGGAGCGTCTGAAGTGTTCAGTTCTGCACCAGGGTGGGATGATCCGCTGGCTGAATGAGCTGCCCATCAGCCACAGCTCATTGTGCAGAGGGTGAGAGGGATTGTCCAGTATTGGACAGATTTTGTCCTTCACCCTCCTCTCAGCCACTGTTTCTAAGCAGTCCAAGTTCAATCCCACCATGGAAACGGTGGCTGGGAGGAGGCTGAATCTAACTCTTTGGTAATTGTGTATGAACACTACAAGCGGAAATAAGTTTACTGGAAGTAAGTTGAGTCAACTTCAGTTGGGGCATAGATCGAGAATAACACATAATACGTTTGAATGACAAGAATAACCAATATATTAAAAAACAAACGGTCAACAAATGATTCATTCATTTTCTGTATTCGCTTGTCCTCCGGGCATCACGAGGGGGCTGGAGCCTGTCCCAGCTGTCATTGGGTGATAGACGGGCTACACCCTGGACAGGTCTCCAGTCTATCTCAGGGCTAACACATTCACACTGATGGAAAATTTAGAATCAATTAATTAACAAATAAACCTAACAAGCTTGTCTTTTAGGGCTGGGCAATACTGGGAAGTTTAGTATCAATCCGATACCAAGTAAATACTGGGTAGTATCACCGATACCAATGCCTTTTCTTGAAATGTCATGATCATTACTTTCTCTGAAAATAACTTCGTAATTTTGCCTTGCAAATGAACCGGGTTTTATTCACTAATTACAATATATAACTATTTAATAGTATAAAATTTAAATAATGCCCCTTTCACTACACGCAATTGTTTCAGAAAAAAAGTGCAAAATAAAAAAAAGAACAATATAACAAAAATATAAATATGACAATGTCATCAACACAACAACAATGAAAAATAAAGTCAGTAACAGTAGTCAGTTGAGCAAAATAAGTAAACAAAAGCAAAAATAATAAAAAAAATTGGTCAGAGGGAAATGTTGGCTCATTAATTTTCTACCACAGAAGTGAGTCTGTATCCCGTGTAGTTGTCTTCTCTTCCAAGTACCGACACATTTCAATAATGGCATCAGTTCCAACTGTACTATGCTGCTGTGATACTAGGATTTGAGTGTCAAACTCTATCCATATCCCACCTTTTACTACAGGTATGGATGGATGGAGTTCCTGCCGTGCACAGACTTGAAGAGAAGCTGTGCTCGCATGAACTCTGTGACGAGTACGTCAGTGCATTTACATGCACGTGAAACAAACAAATTATTGCCTTAATCGGACTACAACAGGAGAACTTAAGTGCATGTAAACACGTTACTCCACAGGTGTCGAATTTGGCGCGCAGTGTAATTATATTTGATCCGTGAGACCATATGACTACTAGTGCTGGCCCGCTGGTGGTATACAGCGCATGTACAGCACACAGGACCCGTTAACCCTCCCCTGGCACAGCGCTACACCTCCCAAAAATGGAGAAAAGAAAGGCAGAAAACAGGAGCTTTCCAGACAGGCAGGAGGCAGAATATCTGTTTACAGAAAATATAAGGCGTTGAGACAAAATACAATTGATAAGTACATTAGCAATGAAAAGAATGAAGTATTAAAAAACACAAAGAAATGTGACACCTCGTTTAAGTCCCTTGCTGAGTATGTAGAGGGGGACATATAAAAAAGACACAAGAAATTTTTCCTTTTCTATTATTATTAAATCCATTGCATGCAAACCCCAAAACATAAGTAAAAAATGCTTTATGTGGCTATACTTTTTGTATAAACAAATGCACAAAAAAATATTCTGGCACACGACTTTGTGTGTTTATTACATATTGGCCCGCTATGAATTTGAGTTTGACATTCCTGCGTTACTCCGATTAAAATCAGAGTTCTCTTTAACCGATTAAGACACCCAGATAATGCGACTGGAATTTGGTTTTCTCTGCCATGTATATGTCTTAATCGCAGTATTGATTGGATAATGCATGTGCGCTTGTTCCAAAACCGCTGCGCTGGCATGTGACCCCAGAAGAAAAACATCCAAGAAAGCTGGTCGCAGAAGAAGAAGGTAAACACAGCCACTAGAAGAACCAACTAAGGGATAGCACCGATCTTACCTGCACCAGAAGTAGCGCAAACATTACGTGAGAGATTAAAAAAATGCACTATTATTCCCATGGTTGTTGTTTGAAATGCCAGTCTGACGACTCTTTTAATATATGACATAATAGGTCGACCTATTAAAACACTTAAAACACATAATACATAACAACACACTAGTCCGTTTACTCACTTGGTCCAGGAGTACAGCATCAGGAGCAACCAGTTTCTGGAATACCTTCAACTCAAATCATCAATTCAAGCAAAATACAATATCAAAACCATTAACTTAGATTTACCCCCGCCAATTTTGAACCTGATTAACATCCATACAAAAAAGAAAGTCCTTTCAAGAATATATCAAATCTTTTTACAATCTGACACAACTCTATCCATACCTACATCAAAATGGGAAAAAGATCTGGCAATTGTTTACCGATGCTGACTTCTAGAACCACATCTGCAGAAACATTTACTCCATGTCTAGAAATGCACATCTACAACTTATACAATATAAAATAATTCACAGGACTCACTACACAGGACAGAAACTGGCAAAAATGGGATCCACATCAGAAATCTGCACAAACTGCATGCAAAATAAACCAGACACTTACCTTCACGCATTCTGGCACTGCACACCTGTCAAACAATTCTGGAGCAAGGTCACTGAATCACTTTCTGTTTTCTTGGGTTGCCATATCCCCCTGTCTCCCTCCCTCTGCTTACTTGGTGACACCTCTGCGTCAAACCTGACAACCTCAAACAATAAACTCCTACTGGTGGCCCTAACCATCGCCAAGAAAACTACCCTCATGAACTGGAAGACCAAACACAACATAACAAACAAAACATTTTTTTTTCTCCTTCCACTGCCTCTCTCCAGTAATTCCTTGCTGTCATTATTGATAATTTTATTTCCATTATTATTGTTGTTATTATTATTATTATTACAATAACCAACTAACCCTATAGCAAATGAGGAGGAGGAGGAAGAACGACAGATATAAATATGATGGTTACTATTACTATGACTATATTTGCTCCCTGCTAATATTAAGGCCTCGGGTCCCTGTGGGGCCTCTTGCTTGGGGTCTCTTCGCTCCTCCCGGCCTCTGGCCGTTCCCCTCTCTGCTCTGGACGACTCACATGCAAACAGCAAACATGGCAACCTCCATCTTGTTTTTAATGCATCAAACACGCCCTGTTTTTAATGCACTACATTCATTCACAAAAACAAACATGCAACAACAGCAACTACAAACAAAAAAAAACACAAGCCCTGGGGGACAGGGGCTGGAGGGTGCAGGGACCCTCAGGCTGGTTCCCAGCAGGGGCCCGAGACACCACATTAAAATGAATAAAAATAGACTGAATAAATAAATCAGTGTCTTCAGATTTCTGCTGAAGATCAGATTTATCTTCCCTATCCTTCCTCCTCCCCCTCAACTATCTCTCACTATCCTTCACTATAGTAATTATTATCACTATAATTATTAATTGTTTTGTATGTCTGTTGGTTTTGTTTGTCCTATTATTTATTAGATTCTTTTTATAATACTTTTTAATGGAAGCATTGTTTTACTTCATATGTTCATTATTGTTATTCCTGTATTATTGTATTAAATGGTAAACATACAAATTATGATAGGTCTCACACACACATCCGCGCGCACGCACACACACACGTTTGTATGGCCATCTTTATGAGGACACTCATTGGCATAATGCATTCCCTAGCCCCTTACCCTAACCCTAACCATCTCAACTAAATGTCTAACCCTAACCCTAACACTAACCCTAACCATAACCTAATTGTAACCTTTACCCTAAAACAGAGTTTTAACGTTCAAAACAGCCAAAAAATGAGGCCAAAAAAGTGAGGACCAGCCAAAATGCCCCCACTTTACACAAATGTCCTCAATCTGATGGAATAAAACTTAAACTGGTTCTCAGAAAGATAGCTGTACACAAACACACACACACACACAAATACCCATTGTTCATATCTTCTTTGTTGTTCACATCTGTATTGTATGTACTGTATGTAATGAGCCGTATTAACACGGTATTAGTCCGCTGAAAAGACACATATCGCCACCTAGTGTGGAGGAGGAGAACATGTTCCCGTGGGAGGAAGCCTGAGTACCCAGGGAGCACCCATGCATACGCAGGGAGAACAAAGGGAGAAAGTGCCCACTCAGCCAATGAATAAAATAAAAGGAATGAATCCTGAGGTTGATATAGTTCATATTTCATTATTTTGCCAAGGGTATGTATTTTATTTATTTATTTACTTAATTTCCGTATCGATTTTACCGCAAAGGAGAGTTTAGCTGTGGGTGATGTGTTATTCAAAACACTGTAATAGTCGCAAGCTACACTATATTTTTAATGGAATGAAAATCTATAAAGACATTAGAGGAAAAAGAAAAAGACTAGTCCCCGAGTCTGTTCTCTGGTTGTGCAACACTCAACAGTGTTGCACAACTAGTTCTTTGTGGTCTTTGAGCCGATGCAGTAACAGTAATGCTGTGCCGCCTGCTGAATGTTGTGCACTCAGCTGTGTGCCAGTACAACCTTTAGACCTGTTTGTGTTTGTTCCGTTGTCCTTATGCGGCAAAAAGAACATTTAACGCCTCTTTAGGCTGCAACAGACATTGTAGTAATACAGACTCCTCACTAACTGAATATGAACCCAAAATACAACACCAGAACATGGTGTTTTCTGAATAATTAAAGATCCCCATAGTCTTTTACTTAAAAGACACAACGCAAGCCAAAATATAGCAGCATGAAAATGCTGATATTATCACTACTGTTCCTTTCATTCTGGGAGTATTTTACAGGCTAACATGGTTTTGAAGATCTACAAACATGACCTTGCTAATTGGATTACAGCATTAGCATGGCTGGAACTGTTGAAATGATGAGCTTGATGATGAGCTTGATATACTTGTTAAAATCCCCTTTAAGAAGGGAGCACAGGCAGGAGGGTTCGGAGGGTGTGGGGGTGGTGGTGGTGGGATGAATCCTTTATGTAAGATCAAAGTTCTGCATCAATAAAGCGCCATTTTCCTTTTCGTAGGGCTTAATTTATATCAAAGACGCATTAAAATACACTTTGAATAGCATACCTTTGTTCTGCATCAAGAACAAAGGATTACATCAGGCAATCTGGGCATGATCTTCATTCAAAAATTAGTCTGTTTTTATTCCAGAAGTTTTTTTTTTATTATTATTTTTGTAATTCCAAAGAGCCTTGATAAGTAGGAGACGCATTAAATCTTGATCTTTATGTTTGTATTACTTAATGTGAGGAGTGCGCTCACCTTCAGCACATCACACTCCTTTGATGTCTCACCGTTCAATGTCCCCAAGGAGGGAAGCTGTTTATTTCAAGCTTTTTCATAAGAATGCAAGGCAGTGGAAATTAATTGTATCATAACCTTGAGGGGTTTGACCACTTAAGGATGATGTTGATATCTTATGAAAGCATGTGGTATCAGACCTGGATGGGACTGGTTCCATTATTCATTTTGACAGCCATGTATTAATCTTAGTCACATTTGTGTGATTTTTATCAGTTTTAGTCAATGAAAGGACGTTGCATCTTTATTAAATTTAGTCAAACTGCTAACAACATACATTTTGGCAGCTGTTTTATTTTCTAATGCAAAATGAGTTCAATAAACACAGATGTTCAAAAGCAGTGCAACAGGCTGAACACATATTCCATATTCTGCAATTAGCAATTGGTACAGTACTTAGTGACACTAATTTATCTTGATGGTCAGCTTATTTGCCACAATGGAAGCTGCATAAATATCATATCATTTAAATTTTGTATTCTTCTGAGTTAATTAGTTGCCACAGGGTATGCATTATTACACAGGAAAAGATGTTACAATCCCTTATGCCAAAATCTGAGGCAAAACACAGTTAGAAGCCCAGTCCAACTGAAAAACTGACCAGCAGTCTAGCAGTCAGCTACCAACTAGCAACCAACAAGAAGACACCAGTTAACTTGCCTACCCAAAAGCAGTAGGTCCACATAACCCCGTCCCCCAGCAGAGTGTGTGTGGGAAATGTCACATTTCAGCCTGTAGGAGGGGTTTTCGGTAAGAAGTGATAGGATCTGCGACTATGTGTCAACCAACACTTCTCCCTTGTGCCAAGATTCGGGGCAAGACACATTTGGAAGCCCAGTCCAGCCAAAAAAAAAAAACAAAAAACAAAAACAAACGACAAGCAAGCTAGCCGTCAGCTACCAACTAGCAACCAACAAGCAGACACCAGCTAAGTAGCCTAGTCATACTTCATTGGGGTTTTCAAGTGGGGACCTCCGTTCACTGATGTTTCATTGAGTTAGGCCCATGACACCTCAAGAAGGCTTAACAGTGAGTTCCAGCATCCTGGAGTCACCCCCCTCAATGCAGCCACCACGCAACTGTGTGACTTTCAACCAAGAGATTAGCTTAGCCCTACTACTAACTACTGAAACAACTCAGCTGCCCTTGTAGGGCTTGTAGCAGCTTGCTAGTTTTGGTAGCTACCATCAACTTTCTGAGATCAGATAGGCAAACATTCTTTATCCAATCACATGAGAGGGATGCACATTTTGAAAGGCAGTCAGCCTGTATGAAGAGCTCATGCATTTTCAATGTCTGATATAATAACATTCTAGTTCCTTTCGGTCTCATTAACATATCCTCATAATTTTTATCACCAGATATTAGTTTAACAAAGCCGATGCAAAACATACAAAACAAAAACATATTTTCTGTGACTCAGACAAGGCGTTGACAAGCTAAAACTGATACTGGACTGTTCTCCAATCTTCTAATGTACGGTTTGGGCAACTCAGGTTTAGGCAACTATTAGGTCAACGGGAGCTTGGCAAATATTCATGGTCCACGAAGGTTAAATCCCAGCGTAACAAATAGTCCACCCAGAAAATGCTTTAGGTTCTGCTTAAAAGAAATTCCATTTGTCATCCGTGGTGGCATGTCATTTCTCAGGATCAGCATTGAATGTTTGAAGAATACATTTCAGCCCGAGTTTCCATCATGAACACAGTCTGCGCAGACTGGAAGTAGAACGGGACAGGAGGGAAAACTCTAGGACCAACACCAGCAGGTTTCAAGCAGCTGATTTATCCACTCTCTGGATGGGCGAAATCAAATGGGATTATGGTGTAGATGGATGCGGCCATGGGGGGTAGAGATCCACTGTGCATGTCACCAAGACATAGTTGATGACACTGCATATATTAGGAGCTCCCAGTGTGGAACCAGGACTTCTAGTGGTCTTTACAGTTCAGATATCTTACAGTTGTTTTCAAATGTATATAGGATGATGTAACCACAGTTGTTTCTGTCCTTGGACTCATTCTTAACTAAAATTAACTGTTTGAGTGAAATGAGAATGTATGGATAGCCAAGTGATTTGGTACAGGTATTCATTGTGACTTCATAGATGCTTGCACCCTTTTACCTCCATCATTGGGTCATAGAAGTGTTTTTTGCCCATGTAACGTTCTGGACTAACGTCATTGATCACTGCTGTATCTACATTTATCCTCACAGAGCTGTGTCAGCTTCACATAACATTATTGATTCATAATCCAAACACTTCTAGATCTGAATTGCCTCATTATACAACAGGGGAGCTGGAAAGGAGTGAACAATATGACCTTCGATAGGCAGGAAGTATAAAGAATCTTCTCATGAATGTTTTATATGTACTCATTGCTTTGTATGTGCTGTGAGTTCATCTCTCAGTGCTAAATTAAAGGCACTGAAAAAACAGCATGTTCTGATTTCTTATTTTTCAATGGAATCTTTCACTACACACCAAATACAGAAGCAAGACACTGAAACCCCCAAGTTTCTTCCCGTGCCTGGTAGGGGTTGTTTGGCCAGTTGTATAGCAACAGTGGCATGGATCGTGTCATCGCATGGAGATTCCTTGTCCGCTGAGGGAGGGATGAAAGCTCACAGAGTCCCAAAGACGGGCACAGACATACTGTGGTCAGTATGAACCAGGTCTCCAAAACCCTTCTTACGACCAA
Source organism: Mugil cephalus (assembly GCF_022458985.1). Classification (NCBI taxonomy): domain Eukaryota; kingdom Metazoa; phylum Chordata; class Actinopteri; order Mugiliformes; family Mugilidae; genus Mugil; species Mugil cephalus. The sequence continues at coordinate 21,465,598 of NC_061787.1, forward strand.
AGACCTCACGTTCCCCGTGAATACAGACGGCAACGCCAACCCTAACATCCCACTCCGCTCCTCCACCACCAACTCCGGTCTGGCATCTACAGCACCCCCTTCGAAGCCCAGCGGGAATCCCAGGTCTCACCTCCGGCAGCCCAGGGGACGCAGCCAGCACTAGCAGCTGATCTCAGGTTCCAGGCAGCCATTGTCTGGAAAGGATTCTTAACAATGACATTTTACTAACCCTTAATGTTTCATAGGATATTTTTGTTAAACCCCTTTAAACCTCAAAGTTACTCTTTCATTTCATCCCAGTAGTTTCATTTTAAATCCAATGTGATGGCATGCAGAGCCCAAATGATGAAGATTGTAAGATTGTGCCAATCCAAATATTTCTGGGCCTCTACCATTTTTTTTTCTTTCTTTTCTTTTAAGTTTAGTCTAACTATCTAGTCTAGGTTAGGGAAAATCAGCTAGTGGTGTTGTGTTCCAAATCCAATCATCCTGAACCTCTGCAGCTTCCTTTAGGACATTAAGTCATTAAGTCACACAAATTCTTTTAAAGTGTTTACATATCACACATTTAGAGATGTCATTAAGATACGGACAACATCACAAAATATCAGCACCATTTTTGGTGTGATCAGCGGCTTCAACTTCCCGACACTTCAGCTTCCAAACTCCCACGTAGGGGGAGCTATTTTTAACACTGTGTTAAAATATCCCTTCTAGGGCAAATTAGTGTCAGTTGCTAATGATAGCATGGAGATGAGGCACTGGGCAGGAGTGTGTGTGTGTCTGTGGTTTCTCCTATAGTGGGAGGCCAGTGAAAGACATTAATCAATAACACATTAATAGAAAAGCATTGTGCGGCAGCTGTGCACACCATCCATCACCGTGACTTCTCTTTTCTCCTGCGTGCGTCTTATCTTCCCTGCAGACTGACTAGGGAGACTGAAAAGCTTCAAAGAAAAAAATGCGTGGAGGAGTGTGTGCGTGAGAGCGATGCCTGCAGCGACAGGAGAAAACGACAAGCAGGTAGATAGAGTTAATTCCTTGGAGGGTCTGAATTGATGCTGACTGCAGGAAATGAAATGCGTGTGAAACTCATACGCTGGAGAGGAGCTGGCTCGCTGCTGTCAGGCAGACAGGCGTGTGGCGGACCCACACCCAAACGCACTACAAACACCTCACATTTAAGTGCAGACACGCACGTGCACACACACACACGCTACACACAGACCACACACATAAAGAGATCTTCAAACTTGTACTCCTGTTCTTCCCAGCTCACTGAGGGCACAGTGAGATGAAACGTTCTCCCAAAAAGCTTTCATCATGAAGGTGTGTGTGTGTGTGTGTGTGTGTGTGTGTGCGGAGTCTATTAAAAACCCAGAAAGGTTCTCTCCGGCAAACTGTTGGTGGAGTTGGATGGCCGACCCTCCCAGCAGCAACAGAGAGGGTTTGTGATCTCTGAAGAGCCCTCCTTCCTCCCAGTGCTGCCTTAATGATATGGGTCAACTCTTGGCAGGTATGCGGGAACTTTAGCCAGGAGGACCCCACTCATGACTCTACTGTGGTTATTAGCAATGTCGTTGTTGCACTTTTGTTATCTTTTGAAAATGAAATGAAATGTTAATATGGGCATAATTGATTCTGGTGTGTATTTTTAAAATGGTTAATCTGTAGAAGCACAGAGTTGCTTTTGGTCGTACACCCACTGAGCCTTTTTTATTATTAACACACTTGCTTATCGTGCTAGTATACGGCATCAAACTGTGCAATGACTAGAAGAAGGCAGGTCAGGTTCTTTAATTATTTCAACATCACGATGAGGAAAATGAGTGATCACAGAGAATGTGACCATAACGTAATTGTTGTTTCCAGATGGGCTTGTGTGAGTATTTCCCCGAGTCTCTGGGCCCACCAGTCGCGTTTTGAAATGGTAATGCACGGTGTAGTCTGTAGGTGGTGTAGCAGGCGATACATTTTATTTTTTTATTTTTTTTTTGCTTAAATAACTTAATCAGCCTCAATACTGATCAAAACTTGTAAATATTAAAAAATATATGTATATATTTTATAACCCTTTGAATGCCGTTTAAAAAAAATGTCACCACCGTGGGGAAAAATCAACACAAAAGGACATATTTTCAATATAAAAAATGATTGGAAACAGGAGATTTTTTTTTACCTGTTTATCACAGTCACAGTCACATGTCACATCACATGTCAAAGATTACTGTCATCATAGACTTTAATGCATATTTAGTTTTTGTACAGCATCAAATTTTCATCAAAACACTGTTTGAATCACACTAAATAACATTACATTTTAAAATTCTAATCATATTTCCTGTTCAGAAGGGCTGAAATTTGGCAAATTATCTGTTGACTACCACCATTTACCCATTACATAAGCCTGTTATAAAAACAAAAGCTTAGATTCTATATTTGATATATGGAGTTTATGGGCGTTTCCACACACACACACGCACACACACATTAATGCGTGTGTGTGTGTGTGCGTATGCGTGCGTGTGGATACAGCCAAAAAATCTAAACATGCACCCCAGATCTTAGAACTACAGAGTCTGCATATAGTGGAGTGAAAAGGTGTTGGGCCCCTTCCTGATTACTTAAATATTAGTCAAAGGTAATACGAGTAAACACAAAATACAGTTTTTAAATGAAGGTTTTTATTATTAAGGGGAAAAAATCCAAACCTACATAGCCCCGTGTGAAAAAGTGAGGGTCCAGTCAACTGTTCATAGTTTTACATGTTAATACATGTTAATACAGTCTTATGCATATTACCAGCCTTCCTTCACCTTTTGCACTGTTGATTTTGTTGGTGTGTTATGTTGATGTCTGGTTAGTTTGTGTACAAGCTGTGGGGCACTTGTATTTCCCCCAGGGGTTGCATAAAGTATTGCTTATTCTATTCTATTGTAAACCTTGGAGGTTACTCTTAGAGTAACACCTTGTTTTTTTCTATCTTTACAAACATTCTGTTAGCTAGACAAAAAAAAAAAAAAAAAAAAACTAGTACAGTGACTATTGTCACTGAAGGACTGCGCTAGGACTGAGAAATGGACATGGGGGATATTTTAATTGCCCTCGGTCATAGACATTTCACATGTTGTCTTGCAGTGCTTACACAATTCCGCATTTTGGGGGCACGGACTATTTGTATGAGAAAGGAATTTAGTTAGACTGTTCAACAAAAGCTCTGCCATTGTTTACCACTTCTTGTTTTGACTGAAAGTTGAGTTTTGAGAATTTTTTAATACTTTAGAAAAACAATCTTCAATTTTGTCAGAGAACAAATGAAAATAAATGACTGATCAACAGCAGAAAAAGCATGAACCCATTGCTCACCCCACTTTCATGGTGCAGACTACTGACTGTCTCACCTCAAGCTTTTTCAGCATGGTTTAATGTCAGATAAACAGGACTAAATGTGTTACACGAATACATGAATTTTATTAACTAGACTATGGAAAATTAGGACATACATTAAATCAGTGACAGAGAGACATATAGCCACAGGCATGCACCAACCCAGTTTGAGGGAGACTGCATATTTCGAGCTGATTTTCAGCTTGTTGCTGTCTCGACTTGTGTTTCTCCCTGTATTTGAACATAAAGTTGAACAACTGGTGATAAAAATTATCAAAGTTACTGGCCCTGGCATCCTGGTGCCCCGATGGAAGCCCGCTGGTGTGGCCATGGATGTTGAGCAGCGGTGGCTCAACGAAGGTCAGCTACTGTGGCTGCAGATGTTGTGCAGTGGGGGCCCGGGCATCCCGTTGCCATATGCCCCCATGTAAGATAGCTGAAGTGGCTGTGGGCATCCCAGTGCCCGCTGACCCAGTGAGAGCAAGCTCCTGGTAATGTTGGAGAAAGACGGAGGAGGCTGGCATCCCGGTGCCAGGTTTCAGGTTGAGGGCTGATGTGAATGAGCGGCTGTTGCAGATGAAACGGATGGTGCTCCAGTGATGGAGACTCTGGGAAAAGCTTGCTATTGTGGTGTCTGGCACCGGGATGCCAGGGCCCCCGCTGTACAACATCCACAGCCATATCAGCTGGCTTTCGCCGAGAATCTGCCATCGGGATGCCAGCCCCCATTTGGCGCCAAGATGCTACCCACTCTCTACCAAGGAGCCCTTCCCCTAGGTACCCCCAGTCTCGCTTACCAAATTTTACTATCCCACAGGGCATCGCCCACTTATACTCTCGCCTTGGTTAATCCTCCCTTCCACCATCCTACCTCTCTTATCTCCTGCCCCTCTCCACCTCCCACCAGTCGGCATAAACAATTATACATGGCAATTATATTGTTCTCGCACTTCTTCTCTTGCCTTTCCTTCATCTACATCCAACAGACAGATTTCAGGAATGTCAAGAAGAGCTTTCTTATCAAAAGGGAAGATCAGCTTCTGAGTCTAGGGAATTTACACCCACAGAATTTGCATTTGCCTGTACCCTTTGCAGGGAAGTTCTGTCCTCTCATTTTCCTACCTGCAATCAGATGACTACTTATCCATAATCCTCAATCTGGCCCGCCACCTTTGCGGTAACTGTTGCTAATACCATGTCCATTTCGCATCAGAAACTGCTACCTGTCTGCATCAGTTAAATGAGGACACTTATCTTTGCTGCCTTAGCTGCTTCACCATGCTCTTTACTTGGAGCCCCATCTCATCCAGCCTCTTTTTGATCGCCCCGCCCACCCTCAACAGGAGGCTCCGCCTCTACCTCCAAAGCCAGCTTCAGCATCCACAGCCTTCCTTCCTCCTGCTAGTGGCATGTGTAAAAAACTGGCATGGGGTTTGTCACTTTGCTGTGCTGTCAGACTCACCTTCAGCTGTAAAAGCAGTCAAAAACTCTTCGTCACATGTCATAAACACTTTGCTGGATCCTGTCTAACAATTCCTCATCCATCTTCTGGATGAATTCCTGAATCGGAATCAGAAAGAACTTTATTTATCCTCGAGGGGCAATTAGAATGTCCTCACCCTTCCTTCATCAACACCAGCCCAGAGCTGAAAACCAAGGGCCCATCCATGTCCCTTGAGTTTCTCAGCATAATCCTCGATATTGTCCAGTTCCGAGATTCTTTGCCAATGGAGAAGCTTCACCATATTATCCTTCTGATATCTGATTTCCTCATCACCCCAAGCTGCACCAAACATCAATTTCTTTCTCTCCTGGACCACCTTGCACTCGCACCCTTCATCTGCTGTCATGGCCTCATCAACCAGCCCAGTCTTCATGGCCTGGAGTGCTGTGGAGCTCCATAAATTACATCTGCCCCAGTCATCATGGCCTCCTGCTGTTGTCCACTCCTACCTGGATGAACAATTCACCAATCTGTCATGATTCCTGTTATACTCACAAACTGTCACATAAGATCATCAGCTATGTGTTATGTTTAGGGATGCACGATAACTTTTTTTTAAAACCGATACTGATAACCTATAACTTTCTACTTCAAAAGACAGATAACTGATAACCAATAACATACCTGGAGATAAGACTATGAACAAACAGTTTTGACTCTTAAAAGGAACATATTTATTTTTTTAGATGAAAAACTATTAGCAAGCAAACATTTGCTAAAAGATCAGGGTCAAACAAAACTATTTGATATTTCAAATGAACATCAGCAAATAAAGGCCTCTAGACTTGAAATACTTTAAGTGCATCAAGTTTAAAAGTAAATCAAGTGAAAAAATGTGAAAAGGTGCATTCCACAAGTTGTAAAAAATAAATAATGCACTGACACACGTTACAATCAACCATTTCTATGCTAGCTCTATGCTGTTTCTCCGTCCTCGTGGTATTTTCTTTAAACATTTATTGCACTCAGCCAGCAAATTGTCTTCCTCGGAAACTTTAAAAAACTCCCACACTACTGCTGCCATCTTGTATATTTGCAAACATATGCACCTTGTGATGCATTCATGTGGTAGCGGAAATTCCCCTTTCCTGGTTTGTGAGTCTTTTCCCCGACCTTTTTATGTTTATGTTTCTATAATTTATGTGTAAGATCTGGGGAAATGAGTAAAATACTGTGGATAAGACGATCAGTCAGCTACTATCAAAATCTATCCCATTGTAGTTGCTGCTACCTTGTGGGGTCACAGATGGTGCCGCCAATCCATCCTCATCCACTCAGATATTATAGCGGTTGTCGACATCATAATAATAATAATAATGCATTGGTTTTAAACTGCACTTACAAAGCGCTTACAGCTGTAGCTGTATGTAGGGATGTCACGATTACAGTTTTCCTTAGTACGATTATTGTCAGAGAATTTATGCTGATATTACGATAATCACGATTATTATGCGTTGATTGATTTCACAAATCTGTCATAATTATGTAAAATCACATGAACACTCCTTAAAGGTCTTAAAGTTTCCTTTATTTCTATCTTTTGATGCCAAAATATAATTATATTACTAATTATATGATCCAATATTTGTATTTGTACACACATACACCCGAGCAAAAGAAAACCACTCGATGAAACGTCGGATAATTTAACGTGTAGTGTCGGTCACCAACATCATGTGATATTGTCAACAGACCAGCGTGTAGTGAGAACGCCAGTGCTCAAAAGATGAGATTATAAACAGAAACGGACATGAGGTGTAAAACTTCTGGGCCACAATAACCTCGTTCTTTATTGATAAACCGAGTGTCGTCCAGTGGATCAAGACACATAAGGAAGTTTACAAAGTGACCGGTGGTAACCAGTAGAATAAGAACCCCAAAGAGTAGATACTGAGCAAGATAGTTATCTGTCGTTCACCTTAGTAGTTGCAAGTACCCGAGAGACATGCCGGAGACATGCAGCAGTGGTGTATTTGCGTCAATAAAAAAATCGTAGGGGCAGTTACTAGGAATTAGGAATGGCGACCCGCCACTCCTAAATGAATGTAGAGGAAGTTCTGAAGAAGCTAAGAACTGAAGAAGCTACTCAGATGAGTGGCGGAACGTCTTCAATAATCCTACAAGTCCAGTTGACCTTATTCAACGCTTTTTGGAGTACCATAACCTGGATGACTGAGAAGCTTCACCCAAACCATTCAAGTCTTTCTCAGTGACATCTCATTCATCTCTAAGCCATTAACTGGCAGCCCATGCCCAACTCGAAGTCACCCCCAGATTTCCCTGCTCCTCAGGGGTCTTTCACGGCAAGAACCAGCCTCTTATTCTCGCCGCCTTCCTCTAACCCTGTCTTGCAGACCTGTCCTACTTCACAAATAATACCATCACAAACGTTCCAAAACCAACCAGTTCGCCCACCAACGCCAATCTTGTAGTGTAATATTTAATCCGAATTTAACCCCTTCCTAATCCTCAGCAAATACTGACATTACCGTGTGACGGAGCGTCTTTGAGCGCACCGTCATACCCCGACTGGCGCTCTCTCTCTTCCTCTCTCTCGCTCGGCCTCGGCCGGAGAGTGTCGGTATCGGGACGCCCTCAGCGCATTCATTTTGCATGTGGGGCCATGTTCTCTTTCTGTGGTCTTGCTTACCCACAAACTGTTAATTTATTAACTCCGTTTTCTGCTGTAGGAGTCCGAAGGTGCACACTCAGCGCCTACGCATCACACACACATGCTGCTGTCGCCGGCATTTGCACCTGGGTCTCGGGCCAAGTCGAGGCACTTCCTGGTCACGCTGTAAATAGTGCTTCGTGGCGCGCTTCGGATGGTCATGTGATGGACTATACCATTATGGTTTATTCATGTAATATTTTGTGATTTGTTGTGTTTTGGTCGAATAAGGGAATCACTGTATGAATTTTGTGCCGGCGTTAACATTACAATTTACATCACATCTGGGGTGTACTGTTAAATAATTTGTGTTTAATAAAAAATATTTAATAAAATAAAAATAATGTGTGCCCCACTCACACCCACCACCATTAAAATCGTAACAGTAATTAAAAGTACAACGCAGGCGATGCAATTTATAAATATAAAACAATGTGTGTTTTAATTGTGGAAATTTAAACAAATTATAAACGTAAAACAATGTGTGTTTCATTCCCCAAAGTCGTTTGGTCCAGAAAGCTCTTTCAATCAGTGGGGCTTCCGGCATCTCAGCCTCTGTGTCGGCACCAATGGTTGGCAATGACACAGAGGCTGACTCGCGACCTGCAGTGTACTGGTTCACTTGGCGTACGAATCCGTAACTGATCCGTTCACGAACTGACAAGAGTCAGTGAGCCCTAACTTCCCCAAATTTTGAGCCAGAAAAACAAACAAAACTGTAAATTGACACAAACCACTAGCTGAGTATGGATTAAACATTGTAATTTTGTTTACAAGTGTACATTTAGTAGTTTGTAGTTCTAGTCAGAGAGTGATCTTGCAGTTCTTAATTTAATTCCGATGTTTATCTCCAGGTGGTCCAGGCACAGAGAAGTCTGGTCGCTCTTAGCTCTGGTCCCTGTTGGTAAAAAGTATTAAATCCTTGTTCGTTGGCATGGGAATGTGCTTAAAAGCGTATTTTATGGCTTTATTTTATGGTCTCAGAAATCTGCAAAGGAAACAACAACAGTCCGATGAAGTGACTGTCTCAGGGGAGAAATAAAATGTTCTCCTACAACAGGCATCTCTCATCTCTCACCTCAGCCTCACAAAATGGCATCTCAGACCACCTAATCCAGTCCCTAGGTCATTGGTCCTCCCAAGCCATCCGCTCTGATCTCAAGTCCACAAGTGACCACAAGTCTGATTTATCCCGTACCAAATAATGTGGTTTTTGGGGGTCCGATGTGGCCAGGAGCCACAGGGGATTCTCTCACAAAGCTTTTCCACATCACACTCAAATTGTTTCATCATTTTATCTATACCCATCCATATTCATCCTGGTTGGAAGTGTGGTCGCTGCTAGTGAATATCCCAGTCTATCAGAATACTATTGCTGATAATATGTGTTCCCTTATGGACACAGATTATGTTCATGTAAGGGCTACTTTCAGCACAATTGTGCACCAAATCCTAAAGAAAAAGTTGTCACATACTGGTTTGACAACATGAAAATGAGTTCAGTAAACTTCAGTGGCCTCCCAAGTCACCAGATCTGAATCCAAGAGAAGAACTTATTTGGGATGTGAACGTTGGCAGAATACTTTTCTGATGGTATAGTGAGACCTGACCCATGTTTCTGTAAAAAAATGGACCCAAGCGCAGAACTCAGACCTACTAATTAGGGCTATTGGTTTTTTAAAAGGAAAAACTAAAACTTTAAGGTTGACAGACACGGAGGGGGGAGTTGAGTTGACAAAGAGGATTAACAGCAGACCGAGATGACTGAGCAGTCTTGTGGGAAGAAGAGGTGAAGGTGATCCAGTGACTGGGCTTTGGATATGAGCGGGGAATATAAATAGAGAGTGAGCAGGCATGCAGAAGGCTGAGGAAGAGTCTGATTCACAGAGAAAAAACACCAGCCACAGCTGGGGGCAAGGGAACGTTCTGGCAAAAAGTGGGAGTGGGGAAAGTTGGACTGGATATATACTACCAGTCAAAAATTTGGACACATCTCCTCATTCAGTTCAACGAGAAGGTGTGTCTAAATTTTTGACCGGTAGTGTAACTGAAGCAGCTGATGAGATGATGACAAACAGGTGTGCCAGCTGTCTTACCTTCTGTTTAGAAGCCCAGGCTAACTGAAAACAACAAGCAGGCTAACCGTCAGCTGGCCAGCTACCAACCAACAAGAAGACACCAGTTAACTAGCCTAGTCAACTGCAGTATGTGGCACATCCTTGGGATTTTCAAGTGGACACCTCCCTTCACTGATGTTTTGTTAAGTTAGTCCCACAACACCTAACTTTTAGTTAGATGAGATGATAAATACCACTTTCACTTTCAGCAAAATATCATTAACTTAACTTAATATCAAACCCTGCCACAGAGACTCATAGGTAACAAACCAAATGTATGAGAACTTCACTTATGAGAAGTTACTGACTGAACTGTTGCATTTTTGCTTGATCTGCAAAGGAACAAGAGATATGCCTGTGATGCTGTTGGCTGATTGTTATTGAATTGTAAGAACTATGAACAGAGATGACTTTAAGGCCTGACAGATTTGCTGGTTAGTTCTGACGGAACAACTGAAGGTGGCAGCATGACGACAGTGGCAGCATGACACCAACATCACTGCAAATCAGGGAGGAAGACCGTGCTCAGAGGAAAGAGTCAGACACACATCTAGCCAATGATTGAAAAGAGATAAAGACCTGGCAGCGGCTTTTCCTGCAGGCAGACCACCATCATGGTATGGATCCCAAACTGTCAATACCTCATGGGAAGACTAGCTGTTGAAGAAAATATTAAAGGATATAAACTCTTTATGATTAAATCATGTTTCTCAATGTTTCCTCCATGATAGTGTCCAGTAAGATGCATACCCAGAGCACAACATTTGTACAAGCCTATAAAATACTGGGAGAACATAATCTGGTCAGATGAGAGCAAAATTGAACTCTTTGGGTGCCATAACACACACCATGTTTAGAGGACAAAATACACTGCAAATCACCCCAAAAACACCATAACGACAGTGAAGTTTGGAGGTGGGAACATCATGATGTGGGGCTGTTTTTCTGCATATGGCCCTGGCAAACTCCATATAATTGAAGGGAGGATGAACGGAAAAATGTACCAAGACATTCTTGAGAAAAATTTGCTGCCATCTACCAGAATGATGAAGATGAAACGAGGGTGGACATTTCAGCAAGACAATGATCCCAAACACGGAGCCAAGGAAACTCTCGACTTGCTTCAGAGAAAGAAATTAAAGCGGCTAGAATGACCCAGCCAATCACCTCACTTGAATCCACTTGAAAATCAGAGTTCATAGAAGAGGCCCACAGAACCTTCAAGATTTAAAGAAGATGTGGAAGAATGGGCCAAAACCACACCTGAGCAATGCATGCAACTAGTTTCTCCATGCAGGAGGCATCTTGAAGCTGCCATTACCAACAAAGGCTTTTGTACAAAGTATTAAATAAATATCAATAAGCGTGTTCAATACTTTTTCCATCTGTTATATCACATTATTATACATAACTTAATTTCTGAACTTATCTGTTTAGGTTTCTTTCTATGTATGGATTACTTGGGTTGTTACCAACACCTGGTGAAAATGTCATGTCAACAGCACCTTTAGAAATAAGTTTACTATGAAAAATTGTGATGTGTTCAATACTTATTTTACCTGCTATATGTGCAATAGAAGACACAACATGTCAAAGAAATGCATTTTATGCTTTGTACCCATCATATAATAAACATGTTGGCCAAGGACAGTTAGTTAGTTAGTCAAGACTACGCGCCATGAAGTAATATAAAAAAAAAACACAAAATGAACACTGACAACCTGTACAGAGATTACTCATATGCTGTTAAGTTACACCAAGCTGTCTCTTCTACAAGCCTCTTCCTCGTGTCGTGCTTCACTTCCTCTCTGTGTTATATGATTATATTCCCCTTGTGTCCTGTTCCTCAGTAGTGTTTATTATCTACTTGTTGTTGTGTTTTTGTGTTTTCTTGATTTCCTGAATTTTTGTATTTTTGGATTTATTTGATTCATTTTCTTAGAAGTTCTTTTGGTGTCAACGCCATACACGTTTGTGTAGAGACAAAAAGACACTCACAGCAATCACATGTGGATCACAAGAATTCCTCGCTCATCCCATGTACTATTAAACTGCAGAATACTTTAAATTCAGCACCAGTATGCTTTTTCTTAGAATGAAAGTCAACAGCATCATCCAAAAATGGTGACTGTCCCTTGCAGTCAGACAACCTGAAGGCTTCATTTGTAATCCCACCACTGCTATCCCTCAAGCCTGAGTCTAACTGTTATTTCTCAGCACCAGCTGTGGTCGGTCAATAAAATTCAGTAATTACGAGTTCACAGAGCTGGAACCTCAGAGTAGGTTTGATCCAATCCACTCGAACAACGGCATTCTTTCCACATTTCCACATCTGGATACACTAAATCCCTGCGACAAAAGGCTGTGATAACGGTAATTGCAATTCCAAACACAATTATGGCCCTCATTTATCTCATTTTCCTGTGAGTTGTTTGCGCTCATTACACTCTCTGACTTGGAGAGGGACAGGGAGCAGATGTAAATTGAAAGCGGGCGTGCAACGAAAACGCTTGTTGCAGCAGATTCATGCTGATGGTTTCCCACCTGTGTGAGACTCCCCGAGGGTCAGACACTAACAAGACTCCAAATTGTAGCCAGTCATCCGCAGCATGAACCCTTAATGTGAGCTAGGAATATTTTAGTTGCCTTTAAAAAACACAGATGAGAGTGAAAATCATAAGAACACGGTGGGGCAAGACGATAATAGCAAAGCAGATGGGCTCAAACCAAAATATGCTGTACAATTTCAAATTAAGGTTAGTCTGCTATGACTGGATCTATTCTGGATTCATTCTGTGAGATTAGCCTATTATTTGGAAACGTCTGTGGATATAAATGTGCATTTCCATCCACAGTGCTCTCCCCAAACAGTGGGAAGAGATGTCTTAAGAGAAAAACTGCTGTCTCTGGATGTGTCCTTATACCTGTCCAACGTGTACTCTGCCTCTTCTCCAGTGACAATGAGATAGACTCCCCAAGCGATCCTCCAGAGGACAAGCGGTTACTGAAAATGAATGACTGAATCAATAGTCACAAGGCCAAGGCCAGCTGAATCAAAAACCACAGTTCCACTATTCTCATGAAGCTGTAACAAGAAAAGCTATGATTTAGCTCTTTCCACTGTTGTCTCTCAAATATGTTGTTTATGGATCAGTGGATCAATTTGAAATACTGCGGGGAATAATACAGGAGAAGCTGGAACAAGCACATGCAAAGATCTGTTTGCTCAGCCCACATACAACCGCACACATACCAGGTTTCTGATGGGTCTAAAACAAGCCACCACTACTGCTCCAAAGTATCCTAGTTGCTCTCTCTGGAACCCACACCCCAGGGAGACCAGAGATAAGAATGATTGAATGAAGGGGAGGGGAACACTGTCCACTCTCGCCATGCCGCTGAAATCAGGGGAGCTCTCTGGCTTTGATATGTTGAAGGTGCCATCGTCTGTCACATCGGCACATGGCAGATGCGATGAACCATGGCACAGCCCCTGCCCCCTTCCCCTCAAACTACATCACCCCTGGGCTGGTCACCGCACCTGTGGTGTTCTAGCTCCGCTTGAAGGGGCAGTGCAGCATACAAACAATAGTGCAGAGGCCTGGGTTCATTTCATTTCTTCTTCTACTTCTTTCAGACTTAAGGCTTACAATTAAAACTAATTATCTCATTGTTTTGCTTTTAGAATGAAATAATTGTTTTTACTGTATAAGTTAGACTGGTGAAATATACAATTAAGGAGTATTTTCTTCTGTGATTAATGAACTGTAGGCTTTACACAACCACTTATATTTGCACAGATTGACTTCTGAGTGTATGAAGAAATAACTAACATATTCTTTAGAGGTCAATGATGGCCCGTCATGAAGCAGTTTCTATGTGCAAGGACACGTGTAAAGTAAAAGAAATGAAAAAAAAAATTCTCTTTCCATCTGCTACTCTCTACATATTAATTCCATTAACATACACTGTGTCTGTTCTAGAAAACAAACTGGTCTCCTTGTATGTCCTTCATGGGTCCTTAGAGGGAAAACGACTGAGTGTCATAAGTTGGCGTATTATTCACTTGGCAAATCTGACAAGATCTCGCTTTATTGTCCATTTTAATTTTCTAACCCTTGGGCTTTGCTTTCGGGACATGGGACCACTTAGAATTATTGCAAGCATTGAGACATTTTCTATTAAAAGCACGTTGGCATCAACAGCCTTGCTTTTCTGAGTACCCACTGCGCCAAGCTGAAGAACTGCAGGAATAACTCGAGATCGAAACCGTCATGTGGTGTGCCCGCAGCGTGCATCCCACTTACCGCAGTATTAATAGGAGTGGAATACCTCAGAGGTCATAAAAATAACCCAAAAGGTCATATGCAATAGTACAAAAGTTCATCAAGTGGCATCCACAGTCCCCTGCTTAGTTCCCTGCTTGCTATTTACGTAGCGACACTGGAAAGTGAATGCATTTATTTGCAAAAAGCTGTGGGGAAATGAAGTCATGCATGCGTGTGTGTGTGTGTGTGTGTGTGTGTGTGTGTGCACGCGTCGACAATTCTCTGATGTATTTGACACACAAGCTCAGAGTTCGTTGGACTGATGCTGGAAACCAACTAACTGCTGTCAGCACTGATGGGATGGTTGGTATTAATATTTTGCAGGGACCGCACTGACAATTTCGGACAGAAATGTATCCTGTCATGCATTATAAAGACATGTTAAGTCCTTTTTATGAATTAAACATCGAAAATCAGAATTGCTTGAAATTCAAATGTCATTTTTTTTGTCAAAGAACAATATAAAGTGGTGTAAAGAAGTGTTGGCCCCCTTCCTGGTTTCTTATTTTTTTGCATATTTCTCACTCATTTATTTATTTTTTTATTGCATATTTAAGCCTATTTAAGTTTATGTTGTCGTCTTATATTTTTAATGCAGAAGGCCTATTCCTCTCTGGACAGACCCAACACCTCAGTCTTAGCTGAATGTGTAGCTGTAGCTGAACGTGACAAAGACAAAGGAGATGGTAGTGGACTTCAGAGGGAACAAGCCCCTGCCCTCTCCTGTCTTATTCGGTGCTACGGATGTGGAGATGGTACATGCGTACAAGTACCTGGGGGTCTCACTGGACAGTAAACTGTACTGGTCCACTAACACAGAGGCCATCTACAAGGAGGGCCTGAGCCAGCTTTACTTCTTGAGGAGGTTCAGGTCCTTCAATGTCTGCAACAAGATGCTGCAGATGTTCTATCAGTCTGTTGTGGCGAGCACCATCTTCTTTGCTGTGGCGTCCTGGGATGCGGGCATCAAGGCAAAGGACGCCAACAGACTGAACAAACTCATCAGGAAGGCAGAGTCTGTTGTTGGCTCTCAGCTTGTCACTCTGGAGGAGGTGGTGGTGGACAGGATGCTGGCAATCATGGACAATC
Source organism: Mugil cephalus (assembly GCF_022458985.1). Classification (NCBI taxonomy): domain Eukaryota; kingdom Metazoa; phylum Chordata; class Actinopteri; order Mugiliformes; family Mugilidae; genus Mugil; species Mugil cephalus. Next base: position 21,480,694 of record NC_061787.1, read on the forward strand.
CCTCTCACACCCTCTACAAAACACTGGATAAGCTAAAGAGCATCTTCAGCAACAGACTCATTCAACCTCACTGCTCTAAGGAACGATACAGGACATCGTTCCTCCCAACCGCAATAAGACTTTACAATTCATCTACCTCTGTCAGATCCACCATCACAAAAACTGCACTGAATCTACCTGTCACCTTTTACTATCTGTCATCTTTTACTATCTGTCACCTTTGCACTTCAAGTATATCGTACATAGTCAATACTTATATGCATATATTATACCTATACAATATATCATATTATATGCTATCTTGTGTGTGTGTGTGTATATATATACACACACACACACACACACACACACACATATATATATTTATATATATGCATTAATACATATTTACATATTATATATTGTAGTTATGTACCTATGCTCACCTGCTCACCTTGCATAGATAGTCACAAAGACTGTACTTTGTTTATTTGAAAGACTGTAAACACATCTCTTAGTGTTGGGTCTATATTGTTGGGCCTATATTGCAGCAAATGGAGGAATATAGTCAGTGATTGAGGAGAGTGAAAGTGACAAATAGGACCACTCCAGGCGATCAAATGCCTTTTCTGCGTCAAGAAATAATAAGCCACATTCACGTGGTATATCATGTGATGCACTCAGTATATGTAAGTGCCTGCGGATATTATCAGAGGCTAAACGCCCCTTGATGAATCCTGTTTGATGCAGACTAACTATTTTTCCAATTACTGCCTCAAGTCTGCTAGCTAGAACTTCAGAGAATATTTTAATGTCAGCATTTATCAGAGAGATAGGACGATGGTTGGCGCACTCCAAGGGGTCCTTACTATACTTAGGTATAACTGTGATCAGGGCTGTATTTAGGTCTCAATGAAAATAACCTTTATCAATGGCATAATTCAATGTCTCTAACCATACTGGTCCAAGTATATCCCAAAGTGCCAGATAGAGTTCCACAGGAATACCATCTATACCTGGAGTGCAACCTTTATTTGTAGCTTTGACAGCTTTAAGTAAGTCCTCTAGCATAATAGGAGAGTCAAGAGACTTTGTGTCCTCTAATGACAATGTAGGAAGTCCCAAATTACTAAAAAATTTCGTATAGCCACTTTCTGAGGGAACTAAGCCACATGTATATAGTTTTTCAAAGTACAATTTAAAGGTCTCATTTATTTCTTCCGCTGAGGTCACCATTCTACGTTTTGCACATTTGATCACTGATATAGACCTCCTAGCTTCCTGTTGTTTAAGAGTGAGTGCTAAAAGGTGACTCGGTCTGCTGCCCTCTGCATAATATTTCCGCTTGGTTATATGGATCATATATTCCTCCCTGAATCATTCAATTCTGCTTGCTTCAATTTAAGTTTTCTTTAATTTCTGAGTAACTTCTTTTGAGGTCATTCTCCAGAGCTTTACACTGCTCCTCCAGATTGGTAATCTTTTCCAACCGTGTTTTATGTAGGTGTGAACCAAACCCTATTGCATTATTTCGTAAAAACCCTTTAATGGCGGCCCAAACCACTGTTACTTCTGAAACACTATTTCTATTAACCTCTAAAAATTCTGTCAGTTTAACTCTTAGCTGTGCTAGGAATTTTTCATTCTTTAGAAGTGTGGGGTTAAATTTCCACCTAGTTGCTTTATTTTTAATTTTGCCATAATTAAAAGTGGATATGATTGGGTTGTGATCCAATAAGTGTCTGGGTAAAAATTCCACAGAGTGTACAGAGGGCAGCAGGCCAGAGGAAACAAAAATGTAATCTATTCGGGAGAACGTTTTATGTCTTGATGAAAAGAAGGTGTAATCTTTAGTGGTTGGGTTATACACCCTCCACACATGCACTCAATTTAAGTCCTTAATAAAGAGATCAAGTGCTTTTGAGGCAGAGTCCTGGTTACTCGAGACATTTGAATATGATTTATCAATATTACTGTTTAGCATAGTTCATGTTCTTAGTTCATGTCTGAACCCACATATAGTTGATAATCACTTAATTTCAATAATTGTGAGGTAACCGTGGGAAAAAAAAATCTGCTTCAAATACAAATGCTAATGAATACTATCTTTTTACCCTGGAAGGAGGTGCAGCAGTAGGCTAGGCGACCCCCATTGTTCGAACCAGTTCTTTCAACTGCAACATTAATACCACGTCTCATTAATATCATTGTACCCTTTGAGCGAGTACCATCAGCCGAGGCCACAATGGGTTTGTAAAAGCGATTTTGAACTCTGGGAACATCACTTGGCTTTAGGTGTGTTTCCTGTAGGAGCGCAATATCTATCTTCTTTCTACTAGTTTTCTTGCTTGTCTGTTACACTGCACTTCTGCTGTACATTGGTGGCAAAACCCAGAGAGACATCCGTCGCCCCTTGAAATTCACTCTCAGGATCGCCGGGTATAGAAGGAAGGAGTTGATCCCTCTCTGACGCAGCTTAGCGCGGATGCTTTTATATTCCTGCCGCTCCTGCGTTGTACCTGTGCTATAATCAGCGAAGAACTGCAGCCGGGTGCCGTCAGGGAGCATAGGATTAGCCTTTCTTGCACCCTCCAGGACTGCCTGCTGGTCGGTGTATCTCAGGGGCCTGCAGAGCATGGTCTGTGCTCTTGATGTGTTGTTGGAGTTGTTTGAGAAGATCCGATGTGCTCTGTCAATTTCAATCCGGCCGCCTTGGGAGCCCCCGATTGTACGAATCCACTTTGCTAGCATCTTCTGTAGGTATCCTCTCGGGTCCTCACCCTTCACGCCGGTGGGTAAGTTTACAAGACGCACATTATTCCTCCGGGATCTGTCTTCTAGATCATTTAGCTTCTTTCGTAGCTTTGTCATCTCCGTGAGGCAGGATCTTTTACACCAGTGTATGTGGGATAGTATGAGCTTACATTAATCCTACACATCCCAAAAGGCTCAGCTGGAGAGGCCTCAGGGAGCCACATCAAAATGTGTATCCCTGTCATGTGATTGGATAAGGGACCCTATCTGATCTCAGAAAGTTGATGTTAGTTACCAAAACTAGGAAACTGGATAGCATTTCTATGACGTTCTCCAAAAAAGCTAAAATAAGGTCAGCTGGACTTAGAATTTCTTGAAGACGTTTCACCACTCATCTGAGTAGCTTCTTCAGTTTCGAAGTTAGCTTACAGTGAGCACAGTTAACCTACAGTTAGCACACTTAACTTACATTTAGCACAGTTAGCTTACGGTTAGCATAGTTAGCCTACATTTAGTACAGCTAACCCACATGTCACACAGTTAGCACACTTAACCCACATTTAGCATAGTCAGCATATGGTTAGCAGAGTTAGCTTACGGTCAGCACAGTTAGCCTGTGTGTGACAAAGTAATGCGCGCTAGCGTGCGCGTATGTGTGTTTGTGTGTGTGTGTGACCTCCTTGCGTGTGTGTATCTGTAATTGTAATAATAAAGCTACCTGTTTTTTTCCTGTGTAGCACACTTATGCGTGTGTGTGTGGGTGAGGAGGGCACGCTTGCGCACGCATGTGTGTGTGCAACTATAATCACAAAGTTACCTGTGTGGGTGGAGAGGTGTGTGTGTTGGTGTGTGTTGTGGTAACATAAATGTATGGGACACAGGGATCAGCTGTATTAACAGCAGACAACTGATTAATGAACTGGTCTCGGCTGTGGCCCAGAGCTGTGGCTCAGGGGTTGCCATGGCAATTCACAGTGGTCGTCAGTGACAACAGAAGCGCGTGGAGCCGGGACACAGAAAAGACCTATATTTCCCCCCTTTTCACTGGTCTCACATTTAGGCTTACTGTGACAAAGCCGTAGTTCCTTTCAGAAAAATAAGCAGACCATAGGTGTTGTAAGACCTTCCTGAAGACTTTGATATGTTTTTTGTCCTTGTAGAGTAAATATTTTGGACACACTTGCGAGTTAAGACAAAGGTCCTTCTTATTTCAGAAAATCTTTGCACTGGAGTGAGTGGACCGCAGACAGGTGCTTTACCGTGAACAGATGCTCACAGTTTAAATTCTGTCTCACTGCTTTGCAGAGCACTTTGTGAGAGACACAACAAGTTTGTCTACAACTGTGGAAAAAAATCACTTGTCTAGTGTGTAAATTGTGACTGAGTCAAGTGTGGAAAGAGAAAAATTTTACACGAACACACGTTCTCTCACTCTTAGTACGAACATTCCGCACTCTATAACGAGATTTTTCGAAAAAGATCATCGTCATTGAACAGTTATTGATCGAAAACTATAAGACTTATCAAAACAAGGAGTAATACACTAATACACAAGACTAATACACATTTTAAAGTTCAAATGAAGTCCATAGGTAAAAGTATGCCTGAGCAGTAGACCTTTGAAAAACTGTCTTTTTTGGGTCCTTTTTTCGGCTGTCACATTCATTTTCAACAGGGCATTTTTCGCAGTTTTTCGTGACTTATATCGCGAAAAATTCAAATTTCAGCTTTGCCCCGAGGCCCACCTACACCAGAGAATGACACTCCTTGATGGCAGCAGCCATCCCACGCACACACAAAAACACTTTAGGAAGAATTCAAAAAACATGAAGAACAGCACACTTGTTCCCAAACTGATCAGCTTTCTGCTGTAGGGGCTAGGCCTTGGGTGTTGCCCTGTAGCCCCTAATAACGAAAAGAGGGAACTAACAAAAATTCAATCCGGGAAATTTAAAAACTAAAATTTCGATATGAACATGTTAATCAGAAGTGTTTCCAAATGATTTTCCATAACGTATCGTTTCAGATCTATTGAATTGGTTGTTTTTTTCTGCGTGTATGGAGAAATGCAGACTAACTTTAGCTGGGTGCATGACAGAATATGTCATTTTAAGATTTATAAATAACTTTAACCTGGTGAGCTCAGTGCCTGTTGTCCAAAAGCCAGATATAAAAGGAAAACTCAACCAGTTTCAAAAAAGTTCCATTAAATTAGGTGTATTTAGACCAATCAAGGCACATTAAGATCAAATGAGTCTGTTAGCATCATGAGAACCAAACATAAAAAGTCTTGCAAAGGAATCATCAATTCAGTTCAATTTTAATTTGAAATAAGCAACTGGTTACCATTCTTTCCGCCCAAACTGTATTTACGCTTACTTGTTTCTTCTAATTTAACCCTCCCACCCACACATCCACACACACACATACACACACATCTTCTCTGTATATGTAGAAAAGCACTAGTCTATAGTACTCTGTTTCCACTGCAGTGTGTTCATTCGAGGTCTTTGGGTGCCCCACATAACGGTATTCATGTTCATGGACGCCACAATGTGCGTGGAATCAGATTTCTTTTAAAAACAACTATTTTCTCTACTTTCTCTTTTTGTCTCTACTGTTATTAATTTTAAAAAGCAAATGAAAACAAAATGACTTAATAAATCGACACAATTTGACAAAATTGCCCTTTATCATTTTAACAAGCGCTTAAAACTAGACTCAGCTGCAGTGAAGAACATTTCAAGTGTCTTTTCAAGAGAGAGGGGATGGAGAGTTCTATGATTATTATAACAGCTTCTACGTTTGTATTATAGTACACCAGGTATGTTTCTTTAATTCTGTTTGTTTTGTAATGACTCATTGTACTGTACTGTTCATCTATAAAGAGGAAGAAAACAGCCTTGGAGCCTAGGAGGGTGCTTCAGGTGAAGTGAATGTCTAGTAAAAAACAGAGCTCCTAGTTCCCTCTTTTTTTCCCTGTCTACAGTAACGCACCGGAATGATCGTAACACCTGAACACCTGAACACATGAACAACAACAATAACATCACTCAGAATTGATAGAGGACTTCATGTTGAAAAGATGAAAAGATGGATTTATTTTCATTGACTTAAGAGCGGCACCATGTGGTTTCTTGGAAAAGAATATCTGTGACTGGCATCCATTAAAGAAATCTCAATCAAATATTTTACTGAGTACAGCTGAGAATTATTTAGGTTACACTCTACACCAATCAGCTTCAACATTGTGACCACTAACAGGAGAAGTAAATAACATTGATCATCTTGTGACAATTCAATGTTCTGCTGGGAAACTTTAGGACCTGGTATTCATTCATGTGGATGTTACTCAGACATGTAGCACCCACCTACATCAGAGAATGACACTCCTTGATGGCAGCAGCCATCTGACACACACACACACAAAAACGCTAAAAGAAGAATTCAAAAACATGAAGAACACACTAGATCCCAAACTGATCAAGTATCTGTTAGATAATCCCCCCAACTCATAGGACTCAAAGGCTCCTCACTAACAACATTCTGTTTCCAGACACCACAGGACACCATCAGAAGACCCATGTCCATTCTATGATGAGTCATAACTGTTTTGAACTGTTTTTGTTTTGCTGTGTAAAAAACAAAAACAAAATACAATAGTATGACCACAGTCCAGAACCCACCTACTATATCAGTTTGTCCAGCCGTGAGGTGTCTTTGTTTTTCGGTCTACTTCCGGTTTTCTTCTCGTGCACTAGTTGTCTCAGTTGCTCCATCTCTCTGAGTAATTTTTGGACGGATGCATTTGAGTTGTGAGAAGTCTTTGAGGCTACACAAGCTGTTTGATGGTCAGTTAATCACTCCAATCAATCTGTTTAATAATGAAAATGTCCAAGGTTTGGATATATAAGATGTGCATATGTCACATAAGTTGTGCATATATGTCTTTGACAGAAATGCGCTGATTAAGAAGGAAAATAACGTGACATCCATTCAAAAGCCAACAACCAAAGGGGCCTGACTCGGGTCCAGCAGTGCAGGACACACTGGTAAAAACTGGTTTGACAGATGCATACAGACAGTCCAGAGTGATTTAGATAGTTACTCATTTTCTGATCTACAATTTGTGTAATTCAGCACGTAGTATTCATTATTCTAAATCTCAGCTTTAATTGAAGTGGATTTACTTAAGTATAGGAACAGGTGGATGTGATATTCTGTCGATATGAACTCCTTAAAAAAAACACATACACAGTACATAACTTGCAAGGTTGAGTTGAGTGCTGTGCTGTGTACTTTACTCATCAAAGCTAGTTTCTTGGTTTGCTGATAATTCTACAAAAAGGAAATGATAATAATAAAAAAAAACACCCAAGGACTAGTGTGCATGGGAAAAGTGGACAAAGGAGGACAGACACGTCATTCAAGTAGTGATGAAAGAGCTCTGGGATGTTGGTGAACATGTTTCCTTGAGGAAAAGACTAGAACCTCAGAAGATTCAGATTCAGAGCAAGATGCAAACCCCAGGTAAGACTCTGATACAGAAGGAAAAAAAAAAACATCTAAAAGGAAACTAGTGGAGAAAAGTTCTGACTAATGAGGCTGATGAAACCAAAAACAACCTCTTTCATATGAAACAAAGTGTGGGGGGAGAAAACAGTGTCATCTATAAAACATGGCGGCGCTTCTTTTATGGCCTGGGCGTGTGTGTTTGCCAGAGGAACTCGGGTACTGGTGTTTATTGATGATTTCACTCCTGTTGGAAGCAACATGATGAATACAGAGGTGTAAAGGAGGATTCTGAACACTCGCTTGGGCATTTCATCATTCAGCAGGGATTCTATACACGGCCAAACAACCAAAGCTCCTTTTCTTTTCAAGTGAAGAAGAAGAATATCTCAAACAGGCCAAGTCAGTCATCTGATCGCAATCTGACTGAGATGCAGCTGCTGACAGCCAGACTAAAGGTGATGACCTCTCAAAATTTAAGAGATGAAGACCATCACTAGGGAAGATACACAATATCTGCAATGTCAGTGAGGCCAAGACTGTGGGTAAGATAATCCTTTATTCATCCCACAGAGGGGAAATGTGCAGACAGTTCAAAAGATAAAATTAAATGCAATAGTAGTTGTATATATGGAGCATGCCATTGAGAAGTAGTTTATGGCATTGCTAGTTTTCCATCAGGGATGACAGCTTTCTTATCATCCTCTGATCACCCACCACCACAGGCTCAAGAGGGCAGCCCAGAACATTGCCATCCTTCTTCAATAGTCTGTTCAGTCTCTTCTTACCTGCCGCTGAGATGCTGCTGCTTCAGCAGACCACTTCATAGAAGATGGCTGATGCGACCACAGAGTCCTAAATTGACTTTGGTAGTGCTCCCTGCACTCTGAAGGCCCCAGGTGCTCTTAGCAGGTCTGCTCTGGCATTTCGTATAAAGTGCACTAGCATGGTGTAGTCTAGTTTTTTTGCTCAGGTTAACACCCAGGTACTTATAAGAGTCCACTATCTCTTTGTCCATTCCCTGGATGCTCAACAGTGTGTGTTTGTCTCTGCAGAAATCTACCACCTGCTCCTTGGATTTACCCACATTCAGCTGGAGGCAGTTTTTTTTTCTGGCACCAGAATACAACGTCTCTGATGAGTCCTCTGTTTTCTTCGTCTTCCCCATCTGTTAGCTACTTTTTCTACATTTTGTTTGATGCTATATAGATGCCAATAGACATTAGATGCTTTGTGCTGTTAGGGCTATGTCACCTTATTGCATTAAAGACTTTGCACTTTATTGTACTATGCTTTAATTTATTTCAAATACAATATGACTAAAGAATAAGATGCATGCAACTGTCTGGAATCTGCTGTTTGCACAAGTAAGCGTTTTTTTTTTTTTTTTTTGTAGATTAGATCAGATTCAGTTTTACTCTAGAACACTAACATTATAATTAGTCATTAACATCGGCTATATTTCACCCGATATGGTACACCTCACAAAAAAAGCTTTGTGTCGAAATATATTGGAGTACAACAATAGATGGTAAATTGAAGGACTTTTCTTTCATTTTCAACTACAAAACATCTCATAAAACAAAAAAGGTTTCTCAGAGACGCCCACATAAAACGTCTCCAAAATTTGCAAAAAAATAGGTGATCTTTAAGAAATAGCTTAAAATAAAAGCAATGGAGATAGGAACTTGAAATTCGGTCCACATGTTCCTGGGACAACCGTATTATTATTAATATAGCGCAGGTACATACACAACAAAACACAGTTTAGCATCTAAACAGAAAAAAAGTGTAAAATTAAATATATACAACGTTTCTCGAACAATAAAGACACACAGAAAGAAAGGGTCTCTTTCTGATGATCGGCAAAACGATTATCTGGAAGATAAACAATCATTTCTCGCTTTGTGGACAGAATGGAGAAGAGGTTTCATGACATTACCTGAAGCTGCAGCATCCTCATAATTCTTTGTATATGCAGGAGAAGCATCAAATGGATTATTTTAAAGTGCACATCAAAGATACTCTGATAAGATAATTCTGGAACCATGCAGAGTCAGTGAGATGCAATAGTTTAACATATGATTCATCTGAATCTTATTGATGTTATATTCTGACAATTTTTAAAACCACTGTCCTCCTTCAGATGTTTCTGCGAGCAAAGTCTGGACTTTTTTTTTCATTCAGGGTATATGTGCAATGCCATAATTACTGCAAACATAGTGGTTATTAATTATACATTACTCAGATGAAAGATTTGCCGAGCCTCTATTTGCACCCTGCTTAAGCACAAACATGCACGCACGCATGCTTTGCACATGCTTTTCAAATACACAGTGGAAAGAGAAGATGCTCTTTCTGCTCCCTTCTTGAAAACGCATAAACTGAATCAGAAATATAACCCTGGCTCGTATAAAGAAACGGCTGCGGGGCAATATTTGATCAAGTCAGACAGCTCCCTGCCTCGCTAATATTCAAAAGGCTCTCTTGCCGCAGAAATGTGAATATGTAATGTATTCCCAAGTAACAAAACAAATACAACAGGGGATGCACAAAAGCAGCTGAGAGGCTGTGTGGCACAGGCAGCTACCACATGCAAGCAAAATATATTATACACCTTTGATGCCGAAATCATGGATTATTTGTGTTATGAATGAGAAGGATTGTATCAGGTGCTTCCATTTTGTTCAGGTCATAGATGGAGGACAATGAAGCCAATATCCAAATGCATGAGCTCCTCTTTTTTTTACGCTTTTTTTTTTTTTTTTTTAAGCTGTGAGGCCAACTCTCACTGCCGCTGCTGCACTGTCATGCAACACACTCATCTGTGGAAATTACTTGTATGCAAGACTCTGGAATATTTTTGTTTAAACAAGTTCAGTGGTGTCAGGGAGCCCAACATGTGTAGTCACCACAATAGAGACTTTTTACTTTTTTTTTTTTTTTTAATTTACACAATTTGCAGCTTGTATTGTATATCCCAAACAACGCTTCACTTGCCTCAGTGGGACGGCTTTTTCCCTTCAAGCTTGTGTCCTCTACCAGAGTGATGTATCTTACTTGTTCCTCGTACTGCTCTCTTCTGGAAAGAGATATCAGATTTAGTTCTTGAAGTGTTCTGGAGTCACTTTTTAAGTTTGGGAAACAGCCCCAGCTTTTCCGATAACCACAGAGACCTCCACATGTTTTCTTCTCTCAAGTCTTTGGTATTTCTCAAGCCTCTCATGCACCTTCCTCTTGATATTGCTGTCACATGGGATTTCTCTGTCACTATCTCAATCTCTCTCTGGTTAGCCAAGTATTTTAGTGCAGTTATGTACTTTACTTCTTTCTACCCAAATCCTCCAAATCTTGAATATTCAGGGATTTTCTGACGGTCCTCAAACAGCAGCTAGGGACTGGTCACAACTCTCCATCTTTAATGTATCTGTGGCTAAATGTTCGTATTTCTTCTTGTTTTTTGGTGGGTATACCTGCTATACTACACCCCAAGAATATCTGTTACTCTGCCCTTTGAACACTGACTGTTCAAATCCACCATCAGACTATCCGTCAGACATCACAAAAGCCCATCCCTAAATGTCAAAGCAACAAAGCATTTTGGGAGTATGCTGAATATCCAATTACACTATTACCTAAAACAAAAACAAAAGCAAACAAAAATATAAATAAATAAAAAAATGCACAAACTAAAACAATGAACTGATGGCGACACTACATGAAAAGTTGCAAGGTTTCCTTGATTATTGCAGTTAATCTGAAGGGCAACATGAATGCAACCCATCCTTTCAGAAAAAATCTAGAAAACACTAGTCCATTGAATAGGTCAGATATTGGCACAATAGAGCTGGCAGTGACAATATCCCTGACCTGTAGTATCCAGATATATAGAACTACCTCATTAACTTTCCTTTACGCTACTCCAGAGTCACTGAAAGCATACAAGAGTCTGGAGGGGTCAGTGTATTTATTATACATTCTAAAGTAATCACAATGACAAGTTAAATCCCAAATGTCCTTCTCACTGTGAGTAGTTTTAGTGCTGAAGGATGTAAAATAATTTTGTAATCCATGTTATAAATATTAGCCTAACTTGCCTTTATGAAAAGAAAAGTTGAACATCATGTTAAAAACCTGCTAAATGAACAAGACTTTATGCTTGGAAAATGCTGGATTCTGTCCCTGATAGAAAGTGATTGCTACACAAGTCCAACCTGTTTTTTGGCGGATCTCACTGCTCCGTTTTTGTTTTTTGTTTTTGTTGTTTTATCGCATTAACGCACATCTGCTGTCTTGCAGGATCTTTGGGAATCCTCTAAAACGATTTCCACTCTGCTTGTCCGTGACTATTCTGGCGTCCTGGGGCACAACAGCCCCGGGTTAATTAGTTATTAGTTGCTCGCAGTTGTCATTGAATAGGGAATTATTATAATTATTATTATTATTAGATCTTCAACTAAATGTTTTTTTCCACTGCTCACACATTTCCATTTTGTTCTGTAGTTCCCATTTTAGGAAGTTATTCTTATTATATTATTATTATAACTGTTTTACAACTTCATGAGTCCTACCTGCCCTGACAGCAAATTAATCTTGAAGAAGGTCACCTGTTTGGAGGATTATAAAATCTTGAGGAAGCAAAATGCTTAGATCAGAAGTTCAGAATATTTGTGTGCCTGTTTTCTTTCACTTAGCCAACTTCATTCAAGCCATAACTACAACTTGAACTTAGCATAAGCACATGTCTAAAACATGCATTATTAATGACTAGAACATCCGCACAAACGTTGGGATGGATCGACAGCAACACAATTCTAACAAGCTGAAACAAGAGCAGCTGGACCTGTAGAGTTGATGTTTAACCACACATCCAAGCTGCTTCTTCAGTTCTGAAAAGCTGTTGAAGAGTTGAGGTGTAAAAAGGCCCCCTGAACCTTGCATGATTAGTAGCCCTTTCACATTGAAAATCCTTTGGTGGTCTTTCACATCACCAGCAGTACTGGGTTCTACCTCCCTGAATTTATTGTCAAACATTATTTTCCCTGATATTAAGCATCATTATACTATGTCCTTTTTATCGTAACCGTGTTAACTGGCTAGCTAATTTTATGATTACCATCAGTTGTAGGAATCCAAGGTGACAAATTGACTGATAAATCACATTACCGTGCTAATATAAAACCTTTCAGTGATGTCTGCAGAAGCTGAACACCAAACACACACCCCTTTTTTAACATTAAATCACTATACTGTAGTCAACAAGAGAAATAATAAATACTTGTAGTTGTTACATCTGTCCAAAAGGTCTTCTCAATGTCTGTACAATCCTTTGGGGTTATTCACCACCAAGGCTGAAGTTTCAGTATCTACTCTAAATTCAATGTGCTGTTTATGCTATTATCTGTTACATAAGGATACTGTCAGGATATTTGATACCAAAAGCCCTTCGTGCCAGGCAGCCTGTGGCACTCTGTCGAAACAAGCCATGCTTTTCATGTGTCAACTTTACTAATTGCTTTTTCTGTAGTGAAAACAACGTACAAAGTACAATAATTTGCCACGCTTTTGTTGCGTCATGCCTTTCCATTCATGGCCGGTCTGTCTATGTGTTTAGATAGACCTTAATTCAAAGTGCAGGATTCAGGACTGACTTTGTCAGCAGTAATCCCTGTTACTGTCATGGTTCTGTGTTTTATTTCGTGATCATGGCTTTGAGTTTCGTGAAAGCCATGATTGCGTGATTGCTTATTGGTCTCACCCGTGTTGATTATCCTCATGTGTCTCACATGTGTCTTGTCAGTCCTTAGCCCTCTTGTGTATATATATAGACCTGCCTTTTCCTTTGTTCTCTGTTATGTCGTTAATGTTTTCTGGTGTTACTTCTCTGCATGTCATCCTTATGTTTCTCCTGTGAGTTTTTGCTGTATTGCGTTCTGGATTACCTGCCTTGCCTGCAGCGCTTTTTGTTGGATTTTTATTCCTTTTCATTAAAGAAAAAAAAAAACTTTTTGTTTGAAAACCCGGCCTCATCTTTAGTCCTGCACTTGGGTCCTCACTTCAACACCTCCTCCAACCCTGACAGTTACATCTTAAGGGGGATTTGGCTATGAGTTGGTCCCAGTTCAACTTCCCAGTTCAACCTCGAGGGGGGGCTGGGGTTGGTACTCTACAGTCCTAATAAAATACCCAAACTACTTGTAATGGTTTCTTTCAGCACAAACGGTCAAAAGGATTTAAGCTCCCTTGAGATGTCTCAAAGCCTCTAAGGATGGAGCTGGACACTCTGTGAATGACCATTGATTGTTTCTTCCTCCAATCTTACACCTTTAGTTCTTGCCAAAAGCTCATGGATTGGGTCAGAAAGCAGTTTGTCAAATTGCCTTCAGGCTTTTCTCCTTTCTCGATACAACACTGTGGTTTCTGTGTCCACTCTATGAGTGACACCTCTATCTTTTTCTGTCATCTACAAATGTCATTGCTATGGGGTGGGGGTGTCTGGTCTGGTCTAGGTGGATACTACATGTTTAAGTAACATCCACATAAATGCCAGGTCCAAACGTTTCCCAGTAGAACACTGAATTGTCACAATATGGTCAATGTTATTTACTTCTCCTTGTTGGTAGTGGTCATAATGTTATGTCTGATCATTGTATGTGCTCTTCGCCACTGTACTAAAACTCATGTAAAGTTGGGCACAAACCTGGACAGATTCTGAAGTCATCCTTTTCAAAAACTGGTTGGACTGATGTATAATGTATAGTTGCAATTTTAATTTAAATGTGTAGATGAGTCTGGATGAGTGTGTTGACACAAACCAAGAGGATGAGAATCTGCAGTATTGTGAATGCAGATCAGCTTGGATGTATGCAAAGCTGATCAGATTATTCTGCTAGTTTATATTAGCTTTCTGAATACATACATTTCTGAATGAACTAAACGGATTGCAGCTTCATTTTGCCATATTGTTGTGCCTTGATGTCACAAATAGACCACAAGGAAAGAATGAATAAACAAAACTGTTTGATAATTTGAGAGCCTGTTCTAAAGATGATTGATTACTTCCATGTTTGGAGCGACAGGGCGACCCTGAAGTCGCTGCCAAGGTCAGCAGCCAACAGCTGTGTATGTCCTGAATATTCATGTTGAGTTGTGACTCAGCTCAATTAGGACCTTATGGAATTCAGCACAGCCTGATAGTTTGATGTGAACTATTTCAGGGTGGAATAACGTCAGACTTGTGAACTGATCTAGTGCCAGCAGTAGCATGCAATACATCAACTTGACGATTAAAATTACCTCCATAGTCATATTAGACCTAGTGAAAGCACACAACGCTGCCCAAGTGCCGCTAGCATATTCTCGTTAGAGATTATGAGGAGCATAAAAAGTGGGTGGACGGGTGTAAAATTGTGATTGAGTGAATGTATGCAGACAAGACAGAGAAATATAGAGAGCAGGAAGTCCGACGTTGGCCTTCCAGCAGTCTTATATCATCTTTTAATGAGGGCCCTAATAATCTTCAGTGGCCACTGCACAAGAAGGAGAGTGGCATTCAAAGGGAATACTGTTCACTCTTCCTGACACCAGCACCAGCGGGGGGGAGGGACACTAGGAAGACGTGGATGCATAGATTAAGAGATGAATGGATGCAAGAAGTGCATGGCTGGATTAGTGGATGATGAAAGGAACAAATGAATGGCCAGTCGAAGCTGTGGTCAGAAACTTGAAATTTGAACAGATTAATATATGGCAGGATTACTGATTAATGCTTTAACTGTGCCAGTGCTTATTAGATGTTAGTATGTGCTTCTGGTATAAAATACAGTATAACGATTAACATAACTCCCCATTAGCTACATGAGGTTTTGTAAAACCTATACATGACAGTTTTACAAAATAATACTAACTAAAAGCCTGCATTTGTCTTTGTGCTTATTCCACTGCATTACACTCAGTGGTGAAATGAATACCACAGATTATCAAATTTCCAGCAGATAGATAGCATGCCTGGCAGCAAGTGAACTAGGGGTGTGATGATTACCAGTTTCATGATAAACCGTGGTAAAATTTCCAACAGTTAGTATTACCCTTTCTTGAGGTGGTCACATCGCTTCACTTTCTCGTTTTATTGCATTAATCCACATCTGCCGGAATTCTATAAAAAGATTTCCATTTTGCTTGTCCGTGACTGTTCTGGCATCCATTTCATCCATTTATCTAGTACCATTTTTATTATCATTAAAACCGTGTCTGATTACTGCATGAAATAAGTCATGGTGATACGTCTCACTTGCTCAGAAGCCGGTGTGCGTGTGCAGTTTGCTCTGACAATATGGTGGAAGGCACCTGTACGCCGTAGGTACCACCACTGAGTCATTTACATGAACACCACTCACATCTATACAACGAGTGCAAAGTAAGTTAACTTGTAGCTGAATGCATGATGTGGGGACTTAGGAATAGTGGAATGTGTCCTGGTTTGTCTGGCAAACTTTCCTATAGTTAGTCAAAGGAAACTGAAGGTTTAATGTTACCTAACATTACTCCTGTGAAAATACAAGTTGTTGACACGACATGTACAGCAACAGACCAACACGTGTTTCTGCTGTGTACAAATACTGCCACTTAATTATGTGTGTTTGGTCGTTTTCCACTCCAGCGCTGCAGTAGCTCTGCTCTGCTTCCAATATGAATATGAATATTTGAATATGCTTGGAATGGGGATCCTTAAAATAAACAATAAACTAACAGGATGCTTCCAATAATAATAATAATAATAATAATAATAATAATAATAATAATAATAGCTTTTCCATTATTTACAGAGTAAAGATTTCAGCAACCTTTGACAACAGGGAAGACTGTCCAGAATGGCAGCTCTTGTGGGGTGCTCCTGGTCTGCAGTGGTCAGTCTGTCAGCTCTTTTATCAAAAATTGGTGAAAAGTTGTGAATCGCAGACAGGGTCAGTGATGCACGTACAGAGTGAGGACTGGCTTGTGTGGTTCAAGGCAACAGAAAAGCTACTTTAGCTCAATTTCTTAAAAGGTTAATCCTGGTGTTGGACACATAACTGGAAAGGCCTGACCTTACATCTTGAAGGACCAGTGTGTTAACCTCTGAAGGTATGCTGTGATATCTGGGCTTTAAGTGGTGTCCATGCGTTGACTGGTTAGGTCTGCTGGCAGCAGAAGGTGGACCTACACAATATTAGGCAGACAGTCATAATGTTATGGCTGACTGGTTTAGATATACTATATGTTTTTGTCAGAATTTTACTTTATGAAAAAAAATATCTCATCTTATGGGTCGAGCTGACATGGAAATCACTGCGTGCATTCGTGTCTTCATTGCACTGAGATTCACATGAACGACTGTAACAAGACTTCAGCTCTTATTTATTGTTTGTGAAGATCAAACAGAGGCCCCAAGGATATTTCGAGGCCAGCCTCTGTGCGGGTCAAACCCTTGCGTGGTTAACAATGTTGAAAAGTGCAGGCTGTTGCTTAGTATTCTCATCATAACCTTGTCAGACAACTGCTCCGTGATTGCAATCCAGGCCTGAAAGATGTACCTTAGCTGCAAACTTTTACTCATCTCACCAACTAAGTAATAAAGTTTTCCATCAAAACATCACCTGGACTACATATAAAGCACCGTGGAGACTGTAGGTGCAAATGGAAGGAGGGGTTGTAGAGAATGAGTTCAGAGTATCCCTAAAAGTGTGAGCATTTTGTGTGCTTGTTTAACTTTCTTTAATGGATCCTGTTTTAATTTCATTTAATCACGTTTTCCATCTCAATGCTTTTTTTCTTTCTTCTTCCATCCAACCATATCTCATTTTGTACATTTTACACCTATTAAATACAGAATAACCAACAACCAGCAATTACCAGAACTGAATACTGGGAATGGCTCAGCGTAATCGTCTCTAGACAGTACTGATAAAATGTACTGATAAAAACTTGGCAGCTTTCCTCTGGATATTACATATACAATAGAGCTTCTGGGAGCACACTCAAATAGGTTATTTCACTTTGTGTGGAGTCTGCGGTATCTTATATGAAACAGCATCTGAGTAGAAAAATGTATTTCTGCTGTAAAAAAGAAAAAAGAAAAGAAAAGAATGCTGCAGTAATTTTGATCTTTGCCAGGCAATGTTGGACAGACATTAAAGATTGGAAAGTTTCTCATGTTTAAGACAGGAACAGAATTTGTCATATGAGGTCTTGAGTTTACATCTTTCTACTGATATTTATATGGAACAGCGTTGCTGTTAAAAAAGTGTGCAGACATTGTTCTTCTCAGAATTGTATAATTTTAATAAAGTTAGAATTCTAAAAAAAAAAGAAGAAGAAGAAGAAGAATGTATTCGTTCTTCTTTTATTTTGCTAAAAATACAGGCTACTACTCCAGAAAGCACATATTAATAACTTAGTATGCCTGTTGTGGATAACTCCCACAAACTTCTCCAGAAAATGACCACACTTGAGACTAAGAGCCATTCATTAGAAGTGAGTAGTCCTAAAGTGTGGGCTTCTGAGCTATAGCTACAAACCTCCCTAAAAACAAAGTGTACAATTTGAGGACAGATTTGCACCACTGCTGGAGGCCCAGCTGGATCTCAAGCGGCCTAGAAAATCTTCCATCCTCGCACGAACAGGACTGAGAGTGCTGCTGATAGCGATAGGACAAAGTTTACTGCTTCCAAATGATACGATCTGTGACATGATTCAAAGATCATCACTTATTCTGCAAACAGTGATGGGTGACTTTGTGAAACATCAGTGTGAAGAACAGAAACAAGATGCTCATCTAGGTAGTGAGACTGTCCAGGCTGTTCTTTATTTTGAACCAGCATGTTGGATATGTTTGACACTGCTTCCCTCAAGCTCCTCACCTCTCTGTTACAGACATTACGAACAGCTGAACATCAGCTTTAGGCGTGTCCCCTAATCCTTTACCCATCTTTTAACATCTGAGTCCCAATCCAGTCTTAAGGATCCTAAGTCCCTCCCCTCTAGATTCCTAAAGTCCTTTCTTGTCTTCCTTGTATCCTAAAGTTGGCTGGATTCAGTCCAATAAATATTTCTGCCAAAGTTAATGTAGTGTGGAGATGGTAGCTTGTGTTTTCTGGTCATCCAACTCCACCATAAACTCCCTAACTCTCTCTGGAAGCAGAAATGCTTAGTCATGTAATTTTGTTTTCTCTTCTTACTTACTAAATAAGTAACTACAAAACATCTGATCACTGTAAAAATGCATGAATCAGCCCCAATACTGATCTCCTGATACAACTTGGAACATCCCTAATCAGTGCCTCCGTGAACCTTTTGAGCATGAAGAGATTTCTTACGAATACACAACTAATTTATGTTTGATTTTGCGGACTACTACATAGTCCATAGGTTACATGCATGATGTGGACTGCTTTGTGAATACAACCTGTCAACAACTTTATATGCTCACAGCAGAAAAGATTTGAAAGTTCAAAAAGAGACAAATCCACTCAGTATAGCAAACTGACTATCACCACCATACAGCGTGTGTGTGTGTGTGTGTGTGTGTGTGTGTGTGTGTGTGAATTACCGCAGGTCAAATGGGAATCGAAAGCATCATGAAGTCAGTAATAAGTGAATCTCTCTAAAGCTTAGCCGAGCATGTCTGCTTCAATCAACAAGTCACACAGCGGACCACAGATCGAGCCGCTGCATAAGAAGGTGGTAAATGTGCATGTATGCTTTCTCTGTGCATGGGTCAGTCATTCGGACACACTGCTCTCATATTCACTGAATAAAATATGGAGTTTGATGTGAGGGCAACATTTTTGTTGCTGCTGTACTGTATTTGAAGCCATGCGAGTACTGACAAGGTGCATCACTTTTCATTACATTACATCCCCCCCTCCGTATTGATCCTGTAAAACAACTTGAGCTCCTTGACCTCATTTCACAAACAGATGCTGTGACATTGTGCTGCTAAATTAAAATTCAAATCAATCTCTCCTGTGCAGAAAAGGAACGAGCAGAGCGAGGGAGCAAGAGAAAGAAAGAGACAGAGCGAGAGAATGGGAGACCTTAAATAAAAGGTGTCATCTTCCCCTGTGGAATTTTAATGAAGTGAATTCATGGTCTCTCTCCACAGGGACGGGAGCAAATAGCAGCTGCAATTTATCAGCAAACAAGAGTCAAATGTCCCCAGTCAGAAGAAGAGGAGGAAGAGGAGGCCTCCCATCAGTGACTTTAAAACACTACAGCAGAGCTATGATAGGGACTGTTATCTGTTGAAAAATGAGAATGACTTTGTGTTTGTGTCACTGATCCTTGGGGTGAAACTGGGTCACTACTCCGGTGAAACCGAATAAAAAAAAATAAAAAGTACTCATGAGTTGTTCAGGCAACTGTTTGGACCTCAATAATCCACTCCGAAGTATATCAAAACTATATTCCTAAAAAGAGAATTTAAAATGAAGGTACATAAGGTAGGCTAAGCAGTAAAATCGGTATTTGGGCTGGTATTTGAACAACTTATTTATTTTGTCTAAGCAATGATCTTATCAGAATGTAAGTCTAGTAACACACCATTGGGATGTCAACCCAGCTGAATAAATTGGGTTTACAACGACAACAAACAACTTTGGTTTAAAACAACTGAACTGGATCAACTTCAGTTTTAAGTTGATGCTTTTATTTTGTCATACCCAAGCTATTTCCTTGAATCTTTTCTTTTGTTAATTGCTTCTGCTCTGTAATGGTATTGATAAGAAATTGACCTTTGACTTCCTCTTTCATGGACTGACTAGAAGTTTGAGATCCAGTTTCTATGTCTGGGTGACGTCGAGGCTTTGAGTAAGAACAGGAATGTTGTATAAGTTAGGAAGATATTAAATCTAGAACAATAATCTGAAGTCACGCTGTCATCAAGAAAACTGCTGATTCACTGCAGAAGGCGCAAGATTGTTGGACATGACGTCTATCTCGATGAGCAGCAGGACAGGTTCTTATTACGGATGAAATACGATGTGGGCGATCCTGAGTTTCCAGTAGATGGCGAGCCACCCACTTCAGATAAAAGGAATCCAGAGCTATCATTCTACATAAAAGCTCATTCTACTCGGACAGATCGAAAACTCCACCTCGGAACTTCTAACACGTCTACAGTGACTTGGACCTACCTCTCTGGTCATCAGACTTTGACCATCAAACTAATTCGACTGTGGACAATTAATCCAAAGGACCGTTTCTATTTTTTTTGGAATCGTGTATGCATTGTGCAACTTTGTTATAAAAGTTACAGTTAACTGAATAATTTAGTTGTTGGTGTTGATTAGTACACTGTTGACTTAGCTCCTAACAAACCTAGAGCAAGGTGTACTTACCCAGGAGTAGATTACACAAACTCAACCACAAGACGCTCGGACGACAGATTTGTCTACTGTTACTCTTCTGATTTGGCTGGCCGAGCAGATCTTTGCCAGAACTGAATCAGTTCGCAATTGAGAGACTCCGGACCATCTTCTTTTTACAAGCTAAGATGATGAAGCAAAAAGATATATTTTTCTTCTTTTCTTCTTTTCTTTCTTTTTCTTCTTTTGAGATGACACAGGACACAATTATAGGGTTTCAAGCAGTATTTGTTGAAATTAAAAAATATCATTAAACAGTAATCTTTAGTAATTTATTTTTTGGTTTGTTTTTTTTGGGTTAATTATTTGTTTTTTTTGTTTGTTTTTTTTTCCTTTTTTCAGGTTATAATTTTTTCTTATTGTTTCACGTAGTTATGTTTTGGTTTGTATGACCTGTCTACTCACTGTTATATTGTAACATTGTGCGACTGTCTTGGCCAGGTCCACCTTGTAACAGACATCATTTACCTTAATGGGCCTAACCTGGTTAAATATAGGTTAAATATAGGTATAAAACAAATCATCAGTGCCCCCTGTCTTCAAAACCCCACAAATGTGAATTTCTTTAAATACACATTAACATAAATCCAACATAATTTAATAAAGAGATAAAGTATAGCTTAATATTGAATGTAAAATGATAATAATGTATATTTACAAAAAGCACTAGAGTTTAATATAGGACACATATAGTAGGTAGGGGGTCCCTACTTAATCTTTCCATCAGTTTGGGGTCCTTTGCCCGAAAAAGACCCCTGGGTTAAATAATAATAATAAAATAATTAGCCTGAAAAATAAACCAAAAAATAAATTACTTAGTGAATGCAATACGCTTCCGTAAATCTTAACTGTCTTAACCATTTTGTCTCTTAGAACTTGTGAATTATAACATAGTTTAATTATCAAAACCTCAGATTCTGGTCTCAAATCTATTTTGACCAAATATGGTGTAGCTGGATTTTGACTTGTTTTAGGCTTTGTAGAATTGTGCACCTCAGCTGGATTTTAAAAGTCATTTAAAGACATTTCTATAGTTTATGATATGGATGAAAAATAAACTATATAATACTAAGTGTAAGCCTTCAAAAGACCTGAACCAGCAGTGATTCGATCCAACATCCAACATTTGTATGTCTAAAAGTAAAACCCAAGTGACACACACGCACGGTGCACATTTATTTTGTTCCACATAAACCATCCAATTACTATAAATATTCAGTAGCGCGTATCCTCGGGTGGAATTGCTCTCCCAAAATGCACTTTCCTCCTGTTTGAGTAACATTTATTGGATTTGCTGACAATATAAGAAAAAAAAGAAAAGAAATAAAAAGTTAATTCCAGTTTTATTTTGCCGTAGGACATCGTGTGGGTTTAGTTTAACAGTGGAGATTAGAGGATGCATGTGCGTTTTTCATCTATATACAAGAAACACAACACGAAATTCACAGTGGATACTGGAACATTAGAAAAGTGAGAAATACAGCGCGGAAATGTAAGGAAGCCTAGAGCAGTTACTGCACCGAGAGGAAGCAGCTTGTGCAGATGATTGTAGATGGGAATACTATCACTGCAGTGCCTGCCAGTGATGCCAACAGGTTATGTTCTAGGAAAGCACTGAAAGTAAAAATAAAAATAAAAAAATGAATTCATGTTTTTATATTTCAGATAAAGCATTTCAAAATAAAGCATTACTACAGTGATAAATGGAGAAATTGAATGTAATATTTAATTATTCTACACATGTCTATATGCAGAAAAGAATGCTTCTTCTAGTGCCTCTTGTATTTCTACACCACAGTGGTAGTCAGTAAAGGCAGGAGCACTCAACATAATGTTTGCCTGCACACATGCAGCATGATATTGTCAGAGTGCAAGTTACATATTTGGTGCAATAACTACACATCTTCTGGTTAAGGAAGCACTGCAACTGCATGCAAAGTCAGCTTGAAGTGATATGCTTTTTATATGCAATTCCACGGCAACACGCCAACACCTACAAATATACTGCATTCTGTATCCACATCTTTGCATAAAACGTATTTAAATGCATAATGTATCTTCAAAGACTGACACACATAGAGTATATCTTTAGAAGTTGAAAAAGAATGCAGTTAAGGAGACACAAACGGAAATAAGAAGTAAGGATGGCACACAAGGTCATATGGAAATGAACGAATGAGATGCATAGTAGGAGAGGGGTCAAGCATCTTGTGGCCGGCAGTGAATACTGAAATTCAATGCAAATGTAAAGGATTTTCAGTAAGCGATCAGGAAAGCTCCTGCCCTTCGCTGACTCCATCACACCCACAAACAACATATTCATAGTTTAAAATGTCGATTTAGAATAACCCGTGGGGGTTCTGGTTTTCTTTTAGATGATCCAAGTGATCCCTGCACAACATGGAATGAC
The DNA here is from genome assembly GCF_022458985.1 of Mugil cephalus. Lineage (NCBI taxonomy): Eukaryota > Metazoa > Chordata > Actinopteri > Mugiliformes > Mugilidae > Mugil > Mugil cephalus. Next base: position 21,503,752 of record NC_061787.1, read on the forward strand.
TTCTTTCTTGGTTATGTTGGAAACAAAGTGATATAATGCTATACCTGCTGTTACTTGGACGGAAATACACACAAGAAATAGCAGACAGATGGATACATGTTTGTTGGCTGTATATGTGAAAAAGAACGCTCAGAAACTGTTTTAGTGTAATGTGAAGTGTCATGTTTGGAGATGAAAAGCATCAGAATCTCATCCTGTCCATGAAACATGGGCGGTAGAAATGTCCTTGTTTGGGCCTGTTTAGCTGCACCTGAACCAGGACGGCTTGTCATCATTGATGGACAAATGAATTCTGAATTATACCAGTGAAATCTAAAAGAAATTGTCAGGACATCTGTCCATGAGCGGAATCTGTAGAGAAACTGAGCCGTACAGCACGACAACAAGCTCAGCTAATTTTTATGCTTTATTTGTTTGACTGGGTTCTCTTTGTCAACTTTGAGGAATGGTAAATATCCATTGATGTTTTGTGTCCTTTTTTCCCCACTTGGTTGTGTTGTGTTTATGGCCTAGTAGAACAAAGAAGAGAACGGGTGAACGTGGCACAAGATACATCTCTGCGTTGCTGCAGAAGAACACTGAACAAAAGCACGCAAATTCTACTGTCAGAACGCTTTAAGGAGTCACACGGGAAACGTTTACCTTCAGGGCTTTCTGCCAGAGGCTCTTCTCCCTGCTCCCTGGAGTCGCCACTGGTGCTGAGACTGAACCAAGATGTTAAAGACTTAGTCGTATGTCTAAATGATGAGCTGAAACTCAGTGTAAATCCAATAAGAGCTGACAGAGTGAGCGGCGTCTCTGGTTTTAGGCACCAAAACCAAACCCCTGAGTCAATTGTGAGACATGGCTAATGCAGTAATAGCTCATACCACATGCTTACTATGCATCACCATCCGGCCAAAAACTTTTTATTGCGTAAGCCTCCAGTAAAGCCTGTCAGGTGTTTTCACTTTCCTATACATAATTTCTTTTTGTTTACACAGAAGTCGCCTCTCTCTGTAAATTTTCAGCTTTGCGTCAGAATGGATGAAAAGCAACCAGGTCATTTAAATTCTCTTCTCATTATAGTCTGGGAGACACAGATAGAGAGGTCCAATTTACATTTAGATTGTTTCAGCAGAAGTAAATTAATCAACACAGCGACCCAGCCAATTCACTTGTGCAGAATACCTATAAGAATGACACACATGCATATATTTATATACATCTGTATTTTCACGGATGCTGTATTGTATATAAATTCATAGTTATATGACACGGAATGGAGTAATTCATAGGTGTTTACACTGATCAAGGGATGCATCAACAGATATTTAAATCAGTCAGACGGTATGAATTCTTCACACAGTGACTGTTGGCATCTGCTAGTGCTTCCTCTCCCTTGTTCTAGTGCATGAGTACTTTGGATGATCGATTTCTGTACTTGTTGAGGAGCCTGTGGTCCTTTATGACTGATCCAAAAATCAGCTCCCTAATCTCCTTACCAGACCAGAGATTGGTCCGGTCCACAGTTTGCTCAGACAGAACTGGCTCCCGCACTCTACTAAAAGGCACGTTTCTCTGACCGCACCATGCCATCCCAGTCTGCGTACTGGTGGACAAGCTCCATGTCAGGTTCAGAAATAGTAAATGGTCTTGCTCTTATATAGCACTTTTCTACCTACTCAAAGGTACTCAAAGCGCTTTTACAGTCAGAGACACATCCACCCATCCGCTCACACAAGCACACGCACATTCACACACCAGCGCCAGTTGCACTGGGAGCAACTGGGGGTTCAGTGTCTTGCTCAGGGACACTTCAGCATATGGCACACTCGGGGGATCGAACCGCTAACCCTTCGGTTCATGGACAATCCGCTCTACCTACTGAGCCATAGCCGCCCACGCAATAGTCTATCCCTGCGGAAATTAGAAACAGCCAAGGAGATGTTAGCCAAAGATGGCCAACGATTAACACTGATCGTGCAGAAAACCCAACTGAACGAATAGCAGAAAAATGCCAGGACCTCTCCTGACCTTCTCCCGGGTTTGCCTCTCCTGTTCTTCTTCTGTGGGTGCAGCGTTCTTTTTTGTTGAGAAGAAAGTCAAATCTCTCCGCCCCTGAACAGAGTTGCCCAATCAGGCACTTGGTCGTTCCTCCGCCGGCAAGACCCTCGGTCTTCAAAGATCGCCTGCCACCCTGGTGCACATCGATCAATCCCTGATCCGACAACGCTTCAACGCTTCTGGCACTTTTGACCCTCCATGTCCACAGATATCTGAGAGTTCATCCACATGTGTTCCATCTGTGGCATGACACTGTGCCCGACCAGAGTCCACAATTCTCCTCCCATGTGGAGTGGTTGGGAATGACGCTAAGTGGTAGGAAATTAAATTAACACCAGTGAGTTAGAACTGAAGAGACCTTTTAACTGAGAGGTGAGAGGGAGCATTGGGGCAATAAACGGGAGAAGATATCAGGCATGATATGCATAATAACTGTATTATTAGTTTTCAGTTTTTAGCGTGCCCCCTTGTTTTCATTAATAAAAAAAAAAAAGACATAGTGACCTTTTGAGGGAAGACATTGTCTATAAATACATAAACAACTATTATACCAAAAAACAAGAGCACATTACCCCAATTTTGGTGGCAATTCGCTGACTTCATTTCAAAATTATCTTATTTGTTTGTAAATGTGTTCATGGCCTTGCTCCATAGTATCTGTCCGACCTGCTACAGCCACACATTCCCTTATGCTCTCTCAGGTCGGCAGATCAGTTATTGGTTGTCCCTAAGACAAAGAGGAAGTTGAGCGATGACTATGGGATGGCCTGCCTTTACACATTAGGCAAGCTGACTCACTTCCCCTTTTTTAAAATCCTCTCTTAATCCACATTTTTTTCTCTTTGGTCTTTAACTCAGTTTAAGATGTTAGTTGTTCTTTTTTTTTTATTGTTTAATTTCTTTAAGATTTTTGACTTTTGTGTGTTTTATCTATTCTCATGTCTGTCAACAGCAATGTGGCCAACAGATTGCTTGATAACTACATAAGTATTCTGTACATGGTAGGCTAGTTGACATAAATGTACAAATACTACATCTAAATTACTAGCTCTAATATCATAAAACATTTTATCTTAGGCTGTACTGAAAATCAAGATGTATTCATGATTATCATGAACACCCAGAGCTGTAGATTCATCTTTCGTACCATTTAAAGGTGTTGGTCAAGGACAGAATTTTAACTGACGCTGGCGCTAGATAAAGGTCAGGAGGTCGCCAAAATCAATGGGAATCACTTTCAGGGGGCCATACGTGTGCAGTTAGTGCTCCTGAATGTTCTGTTAAATGGACAGACCATAATAAACCAACACTGGACCCCAGGAGGTATGTAGATACGAATCGCATTGTGCACTACAGTATCGTTGTAGGATACTTTTCTGTAAGACAGGAGAAAGAAGACTGAATTTTGTTTAGAGCAGGCATGCAGTAATCAGCCTGCTGAGGATCAGGAGCTGACTCTCAGCAGAGGCTCTGATAAGACTCACTCCTCTGCTCCTCCACCAGGGACACGTACACACTCAGAAACACCCAGGGAGTTGGCAGTACAAGCTCCAGCCTGTGTAGTTATTCATTTGAAACTCCCAACACCGACTTCTGCTCTGCTGGTTCACAATATTTTGAATTTGCTGTATATGGTGAGTCCCTGTTGCTATGAATTTTATTAATATGTAAGTAAACACTTTACCTCTGAAAGGACCTCTCCACAATTGTCGGGCTTGGACCATTTTCTCACAATCCCCAGTTTGGTCGATGGACTAAATAAACGTGGGGAATGTGCCACTTGAGTACATATACTTACTAAGTGCACAGAAGAATAGTCATCTGCAAAATCCTAGGTCTGCTAGAGCTCAGAGTTAGCTCAGTGGAAAAATAGCTTTTAAGAGATTAAAAACTGATATATTTTCTTAATTGTATGGTGTTGCAGCAATGGCGGTAGTGGTGGTTCATCATGAAACTTTTACAATGGCAAACTGTCATGTCAAGGACTGAAAAGTATCTATTATACCAAAGAACTTTTGCTCCCTTTGTGACAACTGTCATATGCAGTGTGGACCATTTGAATGAAAAAGTAATTAATCAAATCATTTTAGAACAAAGACAAAGATGAAGCTACAGAAAAACAATGAAGATCTGTTTTCCATTTTGTTTGTCAGTATGCACATTCATAGCTCACTTCTTCCCCTGTCGGCACAGTCTACACACAGAAGCACATATAGAAAGTGAAGGTCTCCCACAAAATGTTAGCCGTTTGAGAAATATACCAAGTTTTTCAAGATGGCGTTCCCCTGGGTACAACATTGAATTTTGCCCTGAGCCAATCTTTCCTTAACTAAGAAAGTGTATGGTTTGTTCTAAAAGTAACATGTACCCTTACAGTTAACGTAAGCTAGCGTTAGCTACATGGTAATAACTGTAACAACAAACTAAGTAAAATATTCAGAAATATTCAGATACGCAATATTTTTAACTAACCATTCAGGAATGTCATGATGCAGCCACAGACTGAACTTCTTTAGGACCCTTCTGGGTCAGATTCTGGTTTAAACTGGTAAAGTTGAATGACAGCGTCTCTACCTGCCATAGTCATAAATCCACCGTAAACATTAGTGCATGGTAATGCCAGCGAAAGCCACATTCTCTCCCCAAGTTCTCTGGTCTTCATGAGTCAGCAGACCTAAACTGAGCCACAAACACCAGGGCTACAGTGGAGAAAGCACAACGAGAGTACTTCATCACACTGCTGAAGATGGCCGGACTCAGATGTCAGCCCCTCACCCTGGTCTACAGAGGACTCAGGAAAGCACTCTCACTAGCGGCATCATGGTGTGGTTTGGAAACACCACCAAGGCCAAGAGAAAAGCTCTTCAATGTGTCATCAAGACTGCAGAGAGGATTATCAGCTCTGCCCTCCCCTCCATGGACACACTTTATACCCAGAGGCCCAGAGCATCTTCAGTTACCAACACCACTCCTCTCACTCTCCGCTCAGGTGGATGGACTTAGGACAGAACTTGCCACATCACAGACCAGAAAGCATCAACACTCATAGGTCACGCTTATAAAACAGTTTCTTTCTGGTCACTATCAGAAAGATAACCAAGGGCATCAAGGCTCAAAGCAAATACCATGTCCCTCAACTCATTCACACCATGAACACTTAACACTATACAATCACACCACACACACCGTCTCTCTGTTCTACAGTAAAAATGTTATTTTTATTTACCACATGTGCAATAATTCTAGTGCAATAACCCAATGTGCACCAGGTTTATATGTTGTAGAATTTATGTTGCACTTTTTAAGGATGTGTTAAGTCTAGTGTGATAAGATAAAGCCAAGTGATCACGTTTTATATTCAAATTTGTCCACATTGCTTATGTAAGAACACTGTTATTTATAGTTGCCGTCCTTCGCAACCTTAGAAATCCGATGTTATATCACTACCTACCCTAAGATTGCATGTGTCAATGAGTGTGATTCATGTGACCTCAATTTTGAATTTTGATCTTTTATGCTGGTGGGATAAGATCCCTCTAACTCTTCCAAAGAAATATGGAGTAAATCAGGACTTGAAAAGATCTGTCTGAATGCCCTAAACTTGAATTATGCATCAATCCCAATGAATTTTTCAGTTACAAGCTCATCATGCTTCACTCTCGTCTTTTATGATGTGAGGAGCCCTTTGGTATTGAGGCATCAGGCGGACAACCTCTGTCTGCCACGCAACTGAAAGCACAAATGTGGCTTTTGTAAACTGTCACAGGGTTGGGTTTGACATTAGCATGCAGCATTTAGTATGGTATATTTAGTGCCTTTAACTTAGAGTTGAGTAGGACAAATAGCACACTTCGTATATGCAATGTAAACTATTAGGATGCATGTACGAGTATTTGCTTACCTTGTTGATAAATCATTGAGATGAGTATAGTACTACAGGCAAATATCGACATCACTGCAACTCTGGAGTGCTCATTAAATGTGTTATGTTTAAGCAGTGTTCACCATGCTGGCATTACTAACACTCTAAATAGCGATCTATGAATAAAGCTGCGGCAAGCCCATTAGTGTGTTGCAAATAATGCATAGCTAAAATATAATAAGATCAGCTTACCAAAACACACAACATTTCCAGTCTCTTGCAATTTTCTTGACATCCACCAAATCAGTCTCCTCCTCCTCTTCTTAAAGGGCAACGCTGTTGTTTCAATCCCTTATGAAAGCTGACATCGGACATTGGATTGCTATAACCTGAGACGCCAGATGGTTCAGTTACACAGAACCATCTGGGGATGCTTGGAAAAGGGCAGGCACTTTAAAATATACCTGGCAAGTGATTGAATGAACCAAATGTCCACCACTGGGTAGCACAGGAAAGGAAATGCAACAAACAGTAGTCTGAGACGTTTCGAAAGGAAAGGTAGAAGGTCAGCATGACACTTTTTGAGTGAACATCATAACACATTGTGTCCAGCAGTTCCTTCCAGGATGCTGACTGGTCTACATCTGAGGGGATCAGTTGCAGATCTCATGAGAATCCAGATATTGCAGTGGTGGTTAGCTTAACAAGCTCCAGCCTGTGTTTTATTACTGCAAGGTACTTTATGTTGTTAAGTTACAGAAAAAAAAGACACAAAACATAATAAAGCAAAAACTCTCTTTTATGGACATTCCATCCCATCCACTACACCAAACATTAGAGGGTCAGAGGAGCTCATTCTCCAGCAGAATGATTCAGCTCCGGTGCCATAGTGAACACTACAGAACATCTTTTATTCCTTATTCTATTGAGTTTTAAAACAGCTCATCTTTTTTGTGTCAATTAAGCTACTATGATCAATTAATGTCCCTTGTGAATAATTAAAGTCTGTCTAAGTCTGTCTTTTCAAGACCACATACTTTTAATTGGCTTATCATAAATCGTGGTAGAAAAAACATCCTGGACGGACACAATGTGGACACTTTCTGCGAGAGGTTGCAGAACTTCATGAGATTATTTATGTCAATAGCACACAAACATGCACCTGCAACTGTAAGGGCAAAATATGCACCATGTGTAAACAGTGAACTAAAAAAACCTGATGGCTCAACGGAATTCCATCTGAAAGAGTGACTGATTCAACTAGCTTAATATCTGACAAAGAAAATTATTGTAAATCCAGTAACCAAACTAAATAGATGAAAAGAAAGAATATTACCAGAGCAAAATTAATATTATGGTATAATGGTACTTTCTTAATAAAACCTGTTGAAATTGCAAATTATTTTAATAAGTATTTTTTAGGTAAAGTTGATGGTCTCAGAAAAGGCTTAATGCCAAATGATGCGTCCTCCACATGCACACTAATTGAGAACTGTATGATGAAGAATAAGAACTGTAAGTTTGACTTCGTGCAAAATGTTGTTGCTGTCCCTGCCATGTAAAAAAAAAAACTAGAACAGACAGCTTAGATGATAAACTGTTATGACTTGCTGTGCCTTACATATCAACTCAATTTTTTCACATGTTTAATACATGTTTAAAGGAGTTTTCCCAATTCCAATACCAGAGGACAATAAATCTAACATCACAGGTGCAAACAGTCATCCAATAAGCATACTTCCTTAGACGTTATTAGAAAAGATAGTCTTCAAACAATCTATTTTAGCATAAATAAGTTAATCACAAGTTCACAGCATGCATACAGAGAGTATCATTCAACTGACAGAGCTCAAGCCCAGCTAACTAATGACTGGCAGAAACATATGGATATTAAGAAAATAGTGGTCACAGTTCTACTTGACTTCAGTGATGCTTTTGATGTCATCGATCACAACATATTGATCACTAAATTAAATAAATATGGATTCAACAATACAGCATTCTTTTTGATGATCAGTTATCTGGGAGATCACAGAGAGTCTTTTTAATGGTAGTCTTTCCAACTGCAAGCAGACCAACTGTGGAGTTCCACAAGTGAGCTGCCCTGGCCCCTTACTTTTCTCTATTTACACGAATGATTTACCTCTCACAAAAAAAAATTCCACAGTGGTAATGTACGCTGATGACACAACGCTGTATAATTATAATTACAGTGTTATTAATAGATATATATCGCTTCCTAAAAAGTGGGCTTCAAGGACACCACATTTAACGCACCATGTAAGCTTCGGTTAAACCCTGCAAAGTCGACCTAATGTGATGGATTTTCATCTGCTTTATATCTAGCACTGGTGTTGACAGAAATTTTATGCAGCTCTTCCAACCCATTCATCTGTATGTATAGGATGTATGTATATGCTGTATTTACCAATTTACCAACAGGAAGACCCTCTTTGTGTCTTAAGTGGAACCAAAAATTAGATGTCACCTCAAATAAATGACCTAAATCATGCCTGCAAGGAAGGGTTATTATGTCAACAATTTCCTAGAGGTTGGGGATTCTGCAATAATTGTCATAGAACCTGACTAAGTTTCCATTTAAACTGATTTGTATGCGCTAACCAAGATACGCTTGTTAAGATGTGACGCGTGGGAGAAAATGTGAGCTCATTGACTTTGACCGTGGCTACTGCTCTCCCGTAGATTTACCACTCAAGACAATGTAGAAAAACACAGGAGGTGTGCAGCAGATCTGCCGACTGAAACACGTTGTTGGTGAGAGGGTAGTCAGAGGAAAATTGCCAGACCAGCTGGAGCCGAGTGGAAGGCTATGGCAACTCAGGCAGCCCTTTGTACTGCAGATACAGATGGTAGTTTAGGGTTTGGTGTTCAGCATGAATCCATGAACTCAACTTGTGTTGTGTCAACAGTTCAAGCTGCTGCTGGTGGTATAATGGAATTGTAAAGTTGGATCCCTTAACGCCAATCAATCATGGTATGAATATCACAAACTAGCTGAGTTTCTAATGCCTGCTTGCAGTGGTCCAAACTTGTTCGATGTATATGGAGTTCATAGAAATGGACTTTAGTGACCTACTCTGTCAGTCAGGCTAGTGGCACCAGCTGGATGAACACTCAGTTGTAAAAGTGACATTGAATGCATTTTGAGCTACACAGAATGAGTACTTATTGCACCTATTGTCAAAGACAAAGTCTTATGCCTACAAACAGTCCATCCACTGCCAAGCCACTAGTTTGTTGGGTGTATTCAGCGAACTGTTTAAATCCCACTAAGTGTTCGATATGTCATATGATGAGTACATGTGCGAGCTCTTCACATTTGTGCAAACAACAGTTCACAATATTGATGTAGCAACAACAAATGAGTCTCCCAGAGTTTGTGAGTTTAATGCTGAAGTCTTCAACTAAAGTACTTAGATGAGAGATCAAGGACTGGCAGGAAACATGCACAGCTTGACAAATTAATCACTTAAACCTGGTGCTATGATAAAAACTGTGATCAAGTCTTAAAAGTTAAGTTTGTGGACAAGATCGTTGTAGGCATCAGTTTTCAACATATTCAGGTTTCAGAAAACATTTAATCAGTTCTCATAAAGGGATTCTTGTCAAGGTGGAGATGCACCAAGGCCAGAGTAATTTCAAACTAATTTTCACATGCTTTGAGATATTTCAGAATTTGTCATGCAGAATCCAGAGTCTGTTTTGAGGGCAATGGATCAGGTCGAACAAACAAAGAAAATATTTGTGCTTCAGTTATCACTAAACAACAAGGAAGTGGCATAGCAAATAGTTTTGTTTTGTTAGTTGATGGTGAATTGGAAGAACTTGGTAGTGGACTACACTCTCAGGTTAAGCAGCATGTACTGTCTGCTGTGCCTAAAGATAATCCTGTAAGAGCTACATTGCAAGATCTGGAAACTTTTGAAAACCCATTTGTTAACTTCAGTACTGAAAATAAAAGATTCAATTATTTCAACAAGAAATGGGTTGTTGTGGAGCCAGTAGAAAAAAATCAATGCAAAGCAAAATAAACAGGTACTTATGATCCCAGTGAACAACACATTTCATACCAATTTTAGAAACAATAAGGTTCATGTGCCAAAATGCTGATATTTGAAAACTGCTTGGGGAAACTTGTATATCAAGACGTGACAGATACCAAGACTTTTGTGATAGTAGACCTGTACAGTGCGACAATTTTTGTCGCATTTGCTACTAAAAATCAGTCTGTGCAAAGAGAAATATGTAATGACTAGCACACGAACAAAGGAATTGCGCTGGTATCTTTTCTAAAAAGTTGGGGAAACTAATACATTGACATTGACACTGCACTTGTGTTTTGTTGTCTTTTTTAGCGTGTTAGCATTAACGTTAGCAATATAAAATGGTGCACCAATGGACTCCAACTGAAACAAGTAACGCTCTCTTCTCCGGTGCCAGAACCAGACAGTGATGGGCAGTGACACAAGGAGATGGAGAACCAATGTAAACAGCCTTTCACAACAACCGTATGCTGTGTAAAGGTTGCACCTCTAAGAACACAGTTCTTCAACAATAGGTCCGTGGAGGTACTGCAGGTAGATTCGCAAAATGTTTGGTTGATTAGACATTTTTATATATTTTTTTAGTTTTCCCCCCACAAATTTAAATTTCTTTAAATACACATTAAGTAAATCCAACATAAAAAAGGAATATTGGAACCTGTATATTATTTGCATAGCTAAATATTGGATGCAAGGCAATAATAATAATGCATATTAATAAATAGCACTAGGCCGAGTTTAACATAGAACACTGTTACGTTTCAAGAGTGGAAGATTTGTTTGTGTGTGTTTCACTCTCACCCTCTTTTCCTGTAGGTGGATGATAGAAGATTGGCTGCAACCTGTGAGCTCCAGAATGAGGCCGTATTGGCTCACTCCCCTTGCCAGCTGGCCAATCAGAGGCGGAGGAAGCAGTTTAAAGGCCTCCAACTCCTTGTTATCCTCTCTTGCTTCTTGCCTGTTGTCCTCCTTCTTGTTGGACCCTGTTCTTGTTTGATTTCTACACCCTGTACTTTAAAGATTTGTGGTGGGAAGGTAGAACCTAGATAAGGCAGGGGTACCCTACACACTTTGCACTCACATAGTTTGCACTGTTACCACACTAGTTTATGGGTTGATGCCACCAATATAAATTTTGTTTAAGTGCAGTTGCAGAGAATAGGCAGGCATTTTGTTATGTTTTGTTTCATTTGTTTGGCACAACCCCTCACAGCTCTTCCTTTTATTTAACTGGTAAATAAATGCTATGCTTTTGCTACACATGCACTGTGGGTTGTTGTTTTACTGATTGTCAGTGCTATTGTTTCTTTTGTGAGCTGTAAATTGGAATGGGTTGTGGGTCCCTACTTATTCTCTTCATCAGTTTGGGGGTCCATGGCCTGAAAAACGTTGAAGACCCCTGTCCTAGAAACACAGGAGCTAGTGAATGCAGCCAAATGACCAGTGCTGTTCAAGGAGCCCCTTTTGGTCAAATGTCCTAAAGTTGTAAATAAAACAGTGTTGTATATTGATGTGCTGAAGAAAGAAGTGATCACCGCTGACAAGTCTTATCTTGCATTTAAAAAGGTTTATTTTCAAGAAAGAACAATGTCAAACTCTTGCCGAATCTGAGAGAGCCTCTGGCCAATCGTCGAATCCCCTCTGCCATTCAGCTCCCACAGTCACCTTATATAGGATGGTCATCCCCGAGAACCCCCATACACAAACAAAGCTTTAGATTGTATGTCCTGGTTCGTTTTACGAACTGGCATCTGGTAAATGATCTTTTGACCTTTAACCTTTAACCTTTAACTTTATACATCCTTCACAACCCCCAAGCACAGGAAAGGGACAGAAGAGAAAAACAAGAAGATAATATACTACAACAGTTTATCGTATAGCCTTATGATCTCTTGTTAACTAAACAACAGAATTCAAAAACATTCATAAAACAACTGAATTCTTTAAAAATCCAGTTGTTCTATGATGACTGTGAGACTAGTAACCCACTGAGTTCAAAACGTGATGTTCACAGAAATGGTGGTCTGTGTTTTGTCTTAAGAAATCTGCCACCAAAGTTTAACCCTGCCTTGATGAATATTCGTTTGGTTGTTTTACACTAAACATTTGACAAAAAATATATTGTGTGATCCTATTAATGACGAAAAACAGTTGTGGCCTTGATTTGCAATAATTCATTAATGTGCGATAATTCATGTTCACCTCATCTCTTAGGAACACTGGTTTACTTCACTTATATCTTGTATATATTGTTATATATATATTTTTTTTATATATATATTCTTACTTATTCTTATTGTCTCCTACTTATTCTGATTGCTCTTTGTAATACTGTTACACTTTGGGTTGGAGCTGCTGTAACGAAAAGTAATTGCCCCTGGGATCAATAAAGTAATTCTGATTCTGATTCTGATTTGTCCTTTTCTGCAGAACAAAGTCCATGGAATGGTAAGTCAGATAACTGGGGACAACGTTATTTTTGTCGTTTGATAGAAAAATATGATGTCCAGAACTTTTACACTGAGGAAGACCACAAGATAATCTTGTGTGGAAATGTGCTTTTTCAAAAACCTGCATTGAGTTTCAATCAGACCCAAAGAAGTTATCTGTGTTTGGTTTAAAAAAAAAAGGCCCACTCTTAATAGCCTACAGTTCTGTAATGTTTGTCATAATCTTTCATTGGACATTGTGTATGACATTCTTGAAGTGGTGGTCCTTCGTTTTTTAGTACAATTCATTGCATTTCTGGGATCATATCGCTCACTACTCACTATGTGACTTCAGTTTCGAGAGACGGAAGTGGAATTGAAAAGTTTAATATGGTTTAATGCATACATCCAGTGGCGTCATTTCAGTTTTGGACAAGGTATGGCATGGATCACAGTATAAGGATTACAATTTTTCTGTTAAATTATCCACATCTAGCATATTTATGGCCAATTCACCAGCATTACATCAACAACACAGAAAGTAGCCCCAGTGTTCTGCTTCCACAGCACTATGATTTCCCAACATAGGCTACTGTACATGATGCTGGTTTAAAATAAATAAATAAATAAATAAATGCTCAATTGAACTTTCCATTGCCAACATTGGTTCATGTTTCTGTAGTCTTTAGTCCGCTCCACATGCACTCTCGTCTGCAGCACAGTATGACGTGCATTACGTGCAGTACGGCGTGCACACCGTACGTACATGTGAGAGAGCATGCAGCGCGATGAGCGCGGGACAGCCCCGCCCCCCGTGAGAAACAGAGGAGCGGCAGCGGCGTTCAGTGTGGAAGAGCCGTCACTATCACAAATCGGTCAGTGAGAATTAGAACAGGAATGAGGACGTCCCGGTACGCCAGTGGTTTAAATCTAGAAGTGCCAGTAGCATACTCCGTTCCATACATTTTCTACCAAAGTAGACGACGCCACTGCATACATCATAACATAATGTGACCCGGCTGTAGTTTCTTGTATGAGTATTTTTTGTTTTGTTTATGTGTAATGCGCTTTACGGCAGTCGATTTGTTTGCGGCGCATTGTATGGTAACGCTGTAGAGCGGCTGCCACATGTGTGTCCGTGCTCGGCTATTTGTGGGTTCAGCAACAAATAGCAGCGTGATATTGTGATGTTTCCTGAATAGGTAAGTAAAAATGTTGAGTGTGTGACGTTGCCCGCATTGTAAGAATGTGTTGTAGGTGTCAGGTTGGGTTTTGAGCAAATCAATGTTAGTGGCGCTAACCGTTAACTAGCGACCACGCTAGCGGAGTTTACCACGGTGTTATTCTGCTTGATGCAAATTTATGCATCATTTCATTTAGTCATGTGGGCATTGTTTACAGTTGTTCTGTATGTTACATTATATTCTGTATTGTGGGAATTTGCAGTTGTTTTAAACAGCGCATTGTATGAATCACATGCTAACACTGTAGAGGGGCCGTGACATGTGTGTCCTGCTCTGCTATTTGTTGGCTAATACGGCCTGATATTGTGACGTTTCCTCAATAGTGTTATTCTGCATGACTTGGTGAACGACTTTCTGCTGCTTTCCTGGTGGCCATAGAGGAGGAGAGTTTCTGGTTGCAATCTCGTCATCCCCGGTTTGCTTATTTCAGGCAAACGACACACACATATACATTATTTACATACATGATTTATCTATTTTTGCCTGCCAGCAATTATTTTTCGTTAAGGACGGCTAAAGGACATCGTCATAATAATTTATTTTTTTTTGGATTGAAGACTTTCATTTTTTTACGGACTGAGAAAGGACAAATAAAAAACAAAAACAAACAAACAAAAAGGGGGAGAAGTAATAACTTGTCAGGAACTATTCATAAGTGCACTTAAGTAGAACATTGGGTTCATTGTCAAAGGATAAGGGAATCTTAATTTTTTTTTGATAAGTTTTTATTTTGCTTTATAAAAGCAATTGTTTCTTGGCACAGTGATTGTGGCTTGCATTTTCTGTGTTTGGCTTCACATGTTATTATTAAAGTATTAGGTGAGATTCATTCCAGTCCAGCAATTATAAATAAAATCCGGATCGATAGTAAACCGCTCTCAGGACCCTGACTGAATTCTGCTTATTGGTTGTTGATGATAACAGCATGGCTACAACTGTTTTGACTCATTTTGAAAATCCACCCAGAGCGTGTGTAAAAGGAGGCCTTCAGTGAAACCCAAAGGAGAATATTACTGATGCAGTCATAGGAGAAGCCATTGGCAGCCTGGAAGCAAAGGAGCTGGAATATGACTTTTAATCACAAAACAGCAAAGGTAAGACATACTTTACGATTTTGCAAATGTTATTTTTGCGACTATTTCACTTCTACCTTTCTGAGTTTTTGTTGCACAGTGTAGAGTCATACATCTTTGTAATCAGCAGCATCTCTGCTTTCGAAAGTTTTTTTTAAATCTTTAAGTGGTGAGGTTAGTAGAAGCACTAAATGAGTCTTTGCAGTATTCATGTTTTCTTCACATTCCCATACAATTGCATGTGGTTTTATTTGTGTTTCGTTTCAGTGGCAATGCCTGATAGATGCTTTTAGATGAGTTTCTTCCTGTCACTTTGGTGTATTACATGTTTGGAATGGTGCATGCAATCGTGAGTTTAGATCATCTGTAGCGCACGTATGTCACTCAGCTCCCTGTACAGGTGGGCTCGGTCAAAGTTGTTTTCTGCTTTATAGGGACTGACTCACTGCAACGTTAGGTAATTACTTCGTTTTATCTACCTTATCTTAGCTAACGTTTGCGCTTATTCCAGCAGACCATGTTGGTCCTTATAAAGCATAAGACAAATTCAGGGCTGCAAGGTCCTATGTGAATAACAACAGAAGAGAGCCACAGACTTATCATTATTGAAGTTACAGATAAATATCAATGGGTTACTGTTGTTCAAGAGGTAAGGTGTTCTAGTGTGGCCTATATTGGGCTCCTTGAGCTAGTATGTAGTCCAACATCCAGTAATAATCCTGAAAACAGATCCGCTCCAGACAATTTTTGCACCCTGGCCCAGATTCGGCACGGGGTCACTTGACATTTCTGGACCAGATCCGGACCAGATCTGAACCGGATCCACAAAAGACCAACCGTTTACAGCCCATATCTGGCATGGATCTGGGACAGATGTGGTCCGGCTAGGTCTGGCTAGCATTAAAAAGGTAAACTTTTTAAAGTTTTTAATGCAAGCCACACAGTGACACAGTCCTACTAAAAAATGTTTCCTGTCTCTTTTTTTATTTTTATATCACTGTTTTGCTTTGACAAAAAAATTCTGAAAAATCAAAAAAGGAAAAAGAAAAGAAAAAAGAGAAAAAAATAAATTATTTCTCTTTTGCCACTGACAGTTTTATGGTCCCAACACCTCCTGCTTCCGCTTAAGCATGCTAGTGACCATGCTAATTGCCCAGCCCTAACATTCCTAGGCATTGTGCACAAAAATATGTAAACAGAATGAATAAAATTGCTGACAAAGTATTTAAAACATGTAAACATATGACTTTAAGGCAATCTGAACCTGACAAATGTAATCTGACCATAAATATTGTTAATCAAATAAAGTTCACTGAGTTTTCTGCATTCACACAAGAAAGGCACATTGCATTTTAATAAACAAAAAATAAATAAAATAAAGATAAAAAAATAAAACAATCATTATAGTTGGCAATTCATTTTCTGTCGATCAATTAATCGGTGCAGCTCTATTTGGATGAATGCAGTAAAGGCATGACCACAAAATCTCTCATATGTGGAAGAGCAATGCATTTTCATTAAACAGCTGACAGCTCTGCATATTTGATTGGACCTATTGTTTGACTCACACAGTATATGTTTAGCAGGTCAGAGCTGAATGGGTATGTAAAGAAGACCTTATCAGAGAATACTCTGTATACAACATATATTCCATCGATGCACATGGTGAATTAAACCATGCGCATTATAAACAACAGTACTGCAGTACTCTCCAAAAACAAATATGACAGGGCCAGTATACAATAGAAACTGCCTAAATTCAGTGGCCCTTAAAATTTCTCTAAATGATGATAAATGATGTTTTCGAGAAAATTCCATGGGAACGTCAGGTCGCATTTCTTTCATATGTTCAGACATTCAATTAACAACATAAGCAGATTGACGAACACTAAGAGGACCTCTGAGCCACATTAGCAACAACTGCCAGACAACACCCAAACAAACTAAGTAGATATAGTCGAGGGGAAATTGTTTCACCATGCCAACATTTGAACCAAGAAAAGGACTTGGCCCTTGTTGATGGTCTTCATAAGCCTGATGTGCAAATGACTCATCAGTCCTAAGCATGCTATCAATAGATGGAAATATCATGCGTCTGTTTACATACAGTCCTTGCTGGAAGCATTTATCACAGCCTTAATATCCATTTTATTGCTTTGTGCGCTTTACAAATCTTCTGGCGGACGCATCACATATTACTGAATCCCCCTTTAGAAAAAAAACGTTTCCCATTAAAATCAATGCCTTTTTCCTTAAGTTCAACAATAAAATCTTGTAAGAATTCATTAGCTGTACTTGGTTTGTTCATCCCACAAAATAAAGCAATTACAACAGGCTCTTTCATTGGAACACTGAGCAACAGTCCCAACATAGGCCAAAGTTGAACACCTTAGCTCTTGAACAACAGTAACCCATTGATATTTATCTGTAACTTCAATCTAAAACAATCAGTAACAGACTCAATGATCTGAGACAGTGTCCTCTTGATGGAAGAAGATATACCAAAATAATGATACTGCCCCACAACCTTGTTCTGAATGGTGTAGTGAGTGTCAGTCTTAAGGATAGTTTTAGCATCTTTTGGCAGATCACGGTGGTAAAATTGCAATATTCTTAGAAGTGCTGTGAGCGCAACAAGTGAAATACCAAAGGTCAAGGCCCAATTACAGATACTTTATCTAAGGCTACTTGGCTTGAAAACATCATCATCTGATTCGGACAAGTGTGACTCTGGGACTTGGTTGGGCCTACTACACTGAAGAAAGTCAGAAATGTTTTTGTCCATTTGTTCATGAATGCTTCCATCCACATCTTCATAAACAGATGTGTCCATGTCTACAATGGATGCAGTGTCCTCCTCCCCTGCATCCTTATTACAAATGTCCTCCAGCACAGACTCTTCACTTTGAACATCAACAGTAAGAGACAAGTTAGTGCTGTAGTCATCGCTAATTTGTTGTAGCGTCCTGTCAGCGTCTCTGTGTGCATGCCTTCTCAGAGCAGACCTAGAGACCACCCTTGTTTCGATCTTTAACTCATGTCTCCGCACAGCAACAGTTGCTTGTCACAGTAACAGCCCTACTGGAGAGAAAGCATTTAGATTGTGCAGTGTTTTCTTCTAACTTAACCCATTATAAAGCCTGTATATTACCCCTGATCCTGAACATTATTTGGAAAATCAAGTTGAATTGAACTCGCCTACTAAAACCTTTTTTTTTTTTCCGGCTCTGGAGCAATTGGAAACATGAAATAAAAAGCATTTGAGAGCTTACAAGTGTAGCTTTTATTTGTGCTTACTTGCTTGATAATAGTTTTTCAATTTAGATTTAATGAAATTCAATAAACAACAAAAACATAAATAAAACTTCAATAAATGTAGAATTAATGTTCAAATATAGTGTGCACAATTCTCACAACAGGTATAGTGACTGTGTGGAACAGAGAGAACAATGAACGGGAGATCTGTAGATATTGCTATTCAACTATAAGAACAAAGAAGTCTGTGTCTCAAGTTCATGGTGCACTGAGGTGCACTCCTTGCTCTCACATCAGTGACCAGCTCACCAGCCAGGTCTTCCAAAAAGTCCTTCAGGCTATTCTTCACTGCTCCAGCACTCTTTGCCACGATGAAGCCATTGTTGCAGCTGACAGAGAGGAAGAAAAAGAAGATCCGGCGCCGCCATTTCTGTGTTTGAAAATGTAGTAGCCTACCATCTGGTCCAGTAGATTCACCCCCTTCATATACTTCTGATAGTCAGCCGGGCAAACAGGCACAGGAACCTGGATCTGGATGTTGCCTCCCTTCCTTCTGTGCACCACTCCTGTCCTTGGGGTCTTGGAAGTTGGAGAGCACCTGGACCATCTTGGTGTCCTGCCATGTGCAGAAGGTGAACTTGTCCTTCTGGGCCACCTGGTACTCATGTGTCTTCAGACCAGACAGTTTAGGAGGGAATCCCTTCCTGTTGGCCCGTATGGTACCACAGACCTTCACCCTGTTGTTGCTCAGCTCACTGAAGAGCTCTACACCTAAGTAAAATTTATCCATGTAGTTGGACACATGTATCCCGAGGTAAGGTGCAGCCAAATCCATTACCACACAATGAGCAAGGCTATTCTCTCCCTTCTTCTTTCTGTTCTCTGTCGTGGCCCCAGTATAGACCTGGAAGTTTGCACAGTATCCAGTCAAGCTCTCTCAGCCATCACTCCAGGAAATCCAGGTACCACCTAACCTTCCAGAGCTTGTCGGAGTGGTCTACTTCATCTGCCTCCTTGTTCTCCAGGTGGAGGTATGTGGAAATGCACATATCAGTTTTGCTGCTATTTATTTATTTATTTATTTATTTATCATCAATCATGTCTTATCATTTTATTTCTATTTATTTATTCATTGCCACTATGTATTTATTTTTGCTGCTATTTCTTTATTTATCATCAATCATGTGTTGTATTTTTATTAATTTATTGCTAATAAAATTGTTATTAAGTGTACCTCCAGATCTGCCCCTATGTAGTCGGGTATCTTGGTCTGGAACAGTGGCTTCTTCTTACCCAGTAGTCCGCATGGGTAGCTGCAAAATTCCTATTGAGAAGCAAAGCCCAATGAAGGTCTTCATGTCCGCCACGGTGACCGGTGCCCATTTGCCCAGGTGCCCACTAGATGACATTGTAGTGGCCCTTTGTTGCTCCGTCTGTCACAGATGACTTTCTGAGGTCTCCAATGGTGGTGCGTGATTCTCCTTGTTGTGCTTTTCATACAGTGGAACACGTGGCGATAGTGTCCAATTGTGTGTTGGCTCATCAGGACATGGACTAGTGGAACAACGAAACCATGAACACCTGATTGTAGGGGCATGACTTAAATGTTGCATCCATGTAAACTGTCCCACGGCGTTGCAGCTTCTTTAAGTTGTCCTCCATTGCAAAGACTGCGATATCCCAGTCGTTGTCCTTGTGCCAGAGGAATTGGTCCCTGCCCCATGTTTCCACCCATGCCCTTCAGTCCTGACCTCCTCAATAATAGCTGGGATGGGAGGCATCACAGCTACACTCGCTCTGGCCATAACCGACCTCACGGAGATTAAGCCTTGTGGTGGTACTATGTCCCCTCCACCCTGGAGTCGACGTTGTTTCTGCTGCACTACTCTTTGGGCATTTTAGACCCTTCGGATTGGGCTCCCTCTGTACCTCTGCTGTGACCACTTGCCGGAAGTCTGCATGGTACACCATTTCTCGGGGGGGGGGACATGCTCTCCAGCATCCTCCACAATGATGTGAGGATCCTCCTCCTCCACATCAAAGATGTTTGTCCTCAGCACTGCCCTGCAGTTAAATCTCCAACATCTCCATAGGATATTGTCTAGGTTGGTGTGGTTACTGTGGTACCTAAAGTTTTCAAAAACCAACACTTTACCGCTGCGATCTCCAGTAATTAACCTTGCCATCGTCTCCTCCTTGGTAATAAACTATGGCTACGGGAAGTGGGGGTGCTGGGATTGCCGCTGCACCCCTAATGGCCAGAGTAAAAATTGGAAAAAATAAATGTTTCAAATATTATAAATATGTAGCCTACTCATAATTTATGTTGAACGTCTTGGTAAGTAATTAGATCTTCTAGTGCTAACATATATATGTGTGTGTGTGTGTGTGTGTGTGTGTGTGTGCAGAGGGGGGAGATCATAATATAATTCTTAACAGGAACCTGAACAACTCAGGTCCAGAAAACATTTAATAACTCGGGTCTTTTCTTCCTCTCTTTTTATTTTTTGCCACGCGTCTGGACGAGAATTAACCCGGTCCAATCCGTCAGGTCTTTGACAGCTGTAGCAGGAATGAAGCACTTTGAGAGGTTTTGTTCGTTCACAAGAAGTTCTGTTTTTCACGGGAGTCGCGAGCGCCATTGTCAAGCTGGATCGACCAGATCGTAATCAGACAGGAAGTCGGACTTCTGTGACCGGCTTTCTTGGATGTTTTTGTTCCGGGGTCACATGCCAGCGCAGTGATTGTGGAGCATGCGTGCACGCATTATCCCATTGAAAACTGTGGTTAAGCGTAAACATGCCAGAGAATCGAATTCCAATCGCATTATCTGGGTGTCTTAATCGGATAATGAGAACTCCAATTTTGGTTTTCTACACTTAAGTTCCCCTGTTGGATTAAGGCAATAATTTTTTCCACATGCATGTAAACGCACCTGGAGAGACTTTCAGAATTTAAACTGTAAGTCAGTACTCAGTGAAAGATGATCATATGTCGATCTAGCTCTGGTTGTGGGTTTGATTGCCATGTTGACAGAGATGGTACCGCCAGCAGTTGCCCCCTGTGGCCCTTTAAAAATTTCCCAGATGGAATTTTCTAGTCTTTCAGTAGCTCCAGGCTACAGCAGCAGAGGCTGGCGCCATTAACTACTCCCCACAAACCCTCCCCTCCATAGACATAGATACATAAACGCTACATTGATCCCTGAATTGTACGTCAACGTCGCCGCCATCTTCGATGTGGCAAAGTGGAACGATCGGAAAAAAATTCCTCATTCATTTTCATGTGGAAATGTACCAACTGGTTTACAGTACAAACCAGATCTCACGGCATTACCTTTCACAGGCAAGAGTTTAATGGGTGGAACTGTTGGTAGGCATCAGGTGAGAGGCGGGGTACACCCTGGACATGTCGCCAGCCTATCGCAGGGCGAACCCTGCAAATGTATAAATAAAAAATGAACAGAACAAAAAGATAAATGGTTTTCCTTTTGTTGTGCTTTTCCAGGTCGCTGTATACAATACTCTGCCAATACATGCCGAACAAACCTGGAGAATATGGCATCAAGTTATGGGTTGCTTGTGAAGCGCGTTCAAGTTATGCTTGGAACATGCAAGTTTACATAGGGAAGCCAGCTGGTGGTGCTCCAGAGAAAAAATAGGGCATGCGTGTTGTATTGGAAATGACAGAAGGGCTGAGAGGACACAATGTAACCTGTGACAACTTCTTTACATCTCATGAGCTGGGTCAGGTGCTGCTGAAGGAAAAAAATCACAATGGTTGGTAGTGTGAGGTGGAACAAACCTGAGCTGCCACCTGCCCTATCTACAAGAAGGGGAAGAGAGTTATTTTCTTCTAAGTTTGCATTTACTCCGGACACCACAGTTGTCTCATACATGCCCAAGAAGAACAAGAACGTCATCCTTATGAGCACACTACATAAGGCTGCAGAGGTGAGTGCTCGGGATGACAAAAAAACAGCTGTCATCCTTGACTACAATGTCAACAAAGGTGGAGTGGAAAGTCTTGATAAAGTAACAGGCGCATACAGCTGCAAAAGAAGAACCGCCCATTGGCCTCTTGTCATATTTCACAACATAATTGACGTATCCACGTACAATACTTTCGTGATTTGGAGTGATCTAAACCCAACTTAGCGGGCAAGCAAGTGGAACTGGAGGAGGTTCTTTTTGGAGGAGCTTGGAAAGGCCCTTGTGACTCCTTGCATGCAAAAGCGACAACATCCCCCCCACACAGCAGCCTCAGCATCATTGGTAAGGGCAGTGCAGCACTCTGAGCCTGGCCCTGATCAAGAAGCAACCCTGAGGGAACAGAAGAGAAGGAGATGCAGCTTCTGCCCCACAAAAGACTCTTAAACAGGGACAACCTGTTGCAAATGTGGGAAACATATGCAAGGTCCACACACAGAAGATGTCCCACCTCTGCTTTGAATGCAGAGACTAGTTATCTTGTGATATAACAGTGAGAACAATGTTCAGCAGTTATAAGTTCCAGAATGTTCATGTAATTTTCAAGGTCAATAAAATATATTTAAATCATTATGGTTTATATATATATATATTACTTCTTACATATATTACACAACATTATACTGTGTAATAGATCATTTTCACCAAAAATGAATGGAGTAAAACTTAAAAAACACACTTTCCCTGCTCTTTGAAATATTTATGAGGGTTTAATCATTCATTTTTTAAGTGGAATAAGCTATTTAATTCTGGATAGGTTTGTAGTTGATCATTTTGTAGTAAGTCTTGCTACAAGGGAATACTATGAAGTACAGAATATGAACAGTATGTAAGGGTTAAAACTCACGGACACACAAACACACACATGATGAAATGTAATTGAGGAAGGAGGCTATCTGCTATGTTGTTACCGGAGAGAGAGAGCGAGAGAGAGAAACTATCAGATGTCTGTCTCTGAAGGCTTTTTAACTTTCAAAGTCAACAGACCTGACTGGAACCTACCAAACTAATCATAGAAAACTTACCTACCAAATTCATATTGCGTCTAGTTCCAACTCTGCTTCTCTCCTCACTCTGAAAGTTTGGTGGTGGTGCAGTGAAATGCATCCATGTGGAAATGGCGGTTAGGTGGAACCAATGTTCTGTACTTCATTTTTGTCAAATTATCCCGTAGCCGTGGGGTGGCCACCACATGGTTCCGCCACTGCCTCTCTAGTTTGACCCAGACTTCGTTTTCAAATGCCATATAGCAGCCTGTGACTAGCTTCGAGGGTGGGATGAGAAATAAAATGTCCTTAAAGAGGTACTAAAACACATCTTTCCATGCTGGCCAAAAAACATGTTGACCCCAGCAACACAGCAAATAGCTCTGTGGCCTCAGGAATGTCTGTACCTTTGCTGACCAGACTGTTGGCACTCCTCTTCAAGGTTCCTTCCACACCATCCTGTTCACCTTTCCCATGGCTTGCCTCAAAGAAGTTCCATGTTCCTGCAGTGAATCCTCATCTGAACAGCTCAGTACAAAATAGTGAAAAAATCCCTCTCTGTCTGTAAGTGCATAGGCCATCACTGTAAAAATGGATTGTGGAGACCTCTGGATGTGCACTCTGCATATAATCAAGCACTGGTGACAAGTACTGCCAGATTGCTAGTGGGCCATTTTGTCTTGAGGGGGACACTGTACAATAGGACATTGAATGTTAGGATACAGTGTTGCCTGCTGATAGACTGATGCTCATGCTCCAAAGTGGACTGCCTCTGTATTTTTGTGCTGTACTTGCAGAGGTAATTTTCAGAAAAGTCAACATGAATATGAACATTTATCTGCTTTCAAGCCTTTGCTCCATGCCTTGTAGTGGCTAAACTGATTGTTAATGCTGTGTCTCTCTTAAACCTATGCAGCAGCAGGTTGAGGTGTTCCAGCAGTTTTTTTTGTGTGGCTTGGAACAAAATTTTGATTGTGATTTTAGATATTTTGCCACTGGGGTCATTCTTGTGTTCTTATCCACCATTGTCCAGTGGAGGTAAGTCACCTGATGCTCTGCATTGTATTGGGTAGAGATTGGGCAAGAGAGGTCCTTGCACTCAGCACATTCTCCACACATGCACGTTATGTTTTCTGTGTTCACTGTTAGACATTTCAGAGGGTTTTTACAGTAACTTACTGATAACAGTGTTGCCAGTAAGTGTTACTAACCTTCCTCAAAATTCAATTGGATCAGTTATCTCAGGATAATCTTGAGACTTGGATGTCTTTGACTTGGATATGAGTATCTTGTAGAGGCTGTGCTACAAACGACTGCCTATGTTTTATGTGTGTGGCAAACAATGTCCTCACTCTAAAACGGTCAGTTGTCCTTCAAAAGGACAATTGACCGTTTTGCCATTCAATATGTGTAATCTTAAATGAACACACAGTAAAGAAAAATCAGCCACATAATCACATCCTTACATGCTACAGACTTACATTTATACATGTTGTCAACACATTGAAATGATATACCGTGGACACTGTGTGCTGTAACTGAATAAAAAATCACTGAATCGTCGGTTTTCAATTTTTGGTAAGAACTTTTACTCCCCTATTTGTTTTTTCATCCAATGAACTTTTGACTGATTTTATGTGACGATTTTATGCACGTCTGTTGGACCCCATGAAAATTAGCTGACCTAATGATTGTGCACTGAAAAAAAAATGAATGTACACTAACTTTTCACAGCAACAATAACTTTACCACAACAACTTTTTCTTTTAAATTCACAGCTGAAGTGAATGCTTCCAATATTAACAATTACCGACAGTATTCATCAGCAGTAAAACTTTACTTTTCTGCGACAGTTTAAGTTAGTCTAACCGAAACATGGCACAAACCAATAGATTACTTCTCACTTAACCAAGCAACACCCTACACACCTACACATTCATAGACCAGCCTCACCAAGAAGGATGCAGTGGCGGTATTGCAGTCATCCACAGAACGGACATCAAAATCACCACACTCCCCATCCCAGCATCATTCTCTTTTGAACATATTGCATTCAAGCTGTCAAAACTGTCAGGCCTTCCTTTCATTTTTTCAGTCCAAAATAGACTCTATCCTCAACAGCCCCCATTCCTCCACATCCCACCTCACCTCCCCCCCAGCTCCCCCCACTCCACAACCCAGCCTCTGTCCAAGTTCTCCCCCATCTCTCCTGTGTCCCTCCATGAAAACAACCACCTGCAATCTCTTCAAGAGGCCTTCCTGTCCTCTCTCCACTCATCACTGCCATCATCAACTCCTCCCTCTGCTCTGGTTCTGTTCCTGACAGCTTTAAAGTAGCCACCATCACCCCTATTCTCAAAAAATCTGGACTTGACCATAACTGCAACTCCAACCTTTGACCCATCTCTAACCTTCCCTTCCTCTCCAAAATCCTTGAACGTGCCGTAGTCTTCCAGCTCCACTCCCACCTCACCCGCAGCAACCTATATGAAGTCTTTTTAATCTGGTTTCCGCCAAAAACATATATACAAAATACTAAACAAGCTCCTCCTCTCCTCAGACTCTGGCCAAATCAGTATCCTCATCCTCCTGGATCTCACTGCTGCTTTTGAGACCATCCACCACTCCATCCTCCTCTCGCGCATCGAAAAATCACTTCACATCACTGGCTCTGCACTCACCTGGATTAAATCATACCTGTCCAGCCACCAACAATTCATACACTTAAACTACCATTCCTCATCCACTGCCCCCCATCGCAAGGTGTCCTCCAAGGCTTGGTGATTGGCCCCCTCCTGTTTATCATCTACATCCTTCCCCTTGGCAATATCATTCACCACCACGGTCTCAACTTTCATTGTTTCACTGACGACATTCAACTATACCTCTCCACCAAATCCATCACCTCCTCCACACTCTCTACCCTCTCAACCTGCCTCTCAGAAATAAACACATGGATGAAAACCTACCACCTTCAACTGAACTGCAATAAGTCAAACCTCCTAATCATCGGACCCAAACACCTCACCCAGTCAGCTCAACACGTCTGTCCATACATTGGCAACTCACCTCTGATTCCCTCCTCCCACGCTCGCAATCTTGGATTCATCTTTGACACTCAGCTCACCCTCGAACAGCACATCAAACAGATCCCAAAAACAGCTTTCCTCCACCTCAGAAATATTGCCCGTCTCCGTCCAGCTCTCTCCCCCACTGCAGCTAAAACACTCATCCACTCCTTCATCACCTCCAGACTGGACTACTGCAATAGCCTCATCTTCGGTCTACCTTCCAAACTTCTCAACAAACTCCAAATTGTCCAAAACTCTGCCTCCCACCTCCTCACCCACACTCGTCCCGTGACCACATCACCCCCATCCTCCAACATCTCGACTGGCTTCCTGACAAACAAAGAATCAACTTCAAGATCCTCCTACTCACCCACAAAACCCTCCATCACCTTGCTTTTAACATGTAGCCTCTACACCATGTTCACTTCAATTGTTCTCTTTTTCATTCATTGTGTATTTAAAGTGTACAAAGTTTTCTTTTTTGGGTGTGTTTTGATGTCTGTGAAGTGTCTTTGAGTTTTGAAAAGCGCTATAAAAATAAAATGTATTATTAGTATTATTATCTGTCACATGCAGATGAGGAGTTGAACGAGCGTATGGCTTGAGGCAGGAAAGATTTCCTGTAGTGTTCTTTGAGACAGCGGAGTTGTCTGATGCGATGGCTTTCACAGGGTCATCTAGATTAGTGGTGATCACTTTCAATTGGTGCAGCTTCTGTACAATGGAACCTAGATTTTCATACACCTTTCACATGCATGTGTCTCAATCACTCAGAGTTGGAGGAACAATCCATAAAAATTGGAGGAAACAGAAGAGTGAGCAAGAGATGGATCTTCTTCAGCTAAAAATTTATTGTGTAAAATTTTCATGGCATCCAGAAGAAATTGCTTTTGCATTTTCTTTTTCTTCCAAGTGGTGGTCCGTCTCTTCCCACTTGTAATGTGACTCACATCATCCCTTGAGTAGAAAATCTCACTCTGTTTGTTAAACTCTGAAACCCTGTCATTCCTCTTCTGTTGATCGGTGTAGTTAATTTTCACATTCTTGTCATTCTTCCATCTTTACTTTTTTTTTATTTTGAGCCAAACGTTGCAGTCTGTGTTTCTTCAGAACGTTTCCTTATATTATTCTTGCAATAATTTGCCTTTCCCTCTTCTCAGCGCTTTCTTGTATTTATTTCGGATGTCCTCCCACAGAACCTCATGAAACACAAGAGTCTTCTGAATGACTGCAAGTGCAAGTTGTCTCACCTGTCTTCTCACTTTTGTGATTGAAGATGCATTACTCTTTTTCATGCCCTGGAGTTGTTTCTTGTACTTTTTTTTTTTTTTTTTTTTGGGGGGGGGGGGGGGGGTTGTTTCTTGAATTTGTTTCTGAAACTTCCTCAGCTTTTTGTGGTAAATTCTAAATTTGGTTGTTGCACAACACCTTGTTATTAAGTCATAAGAAACATACACATATCTGCGTATTTCTTAAAATGACATAACTGTAATTGCCTCATTTGTATTTGTTCCATGACTCTTTCATGATATGATTAATTTCATAAATTACACCTGAAAATGCTTAGTTGGGGATCTACAGCTTCTACTGTTGTGATAGCTGGAGGGCTGTGGAGGTGTGACGGCGTGATGTAGAGCTACTTTTCTGTCATTAATCCTATGGTATGTCTCCCTCCATTTTCTATGTTTTTTTTCTCTCTTTCTCTTTGTCATCAGTCATTTTCTTCCTGTCTGATCTTAGGTCCTTTCTGTACTTTTCTTGTTCCTTTTGTAAATATCTTTAGCGTCACAACGTGCTCGATATAGCCACTGCTTTTCTGCTCTTGGTCAACGTGGTGGTGGGCTGGCTTCCTGTAAGTGTTGTATTCACATTGTGATCCTATATTTCAACAAATCAAAGTAATTTCAAATGTGAAACAAATATCATGTAAATAATAATCATACTAATAAATCAATTAAACCAAGCACTCTACTCAGTCCTGCACTGAAAGTAACACACCTGAAGTTTCTAGCATAGAATTAGCAAAATTACATGTAATTAAGCCGCATGGCATCATTGCTAGTAGCATGACCATGCTTAGCACATTTAGTGATTTACCACAAATCTGTTTTTTGTAAAATAAACAAATATCATCTGCAAAATAATTTGGGTAACAGGGCAGTATGTTGAGATTGACCTTCTGTCAAAATTATAAATAATTATAATAAAATGAAGTCTATGTGCCTGATTTTATAATGACGAAAAATGGCACTGATTCTGTTAACATTAACTTAATTAATTTTTGCCTGATTATCAACTATAACTATTATCTGTGTAATTCAATACTTTTTGTATATATACCAATAGTATCTATTCTATTTTATCTTATTATATGTCTTTTATACAGTCCAGTCTTTACTCTTGTCATTTTCTGTCCCTATGTATGCTGTTGCAAACTGCAATTTCCCAACTGTGGGCAAAATATAGGTATAAAAAAAGAAAAAAAAAAGAAAAAAGTATTATGTTGGTATCTGTATTGTTTTAAGGGTACTGGTATTGGTACTGGTCTTAAAATGATACCCAGCCATAGCCACCTGTAAGTCTAGAGGAAGTGTGGGTGGCTCATCAATAGCGTGACTCAAGTCTCAGACAGTACTGCACAGACTCTGGCTCCAAATTCGCAAGATGGTGCCCCTTGGAAATCTAGTCTCAGTGTGGCTAATGGGAGAAAATGGAGAAGCCCCATCCAGTTTTTTATTTTTTTGACAGCCTATGGCAGACCTGGGCATTTTACGGCCCGCGGGCCACATACGGCCCTTTGGGCATTCCCGTCTGGCCCGCGGTATGTCAGTCATAAGCACAAATGAACAAGTATTTATACTGTGCATGCAATACGACTGTGTTGCTTTTATTTTGAGCCATGATGTGTTATTTATGTCATGGCACTGTTAGTTCGTTAATTCTTCAAAAAGTAAGATTGAAACAGCTTCTTGCCATCTATTAACCCTCAAAAGCCTGAACGGATCGCTGGCATCCGTCAAAGCGGCTGATTTTGAATTACCGTAAGTCACAGTGGTTTGCGCTATTGACAATATTCATTGTGAGTGAACACTGGTTAGTTGTGCTTTTGCCTGGAAGACCTTCGTGACATCTCAAGGGTATAACTAACTTTGTTTTTACCAACAAATTCCTCCACACAATTCTCTCCTACTGGGGCTCCGCGATCGTTGCTCTTCAACCTGCAGCCGACAGCAGCGGTGCGTCATCATTACCGTAATGGCAGCGTTTTTTCTAGAAAGCGCAAAATGAATATTCTCCATCGGGGAGTTACGGTAATTCAAATACAGCAAACTTTTGTCTGTGGGCAGACGGACATTCAGGTCTTAAAGGGTTAAACATTTATTGAGATTTATTAAGATACAGAAATAATTCATGTAGCTACATGGTCCCTCCTTGGTTCACTGAAGTTTTTCACAGAGGACAAAGTTTCCAAAATTCCAATGCGTTATATCCAAAACTACAGATCGATTGTGTTTCATTTTCCTCTCCAACCTACACCAAAACTCATAAATTTAAATAAATATCTACAGAATATTCTTATGTGTCTGATTACCAGTAGCTGCTTATCAACATATATAATTTACTGCTCTTTACAATGGGAGAAAATTAATATTTGAGCAGAATTAGGTTCAAGTTATCGTTTGGCCCTCCAACACACTTCAGATTTTTCATGTGGCCCCCTGTAGAAATTAATTGCCAAGCCCTGGCCTATGGTGTGGACACGCATCGACAGCAGAAGTTTACATCCAAACTTCTTAAAATACAGTTGGTGCTACTGGCCCCAGACCTGAATCCAGAAGAAGTACAAATGTGCCGCTAACAAATCTGTGTGCAGTTAGTGTTGTTTTCCAATAAACGGCAAATGTGATGTGTGTGTATTCTGATTTTGACATAAAGCGTGGAAATATGACACTTTAAGACTGGGAAGAATTTTAAAAAGTTTCTTTTAACTGATAACCACAGAAACAGATGTAAATGTCTGATGGCAGCATACACGGAAGCATGTAACTTCAACAAAAGTTACTGCTCCTCAGGAGAGATATGAAAAATAGCAAATAAATAAATAAATAAATTGATGCGTATGGAGCAGATTGGCAGACTTAATTGTGTTATTTTGCTGCCTTATTATTTTGCAATGTGTTAATGGCCCGACTGGAGAATTAGTGCTACCAGCTGTTTATCTTGCTGCACCAACCCCAGAAGAGAGGAGAAACACATAGGAATCTGCCTTTATTTGCCAATTGTTGGGGAGGGGTGTTTGGTTAAAATGTGTTATTTTTAGATGGAAGCCAGTCTAGCTGGGATATCAAGCCAGTTTCAACTAAAACACATATTTATATATCGTATAAATATTCTCTAAAGGGTTCAGAAATAATAATATCCTTTTTATGTATTTGTTTTTTTGAGATCTTTAATAAAAGCTGCATGGATACTGATTATTCTGTTGTGCCTCCAAAAGGTCTCATCAAAAATGTTTTTGCATCACCTCGCAATGACTTTTCAGTGATCCCGCATGCATGTTTTGTTTGTGCAGTGATGGTTTTGCGGGTTGATTGTAGTAAAGCTGCTGGATTCCTGGATTCTAATGGAGTGATGGTAACACATCTGACATAGAAGCACACCAGGTTCAAAATAGCAACAGGGAAAAACTTCCATAGTAGTATAAATGAGCAGCTTTAATCCAAACAATAACAATCCTGTCACAGTTACTGCTAGGCAAAGCAGCTGCAGCTGTAAACTGTTAGAGATCTGCCTTTTGAAATGAGCACAAAATACATGATGTAAGGTGTTACATCATCTCTCCTTTCTTTGGTATCTCACTTCTCTCTCTATTATAAATGCACTGGGCCAACACACTAACTCGTTTATTTGCATCAGAAGGCATGCCAAGTATATTGTGAGGGAACACACAGGTCACACCATGACCTTTGTTGGTTCACACCCTCCCATGTCCATGGCTGAGGTGTCTTTAAAAAGCACTTAACCCGCAAATTGCTCAGAGGGCGCAACCCGAGTGGCCTCATTCCATGTTGAGCTGTTAATTATATGGATATGGTTTGCAATTGATGGAAACTCAAGGCTGCGGTATGTACTTAAATGATTATTTAAATGTAAACTAACAAAAAATAATGAATGAAAACAGCTCGATAGGCCAAAACTAATATACTGTATTACAGAATGTATATCGAAGCAAGATAATGATTCACCTTGATATTCCAACACCATTCCAATTCACAAAAAAAAAACCTTTTATCTGATGGCCACTCCAAAATGTGATGTAACAGTCTGTTTTCGGCTTGCAAAACAATGTCTGGAACAAACTGGGAGTGTGTTCGACCAGCTAGGAACAGAGTGATAATGCTCCCCCGATGTGCAGGGTGATCGTAGATCGGTGGTACATCTGAGACACCATTCATCACACCTAACGCCACAAACACCGAGAGAATATGTAAGCAGCCTCTGAAAGTTTTCCCTTGCAGCCTTGCAGGCAGGAACAGGTTGTTAATGCAGGCAAAGTTGAACCAGGGAAGTTGTGCTGTCAGAAGTGCGAAAACAGAAAATCAATCAGCTCTTCCAAACAATGTACGAGCGAGACTAAACAAATGTGTTGTGTGTAATTGTATTTTTACACAGAGGGAAGTGTGTGTGGGGGGGGGGTCAGCGTTTCAAAGACGAAAAGCATAATGTATTGACAGATTCTTTGGACCAAGTGTTTTAGACTAATACTATTTTTGTTTTGTTTACAAAGGTTGTGTTTGTTCAAGAGAACAATTTAATCCCCAGAGTGCAACTGGTCTTGTGCTCAATTAACCGATCTCTCTATGATTACTGACCAGTTAGGAGGACAGTGGTGTTTCTTAGCTGGGTTCGATGGTTGCTTACAGAAAGCCTAAGTGCCTTTCCTGAGAAAAAGGAATTATAAAAGTACATTAATGCCATCGACTACTAACCCTAATGTATATTCATCTAGGTGTGGAACGTGTAAAGGGTCACCGGAAATTCACCTATAGTCTGCAACCTCCCACCACCATTCCTTTTCACAATGCTCGCAATTTACTTAAGTGACAAAGGAAGAGACTTCAAGCTGGGCCCATTTTGTGAGGTCCCTGGACGAATGTTTGGCATATCAGGGAGTTGATTCAACCAGTGAGTGGCAGTACCACTTGGCTAGGGCAAGCCATAGTGAATGAACGTACACAAGTATGTTACAAAAGTAGTATAAGAACACCTTTCCAATACTGCCAACGGCCTCCATTTGATCTTAAACGAAACCTTACATCTTGCTGTCATGGTTCACTGATTGCACGATATTTATTTGGATTTTTTGATAGTTATAGTTGATGCCTGATGTTATTTGGATGAGTGCCACCACGAAAACTGTGTTTCAAATGCAATGCGAATGAAATATGAAAAAAGCAAAGTATAAATGAAAATGTCATGCTAAAACCCATATGGCATTCTGTGCTTGGAAAGACTAGCACTATAAAATGGAGGAATGATGCTCAACAGATAATTTTTTTCCTGTTTCTAGCATTACCTGCTATGAATACCAGAAAAGGTCAGTTGTAGCAAGGACCACAGACAAATCGTGACCCTGGACACATGTTTTGCCATTTAATTTAGCAGTGCACATAGCGGGCTAACAGGTGCTGGTAGGCATCAACCAAAAAAAAGAAAAGAAAACTATGTGGGCTCTCACAAGGTTCATGAGGGTCACTTGGAATGGATTTGTGACATTCTACATTGTGCTACTGCTTTAAGACAAGGCAATATCTTCTACAACATATAATGACCAGACATAAGATTATGACAATCATCCCAGTATTGTGCAGGTCTCCCCTACTAAAGTTGAGCCGGATCCTTGGCTGAAACAAGTATCCGGTAAGAGCAATTTTGCCGAGTACGAGTATCATACCAGTAATACAAGTCAATGTCTGTGCTCGGATTGAATGAAAATCTTCATTGGTTATCTGACTGTGTCTGCGTTCTGTGATAAGCGCCGCGCCCCTCCCCTACACACATACACATGTGTTGCTGTGTCCCACTCTGCTCACTCTGACACACAACAGCTCTCTGTCTCTCAGGTTTGCGGTCTTTTCAGCTAACGTTTAGAGTTTCTTCAGCTTCAGGTTTGTTTTTACTCCGGTTTGTACTTAATTATCAACCAGTGGAGTTCTGGTAAACGTCGGTTTGTTTGGACGTGAAGCAGATTAATGCGACTGACGTTGAGTCTCTACCTGTCGGGAGATTTTTTTCTTTTTTGTTTTTAAGGTAGCAGTGGTATAAATATTACCAATTAAGCTATACAGTCACAACCCCCCGAACCAAAAAAGCTCGATAATAGCAAAAGCATGTGTTGTATTCATTGTTGCAAAACTTGTTATATAAATAGTTCGTTTGCTATAGGGATCAAAACCAAAATTTCTGATCAACCTATATAATTGCATGCTTAAAATAACATACCGGTTAAAACCCCGCCCATTTCAACAAAACACGATTCACTTCCGGTTAAATTCCGCCCACTTATGGGTTAGGCCCCGCCCTCCGAGTACAGATACAGATCATTCATATGGTTAACAGATACAGATACAGATAATAGTGTACTTGCTCATCCCTATCCGTTACACAACATTAATGCCTTGTGTCTTGTGGTAGTGTGGTGCCTTTGGGTCCTGTGGGTTGAGGAGAGGGGCCTCTATGGATCATCCCATAGATACTTGATCTAGTGAATTTGGAGGCCAGGTCAACACCTTGTGCTCTTCTTCATGTTTTTGAGTTGTTCCTAAACCGTGTTTGTGTGTGTGTCTGTGTCAGGCTGCATCCTGCTGTGGATGTCTTCTGCCATCAAGTATGGGGTTTGGGTGTCTGGTCTGGTCTAGGTGGGTGGTACATGTCTAAGTAACATCCACAGGAATGCCAGGTCCAAAAGTTTCTCAGCAGAACATAGAAGTGTCACAAGATGGTCGATGTTATTTACTTCTCCTGTCAGTGGTTTTAATGTTGTGGTTGATCGGTGTATAAACCAATTTGTCAGTTTCACCAAAAGTAAGTTCCAAATTTAGCAAAGTTGCGCCAAGGTTCACACCAGTAACCTCAGATATGAGCATAGTCAAGGTTATATCAGCAGAGCCTAGTTAAAAAAAGAAATAAAAAAAACTAAAAGAAAAAGCACTCACAACTTATTTCCCATGCAGACAGGTGCACATGCAACATATGCTCCAGCAGATGGAGGTCCCAAGGTGACTTTGCCTCTGAGATATTGCCACTTGCCTCAGGTTTTCTTAGCAAGTCTGATTACCTGTTGAATAGTAGAGATTTTTCGTGTGTGCCGAGTGATAAAGTTTCAAATCAAGCGCTGCCGCTCACCTTCCACAGAGACAGACTCTTCGCCCTCAGCTTTCTCTGAAAAATAGACATTCTGTGGCGGTAAATTAAACAGGAGCCATTTAAAATTCATAACGCTGTGGAGGGGAGGGGTGAACAAATGCAGTCATTAAGACGATTGTCGCAGTGTTGTCTGGTCCACAGGAGATGAAGGAGAAGAAGAAAAGAAAGAACATTGTCGATTTTAACAAGAGGATGCCAACTGCTCCATGTAAGCCTGGGATAACCATTTAAGAATAATAGATGAGTGATTCCAGCAGAATTTATGTGCTCAGTTGAAAAAGGAATGTTTGCGTGAAGTGTTTCTGGAAGTGCAAAAATAAAACATTAACCAAAGAGCCCTGCTGTTAAATGACAAGTGGGCCGTGCTTTTGTTTTAACTCTCATGATTGACGGGTCAGACCAGAGTTTAAAACGCAACATCGTTAAGAAATCCCAGAGAAGCTGGAGTGGAAAGAGAGCGAGGTATGAGGTGAGAGAAAGGTGCACACCAGCGCACGCACACACTTTCTTTCCTCTGACAGGAAATCTTTTGCCTCGCTCATCGTGCGGTTTTTGAGTGCCGGTGCTGGGAACAGACCATGGACAGCCTCTAGACAGTAACTGTACATCTCTGCCTGGGTGGGAGGGATGAGGTGCACTTTACCTCGATTATTTATTTATTTATTTTGTGCAAAGGCAAGTGTTTTTTTCTTCAGGCTGTCATGTAGATGAAAGTGGCCGAGGGCCCTTTGTTTTCCTCAGCTGACCTTCTGTACACATTATCGCTGCCAGCTGTATGGGACCCAACTGTGACTGTATAGAAAAATATTTAACATCTTTTTAAACTTTTTTTTTACTTTGCTGTAATCATGGAATTTCCTTTCTGTTTGTATCAGGTTCAGGTCTACTGGTTCATTGATTGGTCTCTGCACACAATGCATTTTATTTATTTATTTTTTTGCTCTCCCACTCTCTGAAGCCTCATTCAGAGAAACTGTTGAGTTGTCTGCACATCCCTCACTGCTGTCTGCAATCACCTGTGAATTGAAACTAGTGATATGTGGATTGACACTGAAATATCGATACCTCCGATACCAGATCCTTATGCTCTAAAGTCCATTCTTAAATCAAAATATCGATACTTTTGATACTTCAGTCATTGTAGGTAATGTATATCATTAACAGGAACACAGTGGAAAATAACTAAACTATTGAACTGTGGCAACACAACAAACCATGTGTAACACCTCAGGTTAAACCCCAACACAGAATACGGAGAGCACAGTCACAATTAAGATGCAAGTTTTTTTTCGACTGTGTTATTATTTTACTTCTTTTTTGGTCTTTGAAACACCATTTTTACATATATTGTATGATTACTTTACAATATATGTGTCAGGCTGCATCCTGTATTGGCCCGCTTATAAGACAGTACTTTTTCCTGAAAAAAACATCCTAAAAATAGGGGTCGTATTCTATTCGGGGTCTAGACTTTTTTTCTGCTCATACTCGACTCAACTACAACTTAGCTGATGACCGGTAAAGATGGAAGATGTGACAAGATCGTTTGGAACAAATTGGTTCAAAAGCTTGCCAAGTTAGCAAGCAACAGAGAAGAAGTTATGATGCCAACTTCAAGACAAAGGTAATTAATGCTGCAGAGCCATCAAACAACTGGCGAGCACAACATCTTCAAACCACAAAGAGCCGGAGAAAAGCATTCTGGGATCCCAAAAGAGACTGTATACCTACACCGATCAGGCATAACATTAAAACCACCTTCCTGTGTAGGTCTCCCTTTAAAGAAGAACACCATAATGTCACATATTTCATTACAGTCCTCAGATATGGTTCATACTAAGCAGCAAACTCTGGGGGGGGAAATTTTGATCCAGGCTAAATCCTCACAGATCTCCCAAGCATGTCTATTCCAAAAAAAAGGGATTTGGTTTGTGGAGCTCCTTTTCCACCATAGATGTGCGGTAGTACAATTTTTTTTATGGGAGATACTGTTAGAATTGTGTTGCAGCTTAAAGTTATGCATAATTACAAGGAAAGACACTGAAGACACTGAGCTTCAAAGTCGCTTTTTCAGGAGTCCTATGGACGATCCTGCGGATGGTTCATCGATGTTCATATAAAGAGTGGTTCATACTCACTCAGAAAACTTGGTGCAACGTAGGACGTCTTTTCTCCTCCAAACCATCACAAGTTTTAGCTGATGAGCATGAGTCCACCTACATGATTTGAGTGCCTGTGTGGCCTAGTAGAATTACAGAGTCCTGCTCTGATTCTCTTTAGTTTCCTTTCAGTCGTCTTGTTCTCAATTTGCCATTTTTAGCCGCAGCCTTCGAGGAACCTTGCAGGATACCGTGTTCATCTCTGATTGGCACTGATTGCCTAATAACAAACTGCAACCTGGTTTATTTCTAACTAAACTCACAGTACCTCTGCCTGACATTCAGCCACCCAGCATCCTCTTTTAGCCTCTATCTTCCACAGCATTCGTGTCTATCACAGATCACATCCCGTAATGTTCTGATTGTTAAAACGCTGCCAATTTAATCATTTACGTATACGCATGTAACGTTAGTGTCTTTGAACGTGTACTTTAGCTGCAAAACAGAAACATTTCATATCTGACATAGGAACAAGATAATCTTTCAAAATTCATCATTAACTTTTTTTGTAGCAGATTTGGACTTTTTATAGATGGTTAGAGTTTGGAATACAGCTGGCTACTGAAGTCGATAATCTGAATAATAAGACGTGATAGATTTACAGAAACGCTGGCTCGGTGGTGAGCCTGTCTATAGTCACATTTAAACTGGCCTTTATTCGAAAAGACTTTAAAAAATCCCTGTTCCTCAGACATCCTTCATCCTGTTGGCCTGAACCCAGGGTACAGCAGAGTAACTCTAGCCCTTGACAGGTCTGTAGTAAATGCTTGAATTAATTCGGTTGCAAGTAAACATTTACCTCCAAGCAAAAGCAAATAAATAAATGAACCCGACTGATCTGACCTAGACCTAAAATGTCGGCAAGTCAATCATTTCCTCCTGCACTTAAATCTGTACCTTTTATCTAACTCTCAAGATCATTTATTTTTATTATTACTATTATTATTTTCAGAAGATTTGTAGAGTAAAAAGCTTGACTGATGTACTTACAGGAACCCTGACGCTGCTTGACTTTCAGAAAAGTGAGCAACTAAAATGCATTAGAAGTCCAGTTTTCGATAGCAGTCTAAAGCCACCAACTTTCAGTCCTATTTTCTCTATCAATTCCCATCAGACCATGCAGCGACACTGAATCTATTCCTTCTTTCCTCCGTCAAAAACATAATCATAAAAATCAATAAAATATAATTTGTGCAAGCCGCTCATTAGAGCCATAATTAAGTTTTACTGCGACATGCCCCCCGAGAGGCTGCGGTAATTATGATGGAGGCAGAGGAGGAAGTGAGGTGACATAGGCGTAGATGATGGGTCGACACAGCACAGGACTTTAGCATTGTTTTATTGGATTTCTTACTTTTTTTGGATCAGTTTCCCATTCAGACAAAACTGGTGGTGGAGGCCTTTTAAAACTTTTAACTCTTAACCCATGTTGTCTTAATTACTATAACTTATTTTTGTTACAAATCTTTCCTGATGTTTGTTCAATTTTACAACATGCAGCGTCTAAATGCAGAACACTGATACAGCTGTTGAATGACGGAAATCGGTTTGTATAATAGACATTGTATGGATGGGAATAGAGATGACGGGGAATCAAGGTGATCGTGAGAAAATGCAGCGGGCAGAAAGAAGGGGTCAAGAGTGGGCTGAGAAGGGAGGCAGGATAGGAAGGAGCAAGGCTGTTTGAATGAGTTGCCAGCGTTTTGGAGACCAGTGGAACAGGCAGAGCACTGAAAAGGAGACAGGGTGGTTGTTACAAACTGACTCGAGGGGTCATGTGTCCCCACGTTATGTGACACCCTTAGAGCTGGGTTGTAAAATAATGTGGAGACAGATGACGGAGTTACAAAATAAGGGTTTATTTCACAGCTTTTTCATAGTTTTACCTGAGGACGTCCTGTGATTCAAATATTATGTTACATGGGGCGCATTCGCATGGGATAAACAAACTGCATTTTACTCAAATTCAAGATCCATTGTCATGTCTGTGCTACTTTAAGCCTCACTCCACTGCATGTCAGAGACAGTTTTAATTACTTTGCAAATTATAATGGATAATAAAAATATATTTTTGATATTATTTATCCCGGGGAAGAAATTACCAACAACCTGACGGTGTTTAAATCATCTCCACCTTTGCCGATGAACACATTAATGGTTGATTTAATGGTTTGATCCGTCTAAACGGGTGAATAATTCAGCAACACCTTGACTAACATCTGTCCAAACTTTTCATTGTAGTGCATCCTTCATAATTCTTAGGTGACAAAGGGCAGAGAAAAGTTGCAACTCAAACAAAAGTTGCGAAAAAGTAAAAGCTCACCCCTAAATCACAGAGATGTCGATTCGCACTGGATTAGTTTTATTAGAGGACCTCTGTGTTATGAGAATTATGGTAGGTAATTTGCGGTGTAATTTTTACTTCACAAATCACGGACATGGACAATTCGCACAGGATTAAGATCACAGACGACCTCCGAAATTGTTAGAAATTAGGTCCCCAGGTGAAACTAATCCCGTGCGAATAGGGCTTTAGTCACTCTTCTCAGATGAGGCTGGTTAAGGTGATTAAGCACAAGCCAAAGACAATTGCAGAATTTACCTTGTTTCCTCTCTACATGACAGACTGAAATTCTAACTAAGCAGACACAGAAGGTCAAAAGCATGTAAAGAATCTGAAAGAGTGAGTAAACCTTAAAAGATAAAGAGCGTCAGCAGCAGACTGGCTGACTGAATGAGCTGGTGAGGAATAAGGAATGGGGGGATGACTAGGGTTGAAATACTGCTGGGTTTATAAGCAGATGGCGTCGAGGCACATGAGGAACCCCCCTTTTCATTTCCCAGTTCATACCTGTTCAAGGAAAGGAATATACACAAGGAGAGAGGAATCAAGGCAAAGGGCATTTCAAAAAAGAAAAACTGGGACAACATTGTCTCTGAGCTGTCAACTGAATATGTTGCATTGTCCGGCCGTTGTTTTGTTTTAGTCTGCAGCTGTACTTTATGATCTGAGTTGGAGGAATATACGAACTTTCCTAACAAATAATACACACATTTACTTGCACGGCTCGAGCTATAACCCGTTGGTCGGGTGAGTTTCTGTAATGTAACAGAAAAGAGCACGGGTTCAGGCTGGGCGGGTCAAAAAACAGCGTTCTGACCAAGCTGTAAAGATCTTACAACAGCATCGCATGCACGAAAGGCCAAGCTGTGATTAGCTGTCTACTGTTTTCTCTTTCCCTCTCACAAACACATGCACATGGTTCAGGTGCTCCTATGCCCTGGCTGTCAGCGTGCATTCACAGAAGAGCAAGCAGATCATGGAGACACGCTGCTGTCTGTGGTATGGCTATAATATTTCATTCAGTAGCATCTAAGAACTTAAAACACTGCACACATAGTGTATGAAGTCTATGCTGCTG
Organism: Mugil cephalus; assembly: GCF_022458985.1. NCBI lineage: Eukaryota > Metazoa > Chordata > Actinopteri > Mugiliformes > Mugilidae > Mugil > Mugil cephalus. The sequence goes on from NC_061787.1 coordinate 21,543,779, forward strand.
CCCTGATGCTGTTTGTTAACATGAGAAAAACTTGATCTCTGTTCACTTTCTAAAACTGCTCATTATTTCTAAAACGACAGCACAGAATGATCATAGATGTCTGCATCACAGTTGTAGATGTAATATCACATTTATAGACTGTCCTACAGCTAGGTAATTGTAAGCGCTGTGCTTAAGTGAGATGTATACAGTGCAGGGACACTGTAGCTGTCACTTTGTCTGAATCAGAATTCTCTCCATTTGGATGCACACAGGAAAACATGGCAACCCACAGTTTAGCAGTTAATTTAATAGTTCTGTGTCTTGTAGATGCAGAGAAAATATGTTGATACGTCGTGCGAATTGAAAGAACAAACAAAGTGTTTTAAATCATCCACGAATACTCACTTAGTAGAAGAGCATCACATTTTTTAGGGTAAGTATCAGTAACAAAACCAAAAGAGATATTCTCTGTGGTAGATGGCAGCATAACTGATCGTCATAAATGCTTCATCCCACCTAGCACCACACTGTTCCTTCAATCTGTAGCCTTCACAAATGGACAAAATGACACGGGTCATTCTTTAGAGGGGCCCCAGGAAAGAAAAAATAAAAGGCTTTACTCCCTTTACACATCACAGGCATTCCAGTAAACCATGTTTCAAATGGGTCAGTATTGATCAGTTTGTCAGTCTCTGGTCAAAGGCTTAAACTTCTGTGTTTTTTTTTTTTTTGTGTGTGTTTTTTTCCCCAAAAACAGTTTACACATGGTGAATCGGAATGCAGCAGCAGTCTGACTTACTGCACAGAAGTTTAGCAATATCCTTTTTCTTTTTGCAACAAAGAAATGTTAAAGACATTACCAGTGTGACAGTAATGTAATGTGTTGATTCAAATGGGATTTTTTCTTTTTTTTTTTTTTTTTTGATTGTGATAAAACACAACTTCATATACGTGTAGGTCTCCTCGGAAAGGATCCCTCATTAAGACTGATGATCAATTAAGGCTCAGAAATGTGTAGTTTATAGCAGCAGATCTCATAGTAATTAGGAAATGCATTCTTACCATGGGATTGTACTACAATACCTTGTGCACAGCTCATTTAAACTCACTTCTTCTTAGTACAAAAGGAAAGAATACTTCAAAAAGAGCACTCTGAGCATGGTCTGCTGTTCATCAAGAGGTTTTTACTTACTGTGATCACTGCATTGTCACAAAAGGCATGGACATGCTTGACTTTAGCACCTCTACACCTCAAACCGTTTCACGAATGCTTCATGTTTTGATCTTAAATATGTGGATGAATCATGTTGAACCCGTCAAACCCAGTGGACAGGTCCTCTCTGCCCTGGTCGGATGGAGAGTTTACAAGGATGGTCAGTTGAAGAAAGAACAAGAATAACCCCTCGAAACACATCATGAGGATGGTTTGATTTTTTAAGTGCAGACATATTAATTAGTTTCTGGAAGTTGCAAACAAAATGATATATACAAAAATACACTTCATCATTACGCTGTAATTTAAATTCATAATGCTTCCCCTTCCAAAGATGTGGTTGGATTTTTAATGTCTGAGTGCTTTTTACTTAGTACTTTTTTTTTTTTTTTTTTACTTTATATTGCTCTCTGGCTGACTCTTGGTCTGTCTCTCCGGGGTGAGTCTGGTGGGTTTAGGCCTTTCTCGCCAGTTAAAAATTGAATCATTTCCAAGGAGGCACTTGGCTCTCTGGTGAACCGCAAGTTTGCAGCAAGAAAGAAAAAGAAGAAAAAAAGAATAAGGACTTCCGAATGCACTTTGCGTGCCACCAAAGACACATCTATAAACATGATGCAGTTTATAGATGTTGCCCAAATGTTTCTCGCTTCAGTGTTTCTGAGAGTGATGTAAAAAGTGCTGCTTCTGTAGAATCAAATGAGGTTTTTGTCCCATAATGCAGTCCAAGGCCAGCGCCTGTTCTCAGACAGCGTTGAATATGCAGTAGAGGAGTTTATATTCAAACTGTCTGTGCTGAAAAGAAGAGGACATTTCCATGCTCCTTGGAATGCTTCTTGATAAAAGGTTTATCTTATCACCTACGAGAATTGAGCAAATTGCTTTTTTCGTACAACTTCATTTGACAGACTTAAAAAAAAAAAATAACCATGATCACGATGGTTTTGCATTCCAATGTCTGTTTTGCTCAGTAAAGATCATGACAGCAGATTCTTTCCTCTAAGACTCGCCTCATTCAGAGAGTGTTTCGCAAATATAGCATCCGCAGAATGACAGGATACAAACGAGGCCTCTAAATATTGATTCTGTCATGAATTTATAGACATTTATATCAGTACGTGTCAGCTGCATTCAGCGAACTGACCTATGTGTTTAACTTACTGCACAGAAGTACAGGGAGTGAGAGGTTGAGCACTACAAGACAGGACCTTTGTGTGACCTGTTAATTGTTTTTATCGGCATGCAGTTTTTAGGTATCCAAACTAACCCAAAGCAACAACGCAGAGGCAAGAAATAAAATGTGGCCAAGAGCAACCACAAGTATGTGGATATGCACTACCAGTCAAACCTTTGGACACATTTTCTCATGAGAAAGTGAGTCCAAACTTCTGACTGGTAGTGATTGGTTGTCCTGACCAAGCCCACCTTGCAGGTGCATTATTGGCTTAAGTCTCATTTAAAGTACTGCAGGACATAGATGCTGTATCTTCCACATGTAGCCTATGTCAGTGCAAGCCAACTGTCAACTGAAACTAAAATTCCACCTAAGACCAGTCATATACAGTACTGAATATATTTGAAGGGACATAAGCTTGATGCGTTTTTCATCTGCTGCATTAAGTTTCCTGCTTCTGCGATGCTACAAAATCCCCGACTTTGTCCAAGTGTACCTATAAGGATTGATGCTGGTTTGAAGGCAAAGGGAGGGTAGTAAGACCAAATATTGATGTGGTTTAGATTTTACTTTTGTTCGCTCACTTTGCATTTTGTACATTCATAAAAAATAAAAAATCATTATTTCTATTTTTGAAAGCATTCTTAGTTTACAACATTTTTTTCACACCTGCCTCAAACTTTTGCACAGTACTGTACATGTTTGTTCCTCTGAACGTCCTCAGTTTACCTTTCCTCGATGTGTACAACCAATTTGAAAATTGCAGAGATGGAGAATGAACCAGAAGTACTAAAGCACAAACACACTACTACTAAGTGGACCAATCACAGCTCTTGGGGTCTGCGTCACAGTGACGCGTAATTATTTCTAGGGAGGTACGCATCAAGATACAGCATTAGGGTCTGTGCAGGTTCTAGGCTGTTGCTATAGATACAGCATCAAATTGACACAGAAGTATAAATCACCTATTGGATGTACTATATGTGCAGGTACATGATTGATTCTTTTTTTATTTTTGTAGCTCATACATTTAAATTGTCCTTTGCAATTTTTAGTATTTCTTGATGACTCTGATCAAAGCTGTGAGCTGAAACCCGCCAGTCTAATAATGCTGTTTTATTTACTACCGTGCTGCCGTGGAGTCTTCACTATTCTGCAGTTTCTTTTCCACCTCTATGCACCTTGGTACCAGGTGAAATTGTGCCTGAAATAAATAATAATAAAAAAAAAACTCTACGAACCACCACAAGAAAGCACCAGATGATTTATAGAGCCACAGATGGAAAAACATATGCACAGAATGAACACAGGAATGTAAATCAGTCATAAATTGATGCAGCATTTGATGAAAACAGACATGCCAAATGAGGTTAAGTTTTGTGAGTTTTAGGTCTGTCTGTGAGTCCCAGGTATTGGATGGCTGAAAACTGTTTTAATGAGGAACATTTGTTAATAGCTCCTTGAAATAGTGTGCCTGTTCCATATCACCAAAAATAATTCATTTTGACATAGTTTCTGTGCTGCAGTGACTGTATCATGTGTGCGGAGTGTACTGGAAACCCTGCAGCGGCTGCTACCGTCTCTCTCTCTGTCTTCTCCAGTCACCTCAGCCTGCACATCTTTACCACCTGCACTGTGCAAATTAGCGAAATCTGGAAATAAAGCCAGTGACAGCTCTTCCACAATCATTCCTCTCCATATCCTCATTATATGCAGCAGCAAACATATGGCCACAAGCTATATTTTTCTGTTTGTGTTGGGCCGCCACCAGACAATATAAGCCTTCTAACCTCGGCCCTCACTCACCCACAAGTGCCTGATTTCTGTGGGAGGAAGAAAAAGCAATACCAACTTCATCTTGGTCTTCTTCTTGGTGACTGCAATGATTCACCGTAATGAACCATTGATCAGCCGGCTCATTTCTACGCATCAAAATTCATGAGGTGCATTGACCATTCATGGTTGAATGGGGCTATGTAGAAGGAGACATGAGGCTGATCGACATGTGCACATTTCTAGGTCGACTGTGACTCATAAAAGGAACATTCCATGCTGGGATGTGTGTGTGTGTGTTTCTTTTTTTTTTTTTTTTTTCTTGTTTGCCTGTGTAAGGTTCTACTCCAAGTTTTATAAATGTGGCTCCTGGACATAATCTACAAAGGTTCAAAATGACAAGGACATGTGGTGAATTTATTATTTAAAAATCAGGGGGCAGCATCGTGATTTAACAGAGATGCATATGGCAGACAATGCAAGAAGCCAATCTTGCTGTGTACACACTCTTATTAAAAGGTGGGAAATGCTATTGTGTCATCTTAAAATAGGCTGCACCATTTGAATTCAGAGGCTTTGTGCTTTCAGGGGATGTCTAGTTTGTCAATTTTGAATGCGCAAACACTTTTAAAATTTTCACTAGGCCTGTATTTGTGCGGTGGAGTGTTAATGGGGTACAACCTACTATCTGAATCAAAAGCATCTCAGTTTGTCACATCTTTTGCAGCAAGTGACCCCATATATGATGAGTGAATTTGATGTTGGGTGATAGTAAAATTGCTGTTGTACAGACTAGTTTTATTGACTTCTCTGCTGCGCCATGAGGCTTCAAGTGTCATGTTTGTTAGTCAGTGATCATGTGACAGTGACGACATGGACACGTCCTTGAGGACAGCTGAGAAACCCAGTGGATTGAAGCAGAAAACTAGCAGCAGTTCATCAACTTCACTAAACATGGAGCCTGTAACATGTCAGTCCGGAAGTACAACTAAAGTACTACTCCAATGGACACTCTACTGAAAGGGCATCCAGTAACACTGGTAGAGGAACGGTCAGAAGCCTCTGGACAGCAGTCAGTTATCAACTTCACCAAACACCCTGTGGTAACAGAGAGAAGGAGGCTGCACATCAACTATTTGATAAACCTTTAGCTGATAGATAGACCTTTAGCTGCAGTACACGGAGAAATACTAGACTACACTATCCCATCTAACAATACACTGTGGGGTGCTATTAAATGCTAGGCTAAGAGTGCTGACTTGCAGTATGCAGGCTATACATATCTGCAACGCACAGTATGTAGCACATGAGCTGTCTGTTCTCAGCTTACGTATTCAGGTCAAGATTATAGATTTGAAAAATGAAAATCTGAACTCATGCACCCCCTACTGTAGCCTTCATTGGTTCTTTGTACTTAAAATTTGTGCAAAACTATGATGTGTGTTTGGGCCCCATTATTCTGGTGCAGCATGAAGCATCTACAAAGACACAAAAAGTGTTTGGCCTGGTTTCCCCTTCCAGCCGGTCTGCTGCTGATTGGAGTCTCGTTTTCTTTATTTAGCATATTCTCTGTCTGTCATGAAGTTGCCTTTCTACCTCCTGTGGACAAAATTTGATATATTGACCCTCTGATGGTACGGTCACATTTAGTCTGCCTGATCCTGCTTCGGATACAACTTATCCAGTTGTATTCATCAAGTCTTTAAAAGTATCGTGCACTGTCTGTCCCCTTAGAAACTCTTGGTCCAGATTTCTGACACGTTTCTCTTCATTCTGTTTCACATCATGATTATGGTAGCTAGAGTAGTGTTCCGCTGGAAACTGGAGACACAGCCACATGGTTACGAGCTGATGAATGAATCTCTTAAGATCGAATCACATAGATGCTGTTTCAATAGAAAGACACCACTCAAAGAAATCTAAACCTTTTTTAAATATCTGCCAATTTGATTCATTTTGATTGGACAGAAATAGTGTAGCACTTTTGTTCCTAATGGCACTTCAAGTCCTCATGTGAGCCAGTTTTGTTGTAACACGTGAAGGTTTTTGTGACTGCCCTTGGGGACACATTCAATGTTTTTTCATTTTTCTGGACTGACTGACCTTCATTCCTTAACGTAATTAGGAACTGTCATTTCTCTTTACTTAGCTGACTGGTTCTTGCCATAATATGAATTATGAATGAATACGAGCAATTGTCAAATAGGGCTTGCAGCTGTGTACCAGCCTCACTTCTGCACAACACAACGGATGGTCCCAACACTATTAAGAAGGCAAGAAATTCCATGAATGGACCCTAACAAGGAGTGAAAACCATTTCAGGTGACTAGAGCGTGAAGCTCATTGAGGTTAAGGGTTTGCAGCGCTGTCAACGAAGCAAAAGGTGGCTACTACGAGGAATCTGAAACCTAACACATATTACAAGTTATTTAACATTTCCTTTGCTAAATAATTCTATATATATTGCTTCATGTATTTGATGTCTTAGGTTTGCATCTACAATGCAGAAAGTTACTAAAAATAAAGAACAAACATTGAGCGAGACAAACTTCGAACAAGCCCTAAACACTGCATTCTTTTGTGTGTGGTCATAAATTTTCAGGACAAATAGAAAATGGAGCATCAGGAGTGAGTGTGTGTGCTGGCATTTATTGTGGCTCTGTGGTTTATGTACCCGTGTTCTGAACAGTTTGATCAAGCATCTGTCAGACACCTCCATCAGGTGCACATTCTTCCAGAGATGCATCAGGTAAACTTCCTCAGATCAGTCCATGGGTAGTGTGTGTTGAAGCGATTGCAATCGGGCTAAGACCGCCGTTTCGAACCAAGCTCACTTTCATTCTGTTAGGTTTCCTGAAACCTGGACTCAAATCCAGACACAGATCAGTTTAATAAAAAGGAAGAAAATAAACCAAAGAGGTGGGAAATGGCTAAGATGGTAGAATGTCTAGGGAGGAGAAGGCAGGTGGTAGTTGTACTACAGATTGGAAAGAACAGGGCAGAACGCATAGGATGTTAAAGGTTCATGCAGGTGGAAATTCAGCACCAGCAATTGAATGAGATGGAACAAACCTGGTAAAAGAGGGACCAGGTCCTTTATGTAGGCTTGATGAGTAGATGGTTTGCAGATGAGTGCCATCAACCAGGGAGTGGAGAGAAAGAGACAGACACCCAGGGATTAACACACTAACATGTGGAAACACATCCATACCTAGAACATGTACTATTTCTGTATGTGTATGTGAAGACAAAGTCTCATGGTAATGATATGAAACAGGTTATGTTCAGTATACGTGTACACTGTATAGAGCAATGAATGTTTAACATAAGTAAAAATATCTGTTTCTCACAATGTTTGGTTAATGCATTGTTTGATATTTGTAACAGGAATAGGCTTTTAAGTCAAGGAGTGCTTCTTGACTGAGAGGCTTACAATCACTGCTATTTAAATTTGAGCACCTGTCTGGTCCTATAATAATTTGTTTTAGCTGACAACTTTAAATAGACTTTTTTTGACATTAAACTTATTAGAGGAGGTGTAACTAATACCATTAACAGTGGCTCTGCTCCATTTGAGGATCTTTTTAAAGGATGTCAGCGTCAGGATGCACAGGTGCACAATGTCGGGACTCTGGAACTGGTGAAGATAAAAGGGATGCAGCCATTGGTATTATTAGCTGTTAAACTTGCCCCTTTACTGACAACATTCCTTAAAGTTGTCTGCTGTGAAAGTCATCTGTTTTAATCCCATAAAAGCAAAAATAACCAGAAGCCTCAGAATATTAAAGTGAAAGTTCAAGCTGTGTCAAACTGTAGCAGAAAAATGCATGACTTTTGATTTGACACAACTTTTGATTGAGGCAGACGTCTTCAACAGACTCAGACGTGCTGAGGGAATATCAAACATTTGAACAGAGAAACGTTCTGTTTGAGTTGACGGAACAATAAAGTTCCAGTTAACAGAATCCATATTAATAATATATCGCCCACATTCCACTCCTACACAGAGTGCATGCTGCCAGTGGTTGTGTGTTAGTGTCAACTAGTCAGATGGTCAGTTACATAAACTGATGGACAGCGTGAATATAATATATGAAACTTGCTGACAGGATTGCACATCTATAGAAAGACTAATTCTAATTTAGCTTGTGGCTCATGGTGGTTGGATCACATTTGTCTCTAGCCAGATCAGATCTCATATTTGTGCTTAGTATCCCTAACGGATTTTGTTGCTTCAGTTTTTTTGGATGAATGAGACCAAACTCCTCCACAGATCATCCTTGTTGAGTAGGTGGTCTCAAATGTGACTCAGAGCTCATTGTGTGTGCATCCCACCAAAGGGACGGGTTATGGTATTCACTTTCTTTCTGTTTAAGTTTTGAATATGACTCTGTTAAGTTTTCCTTGTCTTTCCTGTCGCACCATTACACGTCAGACTGCTGCAGCTCCCCTGGTTATCCCATTATAATTTACACATTACGAAAATGTGATGATTTTGTAAACAAATATATATGATCTTCATGAAACTTGTGTCTCACTAACAGCCATTAACGGTGGCACCGCTAGAGACGCAGTGCATGATGGGATATCCACCACGCGTTGAGTGACCATCTAATGGTCACTGCTTTTTGCAATGCTTTATGGGAAATTTTGAGTCCCCTATGTAGGGCATAGAATTTGATCGCTGTATAGGGGTTACATTTTTATAGTGGTGTCCGAAACCTTAGTGTAAATATAGGGGGTTTAAGGGGTGATCTCGTAATTTTTACTGATGGCAGATGGAACATTTAAGATATCGAATCATTCTGAGCGACTGATTCATCGATCTTTTGGAATGTTCTCTCTCCCCACAGCGACACCTGGTGGCCAATCTTCAAACACAACACTCAAACAATAGAGTGTTTTTGTGTATCTTTTTGTCTCGTAACTTTTTGTGTTTTGTTTTGTCTGGGCTTATAATATTATTTTTATGAAAGGACATTTTTCAGTCTTTGTTTTGGTGTATAATATAGACACAATATGGTATTATTACAAAAAGCAAGCATTAACTTTAACTTTTTTGTCCTCAAGAGGGGCAAATGTTCCCTGACAGCTGACGATGGTTTCTACCACATCTCAAGTTAGACTTCACAAAGAAATTGCACATTACAAGGGCTTAGGCATACAGGGTGATGAATCGGCAAGAAATGATTATTTTAAAAATAAAGTATAAGTTAGGTATATTTTGCATATAATAGGGATGTCCATATTGTGTAATGGTAGTATTTTTTATTTATTATTCCATTCCATTTCCCATCCTAGGTTTTTGTACGCACCAAAACACTGTTTCGATTTTGTCATCACTACTTTTGCTTTGTCTTGACTTCCATTGTTCCCTGTAGCTGCAATTTCTTAATGACATTCAGACAGCTGAAGCTGCTAGCTGGAGAAACTTCAATATCTTTTTATTGCCCTCTTTTGTTTTGTAGGCATCAATTAGTTTAATTTTTCAGACCCTAGGTCAGTTGTTAGAGTAGCGCACGGTTGTTGAGTTTCAGCTCAAGGCTTAGCAAGTTCCTGACAATTCCTGACCCGCCTTCCAAGACCTAATGATGCATGAAAAGGCTTAACGAGGTCATCAAGTTCTGAGCCATAACAAGCAGACGCGTTCACAAGCGAATGCTCATGCAACAGTTGATGGTTAATAAGAAGCATATGCAGAGTGAAAATCCCTCTCTTAACCTCAGGGGTTGATTATATAAATTAAATTACAAGTCTATTTTTCATCATTACCTCATTGGACGTATCAGCTATGGAAGCTGATATCGTTGGTCAGAGATATGTGTTTGGATGTTTGCTGGCAAAAGGTTGTGTTGCCTCCATGGAGGTTTAAGTCTCTTCACTTCTAAGTTGCCCTTTCACTTTCAGCACCTGCATCTTTCCTGGCAGTCCTGTAAGCAGCCAATTTCTTTTTTATTTCTTCTTTTGCTGCCCCGGACTTTTACAGTTTGACATTACTCAGTTTTGGGAATCACTGGCCTTACACCAAAAATGACAAATGTAATTTTAGCTTGATTCAACTGTATTGAAGGATTGCGAGTATCACAAATCATGGCAATAGATGGAAAGGTTAATTTCCAATTCAACATGTGCAAACTGCTATTTCCCCAGGCTGTCTTGATTTGAGCTGTTTTACCACCTTCCCCCCTAGACCCTAGATTGATGCTTTTGTGTTGTCAGCTGTGGAGTGGAATTGGGAAAGTTTACTTAGCAAAGATCGTGTTTGTTTTGCCATTGCAGGCTGAGCTTGAATGCAGCATTCAGGTGAAGATGGTGTCAGTATACTGGCTTCAAAGGTCATCCCAGAGACAAAGGTTGCAGGCGAGCAGAGGATCACTGTTATTTTTGCAACAACACAAAGTGATACCGTAAAGAATCTGAGAATCTGTTTCTTCTCTTTTTCTGCAGCTGCCTCGTTCTTCCTACAACTTGCTCAAAGTAAGAGTGCGTGAAAAATCAACATGTGTCCACAAATGTTGGCATAGAGATCGATGCTTCACATGATCCCCACCTACTAGAGGTCTCAGTGTTATTATTAGAAGACTGAAACATTGTTCCAATAAGGGAAATATTTAATTTTAATATTGCTAATGTAATGGTCTGTGAGCAGCACAAGGTAGAGGGTTTCCCTAACCTACCTAGCAGCAAACAGCAGTCAGACACTGATGGTGGAAAAATGTGAGTAGTTCTACATAAGTAAATTGTTTCAGTGCATGGAAAAAGTTTCTTTCATACAGAGTGCTGCGCTAACTACTGTCCAAAAGAGGCAGCAAAGGCCAAGGAAAGAAGTGCAGCTATTTCAGGTGAAAAGAAGGAAATGAAAAAGCCTCCGAAAGCATTAATTAGGTGCCAAGTTGTATTTGTTCAGAATTAAAACGAGGATGACCCCAAGTTACCTAATGGAGAGCCCGGCCCAAATAAATAAATAAATGAATAAAAATAAGTAAGCAAGTAAGAGGAAGAAAATACAATCAGGCTAGAATTAACCTACAACAATCCAGGCCACTGTTAATTGTAAAACTGGGATTTTATTAATTAACATTGCAGATCTCATTGATTCCCCATTAAACTACAAGCTTCATTGGCTATTTACTATTGTTACCGTTCAACACTAATACACTGTTACAAGAGCATGAGCAGACAAAGATCATCTCTTTGGAACAGACTTGTTTACTGTATCCAAATTACAGCCGTCCATTCATGCCGTTCTATTTAAAGTTTTGTAATGCAAATAATTCCTATAATTCCACATTTGTTTCTGACAGAAAACAGTCTGAGTTCAATCTGCTACACCTGAGCATTTGGAAACAAGTTCTTTTACTAGGGCTGTTAATTGATTAAAATAGTTCATCATGATTTTTTTTTGTTTGATTGTTTTTTTAATCTCTTTCTGCTTGCTGTCTCATGACATTATATATCTTAGGTTCAGGAACAAGTCCACACCTCAAACATCCAATTACCCGCACCTCCCTATATAGGCGCCTCTAATCCCTGCTCGCCAGTGTGGCTCACCAAATCGACTACCTCCACTATGGACGACAAGCTTGTACTCAATGTGTCCGACAACAAATCTTTCTATTTGCCATCATCCCACATTTTCCCCTTCCATTCACTTCTTTTCGTCTGCTTCCAGCTAGACACCTAACCTCTTACCATTCTGGCCAGAAAAATGCCTATTTAGGACATACTCAAAGTAAATTGAACGCTGTTCATAGTTTGGAGCTCATGCATGGTCTTGGTCTCTCACACAGTTAAAAATAAGTTGCTGGGTTCACCTGAAACTGAGTTTATTTTACCCTTTTGTCGAAGGGTATAACCAGGTGTTTCCAAACTGTGGCATTTGGACAAATTTTGAACAACAAGGCCATAACTTTTGAACGCTTCAATGTACAGTCATAATCTTGGACTCCACTTAAAATGCGACACTCAGAGGAATTATATATTATATTATATTTTATAATTAGGGTAAAAGATACAGAGTTAGTGAAGTAAAATCACATTTTTTGCACCGTTTCTCATTTGAAAATTACGCACAGACATCCAGCTCCAATACGCACTGGTCTGTCTGCGAGGAAACCCAACTTTACCAGGCAAGTACCATATTGTTGTTTAGAGCACCTCATTGGCTACACGAAACGCCAATCATCCACTAATTTGGCTGCAAGTGGCTCAGTCTGTGGATGAAAGACGGGGGAATGAACTTCTTTCCAGTGCTGACTCTCATTGGTTTCTCCACTGAGATTCAATGTATCTCCTTCTTCATCCAAGACATTGAAACAGCTCTTCGTGGATTTTTATGGAACTAAATGTAGTTTTTGGACTGAAAATACGACTGAAATGGACTGGATGATATTGATTGTTGAATTGATATGAAGCTTTTTCGGGTGAGTTTATGCCCGTTTCTCATATTTATTGTTTTGGACAAAATGTGTTGGTTGTGTTGACTGCGTTGGTTGAATCCTACAATGGCTTATATCAATGAAATCAGAAGAAAATGAGCTTTCAAATGACATATAGCATGCAGCATCTCAACTCAAAAACAACTTGTGTACAGGGCTCTGATTTGTTCAAAAAACTACTGCCGTCCCATATACAACCAAGCGGAACAGCAAAATATCTGATGAAAATCATGTTTTAATAAATACTCTCCACCCTCCATCACTGCACTTTCTAGTTATGCTAACAAAATATCAACACAAACTTGCTAATCTAGAGTTATTCAGTCATTCAGTGGTTTGATAATGACATACTATGTTTTGATCGGTGTGAGTCCAAAGAGTGGCTGGCTTTTATTTAAGGACAGGTACAGGGAGGGTAAAAGTGAGGAAGCATGGCCTTGGCCTCTAGGAGAAAACGTCACTGTAGCGCACCACATTTAATTATCAGTAACGGTAACACGGTTGTATGGAAATAGTAATTAGTTACCATTACCGAAAAGAATACTGCCGTTAGTAATGACATTTATTTTAACACAATTATTCCCATCACTGGGAACAACTGATGGCATCTGAAACAATGTACAATACCGATGATGTTCAGGATTCAAGAATCCCAAAAATGTCTCAGTTAGGTCAGGATACTATCAGGGAGTCAGAGTGTTTTGATTAAATAAATATGATGGCAGATGTTGAACGTGAACCTTGCATCTGCCACATGCACTGGCATCCCCTTCTGTGATGTGGTAAAGAATAACTGTTAATCTCAATCTGCAAACAGTAGTTTTTATAATATTAAAGACTCAATTAATTCATCCATTGTTTGTTGGCGTTGTCAACTTGTCACTGTCCATGCCTTCTCTCGCAGTCAATTTTAAGGGAGGTTGTATGTTATGATTACACAGTAATCACGGTGGCAGGGAATTCATTACGAGCTCTCGAGTAAACAACGGTTACTTCAGAATCCAATTAGCTAAAGCAAACACACTGCACCAGTTACCAGGAGCACGCTGGCCTGTCCTCCACGAGACCACGAGGAAATAACGCTAAGGCGGCTAAAAAAGAGCACCGTACGACAAGCACTTCAGCTCCAATCACACGGACAGGCCTCGCTTTGATGATTATGTTGTTATGTGCGCAAAGCCTTCATGCAGGGAGAGAGAGGAAGAGGGAGGGAGTCGAGAAGGAGTTTATTTGGCAATCATTCCGTTTACTTGGAAATACAAACTGTCTCTATTTAATTTTTTTCTGAGTTGATTCTCACGTGGCTTTTCTGGGGGTTTGTCTGAAATATGATTTGCTGCTAGAATTGGTTGCACAGTCAGAGTAAACAAGACATTTAAAAAGATCATGTAACTGTTCTGTTTCTCGGTTTCGCTCTCATACTGACTGCACACCTCAGATGTTGCGTGGTAACTGGTGCATCACACAGGAATATGTGTTTTAAAGCTCCCTTTAAGAAGCAGTGCTCATGGGTCATTGGTAATTCACTTGAATTACCTTTAAATCAATGTTTCAGTCATTTTTGTGCCTAATATCTGACTGGTCTGTCTTGACCAGGCCTGTTAACGTGGTTTATAATTGGCACATCTGTAACTGGTCTGCCTCGGCTGTTGTGGACTACACCTTCAGTGTTTGTTAGGACACCTCCGAAACAGGTGCCATTTCTCTGATGTTGGACACTTTGGATTAATTGCATTTATTCATTTTAGTTTGTTTATATTTCAGTTTCATTCACAATTGTACAACCAAATCTTATTCAAAATATCTGCTGTTTTTCAATACAATGTAATGGCATATAATGACACAAAGAAAAAAATAACATAAAACAAAATATGATAAGGAAATAGAATAGAAAATAAACAAATAAATAAATATCACATTAATAATACAGATCAGATTCATATTGTATGGGTTCCTCACTATGTCAGTAAACCCACAGCAGGGCTCCACCTTCTAGTGAGTACGTCTCAGGGAGTATGCTGTCCCATTTGATATATTTCCTTTATTTTTTCACATATTGTATGTTGGTGGGTCAGGCCCTTGCTGTGTTGCATTTAACTGCTGTTGCTAGTAGTATCTGTAGCAGATATTTTTTGACTCTTCCTTTGATCATTTTTGGTAAATAGACCTAGTAGAGCCACCACGAGGTCCATTGAACAATTTCCTCCTAAATCTTCATTAAGTGTTTCAAACACTTCTTCCAAGAATGTTTCCAGTTTCAGGCATAACCAAAGTATGTGGATCTCATTGCCAATGTGTGGGCCACAGTTTCTCCAGCATTGATTTGAGTGTGTAGTGCCAAATTTAGCCATAATTTTAGTATAATTTATTTAAGGCAGAAAACAATCACATAATGAAATGAGATGAAATGAGAGCTAATCTTTACAAGGAGTCTTATTAACCCGTTAATGTTCCGCTGGGTCGTTATAGGATTCAACCAACACACATTTGTTCAAAACAATAAAAATAAGAAACAAACATAAAGTCACCAGAAAAGCCTCATATAAATCCAACAATCAATATTTTCTAAGTCAAAACGCTTCATTTGTATTGCTAAGTGTCCAAACTGTCCATTTCAATTTTCAGTCCAAAAACAACTTTTAGTTCCAGAAAAATCCACGAAGAGCTGTTTCAACGTCTTGGACAAAGAAGGAGATACGGTGCAATATTCCTATCTTATCAAAAAATACACTTCCTTTTTACAGTAGTTTAATGTTTAAATAGCCGCTGAAGTCTGACCTTCACCTCCAGCCTTCAGAAGCCAGTGAGAATTATCGCTGGAAAGAAGCCCCTTCCCCCTTCTTTCAGCCACAGACTGAGCCAACAGCAGCCAACTTAGATGATGACTGGCGTTTCGTGTACCCAATGAGCTGCTCTAAACAACGATTCCCCAGTATAGTGTAGTTCACTGGCAGTCCGACCACTGCGTGGGGGTCAATTTCAAATGACAAGCAATGCAAAAAAAAAAAAAACTAACTCTGTATCAGTTACTCTAACAATTATAAAATATAATTCCTCTGAGTATCACCTTTCAGTGGAGTCCAAGATTATGATTGCATGTTGCAGATATCCCAAATTGGGTCCAAATGGCACAGTTTGGAAACAATGGGTTTATTGTACCCATTTTTAAAGGGTACAATAAACTCAGTTTTGGTCATTTTTAAATGCAATGTGAACTGGAAGTAGGTAAGACTTTATTCTCTAATAATGACCTCTGTCCTCAGTTTCCTCTGAAGGCATCAGATAACAAAAAACAAAACAAAAAAACAATTCAGACGAACCCAACAACTTTTTATTTTTAACCGTGTGTCAACTTTGCTTCCTCAAGAACAATACCACTTAGAGTGATGGAAACTTCAGAGTATTAGGTTTCAAAAGAGACCAAGACCATGCATGAGCTCCATACTGTTCATGAACAGCATTCAATTTACTTTGGGTATATCCTAAATAGGTGATTTTCTAACAAAAGGCTAGAATGTTAAGGTTAATCATAAGAAACACATAACTGTGTTTGTCATTTCTACAAGTGTGATGTATATCACATGGCATGAAATAATATATTTACTCTCTTATTACAAAGCCTGCAGTTATTTAGAGTGACGTTTTAAGTAGTGCCTTCTTTTAGGGCAAGGAAAAAGAAGGCCAACATTTTCCCACAGTGTGTGTGCTCGTGAGAACTTTCTTGCCTTTGGTGCTTGCTCTGGGCATTCAAGGCTTGTTCCAGTGCATCCCACAGATATTTCATCAGTTTGGGATCGAGTGAACTTGGAGGCCAGGTCAACACCTTGTGCTGTTCTTCATGTTTTTTTTTTAGTTGTTCCTAAAGTGTTTTTGTGTGTGTATGTGTCAGGCTGCGTCCTGCTGGGGATGTCGGCTGCTGCTGCTGCTGCTGCTGCTGGGGGTTCATCGTCTGGTCTAGGTGGATGCTACATGTCTAAGTAACATCCACATGAATGCCAGGTCCAAAACTTTACCAGCAGAACAAGAACAACAACACAGAATTGTGACAAAATGGTGAATGTCAGTGATTTTAATGTTGTGGCTGATCAGTGTATGTACTCTAGATAACAATTCTCATTCCACAGCTTCGTAATTCTGGGTTGCAGACTCATGGGGTTTGACTTTTCTTTCCATTAGTGCAAACCGACAACTTACCACAGGTGGTCATTACGTGCGATGCAATATTCAGCAGCAGGGTTTAAATGTTTCCTGTGCCGTTCTACCCCCTGCTGTGTTTCACACTGCGGAGAAGTGCTCTGAGTAAATCAAGTGGATGTATGTTCAACTGTAAGTAATAAACCGGAGCTTCACGTTAAGCTTATCCCAAAGGTCAAAATCTATTTGCCTGCAGTGGTACAAAATATTTATGTAAAACTATGCCATTAAATATAAACGCTCTGACTTTAACCTTGCCCTTCTCTGCCTTTTATGCTTCTCATGTAGTTGTATTATTAAAAACTTTCAAAAATAGTCTCGCTACAGACGAATACTCTTAATGCACTCCTGATCTGACAGCACTGACGCAGCGTTATGGAAGCCTTCCCTGTTGAAGCTGCTCAAGAAGGAACAACTTTTTAATACTTCATACCGCAGTGTTTAAGTTTACTCTTCAGATGACAACTATGGTGCAAATATTCAGAGCCAGGATATATTGAAATAGATAGAACGCAAGCTTGGGTTTGGCAACACGTGCTGCACATACTCACAACACACCTGATACAGACACACACACATGCAGACAACAGCAGTGTCTCCAGGGGACCCCAAAGAGTGATGAAAACTGGCTGAAGCACTTGTTGTTGATTTGGAGTTGTTGACTTGGCTACTCGTCAGTGGCACCGGAGTTCCATGCATTTCATTTTGTATTTCTAGTTTGCTTTTAAAGGCAGGAATGAAAACTGAAAAATTACTGTTATTTGTCTGTTTGTTTTTTAAATCCAAAATCAAAACTAATGGAAAAAATAACTTTTACTCTGAGACAGTTAATATTAGACATTACTGTCTCTCTACTCATGTCTGGTAAAAAATAAAAGTGCAACAAGTTTAAACATATAACAACAGCTGTACTCTCCTTGAAGGAAGCAAGAAGCAGTCTCCATGGTGACCATTGGGCAAGTCTTTCTGGTCCAGGTATGGGTCATTGTGTTCAGCACTAAATAAACCTGGTGCATCTCCAGATTCACAAGAGAGAAATTCAGCTGACCAGATACCTTGTGTCAGAAAGTCTAAAATTACACCTGAATATTGTTCCACAGTCACGTCTGTGATCCATTTACTCTAGTTTTTAAATCATTGACTGCTGGAAACACCTTCTTCTTCTTCTTCTTCTTCTTCTTCTTCTTCTTCTTCTTCTTCTTCTTCTTCTTCTTCTTCTTCTTCACCTACAAAAACTTCTTGTTTAATATAAATCAAATAGCCACTGTTTTTCCACTGTATCTCCTCTGCTGTTTTCTTTTTTCATATATTACAGGACAAAAGCTAAGTGAAGTCCAAAACTGAAACCAAATTACTAAAAAGACTAAAAAGACACATGAAAATGAGATACGGTGTAAGTTTTTCTATATACCAAATAAATGCTTTATACTCTAAACATTTTGCTTGCTCAGTCAAATCTGATGAAACATACACTTCATTTGCACACTGCTGGCATTAAAGACGTCTTTAAAATGATTTACTGTAGCTCCTTTCACCACTGTCCTTTGGAAACAGTTCTATTAAGCCATTTCCAGTGCATTTCTGTATCCTCTTGTTGTCCATACTTGCGGGGCAAAGAAAACAAATGGCAGATTTACATGTGCATGTGTTTTCTTGAGAATTTTAAACACACAACAAGCAGTGTGCATTACAGTAAAACAAGTGCAAAACAACCTTGTTTTGTGCCATGAGATATTTCTATCTGAAATGGAGTAGAGCAGAAGTGTAAAGCAGCATAAAAATAGCAGAGAGAGAGAAGAACATATATGTAGCCTAGGCATTTCCAGACATCATTATCTGTAACCATTGTAACAAGTTTATTTGCAACCTTAGGAGGAAAATACAAAGTATCTTTGGACTTGAACGTCTCAGTCGGTCTTTTTTCATAGCGACTGTCTCATTTGAATGAATTATTTTGACTGAAAGTGGACAGAAAGAACAGCAACAACGGGCTTGTTACTGAATTTGTCCATCTCTGTGTGTATATCCTTTGTGTGTCCCTTGTGTTGCACTTCTTTTCCTCCAAAAACAACAGAGCAGACAGCCCAGAGTTCACTTTAATTAGATTTAACATGTGTTCTGACACAGAACAATACATCTTATAGCATTTGCATTACAATGCCCTCTAATTGTGCTTTTGCTTAATTCCTTTTTAATAGCTAAAGCAGCGCCGCCTGATTATACTCAAAATGGATCACTGTCAGTGAGAGTGCTCCACTCTCTCTCTCTTCCTCCCTGTCTCTTCCTGTCTCGCTCGCCCTCCCTCCCTGGATTTCAACCCCAAGTGGCCCACCACGTGGAGAGTTATTCACAAGTATCATTAACCCTCCTGACTCTTCATTGTGTTGTTTTCCCCTGGGGAAATGGAATCCGTACTCATTTTGATGAAGAACTGCGGCGGCTCCTTTGTTTGGGCTCCAGATAGAGAGGAGCCGATACTAGGTTGTGTGAATGTGGCTGTGCCCTGAACTCTGAAGTAAATAGGACTGGGTAATGGTCACTTCTCCTCAGCTCTCTAAAGCCACCTTCTCTCTTCTCCCGCCACTAGACCTAAATAAGCAACAGTTTATCCTGGAATGAGGAACTTGACACAAACTTGGTGCTTGTGGCCGAGGGACTAATATCAAACCCTGGAGGCTGCTGGCTGTAGACGTGCAACTGAGCTCTGGACACGTAGGTGTGGTGTCTCGACGTGCTACAGTCAAGGTTACAGGGCTATACAGGGAAAGAGCACTGATGTTTATTGTCTTAAACTAGGCCACAAAGACCAATGAAAAACCTACAAACATTAAAGTATGATTGACTGTCCGCACAACTGTGACAAAAAAATCTGGACAGACCCTCATCTGCCAAAACCTTTGCCCCCACGCATCTACAACTCCAGGTGAGGTACATTTGACAAATTCGGCAACAGCAAACCCAACAAAAATGCAGGAGTTTATGCAGACTATGTTCATGCTTCCTGTTGCTGTTGCTTTTCAAATTTCTAAACCTGGTCAGGGTACAAAGTGACTCATGTTGTTTCTTTCACATGTGGAGTGAGTCTGCGCAGATTTAAAGAGTGATGTGCATGTATTCCAAAGTAGGAAGTGACAAAACTTTGAGGTGTTCAATGTTTAGCACTAGTGGTGCAATGCCACTCTCAGACTGGATCTTAAAGCCTGTACCGCCTTCAGGAAAACGCAGAGCAAATGCATATGATCAAAGGTTAAAGTCTGCAGACTTTTTCGGAGGTGCTCAGAAATAACTTTATAAAGAGGAATGAAAAATTGAAAATGCTCACGGACAGAGCTTGATCCTTCTCATAATGCTGACAGACTAAATCTTTCTTTTTCCTCCTGGCTTCTTTAAAACTCCTCTCAAACCAAAGAATGAACCAAGGCAGAAACTGTTTCAAATGGCCATTTCTGAGCATTTATTCTGTCATTCCAGACAGAACAATGCTTCAGGCAACAACTTGGTATTTGAAAGTTTAATGAACTTCAGTTCCCACAAATTATGCAAGGTGGTGCGGTTAACTTCATTCAAAAGGCCACTTCCTGCCCTAGATTTTTAGACGTCCGTTTTTGCACAAAAGAATCTTATGTGAAACCTGTCTCCCTCTTCTATTTTTTTTTCTTTCCCCATTTACCTCCTACAATACCCACAAATAGTCTATTCATAATAGGGATGAGTACTGTTAAGGTTTTATCTGATACCAGCGCCAAACCAGTACTCGTGAATGATGTTGGGGCTTAGAAGGTGCCCGAACCGGTGCTAAGAGAATGGAAAACATACAAGCTTTCTATGGCATTTTGTGATGTGTGACAACACACCGTCATAATTATCATATAAAAACAGTGACGTGGGGACTAATGGTTTATCAGACATGGTTCATTTCTTGGCTTGATGTGCCATCAGATGTTTAATCAAATTCCAGATGTTACCTCAAGTGCATAATATCGCCTTCGAGCACTTGTTGCAGGGTGCCGAATCTGCATCTTTTGAGGTGAAGCACAGTCAAACTTCCCAAAATATGACATGACATGTAGCGTTGGCGCAGCAATAGAGCGAAGGAGGTGGTATTAAAAATTCAGTGGCACTTAAATTAAGCACCAAAATCTGAGTTGCTTTTCAGTCTGGTTACTCCCATTTGCATCATCACTGATGCCATTATGGTACCGAGTATTCCTGATTTCTTATTTTTGTGCATGTTTGTCACACCCAGGCATGAAGAAATCACATAAATAGGACCTGCTTGACAATGTGAAGTAAACCAAAAGGTCCTCAAAAGCTAGACATTCGAGTCAGCACGATCGATGGAGTCATTTGGGCCACGTTGCATCTTCTGTCCTTACTTGACAAACTTCCTTAAACCTACCTTATTAGGAATGACCGTTACACGTCCTGCAGAACGGGGACAATCACTTCGTCTTGGGTGTCCTCAGCAAGCCACAGCCTATTTTCCTTGGAGCATCTCCAGCTGCACTGGCATGGCTCCTGAGGTCAGGGCGTCCTCCCCCACTTCACAGCCTCCGCTCTAGATCCCTAAGGTTGCCCCTGCACAAACAGCAGTAAAAACAAAATGTTCAAAAAATGAAAGAGGCCTGAATGCTCTCTGAAGCCTCTATATACCAGGGGTTGACATTCACTCCTCCGTCACTGATTGTATTTGTCACCAGCCTCACCGGGCTCCCTAACTTGAGTTCAGTCTAAATTCCTGTTCCGTTCATAACGTGCCAACTCACAGCACATGCCATTCCCTCCATAAATCTGAGCTAGAGGCGGTGGACGATGTTCTACAAATATTTAACCAGCCATCTTCCGTTAACTGTATGTCAGCTTCTTTTTCCAACTTTGATTTGATATACACTGTGGAGAGACATCTGTCCGTTTGCAAAGCTGAGTAAATCCTGGAAATCAGTTTTCTGATAAGGTTTTCTGTTCAAACGACTTTCTTTTAACTACCAGCCTGCAGTTTGCGCTTTTAAAGCTACGTTAATTGTTTGGTGTGTTTTATTTATTTGATTTTTCTGTTTTTTCTTTTGTTTGGATAATTTGAGGGAAGCAGTCGATGCTGAAAAGTCATCACTGACGTAACACCTTATAAAAGTTGTTAAAGCACCTACTACCCTTATTGCATTTAATGTATTTCCAACAAATACAAACTAGCATTCTCGGTTATTCTTGGTCCAATATGAAACTGTTCACCAGGTTCAACTGCTTGTTACCCATGTCTGAATGTGTACAGTGGTTTTGTGAGAGCTTTTGTTTTTTCAAACTGTTGCCTGCTGTTGCTGGAGTGGAATGAATCATTCATGCGATCACCATTAAACCAAAACAATGAGCCGAAAGGCACCAAAATAAATCTCCAGGATTCTGGGTGAAATCAGGGAGATGGGTGGAAAATAGCGGTTCTGCTAATGAAATTTTTTTTTGTTTTGCTCTGGGGTTGTTTACTGGGGTAAATCTACCAAAATACTGGCCCCCAAATGAGTTGCAGCTTTATGAGCTGTTAACTTGAATAAAGCTGTAGAGATCAACAAGAGAGGTAATGATCTTTGCAGCAGTAATCTCGCCTCTCCCCTGACTCATTCCACTCTAATCAGCTCCTCAGAGTTGCCGTGTGGCACGGCGTGATGCCGAGCATGGCTTCCCGTTACTGCAAATGAGCGTGCGACTAAATCACTGCTCCCTATTCTGCATTGTGTTCCCAGCCGTGGTTAATGTCGCCGACGGCGAGTCAAATAATTCAAGCGTCTACCTGTTGTCCCATGCTCATGTCCCAACTCTGTGAGGCTTGAATGCAGTGCAGGCTAAGAGCTAAATGAGCAAGTTATGCAAACAAGAACTGAATCGTCCACCACCTAATGTATGGCTTTCTGTACGCTTGAAAACTGCACGTGCACACACACAGGCTTGATAACTCAGTTTGAACTGCATGTGTAGGATGAGCAGAGACGGGCTGGGAGATAAGACACCTGTTGCTGAGGCTTCTCTGGCTCAGAGTCAAATCAGAGAGAGAAAGAGAGAGAGGCAATAACAGCAAACAGAGAGCGTGCTCATCTGAGCCGTGAGTGGCATTAAAGAGTCTGACACTGTTTAACATGGGACAATGAAGTCGGATCATCTTGTAAAGGATGCAGGTCTGACTGTATAGGGAGCCTTGTCCATACACTCATAAAAACTCAAAGATTTAAGAGACAATTAGGTTTAGGTGCAAGCCTTGTTTAGTTTTAGGGAAAAGCTCATGTTTCAGAAAAATAATGTATTGTGCAGAAATATGTTTTTCTTTATAATCTTTCATTTGAAATATTTGAAATAAAGTCTAACCTCTAACCAGACTGCGGACAGATGCGTTATTTGATTACACCGCAGCCGTCTCAGGCTTGCCAGTTATAGTATTCCCGCTCAATACTGGCCCAGTTGCAAACATTTTTGTCGATATTAATCATTAATAGTGTGCTAAAAGCACACTGAGGGTGCCCCGTGGTGTCTGGTAACAGGATGTTGTTGGTGGGGGTCTTTGGACCCTGTGGCTTGACATCCCCCTGATACTTGATCAGGTCCAGCAGAACACTGAATTGTCACAAGATGGTCAATGTTATTAACTTCTCCTGTTGGTGGATTTAATGTTGTGGTTAATGGATGTACATAACAGGAAGTACGCTAGAAGAACTGGTGAAACTTAAGACTAAAGGCATTTGTGGGTCACATCAGCAATTGTAGAGTTGTTGAGGCTTGGAGACTTCTTCTTGTGTCATCAGATACAGAAAAGACTAGAAGAAGAAAGTATTTCACAACATAAAGCTACTCCAAAGAGGTCCAGGTACTGGATGAACCACACGGGAGGGCTTGTATTAATATCTGAATGAGAATAAATCTTCAATTAACACATGTTTGAAGCACCTCTCTTAGCATATCTATATGGAAGCGAGAGGAGAGGCTGAAGGTTATGGTGGAAAATGAGGGGAAAAAGGCTAACATAAAAAGAACTGATTATGAGTTATATAAAAAGAGAAACAGTCTCATTATCTCTCCCTTGTTCTTTGATGAGTTCACAGGGGAGCTTATTAGTCTCATCACACGCGTCAATTACACATGCAACCCCCCTCTTTACTGACAGAGGGTTATTTGATTATTTCTTTTTTACCTCCTTCAGCCATCAGGTGCTGTGTGGCCAACTGTATTTATTTCATGAAAACCTTCTGATTATATCATGTCAACATTCCTGGAGGTGTGTGCTTTTTGGGCCACCCACAGACGTGTCTGAGGGTAGGAACGCTGGCAGAAAGAGTCAGGCTAATTGACTGTCACTGAAGTATGTAATAGGGCTCAGGCCCTAGTGAACAGACAGCCCTGTATTTATTAGGGAGATTACATGGAAGAGCTGGGGGATCTTTTTGTTTTTTGTAGAAGAAAAAAAAAACAATGTGGGAATATAAAGTCTTTATATGTGGAGAGATGGTTTGTAACTTTAATGGAACTTGATTGGAGTCCATCTGTGGCAAAGTGATTGGATTTGGACAGGGTTTAAAAAGGCACACATCTGTGTATGGATCATAAATGTCAGAAAAAATAATCCAAATCCAAATGAGTGGCTTAAGTGAGAAAGCAGATCAGGGCAAAGGTTATAAGATAAGATCATTCTTTTAATTGAAATTAATTTCAAGTATTTGAGTGCTCCCAGACCAAAGCAATCTCAATATTTGTGACATGGAAGAAGTTTGAAGGAGCCAGAAGTCTTCCTGAGGCTGGTCAAAATGAAAAGTCGATCTATAAAAGTTATGCTCAGGGAGTTCAGGAGAAGCAAGTGAGGCAGTAATGATAGTATAATTTATTTTTATTTTATTTGTGCCTTGGTCTGAGCTATAAATGTCACATTCTGTTTGATTGTCAT
Source organism: Mugil cephalus (assembly GCF_022458985.1). Classification (NCBI taxonomy): domain Eukaryota; kingdom Metazoa; phylum Chordata; class Actinopteri; order Mugiliformes; family Mugilidae; genus Mugil; species Mugil cephalus. Next base: position 21,568,468 of record NC_061787.1, read on the forward strand.
CAAAATTAATAAATAGCAGAGGATGGGACTTTGGTGGTGGTTGGAATCCTGGATCGGCAGAAGATAAGCAGCAAAATAGAACTTCATTCGTTTTTTTTAACGTAGCGTCAGACACTTTATGCCACGCCTTTGTGGCATAAATGCACGGTGCACGCATTCATTTTTGTTTGCAAAATGCATTAATAGAGCATACACATGCCATCTAAAGTAAAGAAAATTCATGCAACAAACCAAAATGATCTCCAATCAATGAAAGTAGAGTACAGCCCGAAGGGGAACAAGGGTTAATTGAAAGAAGCTCGTCTTGACATGTTTTGTATTATTGAGTGCGAATGATGGCAAGTCTGTCTTCAAATCAAAACGGTAAGGCATACAAAAAGTGAAGAAGTCTAAATACTTTCTGAAGAAAATGTACAAAGACGAATGTCACTTAACAAGCTCTCTGTGTGTCTCCAGTTTGTTCATCATTCTTGTACCTTGGTGCCAGAATTTGTAGTTTGTCATGGCCTTCGCAAATGACCCATAAAGCCATTACAAAAATGATTAATTCAGGGCCATTTTAGGAATAGGCCGGCCAGGCAGTCGCCCAGCTGGAGCAGCGCCAGACACCAGGATGAAATCCTTCATAATTATTTTCAGACACCCAATCTGCTTTTTTTTCTTTATAAAAAAAAAAAAAAAACTCTCTGCTGTTCACTGTGTGCATTATATTGTTAAAATTTAAAAACTATATGCCACCGCTAACTCTTAACCAAGCACTTGGAGGAGACTGTGGAAGGACACTCTGCTGGGGGCTGGCAGTCATATCATTAACCTGCTGCTTCCTTTACAGCCCCGCGGTTCATTTGCTCTCATTGCTGCATAAGGATCGTGGATTATGTATGATTAATCAGGTTAGTTATCACGCAAACATTATAATGTAATCAACATTATGAAGTCTGCTGTCCAGGTTTTGGGCTGCACATGGGATTTGTTGACAACTGTTTTTTTTCCCCACGTGACAGTAAATTCACATTTAAAACTTTTATTTTTAGGGTGTTCCGTGCTCCTCCGTTAGCCACTGTTTCCATGGTTAACGTTGTTCTTTCCCACTACCCCACTTGAAAAAGTATAATGGAATGGTGAGTTGAGGATTCACTTTGAGCTCACGCTGGAGTTTTCAAATTGAACTGAACGCAGTCCAAGAGCCCAGTCAGAATGCAAATCAGAGCTGCGGCGAATTCAGAAAGCTTTCCTGTTCCAAACAAAACACACTCACACCGCGTAGCTACTGAATGCATTCGAGACTGATTTAAATCAGCTTAAAATGCTACTGAAAGGTTTTATTAGGATGTCTACAGAGCATAATATGAGGCTTTAGCTCTCTATTAGTCATGTGTAACAAAAAGCTGAGCTCAGACTCGCATTTTTCCTGCAGAAATGCACATTTAGAAACAAACAACAACAACAACAAAAAAAATCTGGCTCCCTGATAAAAAGGAAAACACAGTCAAATAATTGGATACTACATAAACAAGTCTACTCCACTTCTCTCTTATCTCTTTCAGTTCAACTGTGCTAAATATTAAAAACTCCAACAATTCTCTGAATTAGCAACAATTTGTTCACGTCTTCAACCTAATGTGCACTCCAGGTCATTTTCCTTTTTAATTTGTAATCAGGCGTCATTGTATTAATGACTCAGTCACTCTAGAGCATTAAAGGATGAGATGAAGAATATGGTGTCTGGAGTGAAAATGCTCTATTTGTCCTATTAATTAAATCTGGAGTCGTGATTGGAGGACAGTGAGTCTTCGGAAGCTGCAGAGTCGCATACACTATCCTGCAATAAATAGGTGCTAAAAAGATAATAATATTCACTCCTCTGTGATTAAATACACTGAATATGCTTAAGCCTTTAAAAAATATTGAAGTGCCTACAGGAATTTGTTTTAGCATCAATATCTGAATACGTTTAGGCCCTACCTTATTCAATAACCAGCAAGCAAATCTTATTTCAGCAATGCAGATTACATTTCGAAAAAGGGGAGAACGGTCAGAATTGAATATTTGTCATTTTGTTAACCGAGCTTATGAATGATTTGTGCTCATGATTAGTCTTAACATGGTCATTTGTAATCATCAGACTCATAACAGAGAGCCATAGCTCATGTGAAATAACGCATCGTACTCCCTTGCTCTGTTAATACAATTAGTGTGTGTGGTTGAGCTGCACAGAATGTCACGGGGGGGGGGTCAATAAATTTCATGTTGACTGGTTTTATTTTATGCAGAGTAAGAGGATAACAGTGGGAAAGTGTGGGTGGTGCACGAGGTTGGTTAGAGCAGTACATGTGCACGGCAATCAAGTAGCAGGAGGCCTCACTCCGCCTACGCAAGTGTTACAAGGGGCCGGGGCGATTTGACACCGCTATTACTCCACTGAGATGAGATCTGTAAAGGTTTGATAGATGGACAGCTGAAAACAGATCTGCCACGGTGGTGGTGAAAGCTGAAAATCAGCCCAAGAAACACATGTTCTCTTAGTATCGGCCACTAAGGCGCTGGCCGGGGTGGAAATATTGCTTAACGGGTGATGCACAGTGATTCTATCTTGCCTGTGAAAAGAAAAACATTTAAAGTGAAGTGCAATTTACTCATAACTATTCATTTTCAATGGGCCCCCTTCACACTTCAGGCAATATTACTGAAGATAAGAATATATGCCATCCAAGAGTCAGAGCTGTTCCAAGTCAGAGCTGTTAATGACATGTAAAATGCAAATCACCACTTGGTGTCAGATCATTGAGCATGTTAATTTTGTTTCATAGGAAAGGTTAAATTTCCTTGAGTTGAAATGTTGAAGGGTCCGTTTACTGTTTGGCATTTAGAGTCTCTCTTGTACCTGTTCAGGTGGGTAGCCGTGATTGTGACTCTTTTGCCTGGAACTCTCTAAGGCCTCTGGTATGAACGACTTTCACCTCTCTCTCCATGGAGAACACTTATGACTGGTGTCATCTTATAGCTGAACTGTTGTTGTGGTGTAGTATATGTCCTCTGTGACTGAATTGTCCTTGCAGTAGGTACCAGCTGATTTATCACCTACAGTCTCAGGTCAACTTCACCTTGTCTTGATCTGGGAGGGGCTCATTATTAGGACTTTGTATTCAATTTTGGATGGTGGAGATGATGATATCTCCCCTCCCTGACCTGCTGACCACCCTGCCAATGTCATGTTGGACTTACTAGTTGTTTTGACGCTAATCTATATGTTAGATTTCTAGGTTTCCATAGGTTCCAGATCCTCTACATATTACCCCACTATCACCCGCACTATATAAAGGGCACTAGACAGAAGATGTGTGCTACCCATGCTTTTAAGTTTCAAATCCTCTTACCCATTATTTGACGACTATAATTTAGGGAATAAGAAGATTATGTAACTCAAACATGTATTTACATTAGACTGAACTGTGGAGTACTGCATTAGTCAGCAGGAATGTACTATTCATATATATATATCTATATATATTACACGTAGTAACAGTTAATACATAGCAGTCATTCCCTGGAGTTTAGAATTCACAAAGAGTTTGCAAACAGACTGCAGATCATATTTCACTCTCGTATTAGTCTTTTTCTTCACAAGTTGAGCGAACTAACAATTTACTTTGCATTTTCTGTCATGTCATGTCAAGCTTTCTTTTCATCGATCGTGGGTTCCATGCTGCTGATGAACACAATTAGTGTCAGTGCGCCGGCTCTTAAGAAGGTTCAAAGTGAGACAATGTTGTGATTCTCTCTTGTGTGTCAGGTTCAAAAGATGGTTTCAAAATGTAAAAGGAATAGAAGAAAGATGAAAAAAAAAGAGAGCTGAGTCCTTTATATGAAGACATCAGCTTTGTCCGTCTGACAGATGCGATGGCAGCACAACATTATGTCTAAAAGCTTCAAGAAAGTGACTCTCAGGGCCTTAATGATGGCCTTAGACAGATTATGCGTCAGGTACCTAGTACCTAGACCTTGGACGATTGCTGTGTCTGCCAGCATGTTCAACTGTGTTCAACCAATATAATTCTGGAATAGTTGCTCCTCTGAAAAGCTGATGTATGAAGTATCATACTTGATTAGAACTACATTTATTGTAATTATTGAAGTATAATTACGTTTCCTATAATTATGTTCATTAAATCGAAACGAAGCTGTTGGACTGAGCAAACATAGTATAGTAGCAGTATAGTATTGGACTAAATTAACTCAAAAGGTTGTAAGGTAGTTAAAGTCATATGGCTTTTGCCTTTCATGCCACGTTACACAATAGCTCAAAATACCTTAAGTGCAAAATGTCCCTGACAAATTATAGTACTTTCTGCAACACGATGACAGGAAATATGCAACAGAGGAGTGATGAAAAAGTCATGCAAGAGCAAGTCCTGCCTAGGGATTAATACACGTCTTTTAATCAGTGATTGTGCTGTCCTAGAAGCAGAATGACTCTAGGAATGGCAATATTGCTCAGTTTGTGTCCACGTCAAAAGCACGAAAAAATAAAGCCATAATCCATCTCTCCAGAACATGACTTACATACAACTTACATCTTGGATGGTGTCACCTTGCAGTAGTCATGTTTGTATTGTACAGTACGTCTGACAACTGTGTCAACTGCTCTCGCTGGTTCGCTGGTTGGCGCCTTAAAGCTGGCACCCGCCAACTCTGTGCCGCCAGTGCGTTTTTTTCAACTGTCTTGGCTACAAATTGCCAAATTTCATCTACATCCAAAGGACTGTTAACCCTCGCTAACGCTAACCCTATCCATTCCAGTTCCCTATATTTCGGTAATCGCATCCTTCATATTTTAATGAGTTATTGAATAGTTTTAGCATGCCACCAGGAATAAAGCTTGTCCGTTCTGTCATGTGAGGGACGAGAGGAAGAAATGTGTCTTATTTGAGAAGACGTTACATAAATATGATCTTAATTTATGTGCCACCATGTGGAGGACTAATGCCTTTGGAAGAATTGGAATTTTGTTTCCATTCTCGAAAAGAGACTGTGCAGTATTTAATGAGGACTTTGTTCAATACATTGTTCAATACATTTACAGTATATATTCTTTACCAGCAATGACAGTCAGTGCCACCTGAGATCATTTTAAGATAAACCCATGACTGCAGCATTAAGAAGTCACAGTGGCTACCGTATCTTTGTACCATTTGTCCACTTTTCCAAAAAGCCTTATCTTTATATTCGGAATGTTTAATGTTGCATTTACCATATTCGTAAGAAAATTTTCCATGAAACCTTCTGTGGGCTTTTTCATTTATTGTATAACCCCACTTTAAATGTAGTTGTACCCAGTGCTATTTTGTTGTGTGTGCGTGCACTCTTGCTCCTTCCACTTCCACTATAAATTGCCTTATCTTTAACCTTATGGCTGCTATCTTGCAGCCTCTTGTTTTCTGGCAGCATCGGGTCAAACTCCACGCCTCTGCTGCCGGCCTCATTCCTCCCCAATGCCAATTTCCAACACAGTGGTCCAAGAACGCTGCATGATAACATTGCTGACAATGCCCTAGTCAGCAGCTGCTCCATAGGATGTTGTCATTTGAAATGGTGACACTGACCTGGGGTTTGATAGATGGATGCAATTATTACCCACATTCCACACCAGCACACAGTTGCCACAGCAATGCTCACTGTAGGTCTTGCTGAGAAGTCTCTTGTGTCTTTTGTGAAGAAGAAAAAGCCAACAAGTAGCAGAACTATCATTACAGAAAGTCATTAACCGCACGACGTTACGGGTGTGTGCATACATAGCACTGTTTAGAATGTCAAGATGAACTATGCTTATTGACCGTCCAGTAAAGATTAACACTGGGTTGAGGAAAATATCAAAAGATATACACAGTGTTTTACATTTAAAAGCAAAAGGATCATCTTTGGCCTCAAATAAGATAGGGGCCTTGATGTGCAGAAGGAACAGTTTTAAGGATCCAACAAATATAAAACCTCAACGAATACAAAGCAAACTAATTTGAAAAAAAAAAGAAAGAAAAACGCTTTAGATCATTGAAATACCTGGGGTTGTGTGCCTTAAGCTGAAGAAAAAGAAAATCTGAATCCTAAGCAGAAATTCAAATTAAACAAATCCAGGACTCTTGCTCGAGGGAAGTGTGGATCACGACTGGATAGTGACTATATATTATGGATTTGTCCAAAAAAAAATATCTGCCTTTTGTGTAAGATTTAAAGCTGTGAGAGAGGGAAGCGAAAAAATAAAAAGAATCCTGCAGCTTTACCTAATTGGCAGGGTAAAGATTAAAAATACTGGATGGAAAGACTTTCTCCAAGGCAACAGTTTAATTTCTTTTTCCATTCAAGTACCACTTCACAGTTGCTGGTCTCGCATCTTGTTCTTGTTTTTTTTGTTTTGTTTTGTTTTTTTATATATTAAAGGTTTTCTGTTGAACAAATTAAAATTAAAAGACAGTTCCAAATTAGTAACAAAACTCCTCCATCAGTCTTTGCTGCATCATTGCTGAGCAACCAAACAAGATTACTGTTGCACTTGTTTGGTTTAAACAGCCTGCAGTCAGCAGACTACTCACAAGAACTACAAAAAGTTAATTTGTCCATTTGACCTCCCTGCCCTGCTGGGAAGAATGAAACAAGTTTGTAACAAGTTATTACTTGTTTCAAAGTCAAGGTCTTGACCAAGTCTGCATGCTTGACCTTCACTGTACTGTTGCTTTCTTAACTGTCCTTTTCCTCACTATCCTTGCAGCCACAACATTAAAACCACTGGCAGGTGAAGTAAATAACATTAACCATCTTGTGACAATTCAGTGTTCTGCTGATAAACTTTTGGACCTGGCATTCATTCATGTGGATGTTTCTTAGACATGTAGCGCCCACCTAGACCAGATCAGACACCCCTCCCCATAGCAATGACACTCCTTGATAGCAGCAGCCATCCCCAGCAGGATGCAGCCTGACTAGGCACACAAACAAAAACGCTTTATGAATAACTCAAAATACAAAAAGAACAGCATTTACTGGATCCCAAACTGATCAAGTATCTGTGGGATGATGGCCCCTCCCCCCAATCCATAGGACCTAAAGACCCCCGCAAACAACACCATGTTACCAGAGACCACAGGACACCCTCAGAAGGCCCCTGTCCATTCTCTGATGAGTTACAACTGTTTTGAATGGAAAAAAAGCAAGACCTACATTGTTGCATTTGTACATCTCTTCAGTTCTGTGTGTTTCTTCTCCCTTGCACTGTAACTGATGCAGTCCAAAAAATGACTGAAAATATGCCCTCGCTTGCAGGTTGGTATTTTAAAGAAAAATTCACTAAAGTAAAAAACTGCACTTGTAGTAATAGAACTGGCCATCCAGTCCTTCCCCTCGGTATCCCTTTAAACTCCATATTAATTCAACAGTGTGAAAATGAATTGGTCTCACACACTGTAACACATACCCCCACTCTGTAATGAACAAGGTTCCAAACTTGGAGCAGGCATTGCAAATGAAATTATTCCATCTGTGACTCCTTAATATGGCGGGAGCTTCAGAAGCGTAAGTACACTTGCCAGTAGGCTTGGCCGGTGATTAGGATGCATTGCGTGATATCTATCTAGCTCCTATATTAATCCTCTGACATTCTACAGATTGCAGCAGAACCTGAAATCTGAAAATACCAGTGCAGGGTGTGCTGGGGTGACTTCTGCCGCCCACACTCCACTGACTGAAATAGTAAGAAGGTATGAACATAGAGGAGCAGAAGTACTGTGAAAGAGTTTGATACATATTTTTGGCCATTTCTTAACTTAATTGATGATCGTGACTTGGGTATTCTCAATGTTAAACAGGAGATAAACCATTCCCTTGCATGTTCCAGAAATCCAGAGATGTATCAATGTTTTATATTATCTCATTCTATATGAATCCTGCTGACTTCAACTATGCACAACATTTTTATAGCAGGAAGGTTCAGGGTTCTCTCGGTTGGGAACTAATCTGCAAGGTCAATCAAGTTATTTGGTTGTGCCTTTATAAGTGGAAGAAGAGTTGACTTTGTTCACAATAAAATATCTAATCGGCTACCCAACTGTGTGTAGAAGTATCTCATTTAAAATTCATATATAGATAAAACTCTCCGATATAAGAAGGTGGGGGGGTTTGCAGGGGCCTATCCCAGCTGGAAACCTGTCCAGGGTATTCCCTGCCTATTGCAGGGCTAACACATAGACAAACAACCATTCGCACTCACACCTAGTGTCAATTTAGAGTCACCAATCAGCCTAACGAGCATGTTTTTGGAGGTGGGAGGAAACCAGAGTACCCGGTGAGAACACACACGAACACAGGGAGAACATGCAAACTCCACCCAGAAAGATCCGAGCTGGCCCAGACCTTCTCACTGGGAGCCATCAGCGCTAACCACCAAGCCACTGTGCCGCCCCATAATAACTGACTGACTGAAGTAAATGTAAAATCTAATACTTAGATAGACTTTAATGATCAATAAGGAAATTTCATGGTCACAGAAGTTGCACGTAAAAGAAACACTCCTCAGAACAACAACTAAAGATAAAAATAAAATAAAATAAGCATTGGCATCTTTTCATTGGGGACACGGCCCCACCAGAGGACGCTGGTGTGCAGAAGAGGATTATAAGCTTTATAAGCTAAATGGAAATGATAATGTAGTTTACATATTGTTTGAATTGTAATGAAATTTGTGTAATGCATAACTGGCGAAACTTGTGTGGGTGTGTGTGAGGGGACAGCCAAGTCTATTTGGCTGTGGTATCTTGTGTGTGTAGTGACTTTGTATATTGATTGCTGTGTACTGGGTGTGTATAATATCTCATAAAATAAAATAGAAAATAGTTTAAGCAAAGAATTAGCATATGAACAAATGTACAATAAATAGTAGTTGCTCTTTGAATCACCAAAAGTAATTAGTATAGTATTAGTAGTATAGTATTTGGTTTAAAAAGTAAAAATTAATCACAGTAAGTCATTATAAGTCAAAGAGTATTTCTTTTATTCTGCTACAACTTGGTCAACATGGCTTTACTAACAGCGTTAAACCTTAATTTAGCTGTTCAGAGATTGTATCAGAGACTTGCATGCATCATTTTAACTAAGACCCGACCTTTTAAAAATGTGTTTCCTCCTTTTAACCACTATGTGAGGAAAAAAAGGTATGAAATTGCTGAACTTAATTGCCCCCTAGTGTTCTGTCAGATATGTCTCACAACAGGGGTCACCAATCACACCAAAAGGAAATGGGTCTATTTATATAAAAAAGTAGTAAAACATAGAAAATAAAAATCATTGTATCGCAGGGTGTACGTAAGTTTCCATTAATTGTGCTGGATACCTGTAAGTTGCCATTTGGAGAAGGATATTATTCATAAGTACAAAAACGAATCAGAAAGATTGGTTTAATTATTTATTATCCTGGAAAGTATTTGTGCAAGTGATTGTTTTTAACAGTAATGCATCCATCATACTTCACCACCACCAACCACAGCTTTATTTACTAAATCCCTCAGTCCCAAAGTGAGAGATAATCAGTTTGGAAAAGCATGAAAGCCTCACATTTGAGCTCCTGGAATTAGCAAATACCAAAATAGATACCTGCTTAAATTTCTGTTAATTGCTCTAACTGATGTCCGGCCATTCTAACTGCTTTTGTTAGAAAAAATATCAGCGCATGTCTCTTAGTCTGCTTTCAATTTGAGTTTGAGATACCATGTGTAATTTTTTATAGAAAGGTGGAATTTTGCGAATTCTGTACCACTGTCTTACGATTGAAATGTATCGCATTAAACATAACCAGAATTACCCTGAAGAATGTCCTTATAATATGTAGGCCTCATGAGCATAATACTTGGACAGTTTAAAGTAAAATGTGATTAAAGGGTTGTTGGGAGGGAACTGGGTTGCTTTAATACTTAAAATATAGATTTTCTTTTTTATAGTGATCCCACTTTTTGTGCTAGCTATTCTATATTCTCTCTGTGTGCTTGTGGCTCACTTATCTTATTCCCATGCTGCACCTTACCCCTGTTTTGCTGCTGCAATGATCCAATTTCCCCACGGGGATCAATAAAGTTTCATCTTTCCTATCGAGGTATCAAGAGGTTTCAGTCATCTCAGCAGCTGTCTCACAGCGAAGGACACAAATTCTCCAAAGGGAACTGTAATATCTGTTCGATCACTTCAGGTTGGAAGGACAAATGAGATGCGCCTCCATTTATTCCACCAAGATGATGCATGAAGGGGCTATTAAAGCTCCTTTCAGGAGATTAGTCCAGCAGTCTCCAGTAGTGAATTAGCCTCTCTGTTCACTACCACTCTGGGCAGACACTGGATAGTAAAGAACATGGGTACATCAGGCTTTTCCACATCTCTGCAGTTACGTAACAGTGCATTGTCGGCTGCATGTAACTGAAAGCAGACACTGCTTTTGAATTTTTCAAGCTTAGATGACAGCTTTCTGCTCTGCTCACCAAGCCCACAGAGGAGGCAGTGATGTGATAATCTTTTTATTTTAGGTTTTAACACACCTATTCATTTAGTGGATTTGGTTATTTTTCAAAATATTTTCTATATTGTATATTAATGTATTGAGAACATTACAGCTATTACAGAAGACTTTATTAGTGAGCAAAAAAGCAGAGGAACTACTCATGTTCATGTTATTCCGAGAACTCACTTAAAAAAAATGAGACAACTGACCATTATAACCAAAAACTTTTAGCTACCAGCCTCATAAATCACCTCAGATTAGAGCCTGTATCATTGCTTCCCAGAGTTCAAGTCGCAGATACATCTAAACATGCTTATTCTATTAGGCTTTGGTTACCAAATTTTACATCTTAAAAACTTAAAAAAAACCCTCAGGGACAAGAACTACCTTAAAGATTATCTCATTTTATGTAATCTTATACTGCTGCAATAAAACACTTATAAGAAGAAAGACGAAAAAGAAAGCTTGAGCCAAGAATCCCATTGAAAGGACACTGGATGTGTGGGTTTCTGGATTTCAGCCTGATCAATATTGAAATGCAGTTTTCTATTCCAGCCACTGTGTCTTTGTGAAAAGGTGAACAGAGGTTTGTTTGCCATGGTTTCCGGTGACACTTTCGAGAAGATTTATTCGGAACTCTGGGCAACACTTTGCCAGCATGGCTACCACATGATTATGCACACACACCTTTTGGCTTGTGGTTTGACCCTAGTGCCATAGCACTCACCATAGCAGAACACCCAGGCAACACCTCTAAACATGAACCGGAAGACAAACTAAATAAAGACCATATGAAATTTATCCAAAGCCTCAGAGAAGAAGAAATCAGTAAGTTTCAAATGGATGCCACAGACTACAAAGAGGGCAGAGTATATAACTAGAAAAAGAGAACTTCAAGGTGCACAGATGGGACTCCTCCAGCTAGACTAAGACCGAAAACAGTCTCCCTTAACGTCACAAGTAGCGAAAAGGATGAAGACTCCATGCCTACTACAAGTCAGACCCCTTGAGAGCTTGGAGTGTCCACCCTATGCCAACGAAAGTGGAAGAGGATCAGGACATGGGCGTGGGAAAGGCAGGAGCAAAAGCACAGGAGCATCACACAACTACATAATGTTGGTACAGAAATATACTTGGACTTAGACAGACTTCAATGATAAGCAAGGGAAATTACTTTGTCACCATAGTTTCCTTGCACATAAAAGTAAACACTCATGAAAACCACAAGAAAGATAAATAAAATGAGATTAAATTAAAGTAAAATAAAAATAAGCAGTGTAATCAAAAAATGTACAGAATTAGCATTATGAAAATATACAAAAGTAGTTGACAAAATAGTGTCCAAGGGGATGTGGATGTTTGGTCAGTTGCATAGCAACAGTGGCGTGGATCGTGAGGGCTGAGGGAGGGATGTAAATGCCAACAGAGTGTGCCTACCAGTAGAGTCTGAAACCGGGCACAGACGCACTGTGGTCCTATGAACCAGGTCTACAAAGCACTTCTCACGACACACTCCCTCTGGGTCCCATAAAGCGCACACAGTCCATCGATCCCACTGCCGAAGACCTCACGTTCCCCATGAGTACAGATGGCACCACCGATTAAATATTATTAAATAAATAATATTAAATATCTAGTCATGTGTCTGTATAAGCATTGTATTCAAACACTGATCATGCACAGGGCATTCTGGCTCTGACACATTTCTTTAGCATAAGACTAGAGTCTGAAATGCCACCCACAGAATTCCTACTGTTGTTGAATGGACATTGAATAAAAACATCTTCATTTTCCAGGATAAGATTTTCCAACAGTGAAAGAGATGTGCCATTGGGACTTGTTATAGCCTGTCACATGCTGGCCTATTTTTGGTGAAATGTGAAGGTTGTCTTCAACCAAGAAATAAATTCCTTTCTTAAGCATGTAGTTTGGTGGGGGTGCTATATTGATGATATTGTTTGTTTTAGTCTCGATCAGAAACACTTTTTGAAGAGTTTTTGAATAGCTTGACCCACAACATCAAACTGTCCTTGGAGTACAGTAAGGGTTGTATACATTTCCTTGGTCTGACCATCTTTAAGTTAAGGATAACCAGGGCACCTTACATACATCAGTATTTAGAAAACCTACAGACAGGGTCACAATTCTTGCCAAAAGTTTCGAACCCTAATTGGCTTCATAAAATGTCCCTTATGGTCAATTCCCTTTACAGGTCTGTAGGATTTACCATATCAAATTCTGTAAGTAAAGGAGACAGGTAAAGTACAGTTAAACCAGAGAGAAACCTTCTGGATCCACAAGCTGCAGGCTACCAAACACCCAGACCTCAACGAAGAAATTGATGTTGGTGTTTTCTTATAATATCTAGCCCTCAACCCATTACCTTTACATTTGTGTTCATTTCTGTTTTGACGTGTTCTTTCATAGTTCCCATGCAGTAAAAAGGAGGGCACCTGGTGATGACTTTTTAGCACTGCAACCAGAACACCACCTGATTTCTCCTGATTGGTGACGTGAGAACTTATAAGGAGGTCTTTTTGTTCTTAAAAACTGTCTGACTCCCTGATGAAGGTCTGTAGCTGAAATGCATAGGAGTTTTTTAATGGTTCTAATGACTTACAATTGTGCTTTGTATGGGTTTCCATTGAAAGGTGTTTTGCAAATGAGCTGTAACTCTCAAAGTCTCATCTTGTGATATGCCATAATCCTCTTAAATTCTTGGCTTGCGAGACTTCACTTTGAGGAAGGTGGACTTCAAATGAACTGGTCACATAACCCCCTGCGTTATCTCAAGTGATCTCCAGGAAATATGGAAAAAGTGTTTCCATTGCACTGCACTGATATCGGTACGTCGGAAAAAGAGCACCTAATGAGAGTGCAAACATATCTTAAAGATATTTGAGAGGTGTTTTGAAATGTAAGTATTTCCATTTTTTTCCATTACCAGTTTTTATTGCAATATTTAGGTTTTACACATTTCTAGGGGTACACCACAGGACACCTTCTGAAGGTCCATGTCCATTCTATGATGAGTCATAACTTTAAAATATTAGGAAGGTTCTCATGATGTTATGCTTGTTCTGTGTATATCATGTATAGGATAGACGTGTGTTCATACAAATTTGCAGCCATGTAACTTTCCACTTTCAGAGGATCGATAGGTAGAGTCAGAATTCAAGCCATGAGGCTTGGGTAAGTGTTAAGATTATTACTATAAATTAGATCACAGTTTGGGTTCAAAGACACCCTTTAACCATGAAACATATGATGCACTTTACATTTCTCTGATGTTCCCCATCTTATTACTACTATAGTGACAATTCCACTCGTCATTCCACTTGTCCAACAAGTGTTCAACATGCATGCAGTCTTCTTCAAAAGGTCTGGAAAAGCCTTTCAGGTGGCAACCTCATGAACCCAGCTTAGAGAATGAAAATAATGCGTGATGAAGCAGCTCCGTCACTGAGTGCGGGCAGCACACACTCACACATGACACGCCACATACTCCGCATCCCGTCCTGGTCCACTGCATAGGTCACCATCGTCCCTATAATCACCAACTCTCTACAGTTCCCGTAGTTTGGTCGAGGGTGCACACTCGCCGTTCTACACACCTACATTTTACACACTTACCGCAGACGCCGACTCGGTCCTCCCCGCTTCCCTGCTGGGTGTAGTCGCCAAACAGGGTTGTTTTAAAGGGTACGTGGCGGGAAAGAGGTCACCGGGTGGAATATTGTTTGTGTTAACAAGAGGGTATTTCTCAATATTCACGAGGATCTGAAAACCTATATTATTGTAAAAATATATCTTGAGTAGGAAACTTTATATAGGAAATAGGAAACTTTTCTGTTGTAGTGAATTACTATTTTTGTGTCAGGCTCATTGGGAGGGGCTTATCATTTATAAGGCAGCCATTTTATCCATGTTGGGAAGGTTGGAGAGGTGGTGTGGCAAGCTGTGCTTGGTGAAAGAAGCGCTTATGTCAGCAGTCCAAACAGCCACTCATTAATTTTTGTAAATAGTTGTTTGTTATTTTGTAATTTTTTTTTCTCACGGTATCAGTGAAATAAAACAACCTTAATCACAGCTTCTTGTCGACGCCATATTTTTACCAAGAAGAACCCTGCTACAGAATGCAAAGTAAAAACATTTTAAATATTTCTGTCTTACTTTAATTTAGTTTGGACAAAATGTATGTAATGTCTTTGGTGTTAATATATGATGCTGAAAATGCTTGTAAAATTAAAAAAAAAATTTAAAAAAAAATCTGCCACCTGGTACTGTACATCTCACTTCTTATGGACAGCAGTTGGAGCTTGATCTTTTCATTTCTAAAGTTCAGTTTCAATAAAATAGGCTTCTATGGACACAGCTGTTGGCTCAAAGACATCAGTCAGCAACCTCCATTTATAGCAGTGTGTTTTAGGGGTTATGGCCCAGACAATATGCATTAATTAATTTTCGGTGTCTGACAGAGTTGTTAGAATCCCTTTCTGTAATGAGCTATTATTATGCAGTATTTTGGAGTCTGAAAAAGCCGTCGACTCAGATTTATTATATGTTATGTTTATTTTATTTGATATGGACAACACAAATACATTGACACTGTCCCAGTGGACAGACCAAATTCTTTGCTTGAGTGTATATTAGCAGACGTGCTAATTTTCAACACCAGTCCATAGGCGGTTTTCGAAAAACACAGAATAATCAGCATTAGGAAATGAGACAGTTCATTAATATAATAGTAATATTAAGAACAATAGTATGGAAGTTTCTCTGTGCTATGTTGCTAGGTAAATGTAGTTTACATAAAAAATCAACATCAAAAAAGTTCAACCTCATAAAATTTAACATAAAAAAACCCCCCTCAAACTTTCAACCTCAAAGATACAACCTAAAACAGTTCAAACTCTAAACTTCAACCTTTGAAATTGTGTAATAGATATTACTCAGTTCAACATTAACGGAAAGTATTAAACAATATTTACACTGAAACTTTAATGAAGTGGCGTTATTGAGCATTGCGTTAAAAACTAGCTAGTTACTGACTGTGAGCATCTTTACCTTCCGCAGCTACAAACATCAAACGAGTGGGACTGACCCTCTTTCTCTTTGCAACCCGTGGATTGTGAAACTGTACTGGGTTGGATTTCGGTGAGAGTAAAAACAAAACCTTCACGCATTCTCAAAGGGATTGGTGTCTACACCTTTGATTTTTTTGTACTGACACACGTACACATTTAGAGCATGTTCTACACAGCGTTTGATAAATGAGGCGCAAGAACAGAAACGAGTAGGTTATAAATGAAGAAAGGAAGAGCCCAAAGAACCAAATACAGATATTGATATTACACACAAAAATGCCCGAGCTTGACTCGGACCCTTCTCGCTGGGAGACATCAGTGCTAACCACCAAGCCGCTGTGCTGCCCTTGGAATAAAATTGTTGCAGAATCAAGACCCCACCAAATCCCTAAATGAAAGGAAGGATCATCTGAGCACTTTACTGCAAATAAATGAGTCACAGATACAGATCGATGCATGCGCATTGTAAATGTTAAATAAATAAAATATGAAATTAGATCAAATTAAAGAAAATTAAATTTCTCACTTTGCATCGCACATTATTGGGTATTGATTGAATAAAATCATTTCACATATACACGTAACTGAATTCGTCCTGTGCTTTTATTGAGATGTGAGTTAATCTATGCCTCCAATTTATGTTTGGGAATCCGGCAATGACTTGAATGACTTGTTGGTGATGTCTGTATACTGGATGTAAACTGAGGCCAGAGATATCATTTCATCCATCACTGCTGCATGATTCTGCTTAGTGTCGGCTGTGAAATGCCGCATAAGTTTGCACCGGAGCAGAAAAGTTCCGGTGGCCGAACATTTCAGGCTGGACAGGAGCTGGATGTGTACTGGGATGGCCTTGGTGTGGTTTGTGTCTTGCTCCAACAAGAATTTTAAATCCATCAGTATGTTTTTGGGAAAGCGCTTTTCAACAGATTAACGCTCAAAATAATGAATGGTACCTGTACTTCAACTTTTCTTTTCAGGTTGTCCTATCACAACGGTTTTTTATAGCTTGTCACGCCATTTATTCAAAATGTCTGCTAAATTACTGATTGACATTTTTTATGATAGGAAACCGGCAATATGCTTAATGTGTGAAGTTTGAGATTGGTGAAAACTGCGATTCTCTTAATGAGTTCTATATGTAGTTCCACTGTTCTACCACTAGATTTTGTGTGTATGTAAGGTCAGAGCGTAAATGTACAATTTTTTTCTATGCCAGTGCAAATTGATAAAATTTGATACTTTGCGGCGGAATGTGTTTATGCTCTCTTTACGCACACATACATGCACAGTTGATAAATATGGCCCTGGACGGGACTTAGATGTTAACTAGTAAATATAGACTTATTGTGTTAACTTCACCATGCTGTGCCTCCCAATGTTTCCTCAAAATTGAAGCAGCGTTTTTGAGGCTAGACAGGAATTTGTTGCCAGCACAGACAGTACTGCGAAACTTTATATATTTATTTAGCTGGGACAAACTCAAAATAGTGGCGGTACATCCAGGCAGAGAACGCGCATCTCTCCACCCTGTATTGTTGATTACGTTTGTGTTGCTGTGTGATATGACACATGAGTTGTCCTTATGCTGAACACGTGACTTGTGGCATAAGTCACGTCACTCGAGACTGAGTCACCGAGACGATAGAATAGAATACAGTAGAATAGAATAGATTATCATTTATTGTCATCATAAGAGGAAAGCAACAACATACCTTTTTACTCAGAAAATGTACAAAAATAGTAACGCACAGTGAGTTGGATCAGCAACTCAGTTACTCTGATTGCTAAGTAGCGCATTACTGGCATCACTGCGGAATTGCTCAGTTCAGACTAGCTTGTTGTTTGTAGCTGTGGAAGGTAAAGATGCTCACAGCCAGTAATTAGCTAGTTTCTAAAGCAGATTTCAAAAACCCCACTTCATTAAATTTTCAGTGTAGATACTATTTAATACTTTCCGTCAATGTTCAACTGATGTGTCATGTTGGTGGCCATGGCTGACCTGTCCTATGTGCCAGTGTCGCCTCATGACCAATGGAGCATAACCTGATTGGCTAGACGTTGGATGAATAGAGACGGGGATCGATTGCTTCTCCCTGCTCACCCGGAAGTTAAGTCCAGCTTTTTCAGAGGTTGAAAGTTGGAGGTTGAAGGTTTGTGGTTGAAAAGTGGAGGTTGAAGGTTTGTGGTTGAACTGTTTGAGGTTGTATCTTTGAGGTTAAAATTTTTTTGTTTTTTTTCATGTTAAATTTTATTAGGTTGATTTGTTTTTATTGTTGAATTTTATGAGGTTGAACTTTTTTGATGTTGTTTTTTATGTAAACTACATTTACCTAGCAATTTATATTCAAACTCTGATGGCACAGAAAAACTTCCATACAATAGCAGAAGAGGAGAAGGAAAGAAAATAAAACAAAAAAAAAAGTCCATATTTATACGTTGTTGTTGTTGTGCTTTTAGCCCTCTGTTAAAAGCGTTTGCATCAGTCTCTGTTTTTAACTAATTGGGCAGAGTGTTCCATAGGTTAACCCCTTTTACTGAGAAGGCAGACTGTCCAAATGATGTTGTGCACCTAGGAACAATAGTCACTATTGTAGGAGGCTCGTGTGTTTGCTTGACTTATCTAAATATGAGTGCAGAAAACGGGGTGTACATAGTGTGCATGTAGAGTTGTGCAGCTTTGCCTGTAAGGTCTCTTCTAATGAATCGAAAGCAGTTTAAGTTTGGTTTAACCTTCTTGCAGATGTACTGTATTTGTCAAATTTTAAGTTTTATCTAGTATGATTAGCAAGCATTTTACATCGTTCACCTTTACAATAACTACTGAAAGATATCCTCGAGTCGACGCTAGTTTGGATGCAGCTGTTAAGAATCTTCAGACCATAGATGTCACCTTGCGTTTCAGAACCGCTGTCATCATGACCCACACCACCATCATCTTCAGGATGAAGGGAAGCATTCAGCTGAGAGGGTCCGACTTCGACTTGTCGGCTTCAATCCTCCACCGCACATTCATGTTGAGCTGTCAGGGGATGAGAGAGGTTATAACCCCAAGGTTAAGCCAGGCTATGAATCGAAAAAGCAGCCGTGCCTGATAAAGCTGCATAACCTGCAATGGCTGGTTTAGAAGAGAATCTTTTTGCATGTTATTGTAGGCGCTGATTTTTATCAAAGTGTTTACTGAGCTCACATGCGCATTGTTGACCCAGTGCACCCCAGACCCCGTCTCTCTATGCAAAATCCCTCAGCTGCCACAGCAATTCATCACCTTTGATCACAGGTAGATAATCACCTGTTAAAGTGACACCTCTAACAGCATATGATGAAAATGCATCAGTGGTTCTCTACAAGGTGCTTGCGTCCCGTCTACTTACCAAGAAAAAACAAAGGGTGTTAGCGAGTCAGTCAAGCTTCACTTACCGCCGTTGACATTTGCAGATTTGCGCAAATATCAAAGGGGACTTTCGGGGGTTATTTTCAGTTGTGGAGGTAACGTGCATTTTTACCCCGGAGGCAGGGATGCAGAAATAGAGCACAGATGAATAGACGAGACTGGACAACCAGGGGGGAACAGTGATAAATGAGCTGACAAATGTTGTTTGTGTAAGATCATGATAGCCGTGAGAGAGCTATAATCCACATTGCCGAGCTGAGCCAGAGGGCTGGGAAGAAAGCAGGCAGAAATAGAGGTGTGACTGAGAGAGGGAGAGAAAGAAAGATGGGAAGAGAGAGAAAGCCAGGCACAGACAGAGGGACAGCTAATCCATAGCTTCATCAGTCTGGCTGAAAGACAATAGCCATGTTTTTCACCATATTGAAACAAGACTCATCACATACACATTCAAACAAACCTTGTTTTGACGAAAAAGGTTTTTCATCGGATAACATTAGTGTGCACAGTTTTGCAAAGACATGTTCTCAGGAGGACGACATCTCTTGCACATATTACATTTATTTTAAGCATTTGATATGCATCTTTCATTATTACCGTTGCTTCTGTGATAAACCTCTCAAGGTACTATGCCTGAAAAACAAGTGCTGAACAAATGTCCTGCAGTCCACCCACCAGCCCTGCCATAATTGCTGAAATATTATCGCGGCCTCAGGTGTATTAATGACATCTGCTTTTGTGCATGGTGGTTCACTGCCATGGTTTACCGGGACAATCAGTGGAAAAGAGCCACCATTAATCCCACTTGTGCGTTTCCTACTGTGTCAAAATCCCTGCTACGAAACCCCAGTGAAGCACCAGTGCCAACACTGTTAAGAGATCTCTATGGGTTTGCATTTGTGTCTGTTTGGCTGTCTCCTTTTTGCCTCAGGTGTTCGCTACAGGTGCAGCCCATGCTCCAGCATTTTTGCCAGCCAGCTCCTGTAGATCCTTGAATTTCATTGTAGAACTGTACTCCCTACTCCAGCTTTTGCTCTTTTTAACGTCCTTTCTTTGAGTCTTGCGCCTGGGTTCTTAACCTTGAGTTTTCCACATCATAACAAAGAACTGACCAAAAAACATGGACCCAGCGGACTCAACTCTAACTCTATTGGATTTCTTCTTCAGCGTTTAAATGTCTTCACACTCAGGACCTTCCAGACAGAAAAGTCCAAAGTTCTGTGTATAGTGGGAGCAGAGCACTAGCCTGGGCAGAAGCCAAAGTTTCCAGCACTCCTATTGCCTCGCTGTCTCTGAGCAATTTTCTTGAATGTTTGCCCGTCGTGGAAGTGTAGCATGCAGAGTATTGCATCGAGTTACGCACTCTGGCAGTAGACACGGGCTGGAACAAGAAAGCATTGATGGAGACTTTTGTTAGGGAAATAAATGAACAGCGGAAGGATGGGCTTGCTGGCAGGGATAAACCAACTAACCTAGACTCTCATTTTCTTAGCTATCAGGCCTGATTATTGCCTGCAGGAGCACCGCCAGTTGAAGCTGTCTTGCTCCCAGGTGACTCCTCCATTGCATGGCTTCCCAACTAACTCCCCGGTTCGGCAGCTTCCCAGTTCAACTCTTCTGATGTATCCGTCGTCCTCTGTGCCTCAGCCTAACTCCCTGGGGCCCATGCAGCTGAACAGAACTTGCCTCACCCCAGAAGAGAGGCAACGCAAGTTTAGAGAGCTGCTGTTTGTTATGCTGGGGCTGGGCTGCCTTTTCACCTGCATCTCATTGTCCAATCAAGCTGAACTCTACTGAAGGACTTTCTACTCTCCCACTCATCACCAGTTCTTACATTACCTCTGCGGTATTAACATTGGAAACAGCAATCAATGTTTAGTCTATTTCTAAAATGCTCAATGTAACAACCCTGCTTTTTCTGTGTTCTACAAAGTGCAGCCCACTCTCCAGCTCCTGTACATCCTTTAGTTTATTTGTGGAATTCAGAATTCTTATTAAGGTCCTGTCCTTCTACCTGAACATTTTAATCTTAGGCCTGGGTCATTTCCCTTGAGTTATCCACATCATAACAAATAAGTTCTATCCAGATCCCAGATCCCCTGAAGGATGAATCCTAGTGCCACTATGAGGGTTACATGTCTGCCCTGTTTAGACAGTTTGTACTATCTAGATTCCCTTGTATCCCTTGTACAAGTCCCTTGTATTGTACTTGAAGATGTTACATGAAGAACATTGGTCCTATTGGTTCAAAGCAGTAAAACAACTATATATGAACATAGTATGAGCATCAGAGCAACAATTCAACTTACTTATTAGTCCTGCAACAAGTGACATGTCCACATATTAAATCAGTATAAGGGTTCCACGTAGTGCATCCAGGTTTCAAATCATAAGGAATCACAAGAAAAAAGGAAGTTGATGGTGGGGGTAACAGTGTGCAACTAATGTTTTCCCCATTACAAGCGTACCATTTACTTCATCTATTTTCATAAGTCTGTTGTTAGGTTTCCTCAAGCAAACAAACAAAAACTGACCCAAATGCTGACACAGACACAACCCAGGCAGTTGTTTAATTAAGGATCTCTTGACAGCAGATGGCACATGGAAATACAAGAGTCAAAGAACTATCACAATTATAATGTCTCCCGAAGACTCTATGCCAAAACAAGATGGAACAAATAAGGACCGAGTCATTTACGGAGGCTTGATGATTAGATGGTGAGTTCAATCAATCAAGGGAGAGGAACAGAGACAGAGGGAGCCGCCCAGGCATTAGCTGCAGAGAGCATACGGGACAAAAAACAGAACATCTGTATGGGCAGACATGTTGGAAAAAGACTGACCACCAATCAACCGTCAGACTAAATTCACTGGAATAGTCTAAATATTTAGTGCAGCAGCTACAGTAGGGGGCAGTTTAAATTTTATTAAGCATCCAACTTCTTCTTTTTTAGGGATTTTGGCAATTTTGAGCAACTAGTCTTATTACCACTTTCTGCAGGATAAGATTATTCAGCATTAGGGTCCCCATTTAATGCATTTTCTTACTTTTGACATTTTTGTAAGGGTGTTTTTTTGTTGTTGTTTTGTTTTAATGCAACCATTGCAAAACATTGAAATATTCTATGTAAATTGTCGTATTGACCGCATGTCGTTGCGGCCCTGGGGCAGTTCTAGTATTATGAAGAGGTTTTTGTAGGTTGTTAAAGTTCTATCGAGTTTCCAGACTATGTGGACTTCTCCACAATCAACAGTACTACACTTCGATATAGGAGGTTAATATCATCTATAGACAACAGACATCCTCTGTATTCTTTGCTCCAGGGGAGCCTGTATTGTACAGAGATTTTACAAAGAGTTTTTCTCTCTGAAGCAGGTCCAAGTGCTATGTACTGTAAATACTCTGAAAGTATCAAAACACTCAATCACTGGTACACACAGCCCATATTCAGTAATTGTGCCTTGAAGTGAGATATCAGGACTTCCCTCAGGTTGTTTTTTCACACAAACACCAAGCAGTTATTCCATCACTTAGCAATAATACTGAAAAAATATATCAAGGAAACATAGCATTGTTGGATGTCAGGAAGTCAATCTATCATTGCACAAACCAATTTAAAACCAGTAAACAAGGTCTGCCTTTGGGTTACTGTTCTTTCATGTCATCTTTTGTAATTCAGTACAACCTAAGCTCAGCCTTTTTTCCAAGTTTCTTCTCACTCTCACTCATGCTGTATTTTAAAACAGCTAAATTCACAATAAAGATGTTCTCATTTGCATAGTCTCTTGGTTTATGTTACAAGACAATGGAAACGGTGTGAAACGTAGCCCATTAAGACTATATGTCAAATAGCAGTCACGCCATTTCCAAGCTGCCGCTCTGTACTGTTGAAGTCCTGATTTTATAAATGCGATGCCTGACAAAATCAACACATACATAATTCAGAGCCAATGGCTGTGGTGTGATTTCAGTTATATTTACGAGTACAATAATAAGTCAGACAGAAGGTTTGAGTCAGATGAATGTGTTCCTCCTCTCTGCCACTCATTATAAAGAGCAGACTAAAAAGACTCTTCTTCCAGAAAGGGGTATGGGCATCAGACACTGAAACAGCTCATTTGTAAAAGGACTAAAACTAAGAGCATAGAGACACTGTAGAATAAATTATCTGTGCGAGACGAGAGGATTATCTGGGAGAGAATTTCATTAACTTGCAAGTGTAATATGAGACATTTCATTGGTAACTGAACTTGCAAACAGAAATTCAGGTTGTTCCTGACCAGTTCTCTCTCCATGGAAAGCCTCACCCGCATTCAGATGTTTCTAGCCCATGTTTTGATTGCTAGCTGACATTCTTCCCCATGATCTCTCAAAAGGCTGTTGTGTATGACAGAAGCCCTTGTGGAATCCACTCTGATTGCATTTTGCTGTATGTTCTGCACATTACTTAATAAGAAAGCCTATGAGAAGAACAATCTGGGTGACTTGCAACCAGATTGAAATAAAAGGGCAACAGTTCTCCGTGAAACACAGCTTGATGCATTCAGAGGCAGACAGAAACAGAAAGGGATGGTGTTGAAGATAAAAGAGTGCGTCATGGGTGAATCCCCTGCAGCCTAAACCCATAGCAGCGTAACTAAGGGATAGTTCAGGGTATAAGCTTTAGGAAAGTCTTAAGCCTAACTGTAAAAGTAAAGATGCTGTCTGCTTTCTGAACCCAAACTGGGAGCGTGTTCCACAGGACAGGAGCTGATAACTGTGTCGTAACATCTCAGACAAAGATCAAAAGGTTAAAAATGATTAAAATGGTTCTAAAAGATTGGGCCAGTTAAGAGCCTGTGATGAAGGCCATTTTCATCACTATATTTTATTGCAGGTTTTGCTGGCGAACTGTGCTATGATAGTTGTGCATGTTGTAACCTATTGGATATATATTGTTGGTGATGCGACAGGCGACATAGTCCAATGTTTGGGGTGACAAGTCCTCCTTGGTCTTTTGGTTTCTGCAGGGTGGAAAGTTTGATTCGCATTTATTTTATGTTTCCAGTAGAATTTAGTTATGACAGCTTCTAAGGTGTTAAACCTCTGAGTTGTGGGTTGGACTGGGGTCCTGGCAACAAGGCAGTTTTTGTAGTGGTGTGAAATCCAGGGAAAACAGCTCTGACAGCTTGGTGGAAGCGTTAATTCCAAGACACTTGATGTTACCTGTTATTGTCATGGGGAGCTTTCTAGCCACAGCATTCTAGCTTTCTCGACATACTGGAAGGATTTTAGATGTTTACCAATCCATAGAATAATCAATTTTTGAGAATCAGGATATGATATTTATAACTTTTGGAAGGGAGGTTGAGGGGTCTGTTTGATATAATAGGATATAATATTTTTTTCCTATGTGCTTTTGCCATTTCCCGGAGAAGTCGTTGAGTTCCATAAAGGATGTCCACTGTTGAAATCTTATCCACCAGCAATGATGTGTTGAACCACCACTTGGAGATGCTGGTGTGGTCTTGTGTATTATCCAAAGCTGACTGGGCCTTAATTTGAGATATAATAACTAAGACATAGTCAGTATGTCTGTAAGTTTTGTGTGGGGGTGGATAGTATCCATAATTTTTAGATCGCCAAAGCACTCAGTCCAAGGTACTCCATGTATTTGTTTATGACATTTGATGAGTGTCATGTTCAGTAGGTGCTTCCAAGATGTGATTGGTCTAAATTAGGGTCATTGAGTGTATTAAAGTCTCCCCCTACAAGGATTATTGAATCTGATAAGTCTGTGAGATGTGAGAATACTGTATGGAAAGACTATGGATTTTTGTCATTAGGTCCATAAATATTGGCTGTTGTTATATTATTTTTTGCAATGTGTCCATTAATAATGATAAAACAGTGCTCAGGGTCTGTTATTGTGGATTGGTGGTGGTATGGGATGTTTTTGTTTACCAGGATATCTGCTCCTCTTCTTTTTTTCATTTTTTTTGAGTTATATGATGCGAAATGGCTATGGTGTGAGATGGCCTGTTCTCCCTGCTGCCTGTGTTGTTTTAATATTAGGTTTAGCACATTTGCTCTTTCGTTTATTTTCTTGGGGAATTGATCGTTCATGTCCAACAGGCTTCTTTTCAGCTCCCTCACTTTTCTTTTCACCAAATCCTATAGTTTTTTTAGTCATGTTCAAATTTTGCAATTGGGATGAGACAGGTTCTGACGCGGGTGTACACGATGAAATCTTATTTTATTTATAGTGTCTGACGGCAGTTTCAGCACAAGTTTTTCAGGATTGTCTCTGTCCTGAGCTGTTGGCTGTCTTGCATACTATCCTCAACATGGATGTCGAGGATGGTTTCTTTCAGTGCTTTATTTTCTTTTAAGATTGTGTTCATCTGAGAGGTGAGTAGTTCTACAGAGGTTTGGAGTTGTGTATTGTCTGTTTGGAGTTAGATCTTAGGTCTTTTATTTCTTTATGTATGTATCAGACCAGAATATCCAATTTTCTGTTTATTAATTCAAGGCCACTGACATGTCGGTGGAGTCCATTTTTCTTTGGTCCAGGTGTGACCAGTTTCACTAGTTTAACACAATCAGTAAAGTACCACTCTTTCATGCTTCCCTCACTCCTGACACTTGGCGTCAAGATTGTCTCATAAAATGTGTAATATTTCTCTTTCTGTTCAACAGAGTTCTTCTTTTTTTTTTAACATTTTCTTTGATCCCTGAATATTTATAAAAGGTCAGCAAAAGGTTGTGTTTTGGCAATAACTCATCATCTGGATCTTAATAAGGTTTCCTACCAATTCCACTTGGAGTAAATCTTCATGGAAATTACTCATTTTGCCTGTTTGCTGGAAGACATTGGGATGTTAAATAGGGGAAAGCAGAGACGGTCTATTTTATTGCAGGAATAGCTTAAGGCATTCCACACACACACACACACACACACACACACACACACACACACACACACACACACACACACACTATAATACTATGGAATTGGTATTGTGCGTTTCTTCCCAGCACCCCTCTTGAGCCTTATCTACTTTGTCAGCCGAAACGGTTTTAGCAGTTCAACCTATCAGCTGCCTCATTTGAACTCTAAATTGCAAGTTCTTGATAATCCCAAATGCTTTGATCAAAGGTTTGGTTTCGTAATGCTGATAGATATTCTGCTCCTCTGGACACGCTAAGTGGTAGCTGTGGGCTTCACAGGAGAGTAGTTAGAGGGATAGCTGAGAACACAGAGAAATGTTCAGCGGCAAATACGCACTGATTTGACAAAGAGGGAGATACTTATTTTGTTCACATTATTGCTGCATTTGGTGACTGAACTGCTATAATTTTATCAGCCTTTAGATAATAATAAGGCTTCATGCGGGAAGGGAACATAGCGAGAAAATGTTTCAGCCCGCAACTGCATTGTTTTCTTAATAATGTTACATATTCTTCTGGATATATATTCGAAGTGTCTGGTGGATATAAATGGTGAACCACAACTGCAACTGGCTTCTCTCTTTGAATAAGAGTTCCTTCCAGCTGAACTCCTCACTTCACTGAGAGTTAGGCTCCCCATCTTACAAAGAAAACGACTGCAACCATTTGTATCCACATTGTTTCTACCTTCAGTCATTAGTCAGGTTTAAGGACTATAAGAGAGCTTCTCCTTACAACTCAGCTACTCTTACTGCTGACACTGCAGCACATCTTGCTTTTATTCCTTGTCCATGAAAATCATGAACAAGAGTGGGGACAAAGCTGACACCCACACTGAACAAAGGTGACTCTGGAAGCATGTGCACACAGCATTCACTTCAGCTGTAGAGACTCAGCAGCATGCAACTGCCTGGGTACAAGTGAAGCAACACCCACAAGGCCACGGGAAAGCTGAGAGGTTAGATTCCCTGGTAGCGGGCACACACTCCAACAGCTCTGAGGACATTTGTTGGTCATCCTAACACGGCCTTAAGTAGCACTGATGTAACCCTCTTGTCCACGTATAACACTCCATCTGTATGACAATAAGCTAGGAGCCTGTGGATCTGGAGCTCTGGAGGTCCCCGCATAAGCCCATCTGATTCAACAGGCTCAGGTTAGGTTTAATCTTCAGAATGTCATCACACTGTTAACACAGCATGTACATCGGGTTGACTTACAATCAAAACAAGCAATTCAGGACATTCTGCATGTAGTAATCTGTTGTATTAACAGGCATTTTCCCAATGGAGCTATTTTGACCCTCTTATAATATCTGGTAACATCAGTTTGACCCCATTTGTGTTTAATGTTTCTAATCATATTTTCCTTATTTAGTGGGGACAACTGGGTAAACATAAAAGAATCATATGTTTCTGTGTGTCTGAGACATACGACGTTGTTGAGGAGGACTGTCATAATAAGACATCCTCCTCTGATGAGAATGAGACCCTCGGTTGAGCTTCCTGTTGTCCCTCAACCACCAGTAAACACATGTAGCCTTGCTGAACAATTGATTTATCTTGATAGTAAATATTAATAGTTTATGAAAGTTAATTATATATTGAAGTAGTTACAAAATCATAAATATAGTTAAAATGTGGAATAATTTGGCTGACCACCTCTACATGACAAAATGCATTGGATTGCAGATTGAATGATTAGCTATTTGTGTTAACAAGCAATTGAACAGGTGTACCTAATAAAGTAGCAAGTGAGTGTCTATTTCTGGTTCTTGGGTATGGAAAAAAAATGGAGAAGCAGTTTGTATAACAAGACCAAAGAATTTAGATCAGGGGAAAACATTTGTTTTTTTCATTATTATTTTTTTATAAATGGACAAGGAGGAGTGAATAATCATGCTCTGCTTGTCTGCCCAGACTTGCTCAAGTACATTTCCCACCATCCTGTCCACAACTCTCGTTACCATGCCTACTGCTGGCCTGCTGTTTTGGAAATCCACTCATTTCCCCGTATGATGCTGTAGTCACTCTGGTCTTAAATATAGAACTTTCCTCTGTGTGATACATCCCACACTTTGACATGTGCCCTTTTTATGAGATAATCAATTTTACTTCTCTTCGCCCGTGAGTGCTCATAATATTTTGGGTCAATAGTGTACACAGCTTAGACGGCTCATTTATAAGATCGCCATCCGATCAGTTTGTCCTCCTGACTCTCTGACTCTCTGTCACACTTGCAGCTGGTGGAGAACACTGCAGCTTGTCATTTTTCATCCTGCAACCCCCCCTCACAGCCTCCCAGTACGGTTTTTAATTCTTTTAAAATCTTTCCCTATAAATCACTGAACAGTCCGATATATTTCTTTGATATCCTACAACCGCACGTCCCATTAAGCTCACTTAGGTCTGCAGACCACTGTGTTCTCATTGTTCCAAGAACTCTGGAGCAGTTTGCCTCTTTATATTAGGCTGGTTTTCAAACTGAATGTTCCTAAATCCTTTCTAAAAACTGACTTTTATTCTTTGGCATTTGGCTCAGTTTGAGAGCTGTTTTTTTATTGTGTTAAAATCTAACACTTTTAATTTGTCTTTTTCTTTTACCTGTCCATGCCTTGACTACCCTGCATAGCACTTTGGTCAACATTTGTTAAATGTGCTTTAGACATAGATTGACTTTGACATTGACTTTCAAAGCACAAACAAACTGAAACCATTTGAAAAGGGATGTTGGTTCACTTCCAAGCAAAGTAAACACCCACCACATTGATGACTGACTGTGCTTGTGGCCCCAGCATGCAATGTCTCCATCAAGCAAAAAGGCCAACTTTGCACAGACAACGTGCCACAGTCTAGGAATCAGACGGCCTCTAAGGGGAAAAAACAAAAAGCTGGCTTCAGGACAAAAATGACCATGTGAACTTCCATTGAACATTTCATTTTGTTAATTTTTGTTCATTTCTCAGAGCTGTTGATTCACTGACAGTAAACTGTAATATAAAAACGTTTCTGCAAAGCCAGAATATTCACACGCTCCTTTATCTTCCATCGTAGACGCCTTTTATTTTTTTACGCTACCTTTATTTTGACAGGATGCAAAACAAGTCTGTCCCTAGGGTGTTACACATGGCAACATAATGAGGTGCTGAAGTGTTAAGTGGCAGCGACTGCATAAGTAGGCAGAAATTAATTCATCATCTGACAGGAAGGAGCACTGTACAATTAGTTTTATCCCTGGACTGCTCCCGTCGGAGGGAAGTCCAAACAGTTTATGTGTAATTTATGCCCCAGTGCTGACCAATATCAGCACGGTAATACTCCCTTACCTCTGTGCGAATAACACAAGCTAATTCAAACAGAGATACTGTATAAATTCCCCTAGCAAATAAATGTGTTTAAAGTCAAACAGTGGCAACTGGATTGATGTCAAACATAAGCCAGAGAGACCAGCTTGGCCCGTGGGATGAATCTACAAGGTGCAAGAATTATACAGGAGACCTCAACTGCAAATTTTCAATAAAACTGGAACCTGTTCCTAAATTGTCCACTAACAGCAGTGCTGTTTGAGAAACACACAACACTGAGATCCAGAACTTAACAGCAGGTGGAAGCAATGTGCTGATATTTGCACTTATTTTTGTTTAAAAAATGGTTGTTCATTAAAAAAAAAAAAAAATTTTGTAAAAGGATAGTTCATTACGTGTCACCGTTTTCATCATGTACTTGTGCTTCTACTTGGGCAAAAACAAAGGGACTTTAACACAATTTTTGGACATGGATTGTGTGTAATAAAATCATTCGCATATCAAGTACCTGGGTAGAGTACAATGTAATCACATGGATTGGTGGGGGCAATCGTAATCGGGTGCACACTGAACCAAATCTCAAAATATCCCAAGAGTAAACCCTGCTGCAAAGAGGAAATTCAATAGATAATGTCCTCAGAAACCAGCTATTAAAAACACCTTCTATAAGAGCCACCATCAGTGCTTCCCCTTCAATGACACCACTGGTTTATGACACTTCCGGGGGGTACATAACTGTAACACAGCCACTGTGGGCAGATTGTGAAGTGTTGTTGAAGCATTATAAGTATCATGGGTTTAAGAGGTTTTATAATTGATGTTACATACTCACTTATTTTCATGCAATTGCTTGGTTTGCCCGTCCTGAGGTGCACCTGATGGTTTAACTGAGTATAGTTACATCAACAGTCAAATATACTATATATATATATATATATATATATATTGCACACACAAATTCATGAGTGCTTAGAAAGAGAACTGAATTACATTTTCTGTTTTCTGGGGAAAGAGCAACACTTCCATTACAACAAAGGTTAATGCAGCTCAAGGACAACTGTTGTTCCTGCCTTTGAATTCATTCTGCTATTTTTTTTAAATATACAAAATTAGAATTAATAACTAGTCTGTCACGCTAGCAATCTGTAGAAGTTTTGTTCAGTTGTGTGACCCTGATGTCACCCTAATGCGCAATAAAGTACCCACGATTCTCTGCTCACAGTTTAATCGCCGACAACAAAGGTGCATGGCTTCTGAGGCTCTTGAGCGGATATGCTAGAACTACAGGGTCATGGAAGCGAGGATGACAGTGATGAAGAGGAAAAGCAGTACTGCAGCAAAAATAAGGTCCTCACCTGTCCTGTGAAAACCATTATTACAATATTGTACCACACTGTGATCATCAGTCTAAACAGGTTTGATAACTGAAAACAGCTACTAGGAAACCGAGCCTACATTTGTTACTGGATGTTGTTACTGGACTGGTTACTGGATGGTGTGGTGTACCTGATGTGAGCATGTGTCTCTTGTGTCTTCTGAATTCATGAATTCATTTGTTTGTGCGCGATAGTACTTTACAAGCTGATCAGAAAGGTCAAGAGTCCAAGCTGCCACCAGCCTGAGCGCAGCTGCATTAAATGTGATGATAGATGCAGGATGCAGATGTAAGCATAATTGCTTAAGCCATATGTGAATGTTTTTGGAAAACATGAAAAAAACACAATTTGTAGCAAGCACAAAAAATTACTTAGGCAATTATGCTATTAGGCTAACAATATATAAAGAGTTCAAGTAATTGTGTTATAACAGCCCTCCTTGTATTAACAGACAAAAATATATATGTGTCTTCTCATATTGTACATCCAAGTGTCAGATGTAAAGGGACGTTTCCCTGTCATGGGAACTGCCAATTAACTAATGTTCCAGGAGAGTGGAGCATTTTTGATTAATTTGTCCTTAAAATTATGTGAAATAATAATTTACTTTTAAGGGATCAAATATCCAATTGGATGTCTGCTACAAGTATATACACTAAATGTTTTATGAGATCTAGACCGGTTTGGCTTTAATCCCTGCATGCCTTCACACCAGCATGGGACCTGATAAGCAACGTGATCCCATTATACTTTATGTTGTGATGTCAGGAATGCTTTATGAGTCTTCCAATGAAGTTGAGGCCAGGTGGAGGAAGTCCACCACCATCAGCATGTAGACCTAACAAAGCTCTGATGCATGTTTGGTCTCATTATCTTGCTGCTATAGGAATCCTTCAGAGGAATATTTGCCCTCCTGAGTAGTGGTTTAGAGTTAATCATCCTCATCCGCTTCTAGACAGCAGTGGCTGACAGGACTTTTGCTGAGTCTTGTGGTTGCATTTTCATTTCTCAATGGAAAACACAAGTTTGATGTATCGATCCCTTGCTAGTGTGGTCACTTGCGGCCTGTGCAATCTTGCTATACGTACAGGTGAGCTCCTAAAATGCACCTTTGTCTTTTGATTTGATGTTTGCTTCAATAATAATGGACTTATGTAGTAGTAACATAGTAACACATTTCTAGAAACATTGTAAACATAT
The DNA here is from genome assembly GCF_022458985.1 of Mugil cephalus. Lineage (NCBI taxonomy): Eukaryota > Metazoa > Chordata > Actinopteri > Mugiliformes > Mugilidae > Mugil > Mugil cephalus. The sequence goes on from NC_061787.1 coordinate 21,600,288, forward strand.
ACAGTTCCTTGTAGATTGCTTTCAAAGCCAGTGGTTCCTATCAGATGACTACCCAGGAGCAGATAATATGTTTCTCTCGAACTGATGGATCTTAAGAATTAACTGAACTGAGGCTCGCGATCTGATAAGCAGCCCTCTGAGACTAGGGAGGCCTTACTTGGGTGTAAAGAAATCCACATGCAGTTGTCCCATTTAGGAGCTGTGTGGAGGCTGCTGCTCTACCCAGAGCTTTAAAAGACGTAAAGCAAACACATGGTCCTCTGTGTCTTGAGCGACACATTGCTCTAAGTTGGGTGGATTTCCAGCGTGGTCAGTTAAAACTAATAAGTCCTTTATTTCATCTCTATGATCAAATACACTTTTCATAGTATTTACATCATCATGATTATATGTTAGATTCTTTCAAATAAATAGCAAAATGAGAAAGCAATGAGGGGGACGCTAATAGTAGAATATGGCTTTGTGTTTGCTTACACCAGAAGGAACCAGATGAACATGCATCATTCATTTATGGCACTTAGGACCATAGTAGGAGTCTGAGGGTGCTTTCACACCCAGGTTGTTGCTCCCACACAAGGAGCATCTATCTCTAAGGTCGATTTGTTTGAGCTGGTCTGAGCACTGTTATTCCACTTCATCCCAAAACAAATGAACCAAGCTGAGCCCAGTCGGAGAGGATGATGCCAGCCCAATTGCAATCTCTCCTCTGAGTGATTCGTCTACATTATAATCATAACATCATACATTATAACCAAGTAATTTACTCAATGCGCCTTTAGAACAGTGCTACCCATACACATCTGGCAGAGGTGTGTGGCAGCAGCAATGCATCTTCTCATCATATAGATGTAAACCTAGTTTTTATCCACATTGAGTGTCCACACTTTTTTGTCTTACAAATAACTTTTACAATGTCCAAGTCAAAATGGTCTACCTAAATTTGAAAAATGCTACAATACATTTACAATACACTACATGGACTTGCTGTGCATGGGGTCTACCAGGGTCTGCCACTCCTACTCCTTTTCGCTTCTTTAGTTGATAAACACTACCAGTCAAGAGTTTGGACTAGTGTCCGACCGATAGGAATTTTTTGGCCCGATAACGATAGCCGATATTAGTTGTTAGTGAGTTTTTGAGCTGGAATGAAAACAGGCTGATTGTGCATAGATTTTGCACTGATATGACTATGTAATAGTACAGTCACAGTGACAGTAGCACAGACAGATGCTTTCTAAAACCAATGTCTTTATTTAAGACTTTTAACATTGGACAGACTTTTTTTTAAAATTACAACATTTGCACTTAGAGTCTTAGACAAAGTTCAGATTGGCACAAAAATTACAAAAATTAAATAATGTAGCAGAACGTTCAATAAATAAATAAAAATAAATAAGCCAATCTAAATAAAGAACATGCTGTCAGTCAGTCAGTGTCTAATACAGGAAGCATAGCTTCTCTGCATTGGCGGGTGGGAGGAGTAAGGAAGCGCCGGGCCAATGGAGACGAAGCAAAGTGACGGAGTTTAAATAGATGCGGGTGGCGAGTTGATGCGGTGGTTGTACACACCCGTGCAGGTTTATATGACTTAAGGGGGTTTTTCGGCGCAGGAGGGAGCGTAGATGCGAGTCAATCTCCTTCAACCATGCACGGAAAAGGGGAATGATAGGAAACGTTTTTCTAATTTACTGAGAAACAATGCCCAGGTCAGCAAACATGCCCAAAAACACGTCGTTCATTCGTCCCCTCCATAAACCACATACAATCAAACCAAGCTAAAATACCGACGATAAAATATAAGTGATCCCGCATCGTGTTGGGGAGACTAGAGCTTTCTTGGTTAAATCCTTTTAGCATATATTAAACTGTAAACCTTTGGTGCTTATTTGCAAACTGCTAACATCGTGTAATGTTACTACTGAGACACAATCTGCAATGATATAGCAAAGTTGCCTCGCAGTTATTTTACACTGGAGAATTTGGTCAAGGACACCAATGATATTTTCATGTTTACAGTTACTTATTTCATGAACTAGCTTGCCGTGACTTGTCACACTTTGTTTTTTCTATCAGCGCAACATTTCACCGATACAATAGAACCTCCGATAGAACTGGAGCCGTCATATCGGGCCCCGATATATCGGTGACCGATAATTGGTCTCATCTTCTACTACCGCTCATCCTCTCTATCCCAGCTGTCAAAGGGTGAGAGGCGGGGCTAACACAGAGACAAACAATCATTCACACTCACAGACAATTTAGAATCATCCGTTAACCTAAAGAACATGTCTTTGGAGGTGGGAAGAAAGAGTACACAGACACAGGGAGAACATGCAAATTCCACACAGAAAGGCTTTGGAGAAACTCTGGTCCTTCATCAGTGCTAACCACAGAGCCATTGTGTTGCTTGGACCTCTCACTGAAACTTTTGACTGGTAGTGTAGGTTGGAAGGTTAAGTACTGACTACTAGCTCACTAAAGTTTTGCAGCAGCATCCAGGTTTGATGGCCCATGTTTGTAGATATCTCAGTCAAAGGTCAAAGAGATAGAGAAATCTGTACTAATATATATAGCCGCACTACATTGGAGATATACCAGTCAAACGCGATCATTGTATTGGGCATCCCTGGCCCAGACACTATCAGACTGAACATACTTAGCATGTTACTCACATACAGAACACTGATACATAAAACAAATATAGCCCTGTACAGGAATCATATAAGTTACAGAGCATAATAAATATTTAACACTATAATAACATGCTGTGTTAAAAAAAAGTTCATAAATATAGTTCATAATAGTTATAAATGGTTAAAATTTGTGCTGATTAAAAAGCATAAATATAATATGTACAGTTTAATAAATAAGACTATTACAGTTAAAAGATAAATTCATACAAAGGTCTTTAAGTTCATTTAGTCTGTAAAATATCTGTGATCTGAGAGAAAAGAGAGAGGAAGAAGCCATGTTTATATGTGTAACCTAACCTGTTACCTGTCAATCATTTCATTCCTGTATCACCTTTGGTTAGTTATAACTCACGAGGCAATCAGAGTAAAGTCACCGTTTTAGGGGCGGGACTAGTGGCGCAGGTTAGTGTGTGATAAGCAGACGCTATCGAACAGAGAGCTAAGAGGCATCGTGGTGTGGGAAGCATTTAAGTTTTATCGTGGAGGTCGACTATTCGTGGTCCTTATATAAACTTCTGTGTGACCTGCAAGAGGTGAATCTAATGTGTATGTCTGTTATTTTGTGCTATATCTAACTGTTATAGTGAAGAGAGACTGGATGTGTAACACGGTTAGCGACGTGCTAGCTAGCGGTAGCATTCAGTGCTAATGTGCCTGCATATCGTAGTTTTAGCATTGTGATATTTCTGAAGCTAAAGCGAAGCTAATGCTAATTCGACATTAGATAACGTGTGATATTGTGGCTCAATTCCGATAATATGCTTTATAGTCCATGGGCCAGAGCCCAAAATTTCACTATTCGGTATCAGTCAAAGGGACGAAGGCTACCTATATTTTTTGGATAGATATATGTCTGTAGATAATTTTTTTGTATGATAGCCTTTCCAGGTGAGTAGCTAAATATTGGTTATCAGCTCATGAAGTTAACCACCCCCTAAGGAAAACTGTGTGTTAGACGCATGTGCATAATCTGTTTTACCCTCATGATTAGGACTTTTCTCAATGTTCAATAATATTGTGTTTGGTATCATTTTAAAGGGGACCTTCTAAGCTTTCATTTAAACCCAGTTGTGAACCTGTCTGATAAATATGGAGGTCACTGCAGCTCATCAAACCATCAAAAGCATACATTTTTTCACATTTTACGCCTAAACTATGTTCTTTCTTTTAATCCTGTAGGACATAGGAGCATCAGAAACACAAAACACAAGTACCACAACATTCACCTGACTATAAGGTTTCAGAAAATATATAACATGCCCATATAATTTCATTGTGAGAATTCAAGATGGCGTCCGAGTCCATCTTTACCCATTTTCAACTTTTGATCTTGACAACGCAGATGGTCATGTAATACCTCTTTTTGTATGTTTACAAGGGCGGGAAGTTCATTTCCAGGGTTATTTTTGAGATACAAGGTCAAATTCAAGGTCATTTGAAGGTCAAATGTCAAATTTAGAATTATACTGTCCTCCAGTTGAAGTAACCACAGTAACCAAGTCCACCACAACAGAAAGAAGAAGAGTAAATATCACGCCACCACTGCTGTTCTATCAACAATCACAATCAAAAAACAAGCAAAGCAAGGTTTGTTTTATTTCTATGATCATTTTATCAACACATACATTCCCTTCAATTATATTTAATTTGCTTCAGATTTAGTACTGTGGAGTATGTAAGACTGTTTTAGTGGCTATCTAGCAAGAACTGAAAACTAACGTTAGCCTCGCTAGCATAATTTTAGCTAGTAAAGTATGATGTTTGATGCAGCAAAATTTGCTAAAGAAAGCATATTCAGGAGAGAATCAGAGTATATCCTAGATATATTTTTAATGTACATCAGCGGTCCCCAACCTGTTTTGCGCCATGGACCGGTTTTATGTCCGTCAATATTTTCACGGACCGGCCTTTAATTGTGGCGGATGGATACAGGGCTTTCCACAAGCGCCGCTGCCGGCCATAGAGCCCACTACAAAATTAAGTCCAGCCGGCTACTTTAATGACTATTATTTTTATAGCCCCCAGGCTCTAAATATTAATGTTCGATTTTAATCAACTTTAATGCTTATCTAACGTACTGACAATAATGTAAAACGGAACCGCATTCATTTAAGTTGTGATTCGCGCTGCTTGTACCGATAATCACAAATTACTCTGATCACCGCCGACTTCATTGAACAAGAAAGAAAAACTCATCCGTGTGTGTGTGTGTGTGTGTGTGTGTGTGTGTGTGTGTGTGTGTGTGTGTGTGTGTGTGTGCGCGCGCGCGCGCAGAGACATAATGCTTATTTTTACCGCTTTCACCACCCCGGTCGACTCGCCTTTGGTGCGCGCCCCTCCCCCGGCACGGAAGAGTTCGGCCAACTGCAGCTAACAATTGTAGCATATGAAGCTACTTGTCACTTTCACACACATCACGTCACTTTCGCGTAAATTGTCTTTTGTCTTACAACCAAAAGATATGCATTCATGTGTTTACTGTCCTTGCATATAACCACCGAATGCAAAGGCACCGCTCTGTGAGCGCCACCGACACGCAACAAACAAACGCTGTCCATGGTACTGAAACAACACAACGTCTCGTAAATCACACAAGTTGAAAGGTAACGTTGTGACGCCAGATTCAGTGCTGCAGGTAGCTGCATTCTGACTCCTTATCCACACGCCGTTTTAAAAATACAGAAGAAACACACTGTTTATTGTCTAACAATGGCTGGCTAGTGGAAAGCCCTGTAAATACAACAAAAAAAGGTGATACGACCGCATAAAAATGGTATGATGAATAATATATATAATATATAAAATAATGCATCAGAAACTAAATAAAACGGAAACAATGTAAGTTATGTATTCTTTTCATGTGGCCCGGTACCAATTGACCCACGGACTAGTAACGGTCCATGGCCCACGGGTTGGGGACCACTGATATACGGTACATAAATGCATGACATGATATATCTAATATATTTTGAATTCATGTTGCAGTTGAAATTTGATGGAATATGGCCACCAAAGAACGAAGTGAAAGCCCAACGCCACCAAAAAAAACACAGATGGAGTGCATCATTCATTGTTCTGATGATACTGATAAGCTAGTTTTTGTACAGAATGTTGATTCCTGGAAAACTCTGCTCCGAGCAGCTCAGATACGAAATCATCAGCCCATTTTGGAACTGGCAAAAGACATTACTGAGGAAGAGGTTCCAGCAATCTATTACCACAGGAAGTGTCGCAGTATATTTACCATGAAGAAACAGCTTGCTGCCATCTGCCAGCTATGTGTCAGTGTCTCTGTTGAAGAGGAAAAAAACAAGAGAGCAGTTCGAGATACCCCAAGTACATCACGGATCTATGATGCACAATGTATATTTTGTCAAAAAAACAGCAAATATGCCAAAGGAAAGCACACCAGAGAAGCATTGGTAAAGTGTCAGCAACTGCGTGCTGATGAAACAATCCGGACCATAGCTCAAAATAAAATGGACAGCCGGATCCTCGCAGTACTGAGTAGAGACCTGGTAGCAGCTGAGGGAGGTACCACAGATCATGCTACAGAGACTACACAAGAGGGGCTTTCCAAAAAGAGATGCTCTGTGAAGAGGCAGCCAGTTACGAAGATGACTATGATGATGATGAAGGTAGTGCTGCATCACAGTATGAAGTGGCTCTGAATCTGTCCTATAGTGAGCTGTTCCTCTTCATCAGAACAGAGCTTTTCAGCAATCCTCGAGTGATGACAATGACTGAGCTCACATCTAGACTGGTTGTGTCAATAAACTCAAGAGGAATTTCCCAAGTGAAGGCATCAACCATGAAGAATTTACGCAGGAAGCTGGAGATTGAGTTTGCTGGAGCCTTACACATCTTCCCTGATGAAAATGGAAAACTCCTCCTCTATCCAGACAACCTGTCCATTAGAGAACTAGTCATCCAAAATCAGTCTCTCAGAAGTGAGCTACAAATCCTGAAAAGTACCAGTGCACAGGATTGTATAGCCAAAGCAGCCATCAAATTGAGGGCAGACATCAAAAGTCAAGACATTCCCCAAGCCTGGCCACCTGAAGTCAAACCAGAAACAGAGTGTCCGACCATTCCAGCATCGCTTGCTGTGTTCCTGTGCTATCTACTCACAGGCTCTAATGATCCTGTTCATGCAGCCCAGAGAGTTAAGCGACTACTGCAATCATTTGGCCAAGACATAGTATATGCAGTGACGTGGAAAAATCAAGCCTTCTAAGCACATTGTTCTGCCATTTAGTGTCAAGTCATTAACAGGAAGTGTGGAGTTGATAAACATCCTCAACCGACTTGGGCACAGTGTATCCTATTCCCAGATGGCAGAGATTGACACTGCCTTGTGTTTCCAGAAGCTCTCGTCATCAGGGAGAGATACAGCCTTACCAGGTAACATCCATCCAAGAATATTCACAACTTTAGCCTGGGACAATATTGATCGTCTGGAAGAAACCATCAGTGGTGAGGGAACATCTCATAGAGTCAATGGCATTGCTGTGCAAGCAAAGCGAGTTAACCAAGTTCCTGTCCAACCCATGGCCAGTGTTGCGAAAACAAAGAAAAGAAGTATTGATGCACCCCTGCAAATGCTGCCAACTTACAATGCTGGACAACGAGTGGGGCCACCAGAAAGCAAAAGTACACATGTTGATACTGCTGCCAATACTCATCTTGCCAGAAACAAGAACCTTGTTTGGATCCTTGCACGCATTTCACAGCAAGAACACCAGTCAGTCAGCAGTTGGACTGGCTTCAACATCCTGACTCGAGGTGACATAATCGTCATCCCTGACAATGTAGGCTACCTTCCTACCATCAATGCTCCAGCAACACAAATGTCTACGGTCAATGAAGTGCTCAACCAGTCACTCAGCATCATGCAAGACTTAAGCCTGAAAGAGATTGTCTGTGTATTTGACCAAGCCCTGTATGCAAAGGCTGCTGAGATCACATGGAAACATCACAACAAGTTTCAGAACATCATCATCAGGCTTGGGGTATTCCACACCATCTGCACACTGATGGCAATCATTGGAAAACGTTTCCAAGATGCTGGACTCCGAGACCTCTGCATTGAGTCTGGTGTGGTTGCAGAAGGCTCAGTTTCTGGTGTTATGGATGGCCGTAAATACAACAGGGGTGTGCGACTACACAAGCTCCTGTATGAGGCTCTCATGCGACTGACATGGAATGGGTTCCTGTCTTGGTTGGAGGCAACTGACATGAATGACCTGGTTCACCTGGAAGAGACACTGAAAACAATTGACTGTCTTGGGAACAACGTCTCCCAAGACACTTTGAAGGAGGTTCTCGGCAACAGTTCTTGCACACGCATCATGGAACTGTTTGAAGTGTACCGCAAATTCCTCAGAGATGGAAACGGCAGCCTCTCATCCTTTTGGATGTCCTATTTGGACATGGTTGAAATCTTGTTAGGGCTCATCCGAGCATCTAGAGAGGGAGACTGGATGCTTCACCTGGGAAGTATTCGTGCAATGATCCCCTGGTGTTTTGCATATGATAGAATGAATTATGCACGGTACCTTTCATATTACTACACCCAGATGTGTCAGCTTCCCACCACACACCCAGATGTATACATGGAGTTCATGAATGGGGGCTTCTCAGTTCAACTGGCCTCCACAAATCCTTTTGGTCGAATCCCTGTTGATCAAGCCATAGAAGAAACAGTGAACAAAGACACCCAGACCGCTGGAGGGACAAAGGGATTCAGCTTGAAGCCAGGAGCTGTGAGTAAATATTATTTAACAGCTGAGTACAGAAGCATGTACCTCAGACAGCTGAGAGACCTGACAGGCCAAAGCATGTCCAAACTATCCCATCCAGATCTACAAGGTCCAAGGATCCAAAGAGATGAGGCAGATGTCCAGTCTCTCATTGATCTTATGGAGAACAACTGGCTCAATCCTTTGTCCCCTGATGAGTCCGATCTGGTTAGCCTGTCCACTGGCTTCTTGGCTCCACCTGATGTAACCAGGGATCTCTTGAGAGCTCATGAGATCGGGGAGGAGGCCTACCAGGTTTTTAAGCAAACCAGGTTAGATGAGAACTCCTCTTCAAAATTTTATGACAGGATGACCAAGCAAAGTCTGAAGACATTCTCCAAGGTCAGCAAAAAGACATCTCATGGGACGAAAGGAAAAAATGTGGTTCTTGAGGCAGATAGAAACCTTTTCAGCCACATGATCCTGGTGGCTGAACACAGGAAGGTGAACATGAAGGATGTCCTTGCCCACCCACTGGGTCCACTGCCATGGGCCCTGGCAAATGCTGATGGATCCCTGCGAAAAACAAACAAGGCTGCACTTGCCAGAGAGCTGGAAAAGAATGTGCCTCCTGCTGAATAGATCCCAACACCATCTACAACCATCATTGATGGGATGAGTCTGGTCCAAAAACTGAATGGCAACAACAAGACCTTTGCACAGATTGCAGTCAGCCTTCACCTATGTTCTTCATGAGGGAGCAGAGAGTGAAAGGATTGATGTGGTATTTGATGTCTACCGCCAGACTTCGATCAAAAATGCTGAACGACTAAACCGGGGTAGAGATATCACTCTCCAGTACAAGAACCTCACAAGTGGACATCACATACAGCAGTGGAGAACATTCCTTTGCAGTCCGTCAAACAAGGCCAGTCTCATCAAGTTTCTGGTAGAAGAGTGGAAACGCCCACGATATAGAGAAATGCTGCATGGCAAGGTGTTGTACATGACCTGTGAGGAAACCTGCTACATGATGAGAGAGGATGAGTGTGAGGAAGTATCAGAGCTGTACTCAACACAAGAAGAGGCAGACACTCGCCTACTACTTCATGCACTGGATGCAGCAAACACAGGCTCAAAAGCAGTTATCATTACAGCCGAGGACACTGATGTCATGATGCTTTGTCTTGGCTTCCAGAAGGACATCTCTTGTCCCATATACCAGAGGTGTGGGACACAGAACCGCATGCGGTTTGTTGACATCAGCAAACTGGCAAGCTCACTTGGACACTCTGTCTGTGACAGTCTAATTGGCTTACATGCCTTCACAGGCTGTGATAGTGTCAGTGCATTTGCTGGTCGAGGGAAGCTGAATGCCCTGAAGATGGCAACAAAGGACACTGCCTGCCAAGAGACTTTTAGTCGACTGGGGCAATCATGGGACATTAGTGATGATCTGTTTGAAAAAATCGAATGGGTCACCTGCCACATGTATGCTGCTACAAGCAACACTGGTGAGGTCAACCAACTGCGCTATCAACTCTTCACCACCAAAAGGGGAAAAGTTGAGTCCCACCAGTTGCCACCCTGTAGAGACTGCCTCTATATGCATGCTCAACGAGCAAACTACCAAGCAGCAATCTGGAAGTGCTGTCTGCAGGCTGACCCAGTGGTGCCAAGCCCTACTGGACATGGATGGACTGATGATGATGGCAAGCTGGTCATAGACTGGATGCACTCCCCACCTGCACCAGATGTGGTCTTGGAACTCTTGGCATGCAAGTGTGTTCATTCATGCACAATGCCAAGCTGCACATGCCTGTCAAATGGTCTGACATGCACAAACATGTGCAGGTTACAGACCTGTAGTAACCAAAAACTGCAGGAAGATCCAGAGCCTCATTTTGAAGTTGGGGAGTCAGATGACGAGAGTGACACAGTGTGGTGATGGACTTGATTTGAGATAGTTATATTATAGTTATGATGATGTTAATATTGTTCAAATTATTAAAATATTTAAGTTTTGAATCATATTTTTGTTTTCTATTTTATTGTGATATTACTTATTTGTTAGCGTAGATGTTCATTGTGTATTTTAACAAATGTAACCTATAGAGACCACTGTGTGACCTAACCAGCTAAATCGGGTTTGTATTTTGTAAAAAGAGACTTTGAAAAACTTCAGGCTCACAGTCACTTCTCACAATTTTATAATATGAATATATTATACATGGATATATTGACAGTTGATTGGCTGATTGGATGTGCATTGGCCTCAGATGTGCCATTAATCATATCAAATTTGACCTTCAAATGACCTTGAATTTGACCTTGTATCTCAAAAATAACCCTGGAAATGAACTTCCCGCCCTTGTAAACATACAAAAAGAGGTATTACATGACCATCTGCGTTGTCAAGATCAAAAGTTGAAAATGGGTAAAGATGGACTCGGACGCCATCTTGAATTCTCACAATGAAATTATATGGGCATGTTATATATTTTCTGAAACCTTATAGTCAGGTGAATGTTGTGGTACTTGTGTTTTGTGTTTCTGATGCTCCTATGTCCTACAGGATTAAAAGAAAGAACATAGTTTAGGCGTAAAATGTGAAAAAATGTATGCTTTTGATGGTTTGATGAGCTGCAGTGACCTCCATATTTATCAGACAGGTTCACAACTGGGTTTAAATGAAAGCTTAGAAGGTCCCCTTTAAAATGATACCAAACACAATATTATTGAACATTGAGAAAAGTCCTAATCATGAGGGTAAAACAGATTATGCACATGCGTCTAACACACAGTTTTCCTTAGGGGGTGGTTAACTTCATGAGCTGATAACCAATATTTAGCTACTCACCTGGAAAGGCTATCATACAAAAAAATTATCTACAGACATATATCTATCCAAAAAATATAGGTAGCCTTCGTCCCTTTGACTGATACCGAAATCCGGTCTGGCCCATGGACTATTTAAGGAGACGGACGTTGGAGAGACTTCGCTACTGTGCTATTTCCCGCGTTTGTGACCGCCGCCGCCATTGCCATTTTTATAGTGAGACTCTCATCCCCCATTCCCCTTCCGCCCCTACATAAAATAAAATAAAAAAAAAAACTTGGATTTCGTGAGTACTAACATGCACATGAACGTGCTTTTATTTTGTGCTCAGCTTTGAGTGAAGCAGCCATTTTCCATTGTCAGGCTCCACCGCACACAAGCTTCAATAAACAGGCCTGCAACGGGTTAATCTCATTTAAGGTGTTAGTATGAATGTGTTGGGCCCACGGGTAGAATATTGAGTTTTGAGGTGTCTTGAAGTTAAAGATGACTGTGTTTTGAGGTAACTTAAACTTTCTAAAATGTATTAAATATAATTTATTTTCAAGTATAAAAACAGAAGGTTACCTTTTGAAAAGTACAGTAGTTTGTAACAAAGGTATTAAAAGGTACTTAAGGTATGTTACTTTCAGAGTATCTAACTGAAACCAAAGAAAAAACTATATTTTATTTTGAACATCCCTTTATTTCTATTTGGGTAATTCTGGGCAAGTTTTTTATTTTATTTCATTCTAAAAATACATTTAACTTTATTTTTGTTCCTGTGAATAAATACCTGTGAAAGGATTGTGCCTCTAAAGTACAGTTGTGATGGTCATCATTATTAAAACAGTAAACATTATTAAAGGTACACATTCTTAAAGTAACATAAAAAGTTGTATTTTTCCTACAACGAGCTCAGTCCCATCATATTAACCACTATAGCTTTATCTTTAACTACATGGGACCTGGATTACACAGAGAACAGCGATGAATGCCAGCGCTGACACCCGTTGCTGACGCTCCATTTTTGATTTGATTATTTCCTAAAATCCATTTTTTTCTCTGCAGAATTATAATCAAGTATAAAACTGTTTGCAAGTGTGTTGAGGACATGTCAGATCTTTGTCTTGATTCGGGTTTTCTCAAATGCAACCTGGTAACAATATTTGATCAATTGCCCCTTGAGTTGGAACAAAATATAGGTGTGACAGCACCCTGAAGATCCAGGGATGGAGTTGCTGTTGTCAGTGCAACTATGTCGCTGGACACATTCCATGTTTTCTCCAGTAAAACTATTTACAGTTAAAAGATAAATTCATACAAAGGTCTTTAAGTTCATTAAGTCTGTAAAATATCTGTGATCCGAGAGAAAAGAGAGGAAGAAGCCGCGTTTATATGTGTAACCTAATCTGTTACCTGTCAATCATTTCATTCCTGTTTCACCTTTGGTTATTATAAAGTCACCGTTTAAGTGGCGGGACTAGTGGATCTAGTGGATCTGGAGTCATGTTTTCTCCATTATACATCATCATTTTGACAACTACAGTACAAGGAAAAACAAGACATGAGGTAGAAAAACTGCTGTTGTGTTAATACGTAAGTAGCATTTAGGACCCGTGGACCTGCATTATGATGTAGTGTTTGCACACATCAATTCATTAACACTATCAAGGAGTTAATTTGTTTACACAAGAGGAGCACGGTGCAGACAATGTGATAAGCGCCATCGGTCATGTTTAGTAATTGATTTATGAAAATCATGTGTGACAAAGTGTTGTCGCAGTATTTTTCTAAGTGTATCATGTTTTGCAGTTGGTTCTATGCATCGCCGGCTCTAATGGAGCTGCAGTAATATGGGGAGGTTGGAGAACTTGCTGATGGCCAAGGATGTTTCATGGTAGAGCAGCAAGTTGGAAACAGTTCTGTGTAAAAGACATAAGACAGCCTGTAACTGTCTTTGATAGCATGGGTAAAATATTATCTGATATAATTTTAATATTCTTCTCCAAGTGCTATGTTTGTTGAACACCGGGCATTACTCATCCCTTGGCTAATGCAAGCTTACATGGAATCATGTTAAAAGGCTACAGGACATGGACATGGAGACTGGTCAGCACTGCAGAAGAATGAATGCACCCAAACACAGAGAGGTTCTGGGAAATACAAACTGCACCAAAGTGTAGCCACTGGCGACCTTTCAGCCAGACGGGGAACCCAGGCATACAGCGGAGACGACACTGGCTTCAGGTTTCTGACTGATTAAATGACCCAGACAAAGACCTTTTAGGGTTCTTTAGGGTTAGCCCTGACCGTCAGAAGTTCTTAAAATTATGTTTGCACTTTCTCACAAGGTAATGTGTTGCATCTTCAAACAAGTTAAAGGGACTCGGTTCTCTTAAAGACCCTTTATTTGGTAACGCTGCACTCACCACTCGCGGGTTTCATAACGGAGCTGGTTAGCTGCACTGTGTAGCCTTTTCTCACCCCCGCATCCATTAGTTTCCGTACATCCGTACATCTGATCGTTAGCTTGCATAACAGCAGCCAGTAGAACCCGTGCTTAAGCTGGAGCGACTAATACTCACACCTCAATTCTTTTTCTGTACACTTCATCCCGAAACATAATGTGGCCCGTAGCCGTCTTTTCTACAGCCTCATTATGTCAAAATCCATCCTCTTCTCTCACACTATACCTATTATTAGTCGGGCTATCTTATGTGCAGTATATCTACATCTGACTTTAATGAATGAATTCATGAAAAATGAAGTCATTATTCATGTATCTATTTTTGGCAGCTGTGAGGTAATGTTTTCTTACACTACGCCCAACTGTCACAAGTCAGAATGACATCTTTTCAAACAAGCACTGCAGGACATTCTTGCACCGTCTGTGTGTGTGTGTGTGTGTGTGTGTGTGTGCTGTGTGTGGCATTTGGTGTCTCGGCTTATCTGGCTGTGGAGGGAGCTATGAGAGCTCGCTGTGTAATTGAAATGTCATGCGTACAGGAGAGGAGTTTGACTGAACGGGAGCCTTTAGCCATGCCCCAACGAGCCGGCGACAGATGAGCAACAGCTTCCCCAATGAGAAGTGGCATCCCCCAAACCCATTCCTCCTCCTCCTCCTCCTCCTCTGCCTCCCCCTCCCTCGTCCGCCGCCTCACCTCAGCTCCTCCACTCTCCCACTCTCTGATTCCTCCCTGCCTATCTGGAGTCCAACAGTGATTGACGATAGCGCCTGGTAGTTGCTGAAATATTAAAATAAATGGTCGGCTGAATCGGGGTCTGAAGGAAAGCCAGTGCATTTATCATTTTTATCTGAGGCTAAACTATTGTGTTATTGATGGTGGCAGTGGGCTTGCCATTCAAGTGTACTAATGCAGGTAGCGAGGAAACTCTCTGGGTTTGATTGCTGCCAAGCAAGGGAGACAACACAGCATAATTCATTTTCACATAATCCAAAGTGACTAATAGGCCTGAACTGGATAGTAGATTTGCAGGAGCAGTTACCTCCCCACCCCATCCCCTCTCACTCTCCCCCTCTTGCTTGCAATTTCTCTCGTTACAGAGCTCTGCACAAAGAATAAAATAATAACGCTGAGCCACCATAATCATATCTCTGCTGGATAATAATCCAGCTGCCAAAAAATGTATCATTTTCAAATTAGCCTGCCAATTCCAGGATATTATGTGCCATTCATGTATAATTCAGAAATCCTTTGGTCCTCACGTTTCTACTTTTACCTGAAATATGTATTTACTTCTGTTTTTTAGTTTTCAGTTCAAAACCGAAACCTGGGTTGAAGCGATGTCATGTGTCCAAATCTTTGTCCAGGTTTTCTCGTAATGAGGTGTTACTATAATGGTTTTGAGAGATTTGGTATGTATTTAGGGATTTAAGGAAGGATTGGCGCCATAAGGCAAACTCTTTTAAACTCAGAGGAACACAGGCCGGTCCATTACACCAGAGGGTTTCATGGTTCCGTAGTAATAATCTTATGAATAAAAAACACACTGATACTAGAGACCATTTATGAACATTTTCATTCAATGACATGGATTAGTGGTTAATGTGCTATTTTAATCCTGACCATTTCACAATAAAGTGATAATTTTTGGTTTTATATTTTAATCCATACCCTGATCTTTCTATAAAAAATAAAATAAAACTGTTCTCCATTTCCTATACTCTATATATCTATCTATATCGATATCATGTTACTAATACGGAGGCTAATTTAACAAATACTCACATACTCATCAATACTCAGATTTATCAAAACTCCTAATAGTACTACTCATAGCTCATCAATCGTATTTTCTATTAAACTGAATATAGTTGCTCACGTACCTGTACCTAAATGTTAAAAACACAGTGGAATTCTTTAGACCTCTGCTCCACATACCAGTAAGACAGGTAAAGGTGCAATATGAGCCAGCCTGACAGATGCTGCACAGCCAACAAGAGAGTGAGAGGAAAATGTCACGTGTCCAGACACGTGAAAATGATATGATGAAGAGAAGATGAAGACTTGTCCCCAAAACATGCATGTCTGAAGCTAATATATCGATAAGGCTGGGTGGTATACTTGCCAAAAGACAATTCATAACTGTTCTGCAATGTACTTAAATGAGAAAAAATTGATAAAAATCCATTTAATCATTTGGCTCTGATGTGAGTGCTGTCTTATTATCATACACTTCTTGTGTTGTTCTCATTTCATTTGCATGTCTTATCACTGATCTTAAGAAGAATTTTTTAAAATTTTTTATTTTGAATTAATTGCACATATCCAGATTGTCTAAAACTTACATAGCTTACATATTGTCAGCTGTATCATTTCTGTTTGGGATGTCCCTTTTTTATTGCCTACATACAGGTTTTATTATCAGTTTTGCTGTCTGCCAAAACACACACATAGATGAAACTAGCTGCCTGCGCACTGACTATAGCTTCTGGGTATTAAATAACATCCTAACAGCAATGAGTCCGTTTCGAAACAATGACTGCATGGATTTAGCTCTGATTATTAAAAAAAGAAGTGCATTCTTGATGGGTGTGCTGAGTCATTTTTCTTGGTGTGTTTACTGAGTAATACCCAGCAGGCATTTTGCTCAGAGCTGATAACTGCAAATGCAGGAGCTCAGCAGTGCTGCACCTCTACTTGCCGTATCAAATGCCTCTGGGTTATTATCGCATTTTGCTCGAGTTTTAAATAAGTTGTGCTGCACAGGCAAGCGCACAAATATCAATGTGCTGCCTCTGTGCCACTGATTTTCTCTTTCCAGTTGTCGAATAACCTGCACCTGTGAGATCTCCACCATAATCCATCAATTGCTCTTTCGTTCAGAACAAGAACGCAACATTTTACTTGAATTCAACAAAAGAGAGCTTAACAAGTCACGGTCATGCTGTCCAGTTCATGTATTCCTCTAGAACCTCACTCAGATTAAAATGCCACCTCTGCAAACTAGATATCTCATAATTAAAGCAGCAAATTGCAATGACATTTGCTGAACACATTCATCCTCATTCATTAGGGGATAACTCCCCACAGACATGCTCAATGCAGATTACACTTCTTTTTTAGCCACATTACATGTACTCAAATGAACAAGCCAATGGATTGAAAAAAGGCTTGGACAAAAGGTCGGCTAGCTGCAAATCAATTCGGTGATCTCACTAAACGCTATCCTCAAATGTAAATGACTTAGTTTTTTCTACCACAGTGCATGAGGCTGCACCCTGCTGGGGATGGATGCTTTTCAGCTCCAGAATACGTGCCATCTCCCCAAGTCTGCATGTCATGACGCCCACACACAACAAACTGCTCTTCACGGTTCTGACAGAAATCAGAGACGTCAGCTGTTACAATATTCTACAACACCTACAACCACCGTAAATGAATTTAAAACCAAGTCAGTAGCTGAGTTTCCAATAGTATTTCACTAAATAAAAGCGATATTTCTGAAATTTCGATGCTTTGTATGTGTTTCCATTGAAATGTGTTCTGCAGATGAACTCTGTAAAGCTGTAGAGTCTCGTGATATCCCATAATTCTCTTAAATTCTCGTTCCGCGAGACTTCATATGAACTGGTCACATGACCCCCTGCGTCATCTCAAGTCACAGCAGTGATGGGGATATTTGGGTTTTGCACATTTCTGGGGTAATGGAAACACAACAAGTGTGGCTCCTATGTGCTTCAGTGCATTTTCTATGAATTCAGCATGTATACTTTAGAGTCCTTTATGGCCTACGTCACTGTGACGTCATGGCGTTAGCTGGAGGCAAAACAGTGGGATGCTTGAGGCCAACACTGTTACTGTCAAAAGCGTCATCTTGAAAAAAGTCATCTGGCTGTACTTTTGGGTGCCAAATCCGAAAAAAGCAAAAGTACTGACTTGGAAGTTTTATGGCATACCAGTCACTGCTAGTCATAAATGACTTTGGTTGAACACAATTAAAAGAAAGGATTGGAGTGAGACAGTCATTAACAACTGTCTGTTTGCAGTGCACACTTGATATCAGGTAAGATTAATATGTATTGCATCATCAGTTTCAGCCGGGATGATGTTTTACTCTAACCCATAGTTAATAATTATTTGGGGGATTCTTGTTACGTGTTAATGCTAACTGCTAGCTAACGCAACAAGTTTCAGGGGTGTGGAAGCAGAAGTTGCATATATTACATTATCCTCCACAGTGGTTCCACTTACTTCTTGTAATATCTTTGTTGGAGAGACTTCACTTGATAAAGACAGACCAGACTTCATCCCCTCTGTGTTCTCCAATGGCCAAATAATCCATCCAGTCATGGATAGTTTTTAAACTAACACTCACGGTCTCAAGGAGTGAGTGTATTAGTATATTCTCTAAAGTGTGTGTTTTCCTCATACATAATTGCAGTCCATTAAAATATGCTAACAGGCCTTTACAAGCTACTGTTTTGAATGTTTTACCTTCAGCTAAGCCCTCCAAATATGTTACCTTTATATACTGTAGGCCCCTTCACTTGTTTGGTCTATATAAAAACTCAAAGGGTTGACTAATTAACACTGAGGCTACATATACAGATAATGAAACACTGATAAAATCTATAAATAATGAGCTACCACTGAAAAGAATTCTTAGGCATTTAATAATAATTAACAATGAATTAATCACCTATAAATGTTTATGGACAGTTGACAATGAGCAATAAAGTAAACGGACATTAAAACAGACGTCTTTTTCCCTCAGACAAATGCCACCAGAAATGAGAAACCCGAAAAGAATAAATGACAGGTTATCTTATCCTCGTCTTCAAGAGGAGTTTGAACAGCGTGTGACCTCAGAGTAAATGGAGCTGTTATCAGTTTGCTTTTATGCGTAACCAAAGGGTGAAGCAGTGATCCCATTATTTTCTTTCTCGCCATTTCAGACTTGGTGCAGCCTCATCCAATTTGCAGAAGGAAGACCTGCGGTAGTCATCAAAATGTAATAACGCAGACACACACACAGCAAGGTACAGTCCTAGGTCCCTCTTGTATTGATATGTTCATTATCCTTAGTGCAGAAACACAGACAGTGTGTCTTTCTAATATTTGTTTCTCAAGCAGGAAATATTCACCCACAGTTCTGTCTAATCAGTCCCAAACCAACTTTAGTCATTAAATGTGGCATCAATAGTGTAATACCCCTTACATAAAGGAATAATGTCCAAAACAGAGTCTATTATCAGGAATTACAGGACGACATTGAGGCCTTCCATTCTTGATCTTGAGTAAGTGAAGATGTGCACAGCTGACGCTCTGAAATAAACACAGGACATGCAAAATTGTTTTGATTTTAGTTAAATGCATGAAAATCAAGGGTAACTACACCCTCAAATTCAGCTTTAAGTGTCTATCCCAGCGTAGAACAAGGAGGTATTTCTAGCTGCAGCGATAAATTGTATGAAATAGACTGCAGAATCGTGTCTGTTATAGCATTGCTAGGGAAAAAAGCAGGAAACTGACAGATATGTCACAGTAACGTGTCCATCTGTCAGTCAAGTGCAGTCTGTCCAGTGCAGAAGTTCAACGTAATATAATCTAATGTCAAATATATGCTAAGGCATGAACAACCAGACATCTACAGTCCACGGTTATTCCACAATCCCTTAAGGAATATGAATTAATTAGGCTTTAGCAGCGTTTAATACATTCATAGCTGTCAGATACAAATTACTGTGTGCACGTTTATATTATTTATAGGCAGTGTCAAGTAACTTTTTCAAATAATTTACAAATAATTTCACCCAGGGATTATTAATTATTAACCATAAATCCTAATAAGACTCCCAGGTTTGTTGTGCAAACAGGCAGAAGACAGTTTTTATTGCATACACTAAATATTAGTAGAGCCAACTGTCGCGCACACACTCATTAAAAGATGGTTCAGAGCTGAGGCTTACCGGTGGAGAAACAAACAAACAACAACACATAAATAAAAACATGTTAAAATACATTTTAAAAGAACATTTCAACACATCACTCATTTGGAAGTGGAAACAGAACAGTATAATATAGATTAAACCTATGGTGTATACCAAACATTTTCTAGTATAAATCAGTGTATCAGTTTTGATGCCTTGATATGTTTCTAGAGTTCTTATCTTTGAAGGGTTTGTCTCTTTGTCATTTTTACATCCACTCCTGAGGAACAGAGCAAAATAAGAGCATCGCTATATTTTATAATGTCATATTCCTTCAAATAAAATTTCATAAAAGACAATCTTGGTTTGTTAAAGTCAATATTTTGCAGGTTTAAAGTTGCTAGAAGACCACACGCAGAACAAATTCACACATTTACAAACTGCCCAAATTGGGCATCCAAGAAAATAGACGTCCTTGTCAGTTTCCCACAGCTTTGATGCGTGCCAACTTTACCGGGCATCACAGAAAAACAATCCAAATTAGAAGCACTTTTAAAAGCCAACGTTATATAAAAGTCAGCCACAAGTGGCACAAAGTCACTCGTCAGATCTCATAAGAACAAATAAAGAAAATGATTTAGTGGACTGGTAATGTTTTGCGCTTGCACAGTAGGGGTTAAACAGCCAAATCCTCAAATAATATGTTCCTACATATAAATTCCACTTATCATACTGTAATTATTTGTACATTCTTTAAAAAGTAACATGTCACGACCTGAAATGACACAAACTCTGCCTTAACTGTTCCAAACTCAGGTATATCTGTCTGTTGTTTCCAAAGTTCAGCTGTAAATTCTGGATTTATGCCTAAAGATACTGTAATAGACAAGATTTTGAAGTCTCTTTCATATAATATATTGCTGCAGCTAGAACCACTTCATTGTTTTATGCTCAGAGAGATGCTTTAAGATGAATTTGAGGGTGCTGTTACCCTTGATGTTCTTGCAATTTAATGCACCATCTCTACAGCACCTCGACATGGTTTCTCCTTTTAAGCAGTGGTGTGTGGACCATCTTCTGTCCTGAAGTGAACACACTAACTCTCCATATGAACAGAAAGTACTACTGGAGTGGCAAACATTTTCTACACAGTGGTAAAAAGCAAGTATCAGTGAGTTGATTGAAGTCTTTTGACATTACCCAAACTCTCCCAACTACGCCCTGAAACATCATTAAGGAGACGTGGCTAAAAGGTACAGACCTGATACCTGTCGGCCATACACTATAAAAAACGTGGACACCATGACAGCTCCTCAGCATGTGGAGTTCCCGCTGGTGACTGCAGTGCATGTAATTAGCTCCATCTCCTCCATGTTAGTAGATTATTAAATAAATGAGTACAGCATATAATCCAGCATTTCTTTGTAACTGGTGTACCTACCTGTTAACCAACCACCAGTGTGTTTAGAGGCAGTATGGGAGGGTCATCTGTAACGGTCAGTACTGATCAGGCTCTGGGTCCAAACTTCATTCATCGGTTTGTAAAACCGAAGATGGGTCTCCACTTTCTATCACTGGTCAGCCAGTGGTGTCGCCACTCTCTCGTAGTCTTCTTTCTGGACACAGATCAAAGAACCTGATGTCAAAATGCTTGTTTCATTTCGAGAAGGTCTACGGAGTGACTTTAATATATGACTGAAAACAGGTTTACAGCAACAATTTTTGATCTCAGTATGCAAATAGTTCCCTTGATGTCTCTAACAAAGAGCCTCCAAATCTTTTGTTGGCAGCAGCCTCATGATCTCAGGACACTGTCACCTCCCGTGAGATGCAATCAGCCTGAAGATGCACTCAGCTCCATCAGAAGGACCAATCGGTAATCAAAGCCCTGAAGCACCTATGTTGTAATTAGCATTGAGACAACACTTCAAGCTTTACATACAAGCTACTTCTAACCCCAGTAGGGCTGTATGCATGGCTTCACATTAGTTTAATATGAAGTAAACAAACTCGGAGTGACATAAGCATTCGTTTTTTGAACACTTGTTGAGTGACTCAGATGGGAAAAGCGAGACATTAATGGCATCATTTGCTTTCAGTGTGGGCAGTGTTATGTTTTTATGCGATCAATCTGTTATCACATTTGATTGGAAAGGAAACAGTGAGCACGGGGTGGAAGTGTTTCATTTTAGCTTTCAGTTTTCATGCTTGGTGAATTCACACATACAACACATTAACAGTGTGACTGGCAGCTCTTAAAAAAAAAAACAAGTGTCCATTAAATCATGGCAAGAGGTTTTTGGATAATGTCTACTAATACTTTTTTTAATACTTTTTTTATTAAAAGGAGAATAAAAATAACAGATTCAGTAGGTCTCCCTTGTTCCTCCAAAACAGTTGTGTGTTGTGTTGAGGTTGTCCTGTGGTGTCTGGTAACAGAATGTTGTTAGTGGGTGCCTTTGGGTGCCTTTGGGTCCTATGGGTTGCCTCTGTGGATAATCTCATAAATACTTGATCAGTTTGGGATCTAGTGAATTTGGAGGCCAGGTCAGCACCTCATACTGTTCTTTATGTTTTTTTTTTTTTTTTTTAGCTATCCCTAAAGCGTGTTTGTGTTTGTCCTGCATCCTGCTGGGGATGGCTGCTGTCATCAAGAAGTGTCGTTGCTATGAGGTGGGGGTGTCTGGTCTGGTCTAGGTGGGTGCTACGTGTCTAAGTAACATCCATGTGAATGCCAGGTCTAAACATTTCCCAGCAGAACACTGAGTTGTTACAAGATGGTCAATGTTATTTACTTCTTCTGTCATTGGTTTTAATGTTGCGGCAATCAGTGTATAATTACAGTGGAGTATAAATGCCTGGAATTTACAAATTATTACAAATTATTGACTGTTCTTGTGTCAGCTCTCACAAGAGCACCGTGGCCAGAGGCATTACGTTTCGAGGTTGTTTGTCCTCCCCTTCCTAGTCAACGTGCTTTTCTCAGGAACGCCGGAAGGTAATTGATTTAATTTTGACCCAGAGTTTTCCTCAAGGATGGACTGATAAAAATTGACGGTCTGAAGTAAAGTTCAGGGTGGCTTCAGAAAAACATATTTTTGGACACAACTTAAGAGCTGATGCGCTAATTATGGCAACATTTTATACAAAGGTCAAAGAGGATGAAATGATGAAGAGATGACATTTAACATCCAGAAATGTCAAAGTTCAATGTGATAATGTTCCACAAACGTGTTCAAAGTCTTCACTGCATACAGTATAGTAAGTCTGTACTGATATTGGAGCTGCTCTGGCAAATTGCTGTTTTTCTGTGATGCGCTGATGTTATTTCCTCAGCTGTGTTGGTTTATATGTCGGTGTCACAGTGGGAGAAGAGGTACCAGAGCACTACAATCAAGTGTCAAGAATCAGCTTACGCCGTCGGCCTGCTCAGTGCATTCATACCTTCCTAGAAACACACAGTGTTGTTGCTTGGTCTGTCAGCCAATCATTCTCATTCTCATCTTCTATAGCCGCACGTCCTCTGGGGGTTTGCGTGGGGCTGGAGCCTATCCCAGGTGTCACTGGGCGAGAAGCAGGGTACACCCTCCAGTCTATCTCAGGGCTAAGACAGAAAGACAGACAACCATTCACACTCACACCTACGGCCAATTTAAAATCACTAATGAAACTAACGAGCATGTCTTTGAATGGTGGTAGGAAGTCGGAGTACACGGAGAGAACCCACGCAGACACAGTCCAACTCCACACAGCAACACTGTGCCCCCAGCCAATAATAATTATGTAAAACATCTGTGATTCTTACCTTCCAGAACAATTAGGTAGTCCATACTGGAAGCCTTTCATTCACTCCGGTGAATCTTCTTCTTGCAGAAGGTAGCAGGTATCTGGTCTACGTTCTGTACAGGAGTGATGTTAAATGGCATCTGTCCACAGTAACATGCAGAAGAGCTGCTTGTTAAATTCTGTGCATCAAGCACCAGACTAAAAAATGAAAAATCTGTGCTTATGTGCAAATAAAGCTTGACAGTTTGACTAAATATTCCCCAAATTCTGTGGGACGCTGACCGACTGAAAGCTGATAACAACCATGGATCCCTTCTCCCAGCTCTCAACACTGCTGTAATAATTCCTCAGAGACATTCATTCCTGTCAGTCCTGCAATGATGTCCCTCTCTCCAAAAAAGAAACTGAAAAACAAAGGTGACAGGGGACAACAACTCATGCTTCACCTTCTTTTAACCACCTGGAGCTCTGCATTATTAATCACAATACAGGCAGACAATGTCACTGACATGATGTGATTCAGAACACTTTATATGTGTACACATATTGTGTATATAGACACATAAAAAGTTTTTCTTCGGTGTTATGGAAGAGATCCGGACATAAACTCAAGACAAAACATGATTGAAAAATGTCTTTTTGTACTAAAATGGTGTAGCAATATTATTTATTCAATGTCATGAAACAAGAACAACAAAAACAAAACGCTATTTCATGCCACGTGTCTTGCAACATGGCTGTGACATTGGAAAATGAACCTGCTGAAATTTGCAACTTCTTAGTTTTAGTTTTGGAGCTGGGTCAGGAGCAGCCATCGGAAACTGACTAATTTGTCGACTTCAACAACTTCCTGGCAAGCGAGGGACTTTCAAGGATCCCAAAATCAGGTTTTAACAGATACTGATTAGGAGAGACTGAGCAAGATGGAGAGAAACAACTCTCATCGCTCTCTCTTTTTTTAAAATTTATTTTTAAAATTTTAAAATCAGGAATAAAACTAAAGGGAATGTGTCGGCAGAATGCAGGAAAAAGATTTATCTACAAATGATTTGTTCAACGATATGTCAGAGCTGGTCAGCTAATGCTTGGTGACTAAGGTCTGGGATCAGGCAGCATGTTGGAGTTGTCGCATGTGACACCTGACACCTGCACAAAGGACGAGGGAGAGGGTGTAACACTTCCATTACTTCAGGGTATTGTTGACTGGCAAAACTTGTTGAGTTGAAGGAAACTACGACGGCATATGTGAACTTACACTGGGAAGAAGAACTACACACACTAGCAGTGCCTCTGTGTGGTTGCAACATCTCTTTTCCCAGTTGAGTTTCAGCTGAAGTGTCCATGCAGTCAGCATTATTCATCACCTGCCTGCCAGAATGTTAAATATCAAGCCTATCAATATTGTCAGTTAAACCAAACAATACGGCACAGAGCCTTACTCTGAACTGTTTGCACATCAGTCAGAAGAGAAGCCAGTTGTTAGGTGAGTTACACTTGCTGCTATCGTTTATTTCAACTATTTGACCAGGGCTCTGTTCCAGAAAGCAGGTTTTGTGGAAAACTCAGACTCTGTTGAATCTGAACTCTGGGTTTTCTGATTCAGAAAGGCTAACTCCAGCCTGTTTAATCGAAAACCCCGGGTCGACCCAGCATTTTCGGAATTTGGTGTGCTTTCACATCGTCAGAAGTCTTGGGTCGGACCTCCCGCTGTTTTTTCGTCCTTCATATGTCATCGCGTACACTGCAGATAAACAATGGGCAGCATGGTGTATTTTTTTTAACACTTTGTTGATGACCCGAAGAATCGACCGGTCAAACCCAAACTCTTTCAAAAGGCTCCTGATATTTGAATAAATCGCTGTGTCCTGCACAGAGCCAGATATCTGTCACCAAATCTCCTCTTCTCCTCAGATGCAAAGCGCTGCCATGATCGTGAATTTAAAAAATTGGATAAATTAAAAAAAGTAAAATAAAAAAGCGTGGGATATCACTATACAAACTGTATATAAATACGGTAACACATGCATTCCCCGATTGGTGCATTTTCCCGAACATGACATAGAGCTAATTGACCTATGCGCTTCCATTAACGATTGTGTAACAACACATTTGATTTGTTTGATAGAAAAAAAATTAACAGAAATCTCTGAGCCTTCAGAGATCAGTCTTTATGCGAGTAGACCACAACTTGTTTTTGAACTGAAGTTTCTACAATGATACAGTCTGTCAGGCCATTGAGTGACAAAATCAGGCAGATAACAGGCAGATACATCAACATCAGATGAGACATAGAGAGGGGCTAAAGAGAGATAATTTCAACTGGGAGTCTGTGAACCTAACTTGGTCGCCTGCAGGTTTTCTTCAGCGAACCTCAAGTTTCTCTCTGGCTCCACCCCCTGACAGAGTTTGAGTTCCTTAGTTCATTCATAAAAGCAAGTTTTCATTTCTAGACACATTCCTCGAACGTTACCGTTTCACTTCCCTGTCTCTCATTTACGTTCACAACCTCATCCGTACCAACATCACCAATGTCACCAACTGTGGCCATACTCTCATATCTGAACAAATACTATACATTGCACTTGGTTTCATGGCCAAGCACATCAGCAAGGCAGCTGCTAGTGAGGAAAGTGTGCCTGGCTTTAAGACCTCTCTTGGGCATCTTTGTGTCTTTCCCTGGCCACAAACCAGTGAGAGTCATTAAAGAGGAGTGTACTCCAGCTCACTATAGGAGCACATTACAATCTCAAGGTCCATGTGGGTGAAATATAGTGAATGCCTTCTATCCCTCGTTGCCATGGTGATTCGTCAGATTGGGGCTCCACTGATGATGGCTTTTTATGGTCGTGTGGTTAGTGAGTGAAGATAGTATAATTTGACTGACTCAGTGCCAATCACCTGTTCTGAAACCGAAAACTCAGAGTTCCGTGTCTCAGGGTATGTCAAATCAGAGTTCAGGGTAAGACCCAGACTTTGTTGAACCCTCTTTCTGAAATAGGCCCCAGCCGTGTCTTATTAAACTTCTTGCACTTTAAAACTGTGCTCAGTCTTTCTCAAAATGGCGACTGAACAACACCTGAGTCATATTACTTGGAAATTAAATGTGTGAAAATTTGGAGTGCCCTGCATAGCTCAGATCTTCTTACTGTTGGTGCAGGTGTAAAAAGGGTTTCGCCGCACACAACAGACACAGAGGAAAAAATATTTACTTTATTATGACATGACAACGCGTTTCATCTCACGGGTTCATTAGGTTTGTACAAACCATCTCAACTTATATAAGCTGCGTTTGCAATCAACAAAATAGACAGCAGCTGTTATTGGGTACAGTTCAACACAAACACTTCACACCACAGCACACATCACATGTATTAAAGCACCCAAATAATTACAAAACAAGCAAAACAAATGCAAATAGGTGCACACAATCGACTATATACCTATCCCTTCTTCTAATCTCTACATATGGGATGTGATGGGGGAGGGAGAGAAACAAGGTAGATTTTCTAGACGGCGCATCTAGAAGAATAAAGTTAATACATGAATTCATCCAGTTGTTCAAAACCACGTAATTTTACCATTAAATACCATTAATTACCAAGTTCCATTCCATTTTTTAAAATTATATACTGTACATATATGCATACAGCCACATGCTTATCCTTCTGTGTATAGGTGCTCATCGCTGAATGGAGGAGGAAAAAAGGACGTCCTATCTGCATGCTTCTTTTTTTCCTTTAAGGAAAATAACAGAAAAAGAAAGTGGTCACTGAAGTATTGCTGCATACCCGAACAATTTGATCTGCTTCCTGAACAAATTGAAGGAATGGGCCCCATAATTTCCCAAATTTACCGACAGCAGACAGTTAAAGACAATCTGGTTTTCTCCAGTTTAAGAAAATAAAGGGTGTCTCTAATCCAGCAGGTATGACAGGGCGATATCATTGATTTCCAATTAATTACAATTAATCCTCTAGCTAGCAGGGTAGCAAAAGAAAGTACATCCTTTTTAGACTTAGTGAGGCAACTCCAAATAGTGCACTCAGAGCATTTGGCTTTATTTTTTCCCTTGACAGGGTATTAAAAATCTCAGTCCAATTATTATATAGTGATGGACAAGCCAATAATACATTTCTAATGTCTTTGTTTCTAAAATGGAACACTTTTTGACTGTGAATGGACCAGTTGGACACATATTGTAGTGGCTACTGTGTGGAGGACATGGCCCTCTCTTTGGGTCGAGTGCTGTTCTGTCAGTGATTATTTGCTGGATGGCTCACTGGACCTGGTGCTTCATCTCATTAATGTCAATGCTACATCCGGTCTCTGTCGGGCAGCGGTGGCCCGCTCATGGCAGCGGCAGGAGTCAGGTCAGACGGCACAGGTTGATGTTTTGAGGGCGCGGTATGATGGAAATAGATGAGGTTCTCTCAAGGTGAGAGCATGCATGTTACCACTGATCCAGTGCACACAGTGTCATCTCTCTCTCTCTCTCTCTCTCTCTCTGTCTCTGTCTCTCTCTCACATACACACAAATACTTCACCCACACCAAGCAATTTATCTGATGACTCATTATTTCCCAGACATGCCCAGTGCACAAGTACCACCCGGTGTCTTTGACCGTAACCTGTTAATTCCGCCCAGAGCTCCACTCCACAGGATGTGATGGTGCATTTTTCATCGCCACATAAATAAATCCAAATACTGCCTAGAAGAGGGGCAAACACTGATCACAGAGCTTAAGTATTAGCTGTAGCAAAAGTGTTAACCATGTATGTGCATGGCTGATCGATCCAAACAAATCAATACGATGCTCTGCATCATTACAACTCTTCAGTACAGCCAAAGAGGGGCTTTACGACCAGATCAATGTACTGGAAACACTGTAGAGATGCATGGCGATTCTCTGGGGGACCCAGGAAGACAGAGTTATTTGGAGGAATTTGTTGGTAAAAATAAAGGTTGGTCATACCCTTGAGATATCACGAAAGTCTTCCGCTCAAAAGCATAACTTCCCAGTGTTCAGCCAGATGTTGAATTTTGTTAATAGCACAAACCATTGTGAGTAAAGGTAATTCAAAAACCGCACGCTTTAACAGATCGCTGGCAATCCCTTCAGTTGTAAAAGGCTAGTAGACTCATTGCTACATGATGTGTTTTTTTTTTGTGGGTTATGCCCACAGAGTTTCCTATTTAAACCTCCAACTTCCCACCGGAACTGAAGAAGGCTACTCAGTGGCGAAACATCTTCTGAAAAAAATCTACAAGTCCAGTTGCCTTTTGGATATACCATGACCTGGTTGACTGAGAACTTTCGCAGACATATTTCTTTCAGTTCATTAAATCCCAGCAGCTGTCTGAAGACACCAGGACAAGAATGTTAAAAAGTGCCGGAGCAATCTGCCTTTGTGACTTTGCACACAGCCTCCACTGAATTTGTGGTTGTTTTGCTGCAGTCTGGCTTTGTTTGCTTGTGACTTAAGGAAGGCAAACACGGTAATCAGCCAGGTTATGTGGAAGCCATCATATTAGCAGGGCTCATTAGTAATATGACCCGTTTTGGTATTTTTCCTACAGCCTATTGTTATTGAGATGCATTTCTAAACCTAAAATGGTTAGCTCTTCTACGTGATGCTTTGAGTTTGTTTCAATCTGGTGACCTGGCAGTGTTTGTGTCTGAGGTCATCACATCCCCCAAGCCCAACTCACATGAGTAAAAGTAAAGTGTTCTGGGCGCAGGATACAATAAAAAGCCACCCTGTTCAGCTGCAAGCAAACAGAGGAACTGGGCACTTGTTAGAAGTCCATTCTTCATCTTAGCCTGCAGAGGATCAAGCTTCAATCACATGGTCTGGGCAGACAAAGGCTTCCAGCTTCAAGAGCAGAAGGAATATTATTCTCAGAAGTTACCAGCTTCTGTACTGTATGTCTCTGTTCTGTCCTCTCTTGGCTTTCTAAAAACCTCAGCAGTAAAGATCAACTGGTCTCATTTTTACATTATAATTACGATTTTCAAAAAGAACGCCCATACAGACGAATCTTTCCGTCCTGAACTCTGCCGTGCAGGAGGACTCGTCCTCCGGGGTCCTCTTTATCCCTCCATTTCTCGCTGTCTCCGCATCCCCGTCCAACTCCACGTGAGGATGCTGAGAGGATATTAAAAGCAAGATAAAACTGGGAAATGAAGAGCTGTCACAGAGGCTAGAGGCTCTATGAAAATGACAGATGGACTTTCATCATCTGGAAGGACTCCCTTCTCTGCTTTGAAATGCTCAGTAAACTTTAAACTTCGGATCTGAGAATCCAGCAGTATAAAAAGGGGGAACCTAGCAGGCATGGCCTGTTAGGAACCACACAGTGAGAGTGCGGACAACTCTCGTGGCTTCCTTATCGGGTCATTATCTTGCCTGCCTGTGGCTGGTCTGAATAAAACATCACACAGCCAGGTGGGGCTTAGGAGCCACTTGTTTAGCCATTTTTGATACATGCGAACATTTTATTATTCTGAATAATTAGAAAACGGCTCAAGTTGAGGGAGATTAGATCTGCACTGTGGGAGCTCTTCAGACTCAATATACGATAGGAATGGCAAGAATGTAAACTGTCCACTAATAAGATGTCAACTAAGAAGTGAAAACAGATGAGCAACATTCTTATTTCTTTTTTCTTACATGATCAAGCGAGAAGACTATTATAGCAATGGAAATAAAACATCTTACCAAGAGTGCTCATAATAGTGTAAATTAATCCAAAATGAGTGTACATTATTTCTGCAAACCAATTTTGTCATTTATATTCCAACAGAGTGTAGCGCACGCAAACGCTCCCGTCCTAATAGAGTGGGCAAAAAAAAAAAAGTCTGTGGGGTCGCTGGTAATAGGTCACACACTGCTTATGTGACCTCATGGTGGCAATGCTATGGGATCATGTGGAAAGGTCAAGACTCCAGCAGCACTTGTTGTCATTTAAGCTTTATTAGACTGACGCGTTTCTGCTCAAGGCCTTCATCGTGTCAACAAGAAACACACTGCAAAGGACTTTTGCAGATGACGTCTACCGCAGATGTCAATTCATCCAAAAGCTGTTGAGGCACAGATATAAGCCATGCACTTAAAATACTGACATGTGTGGCTGATAACTGACACTATAATTTAGTAGCTGTTCTCAGGACACCTTCATTAGCAGTGTCTATATTCGGTAGGAGTCTGAAAGATTGAAGCTGAGGTCGCTAAAATCAGTTTGAACATACAGCTGTGTTGCAGACAGAATAAAATCCAGATCAGCAGTTCTTCAGTCTCACAGCTTGTGCTTAATGCTCCGGTACCGTATGCCTGATGGCAACAGTTCTCAAATTTTACTGAGAGAGTGAGAGGGGTCTCTGACAATGTCCAGTTCTCTGTTTCTGCACCAGCTCTGAAAGAGTTCTCGCACAGGGGGCATGGAGACTCAAATCACTTTCTTTGCTCCCCTCACTACCTTCTGCAGGGACTTCTTGTCTGCCACCTTGATATACAACTACAGAATATGTGCGTACGCTCTCCACCACACCTCTGTAGAAAGACGTCAGGGATGCTGGTGGGGAAAGAAGCCTGCTCCAGTTTCATCACGAAGTACAGTCCTGTGTCCATTTTATAGAGTACTGCAAAACATAGGAGGAGGTTTCCTGTTGGTGCTTGACCTTTACGTCTCATTGGAACCTAAATCGAATGTAAAGTTCTGCAACCAAAGGCAACCCCATGTGATATTATGGGAAAGGTTGGAGAAAATAACGAAAGCTGTAAAGTCATCCATCTCCTTTTGGGACATCAGGGGAGAAAGCAAGAAAGTTAAGTTACTGGATGAGATGATCTGTAGCCCGAAAAAAAAAAAAAAAAAAAAAAAACACAACAAAGCCACATCCCTGCAGTAATAAAGCTCCTCTCCACTTGGAAATAAATAAATAAATGAATGCATCCCCAAGTATTCACTCTTCCATTCCCCATCCTCTTAGCACCATATCTCTCCACTTCCATTTTGAGTGACAATCAATTTGAAGTGCCAGTGATGTATTGGAAAGGGCCATTCACAGGTGAAAATTTGAGGTGAGAGGGGATATAAATTGCAACACTGGAATTCATATCCTCCATTTCCAGTATACCGGTCGGCTGTAGATATTGTGTAGCACGTTTAAAGTGTGAAGTATTGCAGGCTATATTTTATAATAATATTTAATCTAAAAGGGATCCTATGTGCTAAGGTTTTTCTAGTTTTCTAGTACATATCCCATCGGTGTTGCATCTGTTGTGAACGTCCCCTCTTGACTTCATTTATTTTACTGCGGAAAACCATTTGTCTTCCATGTCCTTGAAGTGAACTTTAATGTCACGTTTATCTTCAGCACTCAACCCAAAGGAAAACTGGACAACTCTGCAGACAAAAATCATGTTTGCAACTGAGCTGTTAATCAGGCCGCAGTGGAGCAAGTTGGTCACAGTGAAAAAGGAAATTTATTACAAGGCCAAACATCAAAAAACCAAAGTTGAGCCTCTGACTTGGAACCAGCTTCTGCAACTGATGTCGCGCCTCCACAGGGAGACGCAACTTATCTATGCAAGCTGCTTAGCTACCATCACCACATATACTGTATATCCTCACTGGTTATTAATCATTAATCACTGGGTTGATAGGATAACCAGGCGTGTTCCATGCAAATCTTAAACATGGCCTTCACCTGATAGGTATACCTTTCTCACTTCTCAGGTGGTGTGTATAAATAACTCAACTTTCACAATAGTCCCAGCGATATGTTGACCTTTGTTGCATAGTGAGGTGTCTTGACTGCCACTAGGAGATGAACTGCAGAGAGTCAGGATCCTCTGAGGACAAACTGCTCATTGGGTTCACCACTCTAACAGGGTGAACCAAAACTGTTTAAATGACCGTAATCTGGTAAACTCATCAAATTGTTGCATTTTTATTGTTAGCATGGTAGCACGCAGGTGTATTTCCTTGTAACAGCTCCAGTGTTCTGTTCACCTGGTATCTCAGATCCAGATTTACAATGAAATGACTTTATATTTGGGTTTACATTTAATTTGTGATCACAGTCTCTGTGTATTTGGTGTCTGATGTAACCTCAGATACAGTTTGGGTGTTCTCTGTCTGCCTTGTGCTGCTGTCCCTCCCTGCCAGCAGGTTTTACTTTCTGCTCCCTGTGTGCCTTCCTTGTTTCCCAGCCTATGTGGTTAATAGTTATTAGCCTGAAGCGGTCCAGCCAAAGATGGAAGTTTTTCTGATGGCACAGAAAAACTTCCATAGCCAAAGCAGTTATTTAGTTGATTGTTTTGGCCATGCTCACCCTGCAGTTTTACCTTGCGTGGAAATATTTGTCTGGACTGAAAGTGCAGTGTGGTTCTGATCTTTCTCTGGAGCAAAAAAGGATTCTCTTTTCTATGCCATGTACTGTTTTACTCCTTCTCCGGTCATCTAGGGGGTTTTCTAGGGGGTCCTCTCACAGGTATTGCCCTCTAGATTCACTAGTTTAAAAAACTAGTGAATTAAAATGAATTATTAGAAGGCAATAAAAAGATGAATTCTTCAAGGGCTGGTTTAAATTCAGATCACACATTCTGAAGATCATTAAGATTTAAGTAAAGGTTTGTTTTTCCTTCCCTAAATGAGATGACTGTAGCGCGTGGTTAATTTCTTTGATGGGCAAACAGCCAAGTCCTGGCTTGGAATGCGCTGACGGTCGGCTAGGTGCTCACTGTCAGTGCGCGTTTCTGTCTGTGACGAACTAATTAAATAAAGTACAAACTGGAATATCCTCACAGACAGTCCACACCTTCGGAGGACAAAGGAGAGAATCTAAAATGACGTTTTCACCTGTGAGTCTCCTGCCTTCCCGCCTGCCTTCCTGCCTGCCTGTCTCCCTGACCCGAAATGAATTGCCTACCAGAAAAGGGAAAATGCATCATTACAGAGTACGGTTGGAATAAATGGCGGTGGCATCCAGCTTGAGGTTATTTTCTCTGCTTCGCCCGCTCATCATATACGTGTGACTAACTCACTGAGACAAGACATCTTCTGTCATGCATATTCGCTGGGCATCAATCTCAACAATCCTCTCACTCCAATGCTGTCTTCCCCCTGCTCACAGAAATATGGCTTTGTCAATACCAATGAGAGAAAACCCAAGGAAGCATCAGGGGGGACGCTTTCTGCATTTTAAGCTTGCTTTTTCCTCAAGGTCCTTCCTTCCCTCCTTTTCCCACATGCTGCTTTTTCACTTCAAATTCCATTAACCATTTTGAAAATTTGATGTTTTCTTCAAGCATTCAGGGACCGAAGCTTAGACAGAAGTAGCGTTTAATGACTTAAATGCTCTGAGGTTTAGTTTGAGTGAACGTTTGGGCAAAATAACGATGCTGCTGCGTATGCAGATGTTGCTGAAGTTGTTAAGAAAGTATCGCCCAGGATTTTATATTCCATCAGCAAGCGTTTGGACGGCAGTTCCAGCGGCTGCTCTCACAAATCCTGATCCCTAATTAGGGCACGTAGCCATTAGCTGTATCTTAATTCCAACCTTAATTCTTCCCTCCAGTGACCCCGTATGCTATTTAAAAATTGTTACCTCAAGAGCAGGAAAACAAATGGTTGCAGAAGTCAAACAGAAGGTTTATATTCCCTGGCCTCATTCATTATCTGCAGTAAATGTCGTCTGCTAGAAGTAAACATAAATCTGACTGATGGAGACAAATGAGGATTATATTTCTTTTTTTTTTAGTGTCATCTTAATACTCACATCAATCGCTGGTGTTCACGTTAAGCTGATAATTGTTCTTTGATTGATTTGAAATGCTTTTTTTGTGCCACTCTCCTCCTTGTTATGCCTCTAAATGAACCATCAGTTTGTCACGATAAAGCTGTCCTTCAGCACCACTTTAAAGACCTCCCTTTTTTTAAATGTCCTATCAGCTGGCGAGGCAATCTATTTATGAGCAACCACCCTGCCATTCATCACCTTTATCGTTGAGCCCATCTCGAGTCGAGATGAAGCGCTCTTCAATGACAGGCCTTTGGTGATGCTGGAAGATATAATCGCAGTGTGTTTCCACCCACCTGTTTCTATGCGCGTCTCAATTTGCATGAGGATGAGGGGGAAGGGGGAAAGGCATGGTGTCGACGAAGAAAATGCAGAAAAACAAAAACAGACAGGTAGATAAATGAAGTGTTGACTGAAGCTTCGGCTCCACTGAATAAACTGCACGTTGTAGTAGATGAAAACACTTGATCTGTGTTAAGCGATAAGGAAACTGTCATCTTCTCCAAATAAGTGCATGAATCAAACTTAAACGCTATTTTCCCTGTTGTTTTTCCATATGTTTTTTTTTAGGTTTGCTGGTGATGTGATAATTACATTACATTGCTGCTCCACCTTCCACTGAGTCCGTTTAATGGCACCCGACATGAGATTGGCAAAGTCAGCTGTTTATTTCAAACAACTCATTTATTTCACTTTAATTCTTTTTTTTTTTTTCTTCCAGACACCTGTTTTGAATGTACATGGAAAGTTGACTGATTGATTTTGACTGCGGTACTGGACCACCCACAGATGTCAGAAACCCTGTCTACAGAATGATAACATAAAACACTTTTGAGCAGCAGAACACATCGCAATGGCGACATCTCATAGCGGCTTCTCTTTTCTTCAGTGTGCAGGCTGTGTCTCAAACTCAGGAGTAATCAGGGTAACCCTGTAAGACCTAAACACCTGCCCGCGGATAAACAAAAAAGCTTACGGTATTTGAATTACCTTAACTCACAGAGGGACAAAAGTGTGCCTGAATACTGGGAAGTTGTGCTTCCCAGTAGACCAATACTGGGAAGATCGGGGAGCCCCTGGAACAGAGAGCTGTTTGGAGAAAATTGTTGGGAAAAACCAACCACATTTGAATTTTGTCAATAGTACAACCACCAGCTTTTACTATCTTCGTTTTCTTTCTTTCTTTCTTTGACGCTTTTCGTTTTTAAACATACTGAAATGTATGTTCCGAGAAATGTTAAAATCTCCATGATAAAAAAAAAAACTTGACATTTGATTGACGAAGTTGCCACTTCGTTGTACCTGTGTGCAAATGTGCACAACGCTGCGTGAAGCTGCAGAAACTTCATAAATTCGAATCCTACAGCCAGTTTTGTCAAAACCTGGCTTCAATATATTACAGATAAGTCTCATCAATATGTGTGGAATTGTAGTGTATAGTCAGTTAGGCAGAGCTCAGCAGTCAAATCAGTGTTTTGTCTTTGTGAGCACCACCTGAATCAGACTCCTGTTCATTATTGGTGTCTACAAAACACAGAACAAAGGGGTCGAGAACTAAGCTTGCGCTCTCTGTGATATTCTCTGTGACATGGACCGGTGTTGGTGCTGCAATGTGGAAACTGGCTGTCTTGTGTGAAGAATAGTGTGCCCTTTCGGGTATATATATATATTTTTTTTTCTCGTGAAGGACAGGCTTCGAGGCTTCTACCTGTTTTACACGAGCTCTGTTTGCACGTGTGAGGACACGAGACGGGCACTGAAAGCGTGTGACTGCTGAAGTTGCTGTTGTAACTGTCAGCTAAGTGTATGAGAAGATGTGACGATGTCCACAGTCTGTGCACAGAGTGTCACAAAGGAAACAAAGGCCGTCTTTGTGCAAGGTGCCTTTCACTCGCCATGCATGCTTTATGACCTTCCAGACATTTCAGGCAGCTGGCAACAAAAATGGCGATCCATCTTTGCCTTTCCTCCTTCTTCACCATCAGAATCCCTCACGGAGGGCTTCAACACTGCCCCTGTGGGAAAACTGCATGCCAAACAGTGAAGACACAATGAGGGTTCAGACGGTGTTTTTTTTCACCGAGCCAAAAGGGTTGCCTCCTTCCTTCCAAGCAAATCACTAGCTTAGCACGTCAGCTGTACGGCCTTTTTAACAGTTATCTGCAGTGCCTGCTAGTTTATCATTTGCACTGATTCCAACATAACTCTGTAGGTTGGGCTGTTGAAGAGAGAATTGGAGCACACTTCTCTTTGGGGGATTGGCTCATTTTGTGTATGGGACAGCAGCCCAGTACGGTGGTCTGACTGGCACGGACCTCCACCTCCATGTGCTCTGTGTTGAGGAGTAGCACGCTCAATAAGCACATTGAAGGAGTGAGAGATTCCAGTTATCTGTTTGCAGGGATCCAGTCTCTAATCAGTGGTGGGGATGGACATTGTTAGATCCCATAGGTACAGGTAAGACAGCTTCTCCGTTTATACAGGGTTATGGGTTACAAGTATTATCCCAACTGAATTCAATGATAGCACTACTCAAGCTGGCTAACCACCAGTCAGGGAGGCTTCCCGCAGCTGGGTCCGAAGTTGAGTCCCGTCACTTGTGGTGGTTTACCCCCTAATGGATCTGTGCATTCAGGGACATAAAATAGTTTTAAGTGTGACCAATAAGAGCTAGGTGTCAGAGCTACCATTCAAGTTGCCTACTGTTTTACCGTCATGAGTAAAAGCAACATCCGCCCAAGACTGCACAAGGTGTGTACCTGATTGCACCGCAGTTGCCTGTGTCATTCTTACACCTTTGTCCTAGGTGAAAATCCCGTAATACACTTCGGCATTACATCTTTTATACTCTTAATTTTGGGACACATCACCATGACTAACCATCCCACCATCATTTTTCTCCAATAAGGGTGCTACACACATGACTTGTTAATTAATACTGGAACATAAGATAATTTTCTGTACTTTCCACTAACTGTGTGTCTGGACATGTCCTGACCTGTCCCCAGACCTGCTGGCCTTTCGGTTTCACCTTTTGCCCCGATGCTTGACAGCTGTATCCTGTTTTACTCATTCTGCTCCTGATTTCACAATCATTAGTTACATTTCTTCAGTCATTACTTATTTCACATTCTGTGTATAATATGTATTCACTGAGAATCAACACATTCAATCACAATTACTTAAAATCATAAAAATCATTCTTTAAAAATCTATTAATTCAAGTTCCGATTGCACACTTATTACCAGGCTTTAGACTGTTGGTCAACCGAGATCTCAACTTACTTGACAACATCGATAAGATTTTATTGATGCCATTATCGATTTTGCTTATTCATCTGATTCTTTATCGATTCCCTTATCAATTCTTCCTGTGAATTTTTGGTTTAGAAAAAGTAGGTGTTTCGTGCATATAAGTAAACAAACAGGAAATGAGTCACGGGAATGTACTGAATGCCGTGTGTCATCGACAAATGCTTCAGCATGCTGGTGGTGTTGCCTCCCTTGCTTGAAATTATGGTGCTGCGAAGTGAAGCCACACGTTCGACCGTTTCGGTCTCTCCACCATCGCATCTTCCTTGTCGTCACATCAGCATCAAATAATGTGAATGACATGCTTCGACGTAAAAGTTGCGGCATGAAAAGTCGGTATGGGGAATGTATAAGCATGAAGGTTAATGATGTCGATAAACTTGGAAATCGGTTCTTTTGAAGAACTGGTTCTTGTTGAACATCCCTAATCAGTGACATAACTCTTCACACAGCTCCATGCATCCCATTGCGTTGTTTTGTTTTTTTCACAGGTGTTTCCTGATAATCACAAACATTTGATGCTGGAACCGATGAAAAGAAAGGGTAGACTCACCAGCTGTAGTCGCCACACACACTGATTGTTTCACTACAAGGCAACAGTTCACGTGCAATGATTTGTCCACTAAACAGATTGCCCAGTGAAAATGAGTCCTAAGTAGGTAGTCAGTGGCTCCAACTGCTACAATTAGGTCAAACATCTGTTAAAAAATACATTTCCTACTTGATTTGAGAGTGTAGATGTATGGACAGTTTAACTTTGTCAAAGTGATGGCACTTCCAGTTCCAGACGACAGGGTACTGTGATGATGAGCCTCAGTGGGATTTCTCAGTTTGAGGTCCAGTGAAGTGCTGAACGAATCTCAAAGTGACTCCAGTGATTCTGAAAAGAAATGCTTTGCACACCATTACCTGACTTTAGCAAGTTTGATCCACAGAGTTTTATTCATCATTGTTCGTGAAACTGTGGAGCAGATATGAAAAAGAAATTAGTTGGATGTTCTGTGTGTCGACCTCAACCTGTACCTTGTTAGTTGAGAGAACAGGGTGGATCTGTGCAATCTGTCCTTTCTTTCTTTAATTCTTTCTTTCTTTCTTGCAGCTTTCTTGAAATCTGAAATATAAATTATTAATAGCTGATTGAGCAGAGACTGTGATTGCTTTGAGATTTCTACTGTAATCCTTGATCATGAAAACTTTTCATGGAGCTTTGGATAGAACTATTAACATGTCACAACATCCCCTGCCTTGGGACAACTACCAGAGAATGTAAGAATGCAAGTATACCAAAGAAACTATGATCTTTTATATACAAAAATGACGTGGCTTCCCAATTTGTGGCCTGTAGTGTATGTAGTTCCATTCAAAACTATCTCAAGACACT
Organism: Mugil cephalus; assembly: GCF_022458985.1. Classification (NCBI taxonomy): domain Eukaryota; kingdom Metazoa; phylum Chordata; class Actinopteri; order Mugiliformes; family Mugilidae; genus Mugil; species Mugil cephalus. The sequence goes on from NC_061787.1 coordinate 21,639,222, forward strand.
TTACAGAATCCAGAACTGAAATCCCCAGAGCAAGCACCATGGCGCTGGTGGCAAGAAAGAAAAAAAGCTCTTTTGAAAAGGAAGAAACCTTGAGGAGAACTAGCTCATATCAGACACTAGAATACTAAAGACAGTTGTCTCAGTGTCAGCTCTCTCAGGCAGCTACTTCAGTTATCTCGGAGGTCTGGAATTAAACAGAAGGTAATATATGTGTGTGTGTGTGTGTGTGTGCGTGCGTGCGTGCGTGCGTGTTCATGACAAAGGCCTGACATCAACACACTACTGCCTTTAAAGGAATGCCATCTTTTAACTGTGGATGTCCAAGATTGGAGGCCACAGACATCTCACAATCTGCATCTTTAGTATTCCTGGTCAAAAATGACCGCCATAAGAAATGAAATGGTAAGACTAGAATATATTCATCCATCAAATAGAAAACATTTCTATACATACAACATTTCTATATGTTACATGTTAATGCTAACCGCTGGCTAATGCAACATGTTTACCTTACCTTACCTCCACAGTGGTTCCACTTACTTCTTGTAATATTTTTGTTGGAGAGACTTCACTTGATAAAGACAAACCAGACTTCGTCCCCTCTGTGTTCTCCTTTGGTCAAATCGTCCACCCAGCGAGTGAGAGTGTAGGTGTCGGTGAAAAAAACACTCACATTTGTGCCTTGCTCTCATTATGCGCTTTGACCACAATAAATAAACAACAAATTAGGCGCTTTTTTCTGTCCAAGGTGCTCTAGATCATATTTTACCAGGAAATGATAATGGAAAGAGAATTGAGATTGAACAGGAGATAGAGGAGGATGTCTCAGAAATTGAAGACAGCATGGATCCAGATTTCGACCCAGACTATGAGACTGACCAACAGTCAACAGATGAAAAAATATTTTTTTTGTGTTAATATAAAAGCAATTAAAACAGACCAGTCTAATTTGACCGCAAACACTGAAATAGGGGCCAAGTAATGAACACTAGAGGAGGATTAAGGGAACCAAACACAGGTGTGTGAAGAAGTGTTTGCCCCTCCTGCTAAAACATAACTTGCCACACCTGAGTTCAGTTTCTATAACCATACCCAGGCCTGATTACCACCACACCTGTTCTCAATCAAGAGATCACTTCGATAGGACGTGTCTGACAAGGCAAAGTAGACCAAAAGATCCTGAAAAGAAAAACCTGAAATATCCCCTTTTCTCTTCATTGTCTGTCCCTATACAAAGTGAGACTGCCAGGTTGCACATCAAAACTGTGTTGTTATAATAACACTACTAATAAATTAGATTTATAAAGCACCTTTCAAGACACCCAAGGACGCAAGAAAAATTAGACAAAACAGACAGGACGAACAGCTCAGGGTGACCTAACTGAGTATGTAAAGACCAGCTGACTATGGGCCAAAAGCCCAAGCGATCAGATGGGTTTCAAACCATATATGACAAAAATAAACCTAATATACAATAAATAATGGATCAATTTGATGTTTTCTTGGAAATAATAAAATTACTCATAATAGAAACTCACAAATTTTAAATCCTTCTACTCCTCTGGATGGATAAAACTATTTTAAATAATGTCTTCTTTTGTGGCTAGTTTTATACACCACAAAGTGGTAATATTGTGTGATTATATGTGACACAGACAGTATATTTTAGCCAATTACCTGGCTGTCAATCACCTGGTGTGGCACCTAGGGTGTCCAATCACGTTTCACAGGTGGCCCATGCTAACCTGGCCACCCCTCTAGCTCCACCCCTGCTTTCCGCCCAGGCAGAAATAAGAATTTTAAGTGGGAATGGTGTTAAAACAATTTAGCAAATCGTTTCAGAGTGTCAGAGAGTCGACACAGATATAGTTAACATCTCTTTATATTGATTAGTTTGGCAGCAGTACTGATGAATCGTCAGCATATATAGTATGCATAATACATGTTCCACCGTATGAACTGGACTTGGAGTGCAGAATAAATGATACTGAATGAAAGTGCAATAAATTAATGATGAGATACAGTTTGGTTCAGTTTTAACAGCACACTGCTATTTAATTCAGTTGCTTCACAGTCAAAACATGGTGGGCTCTGGTGCATTTGTGGTAAAAATAAATTAGTTACCTTTCGTTTATCTTTCTAGGGAAGTGTGACAAGGGATGATTTACAATGCTTTCTTGACTTTTATAGAGTAAGTGTTTGGGTTCTTCATTTCCCAATCCAGCATTTAGTAATCATCACTTTGAGATAAAGCTCTGTTACCTACGAGGTCCAACTATCAGTAGCGAGAGGAAGGCTATGTACTTCAGCTAATTCGGTTTCAATATATTTTTTGGTTGTTTCATAGAGGTTGGGAAATTACTTCAGTGCAGAAAAACATGCAAGAGGGTATTTTGTAACTTTGAGTCATAATTTTCACAAGGTTACTGCTGCAAATCCTTTGCAATCAACATTTCTATTGGCCTTTTCTCTCACACTAGCGGCGAGGGAGCAACAAGCTATGAGTTACAAACGTCATGGAGTTGTCACCAAGAGTGTCGCTCCAATGACTGCTCAACGGCAATGTCACTTGTGACACTGACCAAGTTGTAGCTTCTGTTGATCATGAACATGCCATAATTGTCGGACTATGCAACCCTGGTCAGTCACCAGACTAAGGTGGGTCACCATAAAACTTCTAAATAGGGTTCTAAATGAACTTTAATTAATCATCAGCCAATGTGGCTTTAGAAGGTGTGGCTTTTTTTTCCTGGTGAAAATAAGACAGATGATGAGTGCCACTAAATACATTTGATCATTTTATTTAGATTGTTGGCATGAAAAAACACACAGAAAGTACAACACATACAGCATAATATACACAGAAAATGCAAACATTTAATTTCTTATTCATTTTGATAATTTTCAAGTTTTGGATCAGAAAAGTACCTATCTATCTTCTGAATCATTATCTTCAGAGCTCTGTGAACTAATTACCTATGGGGCCGTTATTATAGCAAAAGTTTTTGCAAATGTGTATTTCGATCCACAAATGTGTAACCAGATCCACAAATGTATTGAAATAAATTTGCAAATATGTAACCCGATCAACAAATGACAGGTCATCATGTTCTAAAAAAGAATTTGAATTAGTATCGGAAGGATCAAACTCTGTAATGCTACAGATTATACGATATGAAGTCATCTTATGTTTTAAAACTCAAATGTGAGTTACCCAGCCTTCTAAACAGGCTGCCAGGTACTAAGTTTGCCAGGCACATTTGTAAATCACAGACATCCCCAGGTAATCCTAAACCTGTGCAGATAGGGCTTTAGTTCCATAAAGCCAACAATCAATTGGCTTAGTAGAACCTTATGGACCAAGGTGTTTTGAAACCTGATTATGGATAAATTCATTCATTCAGTATAAGGCTTTAAAGCTCATATATAATGTATAATGTAGCAGCAGTGTTTCAGACTGCCTTTTATCCACAAAACTTAACTCCCCCACACAGATTCCCACTGCTATTGCAGCTGAATGTTCACCTTGATGCTGCTCAGCTGAGATTGGTTCATGAAAAAAAAAAGACTTCTAAAAGTCTTTATTCTCCAAGAAGGGAAAAAACAGGCAAACCAATTTATTCTGTTTTTGCACAGCACATATAACACAAAATCAATATACTGAAAACAAAGTGCTGCACACGCTATCACTGTGGTGCAATTATAAAAGTCAAATGCAATCACTGGGCAATTATCTATGTCCACTTTTCTCCGTGAACTCCAGGGCAAAAACATAGTTTGGTAATAATTCTTCACAGTTTGACTGTTACATTCATGACAACTAACTGAGCACACACACAACGGACAACAGATAAATCATCGGACAAAGAAACACACTGCAACGCTGATGGGCGAAATGCGCCCTTATGGCAAGGCTGTTGTATAAAAGTGGAGGGCTGAGCACAATGAAAAAATAAATTGTACAATATAATCCAACAAACCGAACATAATCAAATGAAGCCTGATACAAGAATCTACCTCTGTTAACCCTGTTATCTTCAGTTTCTTATGAGAACGCAAAACGAGATCTTGATTCACGGCTGCAGTCATTTGTGAAGCAGTTACTTTCGGTGGTTAGTGATAATTCCATGTTGAATTGGATTATGTTGTCAGGTGGTCGAGTTATTCGTACTGTAGCAGATCAGAGGTGTCAAACTCATTTTGGTTTGGGGGCCACATGCAGCCTAATTTGATCTCAAGGGGGTTGGACCAGTATCATAACACAATAATAATTCCAGATTTTTTTCCATTTGTTTTAGTGCAAAGAAGACCAAGTAAATTGGGAGAATGTTTACATTTAATAAACTATCCTTTAAAATAATTAAATATCTGAAATATGAATGAAATATCTATCTATAGTGAAATTTGGGCTCATTGCTGTCTGCTGTTTAGTCCTGTGTTCTGTCCACTTCTCTCTCTAAAACAGTGGATAAATTAAGAATAGCAGTTATTTTCATTGAAAAATTACAGTTTTCTATGTAATGTACTAGATCCTCTGTCAGGCCATATGTTTGACACCTGTGCTCTAGAACAAAACAAAAAAGAAAAGCAGTTATTGTAAGAATATCAGTGTATCCGCTCTCTAAGGTGTAATACAGTTTACACCTTGTTCCACATTTATTTACCAGCAGAAGCAGATGTTGGCATTTAGGTTTATATTGCAGAAAAAAAGGGCTATGCATACACTCACTTCATCTCTGTGAAGGAATGGCTATCTGGCATTTACACATTGATGTCTTTTATGTAAAACCTCAATATATGTTTCACGCACACATGCTGGGGCTGTTGTGGAAACAGCATAAGATAAAGATCTGTTTACGAGCTGCTGAATGTAATGTTCAGAAAGGAAGAAGGAGATGTCAGTGTGTTTGGTGGCAGCTTGGTTGGTGTAAGCGGATGTGACAAATACAGTGGGACATGATAGGAATACAGGCAGACTTATTGTTGTGTCCATATATATCAAATAAATATATTTTATTTGCACGTGTATTTAATGACTTGCTTTAGCTTTAAAGTTTCCAGCAGAGAGGACTTCAGATGTGTTAAACCTTTAGTGTGTCCTGAGCTCAGCTCTCTGACAGAGTGTTACATCTCACCTTGACAGACACGGTAGACAGGGCCTTCTACCGCTGACAGGTTAACCTGAAGTCTGTCCTCTGAGACTTCATTCCTTTCCAGTTCCTTTTCCCACTTCTATTTTTAGTCCATATCTAATCATATAGTCTCACAAAGATTTTAAATAAGCTTGATCTAAAAAAGGTCTTAGCTCAATCTGACTCTAAAAGCCAGCACTGGTGGTTGCACTCCAGAGGGTGAAGGGACTGACTGCATAATACTGAAATTAAAATGAAAACAAAGGCCGGTAATGCAGAAAGACGTGTAAAGAACATCTGGAGCATGGAAAAACTGACCTCCATCTAACAGTCTTACAATTGCTGTCATTTTGTGTGACCTGAGGCTGATATCAATGAATGTTTTGTTTACATCCAGATTTTTTCAAATAAAAATGTGCAATGTGAAATAATGCACCGAGTATGAAACTATATATATATTTTAAATATATATAGAAATATATTTAAAAAGGTTCAAAGGCATAAAAAATAACTTCAGATTATTTCTGTTTAAAAAATAAATAAAATGAACCCTGTACCGGAGGACCAAGGATAGAATACATTCTACATGATTATATTACAAAAGAGAACTTTGTTTCAGCAAATGCCCCATGATGTTATCTATTTGCGTACAGTAATAATGTTTGGACTGGCTGTAATGCCACCTGAATCTCCATAGTATACCTTATTTGGTAAAAGGTGTTTCTACATTAGGCTGAACAAAGGCTTATACACTTTGTTGTCAAATATTTGATCATGTAAATAGCAAATAAATGGCCTACAAATTCACTAGACCCCAAACTGAGCAAGCATCTGTGGAATGAAGGTGGTCGTAATGTTATGCTTGATCGGCATATTAGAGCACTCTTTGCAGGGTTTTTCAAAAATTTGCGCACATGTTGTTGTTCAGCAGCAAATAGACACCAGACCCTCTGTTATCTCATGGCATCTTGATTCTTCAGTTAGTTAATTAACACAAGGTGTTTAGCTTCATTAGCACCTTTTTTCTGCTTCTTTCTTTGAGAATTAAGAAAACTGTGTCTGTAATTATAAATGACAGCAAAGTCAGGACGTCGCTACACAGCATGGAGACCCCCTACCAAACACCAGAGAAGAAAATTGTCTGTTATGACGAGGTGGATGATATGTGTGCCAGCATTACTTTGACATATTGGATTTTTATTTACTGATCCATTAATGTGTTTATCACGTCAGTAAGGGTAATCTAGTAGTGCTATTAGCGCTAAAGCTAAAAGTCATCAACTGCATCTGTCAGCTTAAATAACTTCATCTTAGACTTTAAATTAAAACCCATTTAGTTTATTGACGTCTAATTAAAGGAAAGTAAGTAAAGTGCTTTATTTGTCATTATGCATTACTGTACAACGGGATTACATGGTCAGATGGTGGGATGGTCCTGAGCACAGGGAAACACAGGGAAACCATGCAAACTCCACATTGCTTATTTCTAATATTCACACTTTGTCACAAATGAATAGAATTTTAATAAGCCTATAGGACTGTGAACAGATGCCTGTATAAAACACTGTAAATTCAAGATACTCCAATGTACTACATGTCTAACCAGGAAAGTTAAATAATAGTGGGGGAAAAAATAACTGACTTGATGTCCACTTCTTTGCTTGATGCTTCACAAGATGCATCATAAAAGATGGGAATATGTTTCGGTTTCACCCACCAGAAACTGTGTTGCAGGGTGTATTACTTTTTTTTTTTTTTTTGCTCGGCTGGAAGGACAAGGTGGCGCAGGTTGGTTCAGGGTGCCATGCCAGGGAAGGTTGATTGGCTCAGATGTTGTGCGCCCGGCTAATCAGCTTCTCTCTGTCTTAAGCAGCGGCGTGTCAGGACCCAGGAGCTCTGCCAGACTACACACCACACCAGCAGGACGGAGCCGTGCCAGCCTGGGCAGCACTGCAGTGTTTTGTGTTAATGTTATATCATGTGTTGGCTCCACAGTGTAGGACATGAGCACGGCGCTTGTATTACAGCTTGCAAGCGCGGCGGAATAAAGCTTGTGTATGAGAAAAGTCCTGTCTGAGGAGGAGAATAATGTGCTAACACAGGCTGACTCCCGTGTCACATTGTGTAGGATGCCCACTGACAACAAGGGTTAGGGTTGTGCAGACGGACTTGCAACATCTTCAGAAACTTAGAAAATTATTTCCTCAGCCATCAATTGTTTATGGGGGTGCTTCAATATTGGATGAAAAGCTATTCTGACTTTTGAAGCCAGATGGGAGGCTGTGGCAGACCAGTTGACATCCACTGGTCTAAGCCATCCAGACAGTGATGGATGAACTGCAGGCGTTTTCCTGGCAGGAAAAAGATGTCATGCTGTGACCACCTCGCCCACTCCTTAGCGCAGGAATGAGCACCAGGTTCAGCCTGGATTTGAACATTGCAGAAGACATTCTCAATGCGGCTGAGAGCAGCCTGACTCAGCACTATCGCCACATGAATGAGCTTGGCTGGACCTGAAGCACCAAGCAGGCTAAAGTGCTGTCAGGCCCGTTTCTCAGTCTGAGCTACAACTTTATTATTTTATCAATATTTAATGATATAAACGCTCTCTGAAGACTACACTGTCATCCTCCACAAGCTCAGTTGGATATGCAGACATTTAAGTTTTGAAGGCGGCCCGAAAGCCTTTATTCCGATTTGTAAAAAATAACATGACCTTCTGTTCCACATCAGGAGGCTTTCATTTTAAGAATTCAAATGTACGAATGAGGACGGGTGCTGCTTCAAGTGACACAAATTCGTAGGTCTTCAAATTTTCATACACCCTGCGGCACAAACACAAACTGTTATTCTTCTGGAAATGATAACTCGCTGAAAGGATATTCACATATACTAACACGCAATGCTTTTCCACTCAAGAAATGCAGGGAAGGGACAGGCTGCAATGACCTTTATTCGTTAAAAGTATAATGGCGACAAAGAAACACATCCATTAAGCTGGCAGCACAGGATCCACTACTGTTCTGATGCTCTCACAGCATAAATCCAACAGTGAGTGATGTCTACCTCTTTTTATATATACTCACGAGTTCATTAGGAACACCAATGAAAGCCAATTCATTCTAATGTAACGGTCGTGCAGTAAATCTTTGCTTCGTGAAGGTTATGATGTTCAACTTTAGCTTCAAAAAATCGAGCTGTGATTCAACTGTGTTTTCATTTTGGAGGAAGTGGTTTGTAGTCCAGTTTTTAGCAGATCTCCTGTGGCTCCCAGTGTGTTTTACAATCAATTTTAAGATCTTACTGATTACTTTTAAAGCTCCCTATGGCTGTGGCCTGGGCTATGTCACTGACCTTTTAGCACCTTAAAGACTCCAGCATGAACCTGGAGCTCCTCGGGGAGGGGGCTGCTGGCTGGTTCAGGGGCCTGGCCTCAAACAAAAGGGGTGTGAAATGATCTGCTTGAGAAGGTCGGGTCAGCTGTGATGACACTGAACAAAGTGAGCGTCAAGTGACTGTATCTTTATATGATTTATTGTTTTTAACAGTCTTTTTTTTTATTAGCTTTTGTTTTCAAAATTGCAATTTTTGTGCAAACCACTTTGCAATAAAAAAAAAAACCCAAAAGATTACTGCGGATAATTAGTTTTAGTTGGAGGGCTACGCTAGAAACACTTCAATTCAATCTGCTATGACAATGCCACAAACTCTACCTATGCTGTTTCAGCATCAGCTGATTATTAGAACAGTCACGAAGCAGAATTCAGTGCAGTGCATACTAGAACGCATTCCTTTTCACTAGTGTACCTAATGAACTGGCAAGTGTGTGTAATTCAGCGCGCTCAGCTCGGACAAATCGCTCATGGGGATGTGAAGTGAGTTTGGCACATTTCAGCTGTGCCTGCAGGCTTTCTGGTTAGAGTTCTGTTTGTTTCTTATTTTCCTGTAAAAACGGAGGTAAAGCAGCTGATGGCTGCGCTCTGATGGCCTTAGCGGGAATCGTCCTTACATGTTTGAGCCGAGGAAGGACGGAGAGACTGCAGCATAAAAATTGGAGAAAGCGTTTCATGGGATGCAGAAAAACTACCCAATGAGTCATCAGCGCTTTTAAGTGGAAGCTCTGAAACACCATTAAGATGCTACAGAATAACATTTGGGCCAGATACTGTCGTAGACTGGAATGCTTCTCTGCATCTTGAGTGAGGCTCCTTTGCTCATTCCTCATGCCACTTGCATCGGAGCACACTTGGCTTTAAGACGAATCAAGATAAAGTATCGATGAAATGAGCCATGAAATGTTGCTGTGTCCTTTAAAGAAACTTGCGATGTCTCTAGTTTCTTCACCCGTTTGATTAATTAGATTTTTAGTGTAGGTCACTATGTCAAAGTAGAAGTTAAACTCACGAGAGCACCCCAGGAATGACTTTCTATCTTTACTGGGAGCTGGTTTGGTCTTTAACATCATGATTTACAGATGGTTTGAGGATGCAGTGCATGCAACGGTGGATGCATGCACAAAACTGTCACACAGAGACCCAGCAGCGAGTCTGGATTTAGTTTCTGAAAGTTTTCTTAAGATGCCCTCTTACATCAACTAATCCAGCGCAGACTTACACATGCTCATAAATGAGGTGCAGAGTGTCTTTTGAATGCTGAATATGAAAAATAAAAATGCCGTTCTTCGTCCTGATCAAGGATGAAGAGAGGTCAATGTAAGTTTTGGGTCCTGCATGTTAATTACCGTCACTTAGATCTTAGGTCCTTCCTGGGAGACAGGCCCTCTTCTGTCTTTATCTTTAATAAAATATAATTTAAATTATTTATTCTTCCCTATCAAAACTGCTGTGAACATGTCGATCCCAAGGTTGTACTGTACTACAGGCGAGTTATGAAATCCCAAATGATCAGAAGTTACAGCTACCAGAGTCATCTTTACCCCAAAAAACTTGTTCTTTTTCTCAAGATGCTTAACAGAACACAGCGTGAAGCTTTCAGAGCCAGCAGGAAGTCCACGGTGGCAAGGAAAACCAACCTGGTATAGCCTGGTACAAAAAACGATTTTGGCCTCAATAGTTTATTTCACTATTCATGACAACTGTATAGGAGGTGAATTATTGTCTAACTGCCATGTCCATATTTAGAGTATCCAAATATGAGTAAAGCTCATCCAGCATGGTGACTGTGGGCACACTTCGGGCTTTATTTTTGAAGTACAGAATCCAATTGGTGACATCACGATGGGTTTGTCCATAGTATATACGGTCAATGTCCCAAACTCACATTTATTTAATTCATGAAACTCTAGGAAACACAAGTATGGCTGCACTGGGGTAATATGACACTATGTGTGTATGTATTTTAGTAATAGTAAGACGCACGGTGGAGTTTTAATATTCTTGTATACAATGAGTTTTAAATGTGTTCTATTCCATTATCCTATCTCACAAAAGGCAATCAAAAGGCAATAGCATTTTTCTGTGCAAGTGTGAAGCAGACAAATAAGCCTTTGTCAAAGTCACACATTAGCTAATTAAGCAGGGCACAAGACCAGAAACTAACAGTGAACTTGAGCTGAGATTCCCACAACAAACCTCTGGTCATATCTTGAGCTTTGGTCCCCCTCACTCCTCATGGGGTACATGATGAACTGACTATGTCCCAGGAGGATGCTTTGGAGGACCCCATGAAGGCTAAAGTATGGTGAGCTGGCAGCCGACATGGAACAACGCTCGTGGAGGTTGCTGAGGGTTTGAGGGAAAGTCAACGAAAATCATGCTGCTGGAAGACTTGGGAGTTCAAGGTCAGGCTCAAAAGCCAGCGAAGCCCTCTCCAGTGTCGCACAACAGGCAAGATGTGGGCTAAGAATCGGGAGGAATCACCTGGGGCCCTTACAGCCACACCAGCGAGGTGAGTAGAGGGCACCACAACAGAGGGAGGGCGCACCTGGCACAACAGATGTCGCAGATGAGCCCTCCCAAGGTGTTGTGGGTAATTATCAAACTACCCAGTCTCACTTCATAATGTTCTCCCCCCCGGTACCCTCAGATGTCGCAAACAACCCCACTCATGTCATCTCCATTATAGACACTCTGCAAAGGTATTGTACCACCTAGTCCTAATCCTGAACTGGTTTATACAGGGAGCAGATGAGGAGGGTTTAAGAATGAAGAAATGCTTAATTTCGTATAACAAATCACTTGATAACGAGGAGACTGGGTGACAAACGACATAGGTCAATCATTTGGAAGGAATTCAGTGCCCAACATTATGATAATGAAGTAGAAGACTAAAGCAAACTAAGGAGTACATTGCTAAATTGATTTCATTGAAGCACACAACATTAATCAAATCCGCATTAAAAAGATGTAACATCACAGAAAAATGAATGTCTCCTTTTTTATTTTTATGCACAAACAAGTTCACAATATAAAACGGTGCCGTCGTTTTGGCTGAGCACAGATTTCTGTTCTGTCACTGATCATCAAGACAAGCCATGAAATAAGCCTTTAAACTCTTTTTCTTGGTTCTTTCCCCCTCATCTCTGTTATAATTAAGATACAAATCTTTTACTGTGTTCAATATTTTGCTGTGACATTTACTTTTCCCCCCACATATCCAGTATATTCTTGCAAACTGTAGGTGGCACTTTTTAGATATTTTAATGTAGATGCATTACAGTGCCCACTCTTCCAATTAAACCCAGCAAAAGGCCAGTATTTCTCTTAGATGTATTATTGAAAAACTGATGCTTAAGTTTAAGGGGCTGCGTGTTTCCTCTTCAAGGCAACACTCAAGAGGGTTGTGCTCACAGTGAAGGCAAAGTTTTGAGACTTTTGTGATCTGAGGGAGCCTGGTTCACTCGCATACACATCAAGCATCAAGGCACACGAAAAACAATAAAGGGCATTTGCCGCACTCAGTGGATTTAATGAAACAATGCACTTGTTAAATCAAAATATGAAATGCATAGGCTGCTGGCCAGGGTAGATGTGTGATTCATTTTTTCTCTGTATTTTGTGACAACTGTAAAACGCAGTGAACTATTTAAAAATGATGGCTACACAGCAGTAGGCTTTGTCCCTTAGATGTTAAATTCATACTTCAGTTAGAATAGAAACTACAACAACAAAAAAACCATGCCGTTGGTGTGTGAGCACAAATGAGTTCAAAGCTTAAGCGAGTTCAAAGCGCTTTGAGCAGCACTAGGGTAGATACAAAAGAGGTACGGTACAAGTGAAGAGCATTTACCGTTTACCATCACCATGTCAGTCATAGGCAAGTGTCCTCCAAAGAAAGAAATAACTTTTTTTTGTTTGATTTAAAGGGCTTATTCATGTTCATGTTCATGTCATGTTCATGCCAGATTTGAGATACATTTCGTGAAAAACAACATGAATACAGACACCCATTTCCTGTCTGTCTTCTTTGTGCTTTCTATTAAAGGCTAAAAGCCCCAAAATATATATGTATATTGTGTAGGTCCCTTGTGGTGACCAATCAGAGAATGGACATGGTTGTTCCTGAAGCATTTTATGTGTGTGTGTCTCGGGCTGCATCCTGCTGGGGATGGCTGTTGCCATCAAGGAGTGTCATTGCTTTGGGGTGGAGGTTTCTGGTCTGGTCTAGGTGGGTGCTACATGTCTAAGTAACATCCACATCAATGCAAGTCCAAAAGTTTCCAAGCAGAGCAGTGAATTATCACAAGATGGTCAGTGTTATTAACTTCTCCTGTCAATGCTTTTAATGTTGTGGCTGATCTGTGTATACATTATGATTAACATAACTTTAAGGTCACATGTTTCTCCATGTCAATAGCTGAGGTGCCTTGAGTAAGTACCTAACCCTCAAACGCAAGTTGAAGGCCCATTGTTATGATTGTTGTAATTCTTATACAGACAATGTTGTGAGAAAAAATGAATCGGTCAAAGAGGTAAATGCAGACAACGAATTTGCCTATGAAGGATCAATAAAGGAAATATATTTAAAATTAAGAAAAAAGCATGCAAGCAGTGATTTGCATTACTAATAAGTTTAAGAATAATCTAGATTGGAACTGCAAACTGAACATTGGTGCAAACCCTTATTGTATCATATCCTTAATGAGACATTGTAACCAATATGTTTTTGTCCATAAACCAAAGTTAATCCATATTATTGCTTGTTTTTCAAGTGAGATTTGTAGAGGGCATCAAACTGGCATCAAACTATATATATATATATATATAATTATAATTATAATTATAATTATTATTATTATTATTATTATATTTTTTTTGTGTCCATCACTGGGGGTTGCTAATGCCAAAAATGCACAATCCAAAATGAGGACCATTTGTTTTGTCACTGGGATCAGGAAAAACTTTCACATTATTTTAAAATTCACAAAGAAACAATATAGTCTGTCCTATAATTTTAATGGTTTGTTTGGGGAGGAAGAAAGGAGAACAATCGTAGTCAGGAACAGACAAACCAAAACCAAAATATGCTCAGAGCGAAGAAGTGGATGACAATAACAACATAATGAAGTAAAAGTCGCTAAATTGATCAAACAGAGCAGAACTTTTGCTTTGCTCAGAATAAAAAATAACCACTTGAAACTTAAAACAGTATGCACATTTACTTTCAATTATAACATTTCTCCTCATGACAATACTGGCAATATGGTCTAATGTTCACTCGGATATGCATCCACTGAGTGCAACGATGAGCTACCTCAGGGCAGGTATTGAATTGATTGCAGCCTCACTGCATTGCTCAGCTTACAACTCACAGCTTGGTCCCCCTTAGTCCGTCCTCCCTCTCTAATCCCTCAAAAATAAGCACATTAAATGGAAGTGAGGTAGTGTTGCTACTCTTGCTAATTGGGTTGGAGCTGGTGGGCATCCGCCGTATGGCACAATGAGAGTGAATGAAAGTGAACAACTCCTTGGCTCTGGTTATTATTAGGCACCGGCAGAGAGGTAATTCACTTAGATCAAATGGATTTCACACCGTTATTTCTTCTCTCTTTTTTAAAGAAATCTATAGACTGTACTGTGAGGGTGGTAAAACAACATGTTCCTAGGCTCAAACTCCAGCTGGCTGCTTTTCTGTGTTGGTGGATGCCATGTAGTTTTAGAGCTTACTTTCAGAAAACAGTGTACTCCCGGCACAAGCTCAGTCAGTGTGTTTACATGCACGTGAAAAAAACGAATTATTGCCTTAATTGGACTATAACAGGTGAACGTAAGTGCATGTAAACACGTTACTCCAATTAAAATGAGTTCTCATTATCTGATTGAGACACCCAGACAATGGGATTGGAATCTGAGTTTTCATTCGGATAATGCCTGTGCGCATGCTCCACAACCACTGCGCTGGCGTGTGACCAAGAAAGTCAGTCGTAGAAGAAGAAGAAGATAAACGGAGCCGCTAGAAGAACTGTCTGAGGGACAGCGCGGATCTGACCTGCACCAGAAGTAGCAAGAACATTACATACGAGAGTAATCCGTCTGGTTGTGGTTTGAAATGCCGGTCCGCCGCATGAATGTTTATTATATCATGTAATAGCTCGACCGGAAATCGGGCCGTATTAACGTGGTATTATCCTGCTGAAAAGACACATATCGCCACCTAGTGTGGAGGAAGAGAACAGTTATTCGATTTTCTTGCACTGCATGTAAACTGGGACAAGGACTGTAGTCAGGAAGTCGAATTTTGAGCATAGCTCAATTAAGCTCTGCATGTAAACACACTGACTGACTCATGAGGCAAAGAGACGTTTGTTGATATCCTAATTATTTGTTTACTTCCCCCTTTCAGTCATTTCTTTTTGTCCGTATTCATAAATCTGGAATCAAAAAGAATCATACACATGTGAAGCAAGACCCTTTTCTCTCTCACCTGATGTAAAGCTACTTAAGAATCTTCCACTAAACTCCACCTAAATTTTTCTGGTAAACAGGTGCACATAGTAGATTTTACAGATTCCAGTATGTTAAGATGAAAGAATGAATATTTTTTAACTCCAGCCCAACTGGAGCTCTCCCAGGTGGGAACTGTTCTTCTCCAGGAGGATGCGATTGATATTGATCAGTATGTTAGCTGAACAGAAACACTTGGCACATTATAATACAGAATTTCAAACATTAATGCACCACATGAAACATTTATTATGGTTCATTATAAATATGTTCAAGGGTCTATAGTATTGATTTTAAAGTTCTGCATCTAAAACTTCTGTAGTGTACAGTACACTCAAAATTCTTACGGCCACCCGTGACTGATGCTGTTATACTGTTGGTCCTACTTGTGCTGCTAAAAACATTTCCAACCCACTTAGGAAATTACCTCATAAGCCTTCTGAAAGTGCCTGTAAAGGGTAAGTTTTAGATAAAAGTCCCTTCTCAGACCACAGGTTGGAGATAGTCACTGGGTTTGAGATTGACAAGATCCCCCCACAAGCCTTGTCTTCTTAAATTGCCCTGAGTCTTCTGGCCTGGTCAGACTTACGCAGGATGTTACTCCTGACCTGTCCAGCTCCTGACAGCTGACCGCAAAACATGTAATATGGCTCACAGATTGTCTTGTGGCATTGCTAAAAAAATAAATTGTGACTGCACTGTGTAATCATGTAATTCCGCTCCTGTTTTTCTGTAGTGTGTGTCTGTATTTTATCTGTATATTGTATCTTTTGCATTTGCTGAAACTGTCCTGAACCTGTCGGTGCCGCATTCTTGGCCAGGTTTTAAATTTAAATTTCAGTGATTTTTACCTGGTTAAATATATATATATATATGCATAGGAGCATAATATTTTTGCAGCCTCCATGGCCAAATATGAAGCTGAAGAAGTCTCGTCTGTAAGACCAGTAGAGCAGAACAGATCTTACATCTATTTGGGAGATGAGGTCACGCTAAATAGATTAAAAAACAAACAAACAAACAAACAAAAACATTAATTTCACCATTGTGCCATTTTAGAGAAGTTTTGAAAATTGTAAAACTTTTAAGCAAGCTTGTTTCGTTTATAAGTTCCTTCACGGTCTGGACCCACCTCAGGAGAAATTTATTAGACGAACTGACATTACTCTCAGCGCTGGATCAGCCTCCAGAGGGGACTGTAAGGTGCAGTTCAGATGAACTACCACAGGTCAAAACACTGTGTCTGTCAGGTTGTCTGAGTTGCAATAGTCTTCCCACTATTCAAGAAAGCTTCACATTCACTGCTGTTAAATAATAGCTCAAAAACAGTTTTATAACTAATCAAATCTCTGAACATGTGTGAATGACTGATCAGCACTTTCATACTCAAAGTAGTATCCCACTTGTAAAAAGTAAATGTTGTTTGCTGCTTTTATATAGTGTTGTACATGCTCTGTTTGTTTATGTTGTGTTTGTTATGTTAGAGGACTACAGATGGAAACTAGCTTCTAGCTAAAAATGTCCCGTATTTGTATTTTTACTGCCATATATTTCAACAGTGGACAGTAGAGTGGATAATGGATTAGCATTTAGCATTTAATTAAAATTGCCCATAAATGTAGTTAATGGGATGAATCCTACCTGTTTAATCTGCAATGTGTAATCCAACCTTATAAATGATCAAGGGCAGCACAGAAGGCTGATTTCCAAAGAGTTATGTGGAATTGGGTTGGCACAGCAGCTTGGTGGTTAGCACTGATGCCTCCCAGAGAAAAGGTCTGGGTTTGAGTTAGAAAAGATCTGGAGTTTGCATGTTCTCCCTGTGTCTGCGTGGCTTCCTCCCACCTCAAAAGACATGCTCGTTAGCCTCATTGGTGACTCTAAATTGACCCTAGGTGTGAGTGTGAATGGTTGTTTCTGTGTTAGTCTCTGTGTTAGTCTCTGTGTTAGCCCTGTGATAGGCTGGTGACCTGTCCAGGGTGTACCCTGCCTCTCACCCGAAGACAGCTGGGATAGGCTCCAGGAACCCCCCCAGGGCCCTAGTGCAGGATTAAGCGGTATGGAAGATACATCAGATGAGATGTGGAATTGAAAGACTGCTAAGAGTGCAGTGTTGATACAGCTTGTAACCTGGAATTAAAATTTTGGCTACAGATATGAACGTCAATAAATTGTCCTAATTTCCATTTTGTCTAAAGACACTGTTTAATTAATGCAGTTAGTGTCAGTGACCAAATAAAATAATTAAAAGCTGACAAATATGCAATGACTTTACATCAACTAATACAATAAGTGATATAAAATACCTAAAGTATGACTAGGAATAATATGTATTTCTGTCTAAAGACAAGGACTAAATAAAAATTAGGTGTCAAGACAAGAATGTGCACAAGGCTGGGTTAGATCGAAAAACCCTAACAACACTTTCTACAATTAGAGTTAACATATAACTGCAATGGAACGGCCAAGGCACACTAACAGTTAATGAGTTCTAGAGAAACTGAGTAAATTAATATATTCCAGAAAACAAAAGAGATGATACTTTGAATTGTCTGTGCTATGTAACAAAGCACTGGAGAGCCAGATGATTCATAATGCAAACCCTCCTGACAATGTTTCGAATTGTCTCAAAATTACAGCTATTAGCCTGAATTATCAATAAGAGGAGGCTTAGGGGGTTGAAGACTGAAACAGACACCAGGGTCACTGGCTCTTGATCACTTAACATGCTACACAGCGTGCTGACTGAGAAATGGCTCCCTGTTTCTCTATCTATCCCACCGATCCTCTCTTTATCTCCCTTGCAGAGGTTTATGTGGAACCTGTTGGAATATTTATGAAAGTTCCTTTCAAGTTGCGGGCACGCCTCGAGAAGCTTGTATTGTCCATTCTAGTTCTACAGTATTGCATTTCTAACAGCCATTATTGTGCTAGGGAAAAGAGATTAGGTATTACCACTCAGGAGGATATAAAATAGGAAATTAGGATTTTTCTTTAAAATCGTATTATGAATGGCACGTATGTATTTGCTCCTGTGTGTGTCCACCTTCAGGAAAAATTACTGTATGTTAAAGTGAGATTGAATGAGAACAGACAATGGCTTATACTTCAGATTTGAAAGCAGAAATCTCTAGTTGTCTATTACACATTATTAAATGATAAACAGGAGCTCTGGACCAACCTTGATGAAATTACTATGAATTTAGTATAGGATAAAGGCAGCACAGCAGTTCTATATTTTTCCGCCAAGCGGAGCTCACTGTTCTGCTGTGGGGAAATGACAATATTAACTTGCCCCAGTGGGGAGGGAGAGTATTGTCCCTAGGTGGGCAATGAATATCTTCAAACGCCCTGCGGTGCTCAGCTTGGTGTATCATTGCAGGGAGTGACCTGCGTAGCATATTAGGTTTGGGTGTTCATTTCCAGTGCTTTCACGTAGCCTCGCTTCATTTCTTCTGATGAAGCGGTTTTCCTCGTCCGCAAGCCAAATCCCCCTCTCCTGAAAGCTCACAATGCCCTTTTCCCACAGAGTCCTGTACTTTGTAAGCACCACGCTCAAGCAGAAAAGTGTATGCACTGAAAGGGGGCGACGTTTCAAAGACCGGTGTCCGAGTAGCCTAAGCACACCCTGCAGAAATCCTTGTGTTGCTGTCATCCACATGATTTTCAACTTGTATCTCCTGACCCTAAAAGTAAAGCTTTAGTTGATTTTCCAACGTACTGTCACAAACTTCCGTGGTCCTCATATTGCATGGACTTTTGTTGCCCCGTTGAGGGCAGAGAACATGTCCTGTCAATGCTGTAGTTGTAGATTTGTTTATCACTTTTAGCTGAAAAGTTCGAAACCTTCCTGTTACTTATGTATCTTGCTCTGGTTGATACAGCCTTTTTTTTAATGACTGGATTGGATCTGTATAGGTCTTTAACTAAGCCTGATGTTTTGTCGCTATTTATTTCAGAACTGCCCTAAACCAAAGCTGCGTCTTTTTAGCGGAAAAAATGTCATCTTGATCTTCCACTTTACCGGTGTCCAGCATCAAAGCTGCCAAAAAGAAAACAAAGAAGACAACTTGTTCTTCTTCTGGTTTAGTGTCTAGCATTAAAGCTGCAAAGAATTGAAGAAGAAGACCCATAATCACATAACTAAATATGTCTGCTGTCAGTCAGACAGCAATAAATTGTGCAATGTGGATGTTTTGCAAGGTTTTAGTAGGGGCATCAAAACAAATGCTACGTTTAAAAAAAAAGAGTTTTGGAGACAGGATCACAGAGAAAAATCTTCCAGAGAGGGTTAGGTAGTTTATGGCAGCATTGGAGGACCAGAACATTTCTGGAACAGAGAACACAAGGTACAAACTATCCTCTCCACACACATTAACTGTGACGGAAAGATTTATTGGACTGAATACAGTTGACTTGAGGAGAAGACAAGAAAATACTTTAGGAATCAAACTGATTGGGACATCCCTACTACTTACAAGTTTTAAACCAAGTTAATGGACAGATTCTCAAGTCTTAGAAGTCTTGGAGTCTTGGTGCAGTGTTTCTCAAACTCAGTCAGTCCTTTCACTTGAGACAGGCCCTTTTTTGTCTCTTTTTCCACCATAGCCTCCACTTTTCTTGTGCTTATTGTTGTGGTGCCTGCATGGGGCGGCTCAAGGTCATCTTGAGCTTTTCTCTCAGTGCGTTTACATGCACGTGAAAAAAACTAATTATTACCTTAATCGGACTATAAGAGTTCTTATTATCCAATTGAGACACCCAGATAATACGATTGAATCCAAGTTTTCATCGGATAATGCGTGTGCACATGCTCCACCACCGGTGCGGTCGCATGTGACCCCGGAACAAAAACGTCCAAAAAGCCGATCGTAGAAGAAGAAGAAGAGAAACGGAGCCATCTGAGGGATAGCGCAGATCTTACCTGCATCAGAAATAGCTCAAACATTATGTACAAGATTAGAAAATGTACTATTATCCGTCTGGTTGTTGTTTGAATTGCTAGTCGGCTGCATGAACGACTCTTGTTTATTATATCACGTAATAGGTCTCCTGGAAATCGGGCCGTATTAACGTGGTATTATCCCGCTGAACAGACACGTATCACCACCTAGTGTGGAGCAGGAGAACAGTTATTCGATTTTCTTGCGCTGCATGTACACTGGGACAAGGACTGTAGTGAGAAAGTCGAATTTTGAGCATAACTCGATTAAGCTCTGCATGTAAACGCACTGACTGTGTGTTCACTTTCTTGAGCTACAATAAACTGTCACCCAAACAGGAAATGTATGCACAGGTTCATTGTAAACATACCTTTCGCAGTGTGCCTTTGTTGACTTCACTTTTCAGCCAGTGCCCTTACAGAGTAGTTTAACCAGCTCTAAACAAATAGTCGAGGAACCTGAATAAGTTGAAGATTGAACATGATGGAACACTGGAAACATCCTTCAAAACTTTAAAACAGCTGTATAAAAACAGATGTCCTAAATTGTATCACTGGCCATTGGATTCAGGCAGGGAGGGTCATGTCATTTTCCTTCCTCAAAGATTACAATACTACTAATACTAGCTATTCAAACTAAATGCCAGTTAGAACAAACATGTGTAAGACCTTACACCAATGTACACCAATCGGCCACAACATCAAAACCACTATCCAATTAAGCGTTGGTGAATTTTGTAGCTTCTTCAGTTTAAATAGGAAACTCTGTGACTTGTTTCTGTGAACAACTAGGAAATGGTGCAACTAATGTTGAGTTCTATTTGTACTGAAAAGTTGGAATTTCTGAGTTCCGAGTTGGAATTTTCAACTGGAACGCCCCCAAAGTCGAATTTTCTTCTCAGAACGTTGCAGAATCGTCACTACCCTGAGTTGAGTTACCGAAATGGTCGCCCGGTGTGTAAACTTATGATTAGTTTTTGTTGCATTAAAACGGTCGTCCAGACAGTATGTTTCAACATACATATGTTGAAATGCTGTTAAAGTGTAATTTAAGTTTTTCATGCGTTATATGGGAACCACAAGCCCATATCGCATTAACAATGGCAATATCTCAGTCCACCTCCTCTGTTTAGAGAAGGTTTTCCTAACCTGACATAGATGGCTTCCTTTACTCCTCTTTCAGACCATCTAGATTTGGACGTTTGTATCTTAAAAGCAGTGTCCTTTGTCCTTCAGGTGTAAATGGACTCATATATATGATATGATTGAGTTCTGCTTGAATTCAGCTTTGCTGCAAAAGAAAATGTAACAAAACCTCTCAGTAAGACATTAAACAGCTGTGCAGCGTAAGCGCCATTCTTCTGCTGTCAATCTAGATTGGCAGTTTTTACTTGTGGAGATGTCCATGTAGTTTCCCCTACAATTTGTGCCACCTGAGCAAAGCAGCAAAGTCTGTGACAGTTTGCAACTGAAACTGATGAAGTGTATCAAGAGATTTTATGAAATAACTATTTTTACAAGACCTTCTGCCTTCAGGAGAGATCTTGCATTCAATGAATATTTGGTGGAAATTCACCGATACAACCAGGAAGAACCAAGGCTTTTGTTAAAAGCAAAATTTCCATCCCATCCAATAACAGTCTAGATATTGTACTAAGAACTAAAACTGCTTTCCTCCATGTTGCAAGAATGTAAAACTCACCAAAACTACTAAGAACCGTTACATTCTATCTCTGCTTTTTAGGCACTTCTTGTTTCACCCCTTGTGCTTCCTCCCCCTGATTGCTAGCCCCGGCCTGGTGTAGTGCACCTGCATCTCATTGTTCCATTTGTATTTAGACCCTGTGTTCCCTTCTGACTTTGCCAGTTTGTCTTTGATCTCTGTGACAGGAACGCACCAGCTTGTTTCATGTGATTTAGTTCTTGTGATTTTTGGATTTTGTCTTTTGCCTGTTTCTTTCTAACCACCATCTGTGCAATGAGTCCTCCTCTGACAGTTCCTCTTTTCAGAGAACCACCATTAATTTACCTGATATCTGTTTTTCATTTGGGAAGTAGTTGACCAACCAACCAACACCTCAATCTTTGTAGCTTTCAGGCAAGTTTGGCTAAAAATATCCACCCCCTTAAAAAGTTAGCGCCTTAACTATAAACTGAGGACCAATTTGCTGCAGTTTTTATTCCACAACCCCTCTTTGCTTTTGTACAGTATTATGGATTATATTATTTCCTCAGCTAACTTTTAGCAAATCTGAGACAGCTGGCTTTAAGCTTGTGAGCACAATGAGCCTCTTCAAAACC
Source organism: Mugil cephalus (assembly GCF_022458985.1). NCBI lineage: Eukaryota > Metazoa > Chordata > Actinopteri > Mugiliformes > Mugilidae > Mugil > Mugil cephalus. The sequence goes on from NC_061787.1 coordinate 21,661,499, forward strand.
CCAAGGGAACCACCTGGCTTCGGTGAATTCAGTTAAAAGCTTCAGCCACAATCACTGGGACATTATTACAGCCACTTTGCAGCATGAAATGTTAAAGTAATTATGTTGAACTCCAAAAAACGCACTCATTGAAGAGCCTGCGATGATTCAGATGACCTACATTTGTAATTACATGAGCATCCAGCCATTTAATTTCATGACGCTGTTCTCTCTGATGCTCTGACGGCATGGACGTTCAGATGGTTTTACTGCTGCTGGAGTGAACAGATAATTTGATGACTGATGAGAGCTATTCAAAAAAGCGGCGGGCACACTTGGCCTGCCTCAGTATAGAGGTTGTGCTGTAAATTTCAAGCTGTGACACCATTCCTATTAAAATATATCTGATGGCATTCACAGCACCGGTATTACTTTCACTGCTAATCTGCCAAACTGATAAGGCGAGAAAGTGAGTGTCTTACAGACGTAGAGCAAGTGGGATGACACTAACGGACTCTCTGTTTAATCAATGATCTGTACTATCTCAACCCCCTCATTCAAACAGCTGGTGCCTTGCCACCAACCAAAATCTGATATATTTGCATAAACACCTTATCATTTAATTACAGCTGAGAGTTCTCCAATCATGCCACGAGATTATACTTCTGCAGAGCCCTCAGTGACTCAAATGATTAAAGGCTATATGGAGGCTATATATGCAATATATTATGAAATACAGTGCGCTGGAAATAATTGATGCATGTGTATTAGGACAAATCTGCAATATGTAAATTGTTAACCGACAAAAGGGCATATATACTGTTTCAGAAAGCTGAAAGCTACATACTAATTTCTGTTCATTTGTTTGTTTTCTGTAACCCCTTGTCCTCTAGAGCAGGGGTATTAAACTCATTTTAGTTTGGGGGCCACATTCAGCCCTATTTGATCTCAAACAGGCCAGACCAGTAACACAATACCATAATAACCTATAAGCAATGACAACTCATTTTTTTACCTGCATTTGTTTTAGTGCAAAGAAGAACAAGTTATCCTTCAAAACAATGAAATTTCTTAAGAAAGATAAGTGCAATTTGGACTTAGTTCTGTCTGTTGTTTAGTCGTGTGTCTCAGTGTTGTGTTCTGTCCACTACTCTTAGTAAAACAGTGGAGAAATTAGAGAATTTCAGAAAACAAAACGACATTTCAGAAAACAAGACATTTCGGGGTAGGGACAAGACTTCAGATTGGACAGAACCTGTGCTAAAATACAAAAGAATGGTACGTTCAGGCGACACGAGGGACTTGTTGGTAGCTGCTGAATGTTACTAATAAAGTAAAAACCAATCACATTAGCTTACATTATAGGTTCAGCCTTTCCGTAATCTGAAATGTTGTTGTGTTTTCTGTAATGTCGTTACGTTTTCCGAAATGTCATTGTATTTTCTGAAATGTTGTTGGGTTTTCTAGAATGTCGTTATGTTTTCTGAAATGACCTTCAGGGCCACCGTAGAAAGCAGTTATTTTCATTGAAAAATTACAGTTGTCTATGGAATTATCACATAGCAAATTAATGCTGCGGGCCAGATTTGACACTTTGGCAGGCTGCTTTTGGCCCTGCAGGCTGTATGTTTGACACCTGTGCTCTAGAGGGTCATGGGCAGGCTGATGTTTGTCAGGCAAGAGTCTGGGTACACCCTAACCAGGTCACCAGTCTATTGCAGGGTAACACAGGGAGACAGACAAAAATTCACAGTGACACCTACAGCCCACCTAGAATCACCAATTAACCCAACAAGTGTGTCTTCGGATGGCAGGAGGAAGCCGGAGTACCCAGAGAGAACCCATGCAGACACCACCCAGTCAGCCTGGATAGCATCAGTACTATCTACCACTGTGCCGACCTCTATTGTCCTGTTATTTATTTATTTTCTTATATTACCCTTTCTCCATTTGTTATATCTGAGAAAAGTTTTCACCAGTCTTGAACGTCACTCACCTTACAATTACATAACCAGCGTTGTAATGGACGTTGCACCAACAAGTCACATTTATCCCCAGTTTTCCCCTCTGCGTCTATGCTAATTTTTACGCTCACACTGGGCATACCTTTCCCTGGAACATTTTATCCACACATCGAAACCATTGAAAAAATACTACCAAGCTCCAGCTCTCTTCCTCTCCCTCTCCTCTTCCCTCCATATCATATCACAGTATCTCTAGCCTGGAGCTGTTTGTTTCTCGAAGAGTTTTTTTCTACCTAAATTGAACAGAAAACAGCTACTTTAAAACTAACTGTAACCTAGTGTACAGCTTGTCACACGGTATCCCACTTGCAGTCATTAGTGTCAAATTCCAGCTTCTAGTATATCATCTGTACGGCACAAGAAAGTAGCAGGCTGTAGACTGTGAACATAATCACATGCAATAATTATGTTTCCATCAAAATGCATTAGACAGCATGTCGTATATAAACATAATGTTAGCAGACGGTTTTCAACTGTGACCCAAAGCAGCCTTTTATGCCTCAGATCTATTTTTTATCCACTTATGTGCGTAAGTACATAATTACGTCTCAAGGCTTTGGGCTCCGTCAGAAGCCTTCTGAGTACGCGGCGTTGCTGCATCCGCACACACCCGGCGTACAAGAGACACAGTGTACAAGTGAGCACCAGCGCAGGAGGACTGCAGCTGCTGCTGTGCACGAGATGCATCACATCCCAGACTGCCAGATCAATACGACACGCACGCAGATGTGGAAAAAAAAAACAAACAAAAAAAAAACGCATTAACACATTTTCTGTACCATCAGCCATCTGCATATCATTGGATCTAAAGAGCGACATAATGCTGCTGGATTCCTGCCAGCTGCAACACCTGAGCGAGTCTTTTCATGTGTGCTAAGGATTTGAGAATTCAGAATGCGAAGATGCCATTTTCTGTCGTCTGTGATGCTGACTTGGCAGGCCTGTGTTTTGCAAGATCCAACAGTAAGTGTTGTCAGTCACAGGGCTTATATGTATGGAGAGGATAAGCAACAGAAGATATGACAAACCATATGTGCATATTTTTTTTTTCAATTAGATGAAACATATTTTTGCTGTTTATGAGTATGCAAGAGAGCATGTGTATGACTAATGTCCTAAGCTGGCAATAAAAACAGCCTAGTGCGCCCTGCAACTCCCATAAATATTGTTCCATTTATTATGAAGGAAGCAATGATGAATAAAGAATGTGTTTAAATGATTTGCATTCATAACCTTAAGACAATCTGCTGATTTCCAACATGTGGTGCCAGAGCGCACACCGTCCATGCAGGCACTGAGAGTCAAACGGAATCGGTCAAAATCAGCAAAGACATTTGTTAACTGATTACAGCAATCTAATAAAGGAGTAAGAGAGAGATTGTTCTGTAACCAAGAAGCAGCAAGCGCGCACATTTTAATCCCAGTGATGTGCTTTAAATTCAATAAAGACGCGCTCAAACGGAATGTCTTTACAGTGTGAGATATTTTCAACGTGAATGGATATGAAGATTTGTGTCACACAACACAGTCACAACACTTTAAAGTTTCCTTTTGAAAGAATTCAAGCAATATAATCGTCACCACTTTTCTCAATCCATTTGAGTCTCGCATAAACATTTATTTGTGCTTCAAGTACTCTCTATTTCAAAGAAACTCACAGGGTGACAACTTGGTAAATACTCGCCAAGTAATAAAAGATTGAAAGTGAAGCAAATAAGCACAGCTGATCTTCAGGAGGTTAACTCAAACTGACTGGGTGATGGAGAAAGAGAAAATGTGAAAAAATGTTAATTTGACTGCTGGGATTAACTGCTCAAGGCTCCAGCCTAAAAATGTTCAGCTCTGAATTTCAGACTTTGGGTGCAGGCCGGGACTTTTCACAGAGACAGGGTGCTCCGAAGGGTCGATGGTTACCAGGCAACGAGGTATGCCAGGGGTCCTCAGCTGTTCAGCGGTGAACTTGCAGACCTCTGTCTTTGTCGTTACACTGGATGGATGGTGTACTGCCAGTAGCCTGATGCACAGGTCTACAATCAGAGGGCTTGGAATTACTCACTTACCGTTGTCCTTAACTATCACTTGATCTTGAAAGGTGTATCAGGTAGAACGCAGAGAGACAAAATGTCCTCGTAGTGACACACAGAAGCATGGAAGTAAATGTTAGGAGTACTGTGTTTTTTTAACTGATTCTGTATACTAGAAAAATATGTCTGAACCAGGAAGAATAAGCATATTTGGTTACAGAGCAGTTGAAAATTAGACACAATTTATGTGCATGTTAAGCCACAACATTATGACCACTGACAGGAGAAATGAATAACATTGACCATCTCTCGTGATCATTGATTTAATGTTCTGCTGGGACACTTTTGGACCTGGTATTCATGTGGATGTTACTTAGACACATACCTAGACCCACCTAGATCAGACCAGACACCCCCACCCTTGCAATGACACTCCTTGATGGCAGCAGCCATCCCCAGCAGGATGCAGCCTGACACAGACACACACACAAAAACACATGAAGAACAGTATGAGGTGTTGACCTGGCCTCCAAATTCACTAGATCCCAAACTGATCAAGTATCTGTGGGATGATCCACAGAGGCCCCTCCCCTCAACCCAAAGACCCCCACTAACAACACTCTGTTACCAGACACCACAGGACACCCTCAGAAGACCCATGTCTATTCTTTGATGAGTCACCACAAGGGACCTACACGATATTAAGAAGGTGGTCACAATGCTACACCAGATATGAAAAGTACATTCACTGTAGATGTATTCAGCTGTAATGAAGCAAGACGGATTATCTACTCAGAATATAAGCACAGGCTTAAACTGAGGTTAGACAACAAATATTTGGCATTACAATGATTTTTCCCCGCAGGAAAGTCAAGCAGCTTGTTGTAGACAGTTTTACACCGGGAAGTCAATGCTGGGGGCTGTAATCTAAATTGTTGACCATTTTAGTTTGGGAATTATCCCAGCTGGCATCAATGAAGCACTATTTCTGCAGAGAAAAGCACTGATATCTGCCTCTCTGATCAGTGCCTACTGTGCATTCAATCATAAGCATGTCTTCATTCCACTCAAGGCACAAAGCAATTACAAATGGCTGCGAGTGATTTGAAACAGGGGAAGTGCTGTAGTGGCGGTCGCGGCAAATGGATTCACTTTTAAGCTCAAATTAATGGACCCCTTGGCTCGATAAAAATTATATTTCGTGATGTATTTTCATAATAACCTCCCGTGCGCTGAATCCAAATACATCTTATTTGGCAAACACTGCTGGCTGCCTACAGCCTTTGAAGGCTGGAGGGACGATACAAAAGACAGTAAAGACCTGAGCTTCTAAAGCGCCCCATTGAAAGGTGATGAGTAGGGCTGAAACATGTGCACATCTATCATTTTACTGTTTTTGTGGTGAAACCAGAAAAAGCATCCAACAGAAATATAGCGATGGCAGGTCTGCACTTAATTGGGTAGAAAAAATGTTTTTCTGTGACCACTATTTCCAGGTAAAGCCAGGTGGCATTAAACCCAGGTGGCATTGTGACCACAAGTGAAAGGATACAGCTTGCATATGAGAATTTGCACTCTCATATCTGCAAGACAAGACTGTTTAACCGTGAGTGGTGTATGCTTGTGAGTCGTGGTCAGTGGAGGCTGGAGATGCTGTTGTGGAGTCTGATTGCTGTCGGCGAAGAAAGAGGAACCTCAAAGACCTCGTGGCTGTGTCAGCTTAGTAGAGAGAGGATGAAAGGTAAATTTTCCATGATGGCTTTAGCCCCTCTCTCATTCTCCGCTGTTGCTGCCTCCACACTGTCCACTTCCATCCCCATCACAGAGCTGGCTTTCATCACCAGCCTTCCCAGCATCTTGGCTCCACAAGTCCTGATGCCACCTCAGCGTTGGGGACACACAGAGATATGCAACACAAATTCAATGGCACATATTTAAACAGCGGACAGTAGAGTGGATAATGGATTAGCATTTAGCTAACTGCTAAGAGCGTGTTACCTGTATGCACATTTCTGCCACAGATATAAGCTTCATTAAAAGTTGACAAAATCCATTGATTTTTTGTCAACTATGAAAGATAACAATGACTAAAATGTGACTAATAGAATAATACGTTATTTTACTTGGTCCTCGGGCCGTGTTGTTCTCTGTTGTCCTGGTTTTGATGATTGTGGTATTTGGGGATACAGTGGGGGTGAGAGTATTTTTTTTCGGGGGACTGGGGGGTAGGATTGGAGACAGAGTCAAGTAAAGAAGAGGAACGGCAGCGTGAAGGTGGGTTGATGGTGTATGGTGGTGATGCAGTCCTCCTGGGTGCAGGGATGTGCTGTGATGTTGTTCTCTCTACGCCCCGGTCTTCTTGCACCTCAGGGAAAAATTCAAAGGAGAGCGTGTATGTGGATTTTAGAGGAGATGAAAGAAGTTTACCCTGGATCAGTGAGTCAAACCAGTTCAAAAACAAATCTGTGGTACTCAACCTCCCTTTTCCATTACCTTCAGACCAACAGTCTACTCGATCGTGTCCATTAGATATGACAAATTGCAATCCTCAAATTCAAAGCCCGAAAACTAAACTGTTCATTTGTACACAGCAAATAGAACCTGGAATTTATTGTAGCAGTGCTGAATCGCCCATAGTACTGAATTTGGAATATTATTGATTATATGATAGGTTTCTCCTCCTCCTCCCTTATTCATTCCACCTGTTTCTCATCAAACCCTCAGCCCATGTATATCCGTATATCCATGCGTCCTGTGTCCTTTGTCAAGTTGTCTGTGTTACTCCCACAGATGGTCCCTAGTGTTTCGATTCAATTCCTTGTGTTCCTTAGTGGTTTTTGGATTTAACCTGTTTTTGGATACCCTGCTTGCCCTCCGGTGCTTAATGTTCCTCATTTTGTGAGTTTCATTAAAGTATTTATCCTGCTTCTGCCTTCCCCGCATCTATTCAACACACCCAGAATCAAGAAAAAGTAGTTAAAAAAGAAGGGACAAATAGAGGTAACCACTGGAAAAGAGAATCCAGGCAACTGTTTTGAGGACTTAAATTGAACAAATTAAATAGAAAGATAAAGAACAGTTAAAGACAAATATTGAAAACTAAATGTGCAAATATGAATATTAACAGCTCATTAAATATTAATTAACAGCAGCCAAAAATATTAAAAACCTGCACCGCAGAGAGACACAAAATATTAGGCACATTTGTGGTGTCGGATATAGGACACAGTTTTATGTTGTTGTTCCTGTATTTTACCAGCGTACTCCAAACCTGGAGGTGTGAGTGTTGCTCATGTCTCCTCCGTCTTTTTCAGCGCAGTAAATAACCCCCACATTTGGTCTTTGGGAGTGTCTGCAAGCTGTGCAGTTAAGTGTTTGTTTCACCACAACGCGCAATACCTCGACCTTTTCTTTGGTACGAAAGGAGCACAGTGAGAGACGAGACCTTGTGGTGATGGATCCGTGCTATGCTGCTGTCACCATAGACGTGTCAGCCGAGTCAGCAAATCAGCTGCGTTTTCTTTAATCATCCCGCCACGAAGACAACACCTCAAAGTTCACTTCAGGATTGATCTTGCTCGTCGTCTGCCAGAATAGAGAGACACACAGTGCACTTGCTGTTCCGCCTTGATCTTCTGAATTAGTGATCAAACTTCAGCAGCTCGCTCTGAATTTCATCTTTTTATTTGTTGGATTTTGTAACAACTCCTTCAGCATGCGAGGATCAGTCAGCCAGTGTTCCCATCACCAGATCCTTTTTATTGCTCACGCCAACAACTAAAACACAAAATGCAAAATAGTTTCACCCTTTCAACCAAACTTTCTCTCTAATCTTTGATAAAAAAAAAAAAAAAAAAAAAAAAAATTTGACTGGCACTTGACGGATAATTGCCTCCATTAATACAGCCTCCATCCAATATTCTGTTTCAAGAGAATTCTGTCTAATTAGCAACAGAAGTTGCCATGGAAAACATAAGGTGGTTCCTGCACCATCCAGGTTTGGCACGCTGGAATAAAAGCTTTGAAGAATACAAAGGGACGTGTTTCCAGCGCTGAGATACCAACTCATACCATCCAGAGAGCCGTGCCTATGCAAATAACATAAGCTACAAAATTGTTGCGGGCTATTTCGTCAACATTTACTCTACATCAAACACACACACTGAGCTCTATGATAATTCTATGTATGAACATCGCAGCAACATGAAGTAATCTCCGGGTCAAAAACTTTCGTCGCATCTAGCTCGGTTTAAACGGCGAACGCCAAGCTTTTAACGGTTTCCCCTTCAGAACAAAGGTCCTTGCGAGTGCACGGAAGGGCATCTTGTGTGGGCTAATTTGGCGTCTAACGGATGCAAATGAGCGCGGCCCTGGGTGACAGAGTGCAGCCAGGGCGACGGCGTGTGAGTCTCAGCGAAACATCATTACAGAGACGCGGAGCAAAACCGAAATCAAAGCGGCAACAGTCATAAAAATCCGAGGGAAGCAGAAACTCACACTGTCAACACATTACATAATCAAAACCATTTGAACGGAGCTGATTCTCACAATCCTGGCAGGAAGCCTACTCCAGCTACAAATAACTACTTTATTTTTTAGTTATCTCTCAACTCATCGCCCCCCTCCTCCCCTTCTCCCTGAGCCCATTGATTTGCGTGATTAAGACTCATCAGCCCAAATCAACACCCGCCCCACACGCGCGCACACACACACACACACACACACACACACACACACACACACACACACACACACACACACACACAGGAAGAAGCTCATCAGACATCACTAATCAAGTACAGCTTGATGCTAGTTTTCAGCCAATCATGCGCAGCCTCTGGCGGTGCGAATAAATACAGCTGATTTGATCAGTCTAAATTTTTAATCAGACGCTGGAACTTCCACGGCCATGCTGCTCTTTGTGTCGTCGCGCTGAGGTCAAGAGGAGGTGAGGGTGACTTTGGCTGTGGGGGGAGGGGCGCGATAAATATTGACGCCAAGCCGTACCTCCTTGGCTGTGGGACTTGAGACGATGCTTTGCTGAACGTTATGAATGTTTTATGAAACTACTGAAAGTGGTATGCAAGTGTGAAATAAAGAGAGCGAAGCGGTTCCCATTTACAGTCACAAGGACCCCTCTGTCTATTGTCGGCCATAACTACCTTGGTGGTTGTCAGTGGTGAGCCAACATAGCCTTCGCTGCTGGTCTAAGCTTCATCAAATTCACTGACTTTTGATATCTTCTCAGTAAATGTATTAAATTATTCCCAATAGCCTATTCTTTTCATTTTCTGTCTTGTCTGTCTCTCAGCTGTGGTGCTTCTAGCACTGTAACTTTGCATTAGAGCTTTTACAGCCATATTTCAGCTGTCATTTTGGGTCAAAGGAATCAGCCTGGCCCTTCACAATTAAACCCGCAGCCAGCTAAAGCTTGAAACACATGGTAACGATGCTGTTAACCATTTCAAGTGTGTGTTCTTATTTCTTCTCTGTTGCATTGTTGCTTTCGCATCTGATTGGAGGGTCAGAGAGTCGCTCCGTTTAAGCTGAGCCAAGCCGAGCTACACAAGCAGATCGTCCCAGATAATGTTTTGCTAGCTATTTGTTAAACCCACAATGGCAGAAAGAGGAGAGGCTTTTGATTTGGTTCCAGATCTGAAGTCATTTTCATGGGGGACTTTGAAGCAAAAGCTGGATATTTTGAGGAAAGGCCATCCAACCCGGGAGCTAGCTAGCCTGACCCAGCCAGGGAAAGTGTGTGTCCACCACTTTCAGGTCAGCAACTAAGAGCACCAGACTTGGTTAACGGGCTCTGATGAGAACTCTAAATGTTTCCTTAAGTTCTGGTGAATTATATTTACATCTTTTATGTATGTTCTTGCCATTCCATTGGGTCAACATTGGGGCTTCGGCTGGATTTGGAGTATGTGGTGCTGAATGCGCAAGAGTGCGCAAATATTTTTATTTGGAAATTGAATAACAGGTTCAGTGCAGGGCCAGGCCGTCCTTTAATTTTCCCATATGTGTATGTACCACATTATAACTGTAAGAACTAACACTGCAGGATGATCAAACAGAATGTCAAAGGGTAATAATGTGGTAGACAATAGACAGAAGTTAAAAAGATAAATGACATAATAAAAAAGTAATCATGATAATAACAAAACAAGCAAATAAACCCACCCACCAGCCCGGCCCTGAGGTATACTGGTCAGTACCAGTACATGTTCAGGTATTTGTATGAGTGACAAATACTCTGCCTTCCCTTAAGAAGATGATCATTGGTCCCCAGATGTTCTTATATTCCTCCAGGCTGTCACTCTGATTTTACGCTGGTGTGCAGCTGCCATGTCGCTGGGGCTGCAGTAAGTGAGAGGAAACTTTTTGAATGGTTCTAAGTGAGGTTCTTGCTTTAGTAGTGGCATTCATCTCGCTATATGAGACACGCGTCTACGATGCAGCATCCTGTTTTATTACATATCCCCATGATATTGATGGTTTCTAAAGCAGTGGCTTCATACCGATCGTATTAAGAGGTGTTCTGAGTACGGCTGGAGGGCACTGAAGGCCAAGGTGGAAAATGCACAGCCCATCACTAATGGTCTTATAATGTCGACATGGGAGCTTAAAGGTGTCATGGGGGCTCTTCAGACACTGGACTGATTTTCTTCCATTCTGTGTGCACAGGTTGGTACACATGTACTGTGCTCACTGAATGAACAAAGACAACATATTTGCATAACTTGCTGTTTGCACGACTGTTAAAGTTAATGTTGTGTTTTGAGTACGTTCGGAGCAAAGTGACGAACCGAATCATCAACTCTGCAATAGCTCTGAGATATTCTGCTAGCAAGACAAAACTATGTGAGTTCAACTTTGCCAGGCAGAGTTTTATTAACTGTCTGTTTTTTCTTACTTAATCCTACATATTAGAGAGATGTGCCACTTTCCAGGTCACACATACTGTTGGTACATCATCAGATTAAAAGTGATTTTGAAAAGCCACACTGTAACACGATACGGTCTCAAGGTTCAGTAAAGTTAATTTTACCCTTAACCTCAATGATGCGGACACTGAACCCCATAAATGTTACAGAAATAGAGACCAGTGACATTTACCCCGTTGTGTCCAGTCCCATTTGATGGTGAATTTTACACCAACTCTACGACTTCTTATTTTTTCTCAGCTGCTGGAATCTCTGTGAATGCAGACAAATAAAGCATCCACACAAATGAGAGAAAGAAAATCACCGTTAGAAAGAGGATTGGTCTTTATCTGAAACGTTTGCCTGCTTTTTTTTATTTTTTATTTTTATGTATTTGTTTATTTTTGGCAAAGAACCCTCTCAATACTTTCATCCGTTTTCAAATGGGTTTGGGTGTTTTCATATGAAGCAGCTTGATGGTGCTCTTTTAAGTGGCACATTAAAGAAATTATTATTACACAGACAGCCTCCGAAAACTGGCACTGTTCATGTTTACTATTTTCCTCTCAGATATTAAAATCCCCCCATTGAATTTACTCTCCTCGACTCCTTCATGGCTCTGTGTTTTATTCCATCTCTCTGAAAGGCGGGGGCAAAAAAAATATCCCATTTTGTCCTTTGTTGTGTCTTTTTCATGTCTGTGCTTGGCAGGAAGGTTATGAATACGAATTCAGGCCGACATACTATTTAAGTTTCGTGACAGCGCCAGAAGTAATATCACATCTGTTTCTCATTCTGAGAACAATTGAAGAGTAGATTTTATGATTTGGCTCCCAGAGTGTTTCTTGGCACTTGACCCTTCCTTTCCATCACACATTTTTATGAGATGCCATCCTGGGTTGCTGCAATTTTCGCAGGTAAACGAGGCAAAGCCAAGCAAAGATGTTGATATGGAGCTGAGCCTTGGTTTCATGTCCCCACAGGCCAGGGGTGAGACGGAAGGCTGTAATCTGAGAATGCATATAAGACGTTGATGTATTGCCTCCACTTCTTCCTCCTGCCTTTGACGCCGATATGCAAGCAAGACCCAAATCAACCCACGCAAATGAAGTGAACAATGACTGACGTTTAGCAAAGCACTGCTGCCTTCCAATCAGCTGTTTCCCACCCCGCAGGTCATACTCATGTAGAGGCAGTTTACATCTATATTCATATTTCCATCGACATGAGGATATCGAAGTGTCTTATAGTGATCAAGTTTTGTAAATGAAGAAATTCATTATCATGTTGGATCTAAAAAATCGAGTCTGAAAGAAGCAGCGCAAAAAAAAAAAAAAAGTAAATGACAGGAAACTGTTTGAACCAAACACGAAAAACAAAGAACTTGTCAAGCTGAAAGATAAATCCAGTCGTACAAATCTGCACTCGGCCCTGTCAGCTTTGGTCTGACTTTGCAGGAGTGAAGTTCCACTCTGACTAATCACCCACATCATGGTAGAAAGGAGGCTCAAGAGGTAGAGGATGGAGAGCAGTCTCTCAAAGCAGCTGCACATGCAAAGGCAACAAATTGTCATTGATCAATGAGCGGCTTGCGGTTAAAGCTTGGCTGTGAGTACAATGCTGCTCTGACTTCATGCTTCTATGTCCAAACCTTTAGGTATCTACTCCTGGACCGCTACTAATCCAGCTCACCCTGTGTTAGGTAATGTCATCTACAATGTATTTCCTGTCATAAGAGTTTAATAACCTTCTGGGAGAGGTGCAAGTGAAATTACCGTAATGACACTAAAAAAGCGCAACGTCTCAGCTTTTAGAAACCTAATTTTTCTGATGCCGCAAACGTAATTACGGTAATGATGCCACACAGTTATTCATCAGAAGATTTTTGAGGATCTGTGACTCTGAGCTCCAGTCCACGAGTGATATTCTCTAGTGACATATTCTGACATTCCTGTGGATTTAGCTGCTTGTCCATTTGTTGACCTAGTCAAAAAAAAACTTTCCAACTCGATACAAAAGGATTTGTATTTGCATATGCCAGTGATTAGGAGAAGCCGTGGCGTAGTGGCTAGAGAAGCAGCCCACTGCTCTGAGAATTAATGGATTGGTCAATAAAGGAAATAAAACTAAAGCAATTAAAGATGATCTTGGTGTTGGTGCACATCATTTTAGGAGTACTCTTAGAGTTACTATTCACTTTTAATTTTATATGTGTATATGTGTACCCTTAGACAAAAATATGCCAGGGTCCAATCGTTGGTAACTACAGGTGTCTATGCCCATGGATTCAATAGTTAATAAAGTGATAGTTGAGGGTTTAAAAATAGACGTAAAAATATATGAAAATTGTGTCAGAGAGAAAATAGTACAGTATGAAATACTGAATAAACATAATAAAGCTACACATGCTAATAACCCTCATTCACTTCACACTTGGCGCTGAAGTCATTTTGACTCCAATCTCTCTCCTACTAACATTTATTTAGTATTTTTATTTTAAATGTGACTTTGCTCTGTATCTTTAAGTAGTCAGCACTGGCTGATTGTCACTCTTCCAATATTATTTGGGTCATACCTTATGTGTCTGTGTTTGAATTTTTACCTCCACACCCTGAAGATTTTTTTTATTATTATACTGGGGCCTCTGTGCTTTGCATTGTTTTCTTGCTCGAGCACAGTTTGCTCACTAAGCGTCATTTTTTTTTTTCTAAAGAAGACACGTGATTAAATCTTTATTTATGTAATAAAACCACTGCTTATTCCACTTCATTCGAGATGTGGATCTGATGTGGACTATGTCCTTAGTGGCAATCTTGGCACATTGCTTCCATCTCCTGTTTAGTTGTGGGTGTCAGTGTTGTCCACAACTCTAACTAAAATAGCGCTGCCCCTAGTGGATCAATTAGGAATAGGTGCCATTTTTATTGAAACATTGCAGTTAATGTCTTCTTTGTAATTTTGCAAATTCATTCCACTGGCCATATTTGACCCTTTGGCTAGCTGGTTTGTCCCACGGACCTTATGTTTGACACCCTTAGAAAGTCTATAGAAGGGAGTGGCCATTCCACTTTGTTCGGGTATCACAGAGACCAGCACAACAAGTGTCGCCTTAGAAACCTCCTGCACTTTGCACACCCCTTAAAAACAGTTGCCTCTGGACATATTCCCGCCAGCAGCCATGTGGCACTTTAACATAATTGGGGAAACAATCTCTCTGAGGAAGGGTTGCTTTTCTCTAATGGATGTAGTTTTCTTGAGAAAAGCATCTTGTGGTTAGGGAAGCCACACCTCAATCCTGTACTGTAATTATTTTTAAAACCCTACTGTATTGGTTTAGGCATTCAGCTTTGGCAGCAGCTGCTTATATCCATATCGTTGGCCCAGCTTTGTAGTTTTAATTACATACTGTAGATACAGTGCTAGGCTATGATTAGCAGAGCTTTGGTTTTGCCCCTGCGTCCGCTCTGTACTTCTGTCACTGAGATAACTAATATGCCTTCCAACAACCAAGGGCTGAGTGTGATGGTTAGAAACACACCCTGCTTTGGCTTAATGTACTCTCATGATACAGGCCATTGTTTTAGACACAGCAAACCATTTATCTCTCTTATATTTTAAAACGGCTTCAAATAATAACCGTCTGTCTGGAGACTATAGTTTCATTACCAGGCTAAAATTTGTCTTTTTTTCCCCCTCTCTTGTGCAGCCACAAATAGATGAAAATTTTGCATGGAAACCCCACTACAGCCATTAGTTATTCAGAAAAAGAAAAAAAAGTTTTCCCTCTTGTAATGGGACTTCCCAATAAATCATTCATAGCACCAAGCTAGATTAAATGCAATAACTTTTCAATGGTTGCTCTTAACCTGCTGTGCAGATGGAGTGGGCCATTCTATCACTATGGTGCATTTACTCAACAAAATGTAGCTATAAATGACTTCTGCACAATGTTGCCTTTTTAGTTAATGATTTTCAGTTACGGTTTCAGGAAAATTGAGCCGGGAAGAGACGCGGCTTTGTGTGAAGGTTGTTTCAGCCGCCACATGCAAAGATGGAGGATGTGTGCTATTGCAGGCGCTTGATCACAATGGGAATGGGTTCCTTTTTATTTTCCTATCCACTGTATTTTCTCTCAGAGCGGTTGTATGTTTATTGCACAATGACAATGGGAACAGCTGCACTGTGATATCTAGCTTCTGAGATTGCCGTAATTCGACGCTCCAGCCCACATCACAGATTGCGGCTGTTTTGTTGTCTCTCGAGCCTCGAAAGGAGGAGATGTTCAGGTTTGGCTTATTTGCATCTTGATGTGATGGTGTTAAAGGGATGTTTTGGGCGGCTCGTTCATGCTCCATTTTGTACTGATGAGATGGCCTCTTCTAGTCAGCTTTTGAACTCCTCAGTTTGGAGTTGTCTTATAAAATTAGTATCTATAATAATACTTCCCAAAGCATACCGACTTTGGTTTGTTGGAGGCAACAAGAGACACAATATTTACGTGATCTTAGGGCTCTTTTAGAGTACTTTGGGACATAGACGATAGAGATATCCGGATCAATACGGAAATATCGATACATCTGATACCAGTGATTGACCATTGATTTCTCTTAAATAAATTCTCAAATCAAATTACTTAAAATTACAGTAATTTTGATACTTCAGTCATTTGAGGTAATGAATATCATTAACAGGAACACAGCAGAAAGTAAACTAATGAGTTGTGGCAACACAGCAAACCATGTGAAACACCTCAGGTTAAAGTACGACACAGAATACGAGGCCAGAAGGGGAGAGAACAGTGTCAGAATTAAGATGCACATTTTCATTTTTATAGCAGCTCTTAATAATTAAACAATATTTTAATTATCTTATTATTTTAGTTATTCTTTTTTTGTGTGTTTGAGAGCATTTCACACATATTGTATGATTATGTCCTAACTTTGGTTTTTCTGTTCTTTTAACTCGACTGTAAAGTAAATGAGGCTACTACTGCAATATACTTTCAAGTTTAAAAGAAAGAAATGACTCGGATGTCTTATATTCTTTATGAAGCTTGAAATACATTACCTTTTTACTTTTTTTTTACCAGACACATTAGGGTGTATTTGCACCAAGTACTGGTACTGGATTGGTATCGTCGACATCAGCCTGAATTTTACTCAGTCAGATCAGAGAGGAAATTGAACATCATGAATAGACTACGTAACGTACGCACATAGTCTACACTGGTGTGAGCCATCTACACTTGTGCGCTTGTCAGTATGGCTCGCTCTGTAACAACTCCACCCAAACACTAGTCGGTGCCGTGTCTTTATTGCCAGTTGGGTTCACTTTTGTTTCTGCTTCCTGCTTCACTTTCAACTAGGGCAACTGAAGCTTTAGCTGTAATGTCAGCGAAGACAAGTCATACATACATCATCGTCGATGTATCGTCGAACCTTTCATCAGTGTGTTCCATCTTTACTGATCCAAGGCAACCAATTTGAAAGCCAGAAATACTAAAGCAGAAACATGCTACAACCTAGTGGACCAGTCACAGGTCTTGTGGTCTCCATCACATGTGGGGAGGTACATGTCAGTTATGGAGTTAGGGTCTATGTTACTTCCGCACTTTTGCAGTAGATTCTGCACCAATTTGACACATAAGTCTAAGCTGACTACTACAATAGCATGATGATATAGCACCTCAGATAGAGACTCAGTGCCGGTCAGCCCATTCTTTGGTGGTGGGGGATGGGCATGACTGCTGATAAGATTAATTTTGTGCCAGTCAGAAATCTCAACATTTAAAAGCTGAACCAGGATATTAAAAGCTCTGGCTGGGAATCAAAATATGTTCACTTAATATACCAAGAAATGTTAGGACTGATGAGGGAATCGTATTTAGTTCCATTGACTGCCTCAAACCCGTCTGCTGTAAATGGAGGATCTGAATCGCTTCAGCTGAAATACTCCCATGAAAGGACAGAAGATGACTCATCTGTCCATCCACACTCAGCTGCAACAGATGTGCAATAACGGTGTTTCAATTATGCACTGGTAACCACAAAGAGACAAGTAATCTTTTAGGACCACATACCATACTATATTTTATTGCAGCAAATCTCAGATCTTCTGCATTGTCCTAACAGCGAACACGTCAAAGAAATCCTTAATGTATATCATTAATATACGGCTTCCTATAAATGTATGACTATCAGGTTAGCAAAAATAACTCTTCTTTTCAAGGGTTTAATGATGCCACAAGTCACCATGATACCAGAGCATCAAAAGCCTAAGGTCATCGCATCAAGATAACCATTTATGTACAGATCCAATTAGTGCAAAGAAAAGGACTGGCATCTGGATAAATATTTATGAACTGAATGTTCACTTATGCACTGCAGGCCGAATCTAATGGGCCATAACATTTAGAAAGCTTTTTTTTTCTTTCCACAAGGACACCCAGGAGCACACGTGACATTTCGTCATATTTTAGGCAAAGTGTAATGGCAGATTGCATAATCAGTGTTTGTTTTGTCCAACACGCTTCCACTCTGTGATGTAGTTAGTACTGCAGCCTCTAGGAGACAGTGGTGTCTTTTGGACTATTTGCTTTTATCTCCTTATCATCACTCCTTGGGCGGGCCTCTCTCTCATTCTTCCTCTCTTTTTTGTCCATCGGACAGGATGATGTATCCATTTATTATTTTGCTTACCTGTTTCCCGAATCTTCCTCAGAGTACATGTGCTTCCTTTTTTGTATACCCTCCTGTTGCTCTGCCTCTCCCGTAGTGTACACACTGCCATGCAGTCTTTACAAGCCTACAGTGAGAGAACTACAAGAATAGCCACAAAACAAATTAGCACACAGTGCAGTTGAGAGTGTGACACAAATTACCCCCATATGTTGCCAAGAGGTAACTATGTTGTTTGCATTTCTCTGTGATGTCAGTGGAAAGCTGTGAGTGTCTGTGGGACACGCTATGATTTCAAAGGTTAATGCATGGCAGAAATAGAACACGAGTGGGTATGATAATCACAGGCAAACAATGGAGCCGTGATGCACCATGGCAGCCTGGATATCTGGATATGAGACTGTGTGTGTATGCGTGTAAAAGAAGGAGAACAATTTGCTCACATCTTGTATGTTTTGGTGAAATCGGGATATGCACCAGTATTAACTTTAGGGACATTAGGGCATCTAGATTTTTATAATGTAGTATGCTAATGCTTTGCTATCCTTCAGCGCAGTGTACCCTATCAAAGATGTTCAGTGCATGCATTCATAATGACGGTAGGTTGAATAAGATGAGCACAGTGAACTGTTTCACATTTCTCAGATCTTTCTTCCTCTCTGAATTAGTAAGTAAAACAGAAATCACTCCATGCCTTTAATGCTTCTCAAAGACTCATTCTAGTCTTGCCAATGCGCTCAAAGACATGGCAGGATTAGCCCGGTTGCTATGAATAAGCTTCCTCACTATGTCACATCAATTTGCAGGTGCTCCTTTGGTGGAAACTCATTGGTAGAATTTATTTTCTCTTTAAGCTTTTGACATAAACTCTAAACCTATGGAGCTGGGAAACTGAGCCACGTAACCAGTGGAGAAAGAGCAAAAAACTGCGGGTCCTCTCATGGCTGGATTACTGACTCTAAATACTGAGTCAATGAACCAGCCCCCATGTGAAAATATGCAATTTTCCTGCAGAAATAAATATGTTTAGAGCCTGATAAATAGGAAGCTGTTTTCCTATTGTTATTCTATTGCAGTGGTGCATAATTAAGGGCGTGGCTGTTTTGAGTGAGAGGGCGGTGGAGTCACATGCAGCTGTCAGTCTAGGCACAAACAGGGGACCCTCCAGCCTGTTCTGGTAGAAGACTAGTGTGACTAGTGTGAATCTGCCAGCACACGCCTCCGGGTGATGGAGTGCTGCATCTCATGCCGTGGTTTCCTCAATCAGCCATAATGAGGGTCTACACTGGAGACTCTTCAAGCTCCAGTTACTACACAGTTCCATGGGTGCGCTTTTACAGTTTTTAAAGAAAATCCATTGAATGACTAGATTAGTTATGTCTAAACTGACACTGGTTTAGGAAAAATACAAATTTGCTAGTAACTTATCTAATCGTTTTACGTGTCTATAATTTCATTTACCAATGATGTGCTGGCAGATGTTTAATTTGATATATTAATGAATAATTAGTTTGCCCAGAGGTATCATCAGAGATCTTCACTGTCAACTCCACTGCTACTGAATTGTTGGCGAGCACGACAAACATGGATTATCATTAGATTTGGACACTGCCTGAAGCACATTTCAGGAGGTGACAGGAGTCCTCTGCACCTCTGACTCCTCTCAGATGTTGTACCTACTTATAGTGCTAAACTGCTTTGTAAACTGCTCGCAGGCCAAAAGCTCCGGTGTCCTACGGGCTAAGGTGACTTATTTTTGGAAGTTTCACCTAACACAGACAGTTAGAAACTATTTTCAGAGTGAGTTTGTGAATATGGCCCCGAGGCCTGTGTTTCTCAAACGTCTCAGAATGTCGCGCAAAAAGAAATGCTCTTGAAAGATAAAGACGACAAAGGTTTGGGAGGTCTGCTCATTAAGTGGCTTGCTCCTACTTGGACTAAAGTGTGAAAGTTTCTTTTGACAGTCACTCTTAAGTGATCGTGTCACTATATGCCCCGAGATGGACTATGTTTTCCATTGACACTGACATTTGAAATACTGTACATTCTTTAAATACAATGTATTATTTTACAAGAACATATTTATCTATTTTTTCCCTATATGTATCCAGACTTCAACAACAACTAAAAGAGCAGTGCCACATATGCCAAATATATACTATGAATAAGGATTATGGATTATGCTTGAGAAGGAAACACAATTGTATTAAGAGGTGTTCTGCAGTCAATAGACTTTACACAATATGAAGGATTACAAATGATTCATTTATTTGTTGCTTTGCACTGTGAAAAAGAAAAAAAAAGTGGTAACATTCCATCAAATCTTCAAATGAGAATTATAGACGAACTCCTTAATGGGTGCGTCAGCTACTGTCGATTTATCTGGTATTATTACCAGATAAAACAGACGCGGGTCTTGTCTCGGTTTCTGCACCGTATTAAAAATTTACTCTTTATCAGCACCAGAGCAGCGGTCTGACATTTAAGAGCACTTTCAATTCAAGCCTGATTCTTAAATTTGCAAGTAAAGATTAAGGATCATTACTTGTATCATTTTAATCGCTAAAAGTTTCAAATTTAGATTTTACTTTAAAAAGCTACAATCGTGTGAAACATTTCCTTAGGATACTGCTCTTTCTGTTTTTTCCATGCAGAAGCACATATATTTACACCTTTACCTTAAACACCCAACATAAATGACATGACCCATAACATAAACTACACACATACACTTAGTTCGTGGAGCTTCTCACTGGCTGACAGACGCAGCTTTTATATGACTGACCACAGTGAGGGAATTAAATGTTAAATGTTCAAGTTAATATAATCAATTCTCGCTGCTTTCATCGAACCAAACTCAGGAAGCAAGACATGAAACCTCTCTGTCTGTGCCTTGTCCATTTCACGACATACGACGGAATAAAAATAGAAAGAAGGGGGAAAAAAGAACATTAACCATACAGCTTTCTTCTGAAATGTTATTAGTGTATATCATTCAGTAAAATGAGACAGTGTTCCATGCAGTGATCAAATGCATAGAAATCACAACATCCTCTTAATGTGTCTGGAGCAAATGTTTCCCTCTGTCTCCTGAATGGTCCATGGCCTATGTGGAGCACGTAAAATCCAAGTCATTCCAAAGGGCATTGAAAATGAACTTTTCCTAATATCTGGGATGTAGAGTTTAGAAATAAGAGTATAAGGCTGGGTCTGTGTGTGTCTTTGATCTCTGCTCTATAGGACCAGCTCTAACGCACAGCGTGCCGCCAGCGCTCTGGTACACGAGCCACTGAAGATGCTAAAGGCCATCAAACCTCCGCATAAATCAGCCTCTGTGTGTGTGTGTGCATTCATGTCCCAGGCATGCCCGTGTGCAAATCAGTGCATGCTCTATTATCTCATGTGTCTCAAGTACCCATCCGAGTGAGGTTCAGTCTGCGTGCCAGCCGCTCTTTTTGCCATGCATTATGCACTGTTCCACCGCATATATTTATTTATTATCTGTGTCTTTCAAGATCAAAACGAATGGCAAATAGGCCCCGGCGAGATAAATATTGCAGGAGAAGTGGGAGTCAGCTGAGGCCATCAGATGGGTGGTGTGCCTGAACGGAACAGATCATATCAAGGTGGATTTTGTACCTGCTTGTCAGAGGCACCGCAGGTCACGAGGCGAGCGAGGATGGAGAGCGAGGGAGGTAGGTGGAGCTGGGGGAGGGGGGTCATGGAATTCCCTGGAAGCCTTTTGCTCCCTCTTCACTGTCACTCTGTTCTCTGCACGTAGTGTGGCAGACCTTCATCTCTGCACACAACACAGGCAAAGGTTATTTATTACGTTACAGTATATCTACAGGTCCTCCAGACAGACTCCAGGAGTCCCCAGACGCCAAATGTTCAAAGAAGGAACAAACCACAATTGCAATCCTTTCTCGTGGCATTGTTTCCTTTCCCATGGATAATTGAGCTGGTAAAGAACAACCTGTTGCCAGCACAAATGCTCTCGGTGCATTTACAGCAATAGTGATGACAATAATGAGACGAACATCCTGTCCTCACCCTAACAACAGCCTACAGACAGCCCCCATTGTTCAGCAGCAACCTCCTCTGCTAAGTCAGGACACCTGAAGAAGGTAAACACGGTGAATGCTTCCTGTCAGCGGCAGAGGGAAAAAGTGTGCGAGCTGCAAAATGTCGCCATCATGTTATTTTAGCTCGGCAAGACGGATGGAAACTGAGAAGAATAGAACTAGATCACAGTTCCACAGGCGTAACCAGAGCCAGAAAACAAGTGGAACAAGCTTATCTGTGCATCACATAAGGAAACGTTTATAATATATTGATTTGCAGGAGCATAAATACAATATGTATGCATTGTTACAATTCGTATGTACATTGCACCAGACTGATGTATATAAATACCTTTAGATATCACCTGCAACAAAGCCACCCACACACACACATGTGCAATTCTGCTTTTATTCTGTTTCTGTTCTATACAGTTTATCTAATTTTGTCACATATTTTTATTCTGCTATTGAATTTATTTTTTGCTTCTGTGAAGTTGAGTTGTCTCCATGCACAAAGGATCTCATTACTGGTAATGATGCTGCATTGTTACAGAGCATTTGAGAATAAAGAATCTTGAATTTTGACCCAAGCTGAATTTTTGCGTTGGAACAAAGCGAATTGTTCCCACAATTAGTTCTGAGGTCTGTGTTTGTTGTAGGACATCTTGTTGAAATGCTTGCCTCTCCTCCAGGTTTGGTAGCTACCCAGGTCTGAATAGGACTGGATAGATTTTTGTATTATTATTATTATTTTTTTCCAGTGGCACAAATTGTGTCCGTCTGCCCAGACATAGCTGTGATGACCTTAAAACAGACATTATTTCATAGCTTACATACAAGTTCATCCAAATCTTTTCGAAGCTCAAAAAATGTTGGTGTAGTCGCAGATTTTTTTTTCCCCCCTTCACCTCCGTAGTGTTTGTATCAGGTTCAGGTCTACTGTCTCACTGATTGTTCTCTGCACACACTGCATTTTATTTTTCTTTCCCTGTCACCCTCTGAAGCCTGATAAACAGAAGCTGTTGAGTGTGTTCTCTGCACATCCCTCACTGCCTGCCTCCAATCAGCTGTGAATTGAAACTGGCTGAAACAAACAGTAATAACCTTCTGATCTCCCAAAATGATCTGCAGCTGCCACTGAACTGACTCATGGCGTGTTCGAAGTGTGAGTGACAAAAACTACGACTCACTGTTGGTGTGTCACTCAAGTGTTCAGAATATGCACAGATCAGGCACAACATTATGACCTGCTGGACCTACAATGAGACTGCTGGGGATGGCTGCTGCCATCAAGGAGTGTCATTGCTATGGAGTGGGCATGTCTGGTCTGGTCTAAGTGGGTCCTACATAGTAACATACACATGAAAGCCAGGTCTAAACGCCAAAAGCAAAACTGTCTTTGATCATGAACAGACTAGCGGACACAACTACAGAATCGCACTGAGGCTGAGAGGAGCAACAGACAATCCGTCGAGCTTCTGTTGGACAGGACGATTAGGAGGAATCAGGGAGAGGGCGCGCAGGGCAGTGATCATTCACTTCAGACTGAATCTGTGACAGTATCAATCCATCGTTCATTCAAACTTGTCCATCCACCCTCTAGCTGGGGGTGAACAGTCCCTGACATGTGTCCAGGCAGCCATTGTGGTCCACGGCTCACCCCTCCTGATCCACAGCCATCTAGATGTCTTCCCTGCAGCGTCAGTAGTGCTCTTGATGGCTTTATTTTTGTGCTGTCCCCTAATCCTCGGGCCAGCAAATCCTCGGCAGCTGACTTCAATGGGATCACAGAAACTCTTCCATCCTCTGCTTCGACATTCGCCAACAAGCTCTTCATACTTGGCCTTCGTTTCTCCCGAATGCCTCTTCCAGACGAGCTTCCCGGGGCTCGGTCAATTCCATCAGAAGAGCACGTTTGCTCTGACCGTGATCGTGGCTGTGGTGCCTGGGTTTGTAAGCTTTGTATGATAATCACAAATGAGGTCCCAGATAGGTTCCAGAAACTGTAGGGTGGACATTAAAAAATGAAAAGATTACTGGCAGAAAGAAATAATTCTACAGTCTCCCAAAAAGGTCCCTTGAGCAGGTTGAATATGCAATTAAGATGACAGTTCAGACAGCTCATTTGTCATTTATGAGAGAGTCTTCATTCACTGAGCAAAAACCTCAAAGTCACCTGCTGCCACTCTTGTGATTTTTCTTTGTGTGCTGACATTTCATTTGTGTACTCATTGGGAGCAGGTTTCTTTTCTCGCCCCGATTGTCACGGTCCGTCAGTGAATGGGTGTGCGAACGCCGTTGCCAAATTTAAAGAAAGAAAACGCAGAAAGCTCACGGGAATGAACCGAGGAAAATGTGAGCTTGTGAGGGTTTCTCGTGTTGCACAGTGGTGCAGACGTCAGGCACGTCTGTTGCAGCAGCAATAGAGCAGCTAACCTTCAATCAGCGGGGATTAATGGAGCTGCCTTGTTCCTGCGCTGCGCAGTCAGGCCACTCAGGATGCTGCGTCTGAATGGTGCAGCAGGGAGAGGAGCAGGAGTGTCTCTATATATATATATATCTATATATATAGATATATATATATGAACATACCCATCATACACTGAATCATAAACTCATATAGGCAGCAAAAATACATTAAAGCCTGTTTTTAGAGGAATTATCCTTTCAGCTCTCCTTGGCAGAAACGCCTCTTGACTCCCTGTCATCTATAAATAAAGCTATAGGAAGCCACATTCGATGCAGCGGGGCAGGCGGTATCAAATAGATGGAGGAACAGCCTGCAGCAAATTCACACACATTATGAAATCTGAATAAATTCTAAAGAAAAAAAAAAGACGATTTGCGCTTATTAACTGTGGAAGCATAAACTGATCTCGTCACTCTCCTTCATGACACTCTAATTCCTGTTAAGATCAGTGCATTTTGCTTCATTCTTGTCTGTATGTGTGACAAGGAGGAGACAAATCACACTGAACTGAAGTGGGGGAAAATGGTGGTGGTGGGGGGGCTAAGCTGCATATTAAAAATCTGCTCGTGTTCCCTGAACGATAACGCTGCCATTTTTTTTATTTTATTTTTTTTTAAGATGTATTTGTGTATCGTTTTATCAACAGACTTCACTGACACTGTCAGCAACTGCACTGTGGATGTAACGGTGCATGTACAGTAGCAGCTCTAAAGGCAGATACTTTTGCAAAATTGAAGGAGGTGAATATTCTATCTGTAGCATGAGATGTGGGTTTATTGATGTTGAAAATGTTGACTTGAGAATGTCATTTTTTAAAATGTTTGCAGTTTGCTGTTGTTTGGCTCCAACACATCAAATAAATCATACCCATCCATATTACTGGACCTTATCATTTATCCTTATATCCATATCTAATGCATATTTATTCTATTTCTTGTACTTGTTCTTGTCAAATCTTGTACAGTTTTTGCCCAGGTTTTACACCTTTTACTCTTATTTTTTATATTCAGCTGAGCTACTATACCCAAACAGTTTGCATTGGGGATCAATAAAGTCTAAGTGGAGGTTTGACATTTAATATCTCAGACGTAAAATAGCATGTTAATCATGTAACATGCACATATACTGTATGCGGCAGGGCACTTTTGTGCATCGTCAGGAGAATGCTTACATTTTACTCGGGCCCATGGAGAAAGGCAGAGCTGCACAAAGATAAAAGCATCATGCATTATGCAGCAGATCACTGGTCGTGGTCAAAGCTACAGTCAGGGCACCCCTCAGCTGCAGCTGCAGAGGCACAAGTCCGCACCGCTGCATTTACACAGAAAACTAGAGCAGCTAGTTCGCTCACTGAGTCTTGCTGCCAAGGCTGATTGAGACAGACTATGTCTGCACTTATTACCGCCAACACAGTGAGGCAGAGCTGTCAGCGAGACTGTGGCTTTGGTTTATGTTGTGACAATATGTCTTGCATATGTCTTTGTTTTTTCCTGGGCGTAGCAATGACCAGACTAAGAGATTATCTGTACGAACAGTCCTTTTCTTGATTTAACAGTTTTGCATTTATGGTTGTTTTACTTTAACTTTCTTTAAATTCAGTACAGGTTTCTGTATGGGTGCCTCGTGACTCTAAGCAGTACAGTCCAGAAGTGAAATTATGAAATGGAGCTGCAACATGCATCAGCATTTGAGTCCAGGTCGGGCCTTGCTGGGTGGAGTTTGCATGTTCTCCCTGTGTCTACGTGGGTTTTCTCCAGGTAGTCCGGTTTCCTCCCACCTCCAAAAACATGCTAGTTCGCTGATTGGTGACTCTAAATTGATTCTAGGTGTGAGTGTGAGTGTGAATGGTTGTTTGTTAGTCCTGCAATAGGCTGGTGACCTGTCCAGGGTGTAGCCCATCTATCACCCGATGCCAGCTGGCTCCAGCAATCCCTGCGACCCTAGTGCTAGTAGATGAGATGAGATGAGATGAGATGAGATGAGATGAGATGAGATGAGATGAGATGAGATGAGATGTATTTTAGTGTTTGGCCCAAGTCCCTTCCACTAACATGGAGGAGGTGGAGCTTATGACCTATACTGCAGACAGTCACCAGGGGAAGCTCTACTTGTTTTGGCTTCACTTTTGAAGAGCTGTCCTCTGTCCATATGTATACAGTCTCTGACTGTGACCAAACTAAAATGAGCGTCTCTATAGTCCTCCAGGTCAAATTTGTCTTTGAAGTTTGTAAATGTGGCCCATGGATTCCAAAAAGAAGTGCACGATATGCTAGCTTAGAAAAAGTTGGCTATCAGCGTGTAAGCATCACATTTTATTTTAGGTTCTATAAATAGTCAAACAGATGGCATCAGTATTTTTTTCCCTGGAAGTCTAGTTTTTATTTTATTTTATTTTTATTTCACGCCTAATTTTAGTTTGGGTGGTATTGAAGCCACTGTGCACCGTGTGCTCCATGTGCGCCATGTGCTCCCGACTGATGGCAACACATGTGCAATAAAAATTTTGCAGTTTAAAATGGATAATGAGGACGTGGACACGTGATCCGGAAATAAAAAAAGAAAAGAAAACTTCAAATAAAATCCCATGTGATCCTTTGGCAACTCATTATTTACTCAAGCAATGTACTTAAATATTAAAGTTTGTAATCCATTTATCTGACAGCTTAAGTTACTGGTAATGTAAAATTTATTAATACATAATATAAACTGATAAATTACGACACTATGTTTATTATAGAGCAGTGTTTAAAGTAGCTAAAATTTGTCCCATATTTCCAGCATCTACATTAAAGTAATTAATCCATGGTAACTTTCCACTATAGATTATTACCATTTGGAAAAGAGATCACTACTAATGGTAGAATTCATCCATCCTCTCTGCACCATGAACGTCTTTTGCCATGTGATCTGTCTCTGGAAGATATTTCCCTCTGAACTAAATCACTGGACCAGCAGATGGTTAGATGATCAACATGCCTCCTCCGGAGCTTTGCCTCTAGCTTGTTCATAAATCAATTTACAGATAAATGTCATGTAATGTCCGGTTTCTCATTTGTTGCCGACAACAAAGTGAAATTATAAACTGACACATTTAATCAACATTCTGTTACGTCTGTGCTAACCATTTTAATAAATGCCTGATTTAAATGTAAACTTAATCAATCACTGTATGTGCGGCCATAATCAGGGACTTCACTGTTAATAAAAACCACATTGGACGTCTGTGCAACATTGAGCCAACGGCTGTCTGTCATAACCGAAGTGTTCAAAAATCCCTGATTCTGATGAATGCTGTAAATCTGCTAAAGGTAAATGTGCAGTTCAGACACGTCCAAAAATTGACTTCATGCACTAATCAGCCACAACATTATGGCCACTGACAGGAGAAGTAAATAACACTGACATCCCAAACCCTATAGCAATGACACTCCTTGATGGCAGCAGCCATCCCCAGCAGGATGCAGCCTGACACAGACACACACACAAAAACACATGAAGAACAGCACAAGGTGTTGCCCTGGCCTCCAAATTCACTAGATACCAAACTGATCAAGTATCTGTGGAATGATCCACAGACGCCCATAGCATCCAAACGCCCCCACCAACAACACTGTGTTGCCACACACACCCCCACAGGACACCCTCAGAAGGCCCATGTCCATTCTCTGATGAGTCACAACTGTTCTGGACACACAAGGGAGACCCACACAATAATAGGAAGGCGGTCATAATGTTATGCCCGATTGGCGTATATATCATATTGTCCCTCTGACAGAAATCTCTAAATGCTCTGTCATGGAGAAAGTGTGTTCTATCTATCTATCTATCTATCTATCTATCTATCTATCTATCTATCTATCTATCTATCTATCTATCTATCTATCTATCTATCTATCTATCTACTTTTAGTAGTGTAGTGTAGTGGATATGTATAAAAAAAATAATGTCACATAAAAAGCGTACATTTTTGGAGATCTCCATGTGTCACGATTGCTCATTCAAGGAAGGTACAGGAAAAGAAGGACACTGTGAAAGAATGGAAACAGGAACACGTTCTTTATTTTGAACACAGTGCTATTTGTTATACAGGGTGGCACTCGTTCCTTGGGGATGACTGGGAACATTTCTATGGGAGCCTGATGGGACATGAGTGAGAGTCCATGTCCTTGGGTATGTCAACAGAAGTACAATGTGCTGTGTATATAGAGCAGAGATACAACCTAAATTCATTCTGTAGGTGCGATGACAGCACACCTTTTTCGGTACGTACACAAACATCAAGAAAACAGCTTTGAGTATGTTTGCGGCCGTGGCTGAAAGATGTGTGAGAGATTGTACATGACGCATGGGCAACTGAGGAGTGAATTCAACAGCTACTAAACGGAGTCTGAACAGAAGGGCACTGTCCCGATGTGGAGTCAAGACAAGCAGAGCCACCAGTGTAGCACAGGATGCTCTGTGCTCTAATGGGTGAATGTGATGGCAATTTGTCAGCATCAGTGCTCCCCAGGAAGAGTGCTGGTAATGGTTAGGTATTTCAGTGGCCGTGTTTGAGTGCGATCTGTCGGTCTGAGGGTGGCCAACGCATAGGAGCTGGAGAGACGGTTTTGAAGCGGCAGAGAGTAGCAGCCATAACAGGGTGATAAGTGAAGACACCAGCTGTGGAGAGAAATAAATGAAAATGCACCTGAAAGCCTTTTTAGTGGGGGGAAGTTGGTGGCGAACTGATCAAATTGTTTGTGCAGGCTGTATGTCACACAGGTCAAACTCGAGGCTTCTGGGGCAATTGTATCCGGCCCCCAATATTTTATATCCATCAGAATTGGCCCACAGTGCATTCATACTACAAATCCCAGACTCAGACAACTGCAATAGCTGAACTTTTGGCGTCAGGCATCTACACCAATTAGCTCCTCCTCCCAACTTTATTGACGCTCATCAGAGTGTCACGGTTCCCTCGTTTAGCATATCAGTAGTATGGTACACTGCACCACTCCATACGGTCGACCCATAAAAGCTCAAGCCACAAGCATTCGAGCACTAAATACTAAAATATATTTACAGAGATTCTTACACAAAGATTCATATTTAAATTCATATTTCCCCATGGGTTCAGTGGAGCTGCCTCTGTGGATCATCAAATCCAAATGGCTTGTTACCAGACTCATTATAGTAAGAACTGAGGCAGGCTATGGAGAGCACATACACTCAAACAAATAACACATTTATTTGTAATGAAACTGGATCATTCACATTGAAAAAATTGTATTCATCAACTTCATAAAAAAAATAAATAAAAAACAAAAAAAACAAGTGGTTGGAGATTTTTAACTTTAAATTCATCCAAGATTAAAAAAGAAGTCTCAAAGATTCCTCAAATTTCATATGTGCTCAGCATCCAAGTACATGCAATAAGACCGTCACACATCTCGCAAGTAAATTAATGTTGTACAGAGAAGTGGTCAGACCAATGTCAGAGACTGGTGGCAAATTATTCGAAACACTTGCACAGTTATTTCTGCCTGAGAGGGCAGCACTCGCTTCAGGGGACAAGGATCTGCTTACTTACTTTGTCATGTAAGAGTATTTCATCCATTCATATTGTACATTCAAATAAACGAAGACAGCTGTTACCTTTATCACTCAAAGCATGTTGCTATTTATTACATTTCCAATCCCTTCCCCATCAGTGTGTTGTACATTATTCTGAAATTGTGAGACTGAAATAAATCTAGTCTATTTACAAGTTCTGACCTTATAATAATCAGATTTTGAGATGATTATGAGATACAGTATTTTCCAAATGTGACATACTTCAGGAAACCCTTGAACGAATTCACTGACCGGAACTTGGACTCAACCTGAGTTCACACAAATCAAGGTCCATCTTGACTGTTTGTCCTGACCACATTTTAGGGTAAATCTAGAGAATGTAGACTAAGTTTATTTCTGGGATCTGCATGCATCGTTTTCTGTATCTTGACTTTTTATTATTTTGGCATGATGTATAGTTCAACTAATGTGAGACTAAATGCACAAGAATTTCTGGTCTGAGCTGAGTGAGATTAATGGGTGATTCTAATCAATAATGTCATCCACCAGTGTTTTGGATGGACGAATCCATTAGGGCCCTTCCTTTCAGTTGATTAAATCCCTGTGCCCTCAGGGTCTGTCCTAAGGACACAGCTGCCTACTCTGTTGGTTTAGAGCACATGGAATTTCTCTCTTCAAACTCTGAAGAAGTTATGCCCTTACTATTGTAATATCCTCATCCAACAAAAGACTGAAAGCCATAGAAGCCACAAACAGCTTGATTCATTAGATACATAGACACAACACGAACAGCAGCCAGAAGTCTTTGGGTGATATGGCCATGGTTGGTATCTGACAGGAGCAATCTGCGACACTGGAAGTTGGTCGGGGTCTTTGTTGACTGGTGTGAACTCCCATCACCTCCTCCAGGACAAATGGAGGTGGTGACTGAGTTCCGGAGAAAAGAAAGGCCTCATAGACCACACCAAGGAGTATGAAGGGATAGAGATAGTGGTGGAACACAAATACATGGGTGTTCTTGAACAATAAACTGGACTGTTCAGATAACACTGTGGTCCTCCACCGAAAGGGTGCTGTGAAAAAAAGCTGTACACGGTGCACAGAAGAGGAAAAGAAACTGCAGGAAGGGTCAAGACTGCAGCAGCACTTGTCGTAAATGGAACAATTTTATGAGGCTGAAGCATTTCTGCTCATCGTTTTCATTAGGTGCACACTGCAAAGGACAAATTAAATAATGTATGAAGTAAACCAGACGGTCAAAGCAGAGATCAATGGCATACAAGGTACAAATGTGCCTGTATGCAAAAGAACAAAAATTGTAAAATAGATCTAGTAAATGGACAAAGTTGCCTCCAGGGCCAAGGTTGACTTCACCTCCAGAGAAGGTTAATGTCGTTTGTGGTTTTCAGGACATTGCTGGGAACTTTTTAGGACACTCTGGTTGCATTAGCCTTGGAGTGGTGGAATAACAGCAGAGTGGTAGAAAGCAGCTCCACCCAGGCCTGTCCTCTGGACCCACAGTGCAAGAAGGAGATGCCTCCATAGGTGCTCTGTCCCTACAGAAGTCAGACTGTTCAACAGCTTCAAGGACCACAGGCACCATCTGGACAATTTACTGGTCTGTCTCTCTCTGGAAATGCATCTAGTTATTGCTTGATTTGGTACTATAATATTAGTCTTTTCTTACTTGTTCTAGGCAATAGTCTTAAGAGCAATACTCATTGGAGTTTGACATTATCCATCGTATTAATGCATGTCTATAACATATATTCAGCCCCCACCACCACTTTCACCTCTACTTTCACTAAACTCTGCCTACTTTACTTTTTAACCAAACTGTATTTATTTAGTCTTTTAATATACTAATACATTTAATTACTTATCTACATTGACTATGTATTTTTCAACTGTGTTGCCCTGTCACTGAAATCTTCAAGATAAATTCTTAAATAAACAAAGTAAAAAGACATCGAGCAGTTCCTTGTTATTAGCCATAATGTGAGTTGATGGTTGTTGATTTTGGGTTCAACTCGACTGGTTCCCTGTTAGAGACAGCAATAGTCCTGACAGTATTGAGTGATTATGGTCAGTCCGTGCTGCTGGTGTCTCCAGGTCCCCACGTCATCACATCCCTGCTCTTGTGGAGCATTTTATAATTTCACTTGGCTTTAATACCAGTTTTGTCTGATCTCTGGGAGGTCGTCATTTTATAGAGGTCTTATTATAAATGATTGTATCTGCACTGCAAACATAAATATTTTGTCATCCCTGATTAAAAAACACATTTCTACATTTACATTAATGGAAAAAGGTTTTTGGACACCCATGCATTTGTGAAGGAAGTGGAAGTAGATTCTGTGTTCAGATGAGGCTAGTTTCCAGCTTTATCTTCCTCCTGCTAATGTGAGGTACAGAAGGCCAGGCCAAGCATTATCTCCAGCATGTACAGTACCTACTGGTCATCTCACTGTCTCTGATGGTACATTGAACTCTGACAAATATTGTGCCATTCTCCAAACCCACATGCTCCCTTCTGCACGTTCCAACGAGGTAAAAACTGGATGTTTCAACAAGATAATGCCAGTAGAACTTGACTGCAGGAGCACAGTATCCAGGTCTTAGAGAGGCCAGCTCAATCCCTGGACATGAGCCCCACTGAAAATCTGTGGTGGATTATCAAAAGGTTTGTTTAGAAAGAAATAAAAGTAGTAATTCAAGAAAAATGGGACAAGATTAGCCCTCAACAGTGTGAAAGACTCGTGGGGAACATGTCAGCCAGGATTAGAGCTTTCAAGCTGCTAATGGCAGGAGTACTAAATATTCATTTGATGATGTGATGGTTTATTTATTTTTTTGTTTAGTTTTGAACACATTCTCTGTTATTTGTTAACTCTGATTCCGACAATGTGTCTGTCAAGAATTTAGTTTTGTTGTAAACAATAAACAAAATAAATATTATTTGCATTTGTTTATGTCCTCCACCTTTTGAAACACAAAAAAGTTTATTCCACAAATATTTCATGATAATATTTTCTGAAAGAACGGCTACAATCACAGCTCCTTACATTTCCTGGACAACTGTCGCCTTCCAGCTTTCCTGCTCCATGGCTGTTTAGAGCCTTCCTTTCATACGCCTCATCTGCTGCCTCCACAATCTGCAATTACACCAAGAGTAAGCCACCAAAGAGTGTTTAAGCAAAAGGTCAGGGCCAGAGGGCAGCAGGGGCTCTGATCCTCCAAAAAGCCAATATAAGTTATGTTGGCCTTTACTATTACTATTACTTGTCCATTACTATTTTTTTTTTTTTTATCATCATTATATGAACTCACATACACATGTTCAGTTAATGCACCAGCAACTACAGTGTGTCTCCAAACACATAACTGTTTCATAGATTCACAGATTTTTCTGGATGAGTTGTTTAATTTCAAAAATGTATTATACTATTTTAGTCTTTGTCATAGACGCGACGGTTTCTCCCATATCGGACACTGTTATCAGGCTCTGCTCGGATCGTTCCGTTCATTTCCCTCAGTCATTCATGAGCCACCTGGGTGATGTTTGTGCGCACGTGCTGCTTGCTGTGTTCTGTGATAACTAGCTGATGACACCTGACGAAGATCTCCGAGAATGAAATGTTGTAAATTAAATTTGCCCGGAGCCATTCATGCACTATGCAGATATTTCCGTATGGGTATTGCTATACTGCTGTGATCTAACCTTGCTTTGGTGAAAGGAATAAAATCCAGTTTGTCTGAAGTTATGAGGTCATTAACCCTTCATGGAGAAAGGAACCATAGTTGATAACTTCAGCACACATTTTAAATTGCGTCCCTGTGGCTCTCAGTAAGATTTAGAGGCATGTGGTTTTCACTTAGCCAGTCAGTAAAGAGGCAACATTCTCAGGTCAAGTCAGGGTCAAATGTGGTCTGCAAGCTTCAAAAAACCAGAAGGAGATTGATGAGACAACCAGAGCAAAATGGTAAAGAAAGAAAATGTCATACACTCATGGCTCCAATGTTGAAACAGGACACAAAAAAGGTCCACCTCTACATGAACACTGCTTTATTAGGTACCACCATAGACGATATAAATATGGACAGTGTCCCCACTTCCTTGCATTGGGAAAAGGCAGCGCAATCTTGAACCTGAGTCTTCGCAGTACGGCACTCACGTTTCCGTTTAATTAATATTGTGCTCTACCTCCACCACTTGCAAAGAAATTACGCTTTGTCAAGCTGTTGGCATGGCAACTTCTAATTGCTATTATGTCACATCCTGTTTCTATGGCTAATGACTAATTAAAACTTATTCAAAAAAAACTGACACTTGAACATGCACCAATGTTATATTAACTACCTTAAATGACTGAAACCAACCTTGAAAAAAAAATATTTCACAAATATTTTAGTGCTTGGGTTCGGCCCAAGTCCCATCCTCTAACATGGATGAGATGGAGCTCTACTTGCTTTGGCTTCACATTAGATGAGCAGTTCCAACATGTTTTATTTACAGTCTATACGTACCATGAAGATGTGGCCTAATGTTGTCTAATGTGATAATGTGTATGTTTTTTCCCTACATTATGACTCCAGGGTTGAAATTTTGAATTTCCAAGTATTTCAATGTGTGCCCTATTAACGGTTAACTAAAACACTCGTTGAGCAGAGTTTATAGTTTTAATGGAAGTGACCAGTCTGACTCTGGTGCTGGCCAGTGCAAAGAGGTGTCCTTTGTCATGACCCAGCTCAAGAGGTGACAAAATGGGAGAGACGCAGTGTGAAGCCAATAGAAATAATATGTTTATTTAAATGAATAAAGACACGACTAAAGAAATGGTGGTATGAGTGTGAGTGTAAGTCATTGGCCAACATAGGGTGAAATGACGGTGTGGTTGCTACAGTACATGTGGGTGTACTAGTCATGCAAGGTGTAGTGTTGTGGAGTGGGAATAAATGGAAACCAAAGAAATCAAACCTGTGGGTGGTGGCAAGGAACGAGAGAACAGCAACAAGAGACAGCAACTAGCACACTTCTATCTGTCTGGAGTGATGGGCCCAGGTGAATGGGGTCTATGTAGAAGAGGTAAACGCTGCATATGAGACCTACTTAAAGAGTTACTTATTACTCTATGAAAAGCATTGTCCAAAAATAATAAGTACACATAAAAGTCTTCGATAACAAAGGGTATACAGACTGCATGTAAAAATAAAAACAAACTTTACAAGGATTTTATAAAATTTAGAAGAAAAAGTGCTGAAAAGCAATGCAAGGTTTAGAATAACAATCATAAGTCGACAATCATATTGAGACAAGCTAAGAGAGAATATTATAATAAAAAGTTAAAGGAAAACAAAAGTAATATCAAAGGTACTTAGAAAATATTTAGCAAGGACGATTGGCATCAACTATTGAAATAAGCACAGACAACATTGATCTCTACAAAATATTTACATATATTTATTAACTACAAAAAGAAATATTTAATTCTTCTTGTTGACACTGCAGTGAAAAGGTGTAAACTACTTAAATGGAATTCAGAAGAGTCACAGTCACAAAGACATTGGATTAACGAGCTTGCATCTTACTGCACACCTAAAAAGGTAGTATATAGTGTCAAAATAGTGGGTGGGGGAAGTAGCTTGATGCTGCCAACTTCTTGTTTTTGTTGCTCAACTCCAGCTATTTCTGATCCATTCGTTTAATACTGGCAATATCTTAGTTGTATCATTATTTAAGTAGAAGCGTCTGTGTGCCTGTGTGTGTGTGTGTGTGTGTGTAAACAAGACCTTTTTTATTCATTTTTTTATTTTTCCCGATGTTTTTCATGTTTTTATATTTATGTATTAGTTTTTGTTATCTTTATTTTCAGATTTTCCCACTTCTGTTTTATTGCACTTACTTATTCTGACATGTTTTGACATGGTTCTGTGTCCTTGCCGTTTATTTGTGAACACGTTTTGAGATTCCTGTTTTATTTAGATAAGTCCCTTAGTTTCCTGTCTGTTGTGCCTCCTTGTGTTTTACTTTGATTGCTGATTGGTTTCTCCTTGTGTGCTCCGCCCTCATTAGTTTCACCTGTGTCTCCTCATCCCGCTGCCTCTGTGTGTATATATACAGCCCTGCCTTACCCTTTCTTCTGTTTTGTGTTGGTTTGGTCTGCGTCATCTTGTCTCTGTTGTTTTTGTCCCTGTGATCCTGACTTATGTACCTGTGTTTCTTCGTGCCATGCCAGGTTTTCTACGTTCTTGTCTTGTTCTTTAACTTTTGGATTATCGTACCTTCCGCAGCACCTTTTGTTCTGTTTATTAAATACTTTTATTTTGGAACCCCGGCCTAATCACCCTTTTTTATTTTTTGTCCTGGATTTGAGTCCATATCTACCTCATCCCATGATGGAATGACACGACCAGTTATGGACCCAGCAGAAGAAAGGCGAGTTATTTCTTATTACCAAGAACTTATGCTGGAATTCAAACTCTGGCTCAGGCCTGAGTTCCAGCCATTTGTTGTTGGCACTCGCCTAGCCATGAAGGCCCTGACAGGGAAGAATGGCCTTCATCGCCGCCATGGAGGCAGACCTGTTGGCCGGCAGCCTTTAAAGCCCCTGTCCGCCAGCCTCGTGGTTGCTGTGCCTCGGCGTGCTGGCCACCAGCAAGCTAAACCCCAGCGAACTGTTCCAGCGCCCAGGATTGGTCTGGCGAGGTTGACTTGCTCTCTGCCTCCCGATGCCGCCGGGTCGTCGACTACATGTGGAGTCCCACAGGGGTTAATTTTGGGAGTTAAACTATTCATTTTATATATATATATATATATTGATATAGAGATATAGATAGCGATATAGAGAGATAGATAGAGAGATAGAGAGATAGATAGATATATATATATCTGAAGTGTCAAAGTTGTCAATTTGTTTTATTCACTGACGACACAATTTTTGGTTTGCATTACATTTAACCAAAACCAAGTTTATGGTTTTGACAAATTAATAAAGAAAGGATGAAAAAGTTAATTATAAATTCACTTTTGGGTGTAGTAATGGATGACAAACTGATGATGGAAATCTTATATAGCCTTTATTGAAACTAAGATGTTGGCTTATAATGTAGCCTATTGTGAATTTTGGATCGTTCACTTATGCTGTTTAAATTATTGTTTGGAAGTGTGGGGCAATGCATATGTGAGTGACATGGAGCCTTTGTTTATTTTACAGAAAAGAGCAGCAGGAATTATTCACAAAGCAGATCCAAGAGTGCACACCAACACACTGTTTATCAAGTCAGGACTCCTGAAACCTAGTTGAGTTACACACATCATTAGTTCTGTATGAAAAAAAAAGTAAAGTATTACCAGAAAGTTTGCTGTAGTCGTTTTGTTTTTAGTTCAGAAGATCAGGACAGTAGAAGGAAATTTCATTTCAATTTGCAAGGACTACTTTAAAACAGATGTGCATTTCAAGGTGTGGTGCCAAACTGTGGAATTCTATACAAAAACTGTTGATGTGAATATTTTACAGTTTAAAAATATATATATAAAAATGAAATATTCAGACTGTATGAACTTGATGAATGAGGACAATTATGTAGATGAGTTTTTTTTTGTTTGAGTACTGACTGTCAAGTGATTGACTGACAGACCATCTGTTTGTGTGTTTGTGGCTCTGTCCTGGACTGCTCTGTGGACTCCATCATGGTGGTGGGTGAGAGGAGGACGTTGGCCAAGCTGACATCAATAATGGACAACCTTTCTCAGCCACTGCCTCGGACTACAGGGGAGCTAAGCAGCTCCTTCAGCAGCAGACTGCTGCATCCATGCTGCAGGGGAGCTAAGCAGCTCCTTCAGCAGCAGACTGCTGCATCCATGCTGCAGGGGAGCTAAGCAGCTCCTTCAGCAGCAGACTGCTGCATCCATGCTGCAAGAAGGAACACTACCACAGGTCCTCCATCCCAACTGCCATCAGGCTGTACAACACCAGACTGAGGTAACAATAACTCACAACTGTCTTTGTGACCAGATTTGTCCGTTTTACAGATTCTTTGCCTCAATGTCCATGTTCACTGATCCTAGCAATTTATATTATATTTCATTTTTTTATATTCCCTACCCACACTGTATATACTGACTGTTAGAGTGCTGTATATTCTTGGATATTTTGTACATTCTTTCAAATTTGATACTGTGTTTTTTGTATATATTGTCGTACCTAATTCTGCGCTACTCTGACAAGGTACTTTCCCATATGTGGAATATATAATAAACTGTTTAGAAAGGGGCAGGTATTACAAGATTTCCTTCTTCCTGCTCTTTTTCAGTCATGGTGGTGTTCATTTGAGGCAGTGCATTGCCATGTGTGAAATAAAATATTTATTTTTTCCTTAAGTGTCCCTCACTATAATCAGAACTGAGCTCCTTTCTTGGGATTAGAAAGAATCCTAAATGTATATCAGACATTAGACTTCCTGCATGTCTTTTTAACAGGGGCAGGGAAATGCCAGTGAAGAGAGACAGGAAATAAGAATGTTGAGAGAGATGACAGCACACAGGTCAAAATCCAAAAATTAAAAAAATTGAATTCTCAAATTCTCTTTTGAAAAAAAGAGAATGTGCCACTCAAGAAAAAAAAAGTAGCAAGAGCTTTACTGAGAAATAACGTATGCCATACAATACTGTAACATCCGATGACTTATTGTTGGAAATGAAACAGTTACTGTTGTCTGTAACAACTACAAAACAACATTCACAAACTTATCTGACAGCCCTGACAAAATTAACATAACTTAAGGTATGACTTAATCAAATAAATACAGGATAAATTAACATTACCTGACACTAAATGTGAACCATAACACCAGGTTTCGAGGCCTGGCTTCAAGCTGTTTCTTCATAATGCAGCAATCTATGTAATACTTTTTTTCTTTGGCTTTTGGGAGCCTGTAAAAATCTGACTGCTTTTCAAATGTGTTGGTACAGTCAAATCACACAGCAGCTTTACAGAGTGGCCGTAACCACGGAGACTTCCGCTTGCTGTGACGCCATGTGCATACCCTCTATTATTGTATGCCTTTTCCTGAGCTGGGCATTCGGTTCCTTTTGTAAGCTAGCACAGCTCTATTGTTGTGCCTGGGAAAGTTAATACAGAGAAAATAGAAATTGCCTGTTCTTCTCTGTTCACATTTCTACAATGTGAAACAAAATGAGTTTCACAGAAAATCCTTCAAGACAAGCCAACCCATCAGTCGAAACACATCACACTTGCTTGTGTTGATTTGGCAGCAGCAGCTCTCCTTTGTGAGTGTAATCACCTTTTGAAATGAATGCAGATAGTGTTTTTTCTTCTTCTGTGTCTTAATAGGGTGATTTCTTTTTTCATTTTTTACTGTCAATACTTCACAGCACAAAACGCTTGTGTGTGGTCGAGGGCACTCTTACATTTTGATCATGACCAAGAGCAAACAAGGAGATATACAATTGTTGATGCACGGCCACAAAAGCATGCGCACTTCAATTCAAGATAAAATTGGTTCATGTGAGATAAAATCCCAGTGTGTCTCACCAGTTAAACTGCAAAGAAGCTTTTTGGAGACAGTATGTCAGATGACAACGAGTAAATTTTCATCCATTTTCTAAATTAAGCGTAATCCAGCAACAGCATCCGTGAAATTATCTTTAATAAACACACTGTTTACTGTACACTGATCAGGCATAACATTATGACCACATTCCTAATATTGGGTAGGTTTTCTTTGTGCTTCCAAAACACTTGTGTCTCATCAGAGAATGGACATGGGTTCTGAGGATGTCCTGTGGTGTCTGCTAACAGAATGTTGTTAGTGGGGACCTTAAGGTCCTATGGGTTGAGGTCGTGGGAGCTCTGGGGATCCTCTCACAGATACTTGATCGGTTTAGGATCTAGTGAATTTGGAGGCCAGGTCAACACCTTGTGCTGTTTTTTCCATGTTTTTTGAGTTGTTCCTAAAGCATTTTTGTGTGTGTGTGTGTGTGTGTGTGTGTGTGTGTGTGTGTGTGTGTGTGTGTGTGTGTGTGTGTGTGTGTGTGTGTGTGTGTGTGTGTGTGCCTGGTCTTGTCTTGGTGGGTGGTACACCAGTAACATCCACAATGATGAATGCCAGGTCCAAATATTTCCCAGCAGAACAATGGATTGTCACAAGATGGTCAAGGTAATTCACTTCCCCTGTCAGTTCAAGATTCAAGGGGATCACTTTATTGATCCCCGCAGGGAAATTGTTTTGTCCAAGAGTCTCAAGATAACAGAGAACATGAATGTGACCAGACATAGACAAAAGAATACGACTCAAGGATAACAATAAGATAAAAAAATAAAAAAATCTTAAAAATAGTGTAAGAATGAGGTAGTAGTTACAAAAAAATATTCTGAAAGTGTGCAGTCTCACAGACATGTAAGCAGTAGGCAAGTGTAAACAAAGACGGAAACAAATGAGGGACAAAATAGCCTCACGTCTTGGTGCAAATTTTAAACAAAGAGAACTCAAACTTTTTCAAACATTAAATCATGCACAAGTTATTTGGAACCCTGAATCAAAACCTAAAGGCTTGCTGGGTGGCCATATAAACATCAGAAGCAGTTATCAAAAATGGATTAGGAAACTGCTTATGGACTCTAACTTGAATTTATTATGTGAATCTGACAGCTGGCTGAACTGTAATGTTTCTAACAATCGTATCAGTGTATCAGGATACTCATGCTATAGGAAAGATAGAACCAAGGGCAGGATATAAAGGAGCATTTTAGATATTCAAAACTTGATTGGAACGTTAACTTAGAGTGCTTGGGACTTGATGTAATTCTTTCACCAAATATGAATTTTAATATTGTTGTTCTTTATAACCCTCCTTCTCATGGTGCAGATTTTTATAATAAATTAAATAATCTTCTCTCTTCTTGTCACAAATATAATGAATGTATTCTACTTGGTGATTTTAACATAAACTGGATGGATAAGAGGGAAAAATCTAAATTGAAACCACTCATGAAGAAATTTAAATATAAACAGTTGATTAATAAACCTACTCGCATTACAAGAAAGAGTGGAACACTCATTGATCTGATTCTCACCAATAGGCCAGAGAGAGCAGTAAAAACGTATAATCACTGGGCTCTCAGATCATAATATGATAAGAATATGGCAAGAAAGCTAACAAAAAACAACTAGTTCACCATAAAAAAAATGAAAAAAGATAACAGGAATACGTAAGTCAAACATGGCAGAATTTGAATATGATCTATCGCAAGTAAATTGGGAAAAAACTGAAGAGGCCAATGGCAGTAGTTCTAAACTATGGGAGCAGATCCACAATCTAACAGGCTCAAGGGGAAAAAAAAAAAAAAAAAACTAAACAAAACCAGTCTTAAAGTAGACAACATCTCCATCTTAACTGACAGTAATGAGTCGATGGCAAATGCTTTTAACCATTTTTTTTAATGAGTCTGTACATGAACTGGCAATCGTCCCCTCTTGTCATCCATAGTCAGGTGTCTGATTCTGATAGATGGCGGCGCGTACGTACGCAGCGGCTCAGGGCTCTCGGCTTCGGTTTGTTTTATTCGTGCTTTTGTGTGTTTTTTCACTGTTGCTCCAGTCACCGGAGGCATTAATTCAGTTCGGCAGGACTGAGTTATTGCATATTGGAAGGAACTGCCAACTTTATACAAATCCCAAGCTGGACTTCATTCCACCAGAGATCCAGCGAACCACCACGGCTCTCGTCGTCCCCCCTCTGTGGCCTAGGAGACGGAGGAGACACCGTAAACAAAAGCGGGCAAGAGGAGCGGCGTGCGTGCTAGGCTACATGCTAACCCGCACCGGCCGGCTCTTCCCAGTCTTCTCCTCGCCAATGTCCGATCACTGGCCAACAAAATGGACGAGATTCGGCTGAGGATCGTCTCGCGGAGGATGGACAGCTGTGTGGCCGTCATCACGGAAACCTGGCTGGACAACAACACACCCGACGCCGCGGTGGAGCTGGCGGGACGCTCTTTGTTCCGAGCAGACCGGACTGCAGCCTCTACTAAATCCAGAGGTGGAGGACTCGCGCTCTACGTACACAACTCCTGGTGTACAGCCACTCACGTCATCGGAACGCACTGCACACCTGATCTGGAATACCTGGCTGTGAAATGCAGGCCA
The DNA here is from genome assembly GCF_022458985.1 of Mugil cephalus. Classification (NCBI taxonomy): domain Eukaryota; kingdom Metazoa; phylum Chordata; class Actinopteri; order Mugiliformes; family Mugilidae; genus Mugil; species Mugil cephalus. The sequence goes on from NC_061787.1 coordinate 21,703,384, forward strand.
TTCAAGACGGTGAGAGAGTTCTGCTCCATCCTGATCATAGCTGTTTACATTCCACCGCGGGCTAACGCTAAGCTAGCGCTAGAGGAGCTGTACTGTCTGATCAGCAGGCAGATGAACTCCAACCCAGAGGCAGCTGTGATTGTGGCTGGAGACTTCAATCATGTGAATCTCAAAGCAGTGCTTCCAAAATTCTACAAGTCCATACACTTTCCAACCAGAGACAATAACACACTGGATCAAGTTTACTGCAACATCTCAGGAGCTTACAAGGCTGCAGCAGCTCCTCACCTGGGCTCATCTGACCACATCTGCGTGCAGCTGATATAAGCATACAAACCTCTGATCCACAGGACAAAACCAACCACCAAAACAGTTCAGGTATGGACTGAGGAGGCTTCTTCAGCACTACAGGACTGTTTTGAACTCACTGACTGGGAAGTGTTCAAAGATGGCTCAGACCTGGAGGCCTACACATCATCCGTCCTGGACTATGTGCAGTTCTGCACTGATGCTGTCCTACCCACAAAGTCCATCAAGGTGTTTCCCAACCAGAAACCATGGTGTGACAGCACAGTGCGGTCTCTACTCAAAGCTAGAGACGCAGCCTACAGGTCAGGTGACAGGCTGGCCTATAGCAGGGCCCGGAGGGAGCTGAAGAAAGGCATCCAGCAGGCCAAACACAGATACAAACAGCGCATCGAGGAGCACTTCACCGACAACAACCCGCGTGAAATGTGGAGAGGCATCAGAACCATAACAGACTACAGGAACAGCAACCAGCAGTTCAACCACGACCCCCTTCTGCCTGACACTTTAAACAGTTTCTTTGCACGCTTCGACACACCTGGCAGCAGAGAGACTGTCCAACCTCCACAGCCAGAGGAGCAGCCCCAGCCCCTCGTCCTGCAGCAACACCAGGTCAGCGCCACGCTGAAGAGGATCAACATCAGCAAAGCTGCAGGACCAGATAAGGTGTCAGGTCGGGTCCTGAAGCTGTGTGCCCATCAGCTGGCTGGAGTCTTCCTGGACATTTTCAACCTGTCCCTGCAGCTCGCTTCAGTTCCTGTCTGCCTCAAGTCCTCCATCATTGTGCCGGTGCCAAAAAAATCCGCTGTCACCTGCCTCAACGATTACCGTCCTGTTGCTTTAACACCGGTAATCATGAAGTGCTTTGAGAGGATGGTCTTAAGTCACATCAAGGACGTTATCCCTGCTACTCTGGACAGACATCAGTTCGCCTACAGGGAGAACCAATCGACAGAGGACGCAGTCTCATTAGCACTGCACACGGCCCTGACTCACCTGGAGCATCCCAACACCTACGTCAGGATGTTATTTGTGGATTTCAGCTCAGCTTTCAACACTGTGATCCCAGACAAGCTGATGCTGAAACTCCACAACCTTGGACTGTCTGCCTCTCTGTGTTCATGGATTAGAGACCGTACATCATCTACACTGGTCCTGAGCACAGGGACACCGCAGGGATGTGTGCTCAGCCCGGCCCTCTTCACCCTCTTCACACATGACTGCACTGCCGTTCACCCCACAAACATGGTTGTGAAGTTTGCAGATGACACCACCGTAGTGGGTCTCATATCGGACAACGACGAGACTCACTACAGAGAGGAGATCCAGCACCTGACAGGATGGTGTTCAGACAACAACCTTGTCCTGAACACCAGCAAGACCAAGGAGGTCATCGTGGACTTCAGGAGATCCAGGAGGAAGGAACACACCCCTCTCCTCATTCATGGGGAGGAGGTGGAGCGGGTGGACAACATCAAGTTCCTTGGCATCCACATCACATCTGACCTCACTTGGTCCACGCATACATCCCACCTGGTGAAGAAGGCCCAACAAAGGCTCTTCTTCCTCAGGAAGCTGAAAAGGACTGGACTCTCCTCTCAGCTTCTGACAAACTTCTACAGAGCCACAATAGAGAGCATCCTCTGTCTGAGTGCAACAGTGTGGTATGGGAGCTGCACTGTACAGGACAGGAAGGACTTGGCCCGGGTGGTGAAAACCGCACAGGGGATTGTTGGGAGTCCTCTCCCACACCTGGACTCAATATATGACAGCCGGGTCCAAAGGAGGGCTGGCCGTATAGCTGCAGACCCCACCCACCCAGGCCACGAACTGTTTGTGCCTCTTCCCTCCAGGAAGAGGTTCAGGAATATAAAGACCAACACAAACAGACTGAGACACAGCTTCTTCCCCAGAGCTGTGAAATCCATCACCCCATCTCCTCACATACCCCCCCATCCAGAGACTGAGCATTAAACCCCTGCAGATGCCAGATAGACTCTGATACTGCACTGCACCTTGTCTAAACATGCTGCTATACATGCAATATTCATACTGGTCACTTTAAATATCCTTGATTGCACTACTACCTCTCATCTCATCTTATTCTATTCTTAAATTCTATTTTTTTTTTTTTTTATTTTAACTTGTTATTCTATTTTATATTTCCTATTCTATATTTATATTATTTATATATCTCAGGTCTGTACATTTATACCAAGAGCTGCTGAACAGAATTTCGTTGTGCCTTGCATAATGACAATAAAGATTCTTGATTCTTGATTCTTAAAAAAAAAAAAATCGGTTGAAATTAACCGACCCCATGATATCCTCTGAAGAGTGTGACAATGCTTCCCCAGATGGTTTTCGCATCAAAGAAGTATCCAGTGACACGGTTAAAAAGGTTATTACAAACATGTAATAACCTTCCATGTCAAAGGATATTAACAGCAATAATTACCCCGATTTACAAATCAGGAGACAAGGACCTGGCTACTAACTATAGGCCCATTGTCCAGGTGTCAGCTGCCAGATGTATGCTGATGAAACTATCATCTATGCATCTGCTAAAACAGCTAGCAAAGCAGCTGAGCACCTGACACAAGCACTTAAAAAAGTCTCTAAAAAGTCTCGAATTGGTTTGAGTTGTCCCACCTAAACCTAAATGTCAAGAAAACAGTCTCTATGTGTATCTCTACTCGGAACAAGCCTGTCAATGATCTGTTTGAGGTCAAGATTAAAAATGAAACAGTTACAAAGGTGAATGATGTAAAATACTTGGGAATCATACTAGATAAGAACTTGAAACTTGACAAAAAATACAGTACATCTGCAAGAAGGTGAAATCAAACTTAACTGTTTTCGATTCATTAGAAGAGATATTACTTGCAAAGCTGCACAACTCTACATGCACACTATGATTCTCTCCCATTTATTATGCAGTATCACGGTCACAAGCTACTCAGGTCACTCTTAGACCTGTAGTAGCAATATATAAACAGGCAATAAAAATTATGGATCAGAAACCAATGAGATGGCACCACTGTGGCATTGTGCGGAAACACAACCTTCTTGCATTTGAAAACCTCACAATTTACTGTAATATCAGACTGTTTTTTAAAAATGTCTTCACAATCATATCTCACCCTGTTTTCTGTACTGATAAAAAGATAACTCGAGCAAACACACGAGCCTCCTACAATGGTGACTATTGTTCCTCGGTGCAAAACATCATTTGGACAGTCTGCCTTCTCAGTAAAAGGGGTTAACCTATGGAACACTTACTTAAAAACAGAGACTGATGCAAACACTTTCAACAATGGGCTTAAAGCATGGCTAAAAGCACAACAACAATGCTCACATGTATAAATATGGCCGTTTTTTCTTATTTTTTTTTCTTTCCTTCCTTTCTCTCGTTTTACCATTGTTCTTAATAATACTATTATGTTAATGTAGCCTGTCTGTTCCATTTCCTAACAGTGATTCTTCTGTGTTTTTAGAAAAGTCGCCTATGGACTGGTGTTGAAAATTAGCATATCTGCTATATACACACAAGCAAACCATCTGGTCTGTCCACTGGGACAGTGTCACAAAGTTCTGGTTATTGCAAACTTAAGATACTGATACAGCTACTTCACAGAGAGTGTCCTTCATTTGGTTGGATGTTGTGAAGGAGTTTTTCTTCACCATGGAAAGGATCCTGTTGTTGTCACAGTTGTCTTCCGTAGACGTCCAGGGTATAGCCCAGGCAGCCCATGTAATAGCTTTTGAGTCAATTGTCCAATTACTTTTGGTCCTATATCGCTATATATTAAAGACCATTAATTCCTAAAGCCTTCCTTCACTTTGGATGTAAATACCATCAAATTACAGCCTGTCTGCACTTATTGCCCATATTGATTATATAAAGCCCCTTTCCCATTGCACAAAAAACCTATGTCAAACGATCCAGCATTCGATTTGTGATGAATGTTTTCTGATAACGTGTTTTAATGCTGACATGATGTTTCATTGAAAGTGTTTGAATTCATGTCTCATCCTACTTCTGAGTTTAACATTGTGAGAAGTACAACCGTACAACTGCAGAACCATAAAAAAGTAACATTCTTTAAGTGTGATCTCTCTGAACTCACTTTTTAATCTCCATTGTGTGAATAACCGTGATGTCAATGTTTTATTGACAATTCAATGTTTATGTTGACATCATTGTAATAGTGTCTTAAAATGGTTAGTTTCAGTCCTTGTCGCAATTCTCTAAACCAATTTATAAAGAAATTAAACATTAGTTAGAAATATCTATGAAGGTTGTCAGACATCCAGTTTGTGGCAACCATGCTTCTACTGACATCTAGAGGTTAACAACATTCATCTTTGTCCTGGTTACGTGATGCTTAGTAACAGGTTAATTATATAACATTTAGATGTAGTTGTCTTGTATTAATGCTATCATGAATAGGCCTACTGATTAACATTGGCAATAATGAAATGTTTTAAGTGAATTATTCAAAACTGTATTTGCCATGACGGGAAGTGGATCAAACCTCTGAGTTTTTAATTCACTTTAGTTAGACAGATAGGAGCGGCTGTATGCAAATTGCCCTGAGGAGAGGTCCGGTTTCACCAAAACACGCCCAAGGGGTTTATTAACCAGCACCCCTCCGGCAATAGTTTAGTTGTGTTTGAGTTTTTGTTGAGATTTGTTTTTTTTGGGTCTTCAGTTTGTTGAAGTTTTTGGTTCCTTGTTCTTTACTTCTTTTGCACAGTTGATCGATTTGTTTTTAGTGTTTTTGTATTCCGTGTAGTTTTTGTCTATGTCGTCTTTTTGAAGTCAAGTTTTGTTTCGTTAATTTTTTTTGGTCGCATAAAGTCTAAATCCCCAAAGGATTTTATTTTGCTCTAAACACAAAATTCACAACCCCCAAGTTGGATATCGCCAATTTTTCCAATCGACGACAGTTTGCCTTTCTATTGGCCTGGAGATATTTTTCAACACAATTGGCAAGTTTTTAGTGAAAGAGACTCTATTATATCGAGAAGAACCAGCCATCACAGCCGTTCTGTCTGAAGGCAAGACTCCCGCTGTAACCAGCCCCGGAAAGACCTCTGGACCCGTGAAGCTATGCTGTCCCGACCGAGCCTGTCCTCAGCGCAGCAGTCCAGTTGGTTTCCGCAACTGACGCCACAGTGACCTGACCTGAACGGGTGTTCCATATGATTTAATAGATTGTCATTTCAATCCATTTAATCAGTTAATTTAGGGAAAAAAATTCTTTTCTACACTCTCCATTTTTCTAAATCTCTTGCTGTAATCGTCAGATTCATTCATTTGTTATCTGTGTTTTATATCATATAATCTTTATTTCATCACTTTGACCATTATTCATTGTTTCGCTCACTATTATAATTGTTGAATAAATCAGACACTTAAGTCATGGTCCGCAAGTTGTTCTGAGTCGGAACTGATCACTGATAGGGAGAACTTACTCTATGACTTACTCTCTTTGATTCCCCTACAGCACTGATATGTAAATCATCGAAAGGCGCGAAGACCAGTTTTGTATCAAAGAGACATACCCTTGAGAGTTGATAACCAGTGGCTGGTCAGCCTCAGTTCTTGCTCACATCTTTTTAGAGTCCAGTTCTCTCTTGGCTCAGTTCTCTTCTCAGTTTGTTTTTGTCTTCGTGATACTTTTTACTTTTAACTCGAAGTTTTTGTTGCCCACCAGTTGGTGTGTTTAAGTTTTGTTTTTGAATTATTCTCACCACATTTAATGCACAACTTTTTCAAAGTACAAGGTGAATTTTATTTTAACTGTCAAGACAGTTATGCATTAATAATATTTTTGGGAGATATTTTCGACTGGCCATCGGAAGTATTTTTCCAATTCCATCATTGACAACCAATTTTCAACACGCCATCAGACTCTGCTACATGGCAACTCCAATGTGTCCACTTTGTCATACTGAGGAAAACTCTGCTGTAACTGACCTGGATGACTGTCCATCATCAAGCTGCTCTCAAAGCTTCGGTACTGCTGGTTTCTCCAACAATACTGGGGACAGCATTTGGTCATCCAATCCAGTTCTTCAGAGCAGCCTCCAAGGAGCTTCCATAAGTAGACTATCACCTTCATATTTGAGCAGAGTTGATATGTGTAGTCTAATAACCATAGAAACCTTAAACAAATCTGAACAATTCATTTAAGAAATTAGGTTCAGTTTGCGTTCTCATTTTTGTTTGTTCACTTTCATTAAACTCATTTATCTCAGTATTCTCATCATTTTCCATTACTCTGTTATATTATTGATCATATTGTTTATTGTTCACTATTCACCAGGAAGGTCCTTGTGAGCTGGAAATAGATGATCCCTGTACTAAGAGCTGACACCTCAGATATGATGAGATTATTTACTAATAATTAATATTGATCCAATGTTAATTGATTAATTCTTACAGGACACAGCGTAAGCCTGTGAGTGGTGCCCCCTTTCGACTTTATTGTTTAATAATTTAATTCCCCTACAGTATCCAGAGATACATTTTAGTTTAAGGTTAGAGATTATTTGCGCACATTTGAAACAAACCATCAGTTATGCTGGGTAGTGCAGGGCTCTACAGTGCAAGTGATTCACTCGCATTTGCCCGTAAAAATCAATATGTGCGAACTGGAAAAATAATTTACTCACACACTGCGCGAGTAAAAACTACAATCATAAGTATAAATTGGTTACGTTCTATACAAAACACTACAGGGCTTTTCAATCAATCAATCAATCATTTATTTGTAAAGCATTTTTCTCACAAATGCAGCACAAAGTGCTGTATACAATAATCCCACATGCACACCCCCACCCCCTCCTCCAACACAGACACACATCCACACATGCACAGACAGACACACAACTTCAACATTCATTTTGTAGAACAAATAAAACAGTATTCATTAGAAGAGGAGCTATGGAAACACTACCGTAGGTGAGGAAACACCAGAGGCTGGATAAAAACGACTGCTAGCACCTCGGACGGGCAATTAGCCTAGCTCGGTAGCCTAAGCTAACACGGCAGCGGAGAGTTGGATGGGTGGATTGATGGGAGAGCGGAGAGTTGTAGAGCACTGACTGTGAGCAGCCTGTGATGGTGGAGAGAAAGAGGAGCGTGGTGTGGAGTTTGTTCTCTGTAACCGACAGGGGCATTGCCATGTGTGATGTTTGTAGCAAACGCATTCGCCACTGTGGTAGCACTACAAACTTACATCAACACATCAAAGCAGCTCACCCGCGGGAGAACTCCAAGCTGCAAAATAAGCTGAGGAAAGAGGAAAATGGGGAAGATGCCCAAACCCAATCAAGACCCCCGACACAGAGGCAGAGGTCTCTGGCAGAGGCTTTTCAGCCAAAAAAAAAAAAAAAAAAAATCAAGAGTATCCAGGTAATCTCCAACATTAAGTAATGTTTTTCACAGCGTAAGTGGTGATTACAGAGGCATTTTTAGCTAGTTAAACTATTATTATATATTCAGCCATCTGAAAAAAATCTTGTTTTACTGGAATTCAAAATTATGCACAAGGATATTTAACCTGAAATAGGAACATGTCTTAATATAATAACCCTTTATGTTAACTTTAAGGAAAATTAGTATTCCTATTTAGGCTACATGCAGATTACAGCTACAGACTTAATTAACATAATTATTTTGTAAATACTGTGTACATACTTCACAAAGAGCCTTGGAAATCAAATCTGAGTCTTGCCCAGATGATTGTGACGGACCTAGCTACAACCCCTCTTTGTGGTTGAACAGGAGGATTTTAAGACTTTATTGAAGACACTTGATCCCTGCTATAGGATTCCAAACAGGACATTTTTCATGGGAGGGAAGATGTATGAAGAGTGTCCCTCAAAATTAAAAAAAAAAATAAAAATGTGTAGATGCTTTAACAGTGCTGTATTGACCACTGATATGTGGACATCAAGAGCCACAGAGGGTAATTTAACTGTCACCTAACATATTATTGATAACAACTGGCAAATGCAAGCATATGTGCTAGAAACTACCTTTTCAGGAAAGCACAGTGCTGACAACATTTGCTCAGAATTGACAAGAAAGGGGTAACTGCCAAAATTCAATACTGCATGAAAACACCTGTATGTTGCCCTGAATACAGGCTCAGTAGGTAGAGTGGGTTGTCTATGAACCAAAGGGTTAGTGGTTCCAGTGTGCCACATGTCTGAGCAAGACACTGAACCCCCAGTTGTGTGAATGTGTGTGTGCTTGTGTGAGCGAACGGGTGGATGTGTCTCTGACTGTAAAAGTGCTGTTAGTACCTTTGAGTAGGTAGAAAAGCGTTATATAAAAGCAAGACCATTTACAATTACTATTCAGGCATGTCTCTGCTGTAATGTGGGAGCCTGAGAATGTCCGTGGACGTACCACTTTTGGGGCTCCTGGCAGAGGTGCCGGAGGTGCAAGCTGTAATTACAGATAATGCTGCCAGTATGGTTGCTGCTGTACGCAAAGCAGGTTGGACACGTGTTTTGCCGTCGTTGTCATCTAACTGAGATGCAGTGCTGTAGTGCTGAAGCTCAAAGAAGTGCAGAAAAAAACAAACACACGGGATATCTGTGTTCTACATGTTTGAGAGAAAAGCAGAAAGAAGCAGTTACCACTGTACTTTGCCGTCTTGGAAAGAGCTCACTATACTTGAGTAAGGAAGGTTGGTGCATGGCTAGTCTCTCCCTCGATGCCTTGAGACCATTTTAAGAAGTATCAAGGGAGATATCATCCGATTCAAAAGTGATCGCCCTGGTTACATTACTTCTGAGATCAACTGCATCTCATGAGGCCCAAGGCAGCAAGCTAGCTTCTGTGCTGTCAGCGCAGTGCCAGCACTGTTTCCAGGGTACTGAAACCTTTTATGGTCTCAGTACCAGCACCTACCGAGACACAAGATTCAAACACTTTGGGTTCCCAGACATGGCAAATGTTAATACGACTTGTTGCTGAAATGCAATTAGTTAGCCAGTGAAGAATCAGCTCCTGAAGCAAGCACAAGCTCTGCCACCAGCAGTACCTCAGCATTGGTTCCTGCAATTACCTTGTTGGAGCTTTTCCATCCCCACCTGTTACAAAAGGTGGGATATGGACAGAGTTATATGGACACTCAAATCCAGGCATCACAACAGCACCACACAGCTGGCACTGATGCCATTATTGAAATGCATCGGTACTCAGAAGCGAAAACAATTCCACGGGATGCAGACCTACTTCTTTGGTGGAAAATGAACATGCCAAAATTTGATGTCAGCATGGGAACAGAGCCAAAAGGACACCTCAATGGATACTTCCTTGGAGGGTTTTGTGAGGAAAGAGCCAAAGGTTTTGAATGAATTATCATTATCAACTAACTAAAGGCAAAATTACAAAGTTAATCAATGATCAGGACATTTCAAGTAAAACAAAGTCGTATCGGTAATGCTCACCCTGTATTTACTTGGTATCAGATAAATACCAAAATACCCAGTATCGCTCACCCCTATTATAAACTGACCTGAGATCAGCCTGCATTATAAACTAAACTCTAAACTGAGCTGAGGTCAACCTGAACCATAGACTGACATGAGAACAACCTAAGGCAGGGGTCTTCAACGTTTTTCAGGCCAAAGACCCCAAACTGATGGAGAGATTAAGTAAGAGACACCCTACCTACCAAATGTGTTCTATATTAAACTCGGCCTAGTGCTGTTTATAAATATACATTATTATGAGTTTGCATTCAATACTAAGTGATTCAAATAATATACAGGTTCACATATTCATTTTTTTATTTCAAACATGCGCAACAGTAGGGTGACAGATAAGAAAATTTTCAGATAAGAAAATAACTGGCAGATTCAAGTTTTAACTTTAAACACAGCTAAATGTAGTAAGGACAGTGATCACCAAGCCATTTTGGCCTCAGTAGTTGGTTGATGGGACCGAGCTGCACTGTTGGGTTCTCTTAGCTAATGCTGCTTCAAATGTCTGGGATTTCACCTGGGGACTGAATAGGCCCTCGGACAATTGCGACAGAGGTTATGCGGCCTTGTGATTGGCTCAGCAACGATAGGGGTGGGTCCTGTGGTACAAGAGGTGTAGATTGACAGGTCTAGTGGCACTCAGTGTGAAATGGTGTGCTGTTGAGACAGCTTCCGTATCAATGAATGAGTGACGTGCTGAGAGATAATGTCTTCTGCTTCCATTCGTCCCTTCACTAAAATATGTTGGATTCATGTTAATGTGTATTTAAAGAAATTTAAATTTGTGGGAGAAAATTTTAAATATATATAGAAAATGGCCGATCAACCAAAGAACCCCCCCCCCCGCAGGACTCCCTAGGGGTCGTGGAATCCCTGTTGAAGACCTATGACCTCGGCATAGGGTCGGCAACCTTCAACACTCAAAAAGCCATTTGGACCTGTTTCCCACAGAAAAGAAAACACTGGGAGCCACAAAAGTTCAAAGTTCAATTCAAATTTAGAATTATATTTAAAAAGCTAACAAACTAAAATAAAATACATTTGAGTTAAATACTCTATAGCAAGGAGTATATGTGCTGCAATGCACTGTGGGAGTTAAGTGTTTTTTGATGTTATGACCATGAGTGTGAGTAGAGTGGCATTCAGTGTCATTCATTTGTTGCGTAGCTCTTACTTGTTCACTAGTGAATGAACAGTTCTTGATTTCTTAGGCTGATAATGTGAAAAAGTGAACAGCTTTGATCAGGATCCTTGCTTCGCACCGCTCGCCACAGAGAGCCGCAACAGAGGGACGAAAGAGCCGCATGCGGTTCCGGAGCCGCGGGTTGCTGACCCCTGACCTAAGGTATAAACCAAACTAAGCACTGACTTGAGTTCAGCCTGAATTATAAACACTCATCTGGAACTATAAACTGACCTGAAATCAGCTGAACCATAAACTAAACTGTGAACTGACCTGCGATCAGCCTTAATATGTTAACAGCATGTCACCCATGTTTGGTCAGGGTTTATTCAGGGCTTTCTGTTATAATGGCAGCATCGACAGAGGACTCAGCTCGAGTGACGTGTCAAACACTGGCAAAGAAAGGTTGCATATGGATGGATCATTCTGAACACTGTGGCTCACTGACAGCGGCTGACAGCTGCCTCTGATGTGTAGACACAGCACTACCTGTTACCTAAGCTGACACACTTTCCTCAGAGCTTTTTTTTTCTGTGTAAAGGGCAAGATTGATTGCAGGCATTCAGCTTTTCTCCCTTCAATTGTCTATGCTTGAAGCTTCACTGTTTCCATCTGTGTGGCGCTCAATTTTCTTCTCATTGATTTAGGGACATACAGCTAGTGCTGGGCAGATTTCCATTACGTTTCATAAGCATAATGTGAAGTTAACTTTACAGCATCAGTTAGTTTTAAATGACAACTTTGCCCATCTCACCATGGCGCTCTGAGCGTGGTCATGTTCATAAGGAGTCCGTTTTCTACACCAACACTCAGTGTCCTTGGTGGAAAAAATAAATAAATAAATTCTTTCACCTGTTTTGTTTGTTCCTTTAGTTGAGAAGTTTTCTTGCGGAATACAACTGAGCTCATCAATCAGCCGTGGGGACATAATGGATTTTGATGCGCCTTCTGTGTTGGCATTGGAAAAGGTTTATTTAGCAAATTCACTGTGTGAAAAGTATAAGACGTCACCATGATGATAAAAATCTGCAATTTTAAAAACAATTTCATAAAAAAGTTAATAGAAATTAAGACAATTAAAAGAAAAATAAATGATGGGGTCCTCAGATGGGGTCGTCACTGTCACTGCCAATGCCCTGTTGTTTTGAACATGATTTATACAAATAAAAGGACTGTTACAATAATCCAGATGTGACAAAATAAAAGCACAATAGTCATTGTCTCTTAAGATGAAATAAAAGACTGGATTTTACAATAAAGACAAGTTCAGATAAGCTAAATAATATGGGTCTCAAATTTTAAAATCAGAAACAAACCAGACAGCAGCTGCAGTTCCACTACAGATTTTCACGGAATGAAAGCAATATTTACAAAACTGTATGTGTTTCCATTGAAAGGTGTTTTGCCAATGAACTGAAACTCTCATAAAGTTTAGGCTTGTGATATCCCATAATTCTTTTAAATTCCTGTCATGCGAGACGTGAGAGTTTGAGGAAGATGGACTTCAAATTAAGTGGTCACATGACCCGCTACATCATCTCTTTTGTTGTTGTATGGTCCTCACTGCAGTGTTGGTTTGATTCCTGCTTTTCTTCAGTTGTCCCTATCTAATACAGGTGCAAAAGCCCCAAAAAAAACAAAAAATAAAAACAAATTTACAATCTTTTTAAATGTAAATGAACCTTGTACGCACATATCAAGAAATGTTTAACACTGTAGGTCATTATCCAGTATTCAGCTCTGATTAGGTTCTGCATAGGCCGAAAGCTCCTTTTATATGAAAATATGCAGTCAATAATAATAAATAGTGTTTTGTTTATTTTAATCACTTATTAAAATCACATATTAAAAATGTTATATTGGGAAAATGTTCTATCTCTAGCCAACAATAAATAGCAATAAAACAATAAACATAACATTTGCGATCCCTCCTCCTCTGCCTTTTAACGTCCGGTTGGACACTACTGTATTGTATGGCTACCGTTATTTCTCAGTAAAGCTCTTAGCATTAGCATCTTTTATTGAGCTACATTTATCTGAATTTAACTGAAATTACCTAAAACTAACTAAAACCGGGTCTAGTGCACTTTTCCAAAACCATACTAGTATGTATGGATCAATGTCGAGCCCAGTTGTCCCTGATAATCCACATTGTTCCTGGTCTCTCTGTATTAACTAATGCATTTCACTGCGTTTTTGCCACTCAGGGTACCGTGGCCCAAGGGGGCAGTGACATCAATGCATACCCCTTATGGACCAATGAGCAAACACTGTGCACACGCAATACTCATGGAAGTTGTAGTGTCATAGTCTCACTTTGCATTTCCTTTATTATTTTGGATGATGTTTGAGAAAACTACAATTAAAAAATGTACATAAAATTCAGCCTGCCAAAGTGGCTAGTGGGAGTTGCTGTGTTACCCGCCACTGCTGAAATTCACCCGATTTGGCGGGTATTAATATCGTGCCCTGTTTGTTGTCAGTCATGAATATATTTTGGAGATGGTTCCATGCTGTTGGTGCACAAAAACTAAAAGCAGATTTTCCTAGGTCAGAGTGAACCCGTGGGACATGAAGTTCAAGATAGTCCTTTGAGCCAGTTGTGTAAGTTCCTGTGTTCCAGTCCAACTTGGGTGATATTTATGTTGGTTACTGACCAGTGAGGGCTTTATAGATAAAAAGATTAAAGTTTTTACCAGGCCTCAAACAACTTTGTTGTACAGAAAGCGGTGGTGAGTATTGTAGGGTCTCCAGTAATTAACCTGATAGTAGAGTGATAAACTGTGTCAAGGGGATTCAGAGTAGTAGCCGCAGCATGTCTATAGATGTGTGTGTTGTTATTGAAATATTTAGGAATATTAGGTATTAGGCAATAGGTAGGTTTTGTGTATTTATGTAATGGATGTAATGGAAATGCAGCAACAGAGGTTTTTTCACAGCAGCACTGATATTGTTGCAGAGGGAACTGGGAAGCTGCTTTGGCTACTGTTGAGGTCCAATTAAAAGGACTAAGGATTTTGAGTTCAACTGCAGGACTCGCATACATGTTACATGTACACTAGTTACAGTATCTGCTTCACAACGCTCTCCATTTGCACACTTGATGAATAAATTACTAATTTCTGGCCGTGGGTTCTGTGCTGCATCAGTGTGGCCCAAGAACCAAAACATTCACATGAATAAGAGGTGAGGTGGATGATGTTACATCTCATTACAATGGCACCTGTCAAGCTGCAAAATAGTCAGGACCACAGCTTGCCCCAGTATACGGGACTGTATAGCTGCAGTCCAGTCACAGGGCCCATGCTGACTCTTGTCCAATACAGAGAGAATGTATAATGTGCATGCCAGTGTCAGAATTTCACATTTTCACAACAGGGAATCCTTGTTCTATTGCTTTTGAAATAATACACACAAACTCTTTAGTTGGTCAATCTGCTCATGCACACAATTATTTAGTCATATGTCCAACCTTTGCAAATGACGTTTTCTTCCTTGCACAGCTCTGTGTGTGTCTATCTCACATGCACACATGTGACTGTGGCAGAAGTGATGCATATTCATTCGTGCATTGCAGATTCTGGCAGGCGAGAGGGAGAAGAAAAGGAAGATGGAGAGACAGAATTGGGCCAGCGTGTGGCAGAGCTCCCTGTAGCCCCAGTTGAGGTGCTGGATGTCTGAGGAGGGACTGGAGGCCCCTGGGCAAACACTGACATCACCAGCTCAGATTCCTCACATCTGGCAGGACGGCATCCTGTTAATATTACATTCATGCACACACGCGCACACACGCACGCACAAACACACACACTGTGCTCACACAAGTCTTAGTGACGCTGTTAACTGCAACTGCTACTTTTTATTTTCCTTTCTCCTTCTATTTCTCCTTGTGTGTTTCTCCCCCTGTTAAGTCTGTTGAAGTCACCTCTGGTTTCTTACCTGCTTGTTCATGTAGCATCTTGTTTTTGTTCAGCTCCTTGTAGCCCTCAAACTCAACTGTAATTTGTTTCTGAATAGTCATTGCACACTCCTAACGCCTTAAGCATGGAAGGCAAATTGGAGGGAGTCTCCTGAAATATTAATTTTGGAATACACCCACTCTACCTGGAGCATATGACTCTGACAAGAGTGCAGATGACTGGTGAGCTGATTCTATAGCTATACTGTCAATGTGAGTTTACAAACTCCCATGCATACCTGTAGCACACCATAGCCCCGCCTACCTACCTACCTACCTTAACCGCATTTAACCGACACGAATATACACATACACAAATAAACATTTCAACAACGTAGAATATTTATTAACACAAAAAAAGTCAATCACCCTTTGAAATGTCCTGGTGACCTGTTAAATCAATAAAATAATATAATACAAGGGGTTTGGTAACTCTCTGTTAAGGTACAATGTCCTTATGAAAAGTGTTTTCTCAGTACTCACCGATCTCTGGGAAAGCAGCAGTTTCCTCAAGTCCTCTAGTCAGTCGAGAAAGCTGAGGTGAAATAAAGGACCCATTCTTGAAGACAGGTCCATGTGCAACAGCAGGTTTCCTGGCGACAACAAGAAGTCCTGAGCACCCTCTACAGCAGTGGCGGTAGCAGCCATTGGTAGCTGGACCAAGGCGAGGCTAGCTAGCACCAACACATGACAAAATTTTGTCGTCAACGTTTAAAATAATGCTCTTCTGAAACAGCTCCAAATACGCAAACTCTTAAATTTTGTACCAGGAAACACAAAGGTAAAACCTCCAGTTTTATTTTCAGGAACAACTGTAACTTTAAACAATTTCAAATGGCTTACATCTAGCTCCTCACATTGGGTCACCTGCTTTTACTTGTTTTTCGTTCATCCTCATCTTCTTTCCTTATTTAGTCCCTCCCCTCACAGAATCTGGTAGTGTCTGACTGACACTAATTAGCTAATGACAGGTTGACAATTTGTTACCCAAATAAACAGAGGGAAACTACATGAGGCATTCAAAAACGTAACAGATAATATCTCAAATTATACTGCATGTGTTAACTGAATACCTGTTTAAAGAAAACAAAATAATGCCATTCGTAGTAGAGCACTACAAAGGTTATTTTGTTTTCCTTGTGTCACATCAAGTTTCTGTAGCGTCGAATAACTAAACTAAATCCAAAAAAACTGATGCTAGAACATGCATTAATGGTACATTAACTACCAGAAATGACTGAAACCATCCTTAGAAAAAAAGTATTTGATGTCTATTTTAGTTTTTTATTTTGGCCCAAGTCCCATCCACTGACATGGAGGAGGTGGAGCTTATGACCTATACTGCAGGCAGTCACCAGGGGGAGCTCTACCTGCTTTGGCGTCACTTTTGAGGAGCTGTTCCACCTTTAATATACAGTCTATAGCATCAACCCTTATCAAGCCACTTCAGCTATGTCTGAATCAGCAGGCATGAATGGAACCAAACTTTCTGTCAGATACGTTGAAACATCTTGACTGCGTTAGCTTAGAAAAAATGAAGACATCACTGCATCCCAGTAGCTGTAGCAGCATTTAGTTATATTGTGGTGCGTTGTCTGTCTGCTGTCTACCTCTGACCGAAAGACAAATATGACCCAGAAAAAGAATGACTCAAAAATCACTCTGTTGGCACAGCTGGATCAGCTTCGGCTTTGATAAAAAATAAAAAATGAATGAATAAATAAAAAGTCTGGCCTGTTAATCCTCCTTTACAGTATTATAAACCCCAGTGAAGTGTTTAGTTTCTGATAAGCCTTAAAGGTCACGGATCTTTTACTCAAGCTGGTCATCCCGGATCACGTCGCAGAAATCCTCCCCGTCTGTTTGAGAGTTTGACAAGTATGAGAACGCCCGAGCTGGATCTGGCTCAATATTTCATGAGGCGCTGCGAGAAGAATTGAAGTCAGCCAGTGTCTGAAGGACATATACCGTCCCGCAAGAAGAAAAGTGTTTGACCTCATTAAAAGATTGATTCAATCAGTCAAACATTCAGGTGCTAGTCATGCATTCAGCTTTTAAATAACTTCCTCAACTCTTCTTCAGTTGCAACGTGTCTTGGCTGGGCATAACATTTATTCATTTATTTATTTATTTTTTATCTTCCTGTTCTATGTGGTGCTATTTCTGGCCAGGAATGTTCATCTATTGAAATTTGAAGCACAGTTTTGGGCAGATCCACACTAAGCCATCTATGCACGGCGATGTAAATGTATGCATGTTTGCATGAGTGGATGCAATGACGCTTAAAAGTCTAACCGTGCCAGACTGCTCTGTCCTGAAAACATGGAGACATGAGCAGTGTGCCTTTCAATGGGAGGTATTTAAAGAGTTTTCTGACAACCCTGCATGCCCAAAGGTTTTCATCTTAAAATATTTACACCCGTAAGACACGTTCTGTCAGCGTAATGCGCACCTTATGTCAGCTCCCACACTGATCTAAACCGAGCGAAGGAATGGACCTGCACTTAGTTATTATACCTTACACATGCACCATTCTTCTTTGCAGTGGCACTTAACAAAATGTATATGGCATGTAGCCTGCAGCTCGCTGCGTCATTGCTCTTTCTGTCTCTGTGGCTGGCTTGTTCAGTCACACATGGCCACATATCTAATTTCACATTACAAGTAACAGCACAGAAAATTCAATTTGTTTTTGTTTCCCTGCCATTTAGTGCAATTTCCATAAAATGAGAGTGGCTGACATCCAAAATCAATGGCTGTTTCCAAACCCCCAAGACTAATGGGGTAGATAGCTAAAACCGCAAGTTAATTGTTCAAGAATGTCCTTGAAAATTGTGTGTCAGCCTCTCCCTCTCTCTCTCCGTCTCTCTCTGTCTTTCTGTCCTTAACCCTTGCTCTTCTGTTTACTCTACACTCTGAACTGCTTCTTGAGGAATAATTCAATAATTTCATGCAGGTTTTGTAATAACATGGACTTGGAATTCTTGTATTCATGCTTAACTGAGCCCAAACTGGTATTGGTATTCCAATATTCATAATTCATAGATACCGCGCTGCATTTTGGGAGTATTCTCTCCAACAAAGTAGCAACGTGACTCCTCACTGAATGTCCCTCCCTTCTCTACCCAGGCCAAAGAGAGTGTTAAGAAGAAGATAAATTTAAAAAAGAAAATAAATTGTAATTAAAGCTGACAACAGCAGACACCAGCACGTCTCTCATCCTCTTTGGTTTATGTGACATTTAATCCGGCAAACAATCATTTTTTCCAGAGCTGGGATTTATCTTCATCAGTCACGTAATTGAGGAAAAACTCTGCTACACTTTTACCACATGCATCTATCTACCTATCGAGCTGTGAACTAGCTGGAATGTAACTGCATTAGCATTTGACTTTGGTTCAATATAAAAGCTTTTATTTTTTGAGATGAACTGGGCAAAAAACTGTTTTTATTACAGATGATTACATCCACAGAGATTGATTATTATTACACAGAGCTTTTCCTGTCACAGAGTTTCTGCGGGCCACCTGTAAATGAACTCAATGTTTTCTGCATCTCTGGCTGTTATCACCATAAACCATTATAGTGCAGAAGAAGAAAAATCTTCCTAATGTTTCTTTAAAAATTTGGCCAAAACATGGGTACAAGATGTTATTGTCCTGACATCTGAGCTAACTGGGACTCTCTTTGGTTTCATGTGAATCAAATTGTCATGACGTGGTGTTTTGTTGCTTCAGTTGTAATCCCGTTTGGCTTTATTTGTGTTCAGTTCGTTTTGTCCGTGGTGTTTTGTTTTTTGCTTTACTTCCTGTGTTTTCCCTCTTGATTATTTGTTTTATTATTGGTTTCTCCTTGTGTGCTCAGCCCTCATTAGTTCCACCTGTGTCTCATCAGCCCTTCAGCCCACGTATAGTTCTGACTTTCTGTTTTGACTTTTTTTATTGACTTTCTAAGTTGTCCGTCTAGTTATCACCATTTATGCTCTGGTATCTTCTTCCTTACCTGTGTTCCTAAGCTCCTGTCTAGCTTTTGGTTTTTGGAATTCACCTTCTGTTTTCACCTACCCTGCAGCACACTTTGTTACAGTTTTAGTTCATTCAAGTTCTTTTGTTTCCTGCTCCATTCTCCCTGTGTGTCTGCATTCATTGAGGTCCTAACTCCTCCCTATTCACTGTAACACAAAGAGTTGCTTTCAGGTTTGCTCAATAACATCTAAGCATTAGTAAAATTCTCATTCTAAATTATGAGGACTCTACATGTGCAGCTTTGCCAGTGATACCCCGTGGATAATTTGTAAATGAAACTGACGACTTTTTCCCTCACGGGGTATAGGTTGGAGTGTTGTTTTAATTAGGCAGTTAATTACGTTAATTCACTTATACTCTCACAAAACCAAAGTTTAACTCCCCTGAAAGAAACTCGGTTTTCACAGTTTACAGCACTGTTTTAGCACGTCTGAATCACATAAAGAGTTATTTTTTCTACTTTCATATCGTTCAAGAATTCTTCTCAAGCTGTTTCCCAGAGCGGATGTCAGCGGCAACTTCCAATCATCAAACTAGATTTGTAGCTACAAATAACTATATAAAACAATTTTTCTTGAAAAGTAGCCACTCAAACGTACATCAGCATTACATTAACTCGCTAAAAAGAAAGAAAAAAATTTACCATTTACCACGTGTAAATCAGAACATGGAACCATTCGCTATAGCTATATGTGAGGTTGTAGGCAGTTCAGACTACTGCGTTGACATGGAAGCTATGGCGACAGTGGAGACCATACACAGACTGTAGCACCGTAACTGACGCGCACCTTCCCAGAGATTTAACTAGGTGATGCAGACCTTAAGAGCTTTGATCAGTCTACTTGGTAGTGGCACGTTTCCGTTTTAGGATTTCCGGCTGCTTCTCCATCTCCACAATTTTTTAATCAACTGTTTTGGATCAATAAAGATGGAACAAATTGTGGTATTTGTATAGCTCTTGTTTTTGCAAAATTTCGGCAAACGTTTCAGTTGTAATTGTTGAAAGTACTCCAAATCTTAATGTAAACAACAACGTACGAATGTGGAATGGGTGAAATTCCAGGAATTATGTAACGATGTGATGAACTCCAGGGCTCTGAAGCCGTTGTCGTAAAATCTGTGAAAAGACGTGTGAGTTTAAGGATAGGCTGTACTTAGAGTGTCTCAGTGGACTACTTTATATGTGAGAATATCCAGGCTGGAGTCGTTACTAATGACGAATGATGGAGCATCTCTGTCACAAGGAAGTAATTATATAAAGGCCATGTGGCAGTGTGTGAGAGATAGTGTTTTTGCACTGAGAGCTAAAGCAGATGCTTTATGATGTTTTTCACAATAAGCATTTAACTCACACCTCTTTTGTTTCTCCACATATTATTGTGCTTTATTAAGCTAAACTTTTTCCAAATTTCTGTCAGCATACCTGGTCAACAGCCAGTCACGAAGGCTTGTCCTTCTGTCAAAGGAAGAGAAAACATTCTGCCACACCGCTTCAGCTCAAACTGGATCACAGCCACTCAAGATGTCCCAGTTCTTCTGATGTCTTTTGAGACACCAGAGGGATTTATTGCAGTTTGTTGCTGCATAAGACAACTTTTCAGTCACTAACACGTACACCCTGACAACTCCTCCTGGACTGCACCCATTGCCTCATTTATACCTTGTATTGAGATATGATGTGTATGTGGATACTGTTATCTGATCCAGCATTCACAGCAGGTTGTGCGTTCCCTAATTATGCTTTTGAGCTTGTATTTAAAAGTGTCGCAGATGCTAAATGACCTCGGTGTGCTTATGTAGCCAACAGAAGCTGCATTTATGTGGAACCTTTTTATTATACGTTATAAGATGGCGCATGTCCTCCTGAGTGCACAAAATGCTCCCTTAAAGTCTGGGGACAAAGAGGCTCTTAGACCTGCCGGAGCCAACTTGAACAGATCATGAGAGCAGAATCCAGAATTACTTCCTAGACTCAAAGTTCCCCTGGTGCATGTGGCCAATTTTGCAAGTGCAACATTGAAAAAGAATCGGACAATAAATTGTAAAATGTTAAAATCTCACAGTGGTATACTTGATCTGTCATGGAAAGAGTGAGTGCACATGCTACCTTCCACTCTAAGATGCACTCAATAGTGTTGAAAAGCCTCATAGAGATGCACTGGCATGGACGGGACAAGTGTCAAATTTATCAGTGTATACAACAATCTGTGAGGTATGGTGCATTATCAACACCAATGGATCAAATTTCAGCCAGGTCATGGCATAGTGTTGCCAACAGATGATTCTATTACATGCATATTTTATTCTCCCATGTGATTTCTTGTTTGGACTAAATTGTTTTAGGTTGCTTGATGTTACAAGTTGACGCCCTAACCCCTTTGTGTTCACTTAATGTGAGAAGATCAGATGAATTAGTGTCATCAGATCAGGATGGTGTGAACAGATAATGATTAGGAGCTTGGCACCGTCTAACATGCTGCCAATGACATAAACCAAGCTTTTTAGTGATCTTAACAGAAAATGTGTTTACAAGTTTTTATAATGCTCTACCATGTGTGTTTTTTTTTCACTCATTGTACGTATGATTGGTTGTTTCCACTTAAAATGACAAATTTCTTTTACTTCATACATTATTTAACTGATTGCTTGTGTACTGTATTTCATATCAGTCTAAAAAAGTCGTTCCACATACTACAACTGTTACAAGAGTTTTGATGTTTCAACACCTTATTTCTCACCGTATCTCGTATTGTTGTTCTCGCACACTTTGGCCAACATGGTACATTATGATTGTTGAGTCAATAATAATAATAATATTTGGGTGTACCCACTGATTACACCAGTGTTATTGGGTCTCCCATGGCAGTAAGGTGAAGATTAGCAGGAACCGGTGTTAGAAGTAGATTTAACTTGTCCTAATTCACAATAAATAGTGAGAAAGTATTTAAAAATGGTCCTTATGCTTAACATTTCGAATGCCTATACTGATTTGTTAAGCTTTCCAACCCCTAACCCCTAACTTGTACAGACAGATTTTTTTATCCTTAACTGGTCACTCACAACTAAGTGCCTTCAGGGATCTGGCTCTCAGACGGTGTCGGCCCAGCTTTATACTGTATATCCCATCTGGCCTAATGGAATCCTGAAGGACCATCTGGAGGATGCGGCAAGAGAAGGACATCCAGTCTACCTTGCTTATCCTGCTGCCACAGCAACTCACACTGTACTGATATACAGCTGAAAAGGATTCTTCTAGGTGACTTGCCTCATAAAATATCCCATAAATACACACCCTTAATTCCTAATTCACCACATATGTGTCCACGCACAGGGGAAATTTGCAGAAACGTCAATATTTCTGAACTGCTATCTGACATTTCAATACAAGGCGGTTTGCAGAGTGTGAGCAACAGTTTCTGGACACAAACACTGCGAACAGATTGCCGTACACATGCTATTGATTGAACGCTGCAGGGCTCCAATAGCTCATCGCTTGCTGAGCCAGACGGAGTTTCCCTGCCTCTTCCCTCCACAGTTGTAAGCAGCCTGGCCTGCTCATCTCCCCCATACATGGAAACATACCGAGCACACGGGAAAATGAACAAGATTGAACGCCACTATAGACGGGAGACAGAATAGACATCATATTCAGTTTATCCACTGTCTTAATCCCGGTTACTGGTCACTTTGTCATATCTGGTGGGATGTGAGTGGAATTTGCGTTCGCCTTTCTCCACAACCATATATTGGCACACGACATTTCACACAAAAATTAAATGACAACATCACAGCCTTCATCCTATTTTTCTTGGGACCTGTCCAGGGTGCACCCACCTCTTGCCCCCCAACCCTGGAGGACAAGTGGTTGCAGATAATGAATGAATCTGGCAAGCAAACAATCCCACGCAGAGCTCTCATATGACCTACACCACATCCTAACTCAGGTATTAATTTCCATTCCCAATGCAACAATCCCATTTAGGCTTAAGACCACTCAAGCAGCTTCTTCTCAGCCGACCTGGCTGATGAAGCCTGCTGCACCTTGGGCTGCAGGAGACGGCGATCCTGCCGTCACTCTTCACCGCATACTGAAATAGTTATGTCCATGCATTATATTATGCTAATAGAGAGTTCACAGGTCTTCCTCGATGTAGTGGGTTTGCCTTACCTCTGCATCATGTGCCATGTGCGTGTAATGGACACGGTATCTCACAGAGGGCAAGGAAACTGCTGTGAATACATAATGACATTGAAGAATGAAAAGATGAATGTAAAGCTGGCTGTAGGGCTGGGGCCTATTGAATACCATGTGTAGTGTGCTGCAACTGAAGGTCTAATAACTTTGTCAACTATTTTACTTGATGTGCAGCCTCCTTCTCTCTGTTACCACAGGGTGTTTGGTGAATTTGTTAACTGACTGCTGTCCAGAGGATTTGGACCGTTGCTCTACTAGTGTTAGCAGATGCCTTTTCAGATAAGTGTGCATTGCAGTAGTATTTTAGTTGTATTCCGGGACTGACATGTTACACTAGTATGGCCTTCAGCTTTAGTGAAGTATTTCCACACATGTGATGAACTTCCGCTATTTGCGATACAATGATGCACTGGGCTCCTCACCTGTCTACTAGGAGGCATTCATGTTACTGTCACATGATCAGTGACTAGTCGACTTGAAGCTAGTCGGCTTAAAACGTCATGGCACAACAGTGAAGTCTGCAAACTGTGAAAGAACCCCTAGTGTCGTGTTTGCTTTACTGCATCATAAATATTATACAGATCACTTTGTTTCACATGTCCCTCTACAAATAATCACAGTTAATCAAAGAACACAAATTTAATTTTCTATCAAACCCGTACAAAGGTCATTAGGAGTCAAAGTGTGTGACTGGTTTTCCAAACCATACAGAGAAAACCTCAACAGGCAAATAGATAGTCCTACAACCAATCAGAGCAACAAAGTGCAACTTGACAAATGCCACTGTTAACTATTCATCCTTTAAAGTTGTTTAGCTCTCAGTGTTTTAGAACAGATGCGACATTGGACTCCAAACAGCTCGCTTCTCTGACAGCAGCCATTTTTCAAACTCAAACCAATGTTTTTCAGATGATGAGCATGATGAGTATTCTGTCCTTCACCTCATAGATTCAAATGTATTCGTCATCACAACCAAACATAAACTGTGCCCAAATGATTTGCCTGGCCTGGCAGACCTTTGCAGAGCATAATCGGAGTTCCACAGTTAGGAACTGTGGAACTCTTCTACCACAAACAAAAGTCTGTCTTTCAGGCCTATTCTCATCATGAACCAGTGATACACTATCCAAAGCATGCATCCCAAATTTCACCAGGCAGGATGACGCTCCAGATAAGAATGGTATCTTGACTCATTCAGCATGAAAACTCCGAAAGAACTGCATCGTTATCATTATACAGACTTTTACATGGCACCTTCTAATAGTAAATGGCAAGGAAGAACTGTCTTCAAACATGAACACATTTTAAAGAGAACTGAGTGTGATTAACCCTTCTGCAGCCAGGACCAGCACAGAACCACAGAACATGATGCTCATGTTGCCAGATATTCAACTACAGTGTCAATGCCGAACACTTTTTAAAGCAGTTGTCAGATTCTTTATCTGCACCAACTGAGCCCTCTGACCGATGTGCTGGAGTGTAAAAGCAGCCAAATATCATCTCAGAACTTAAATTAACTTTGAGTTTGCATTGCTGGCAACTTTCAGTGATCAATACAGCACGGCTGCCAAGAGGGCTTCTTCTGGAAGCATTCGTCTTAAGTGTTCTAATGTCGGTTTTGTCACAGGCTGTGCATCATGTTGTATCTTAATCCATACATTTGAAGATTAGCTGTCAAAGATGTTTAAGACCTTTACTGAATTTGAAATCCATCCATTGCAAAAGTTACAAATTTTGAAGTGGGTGGGGCTTTGTATTGTTGACCTATGTGAAAAATATATTTTCGAAATGTATAAAATTTTAACATCTACAGTCATGTATTAATGAGACGGTTGAAGATTTTGCTTGAAAAGTCTCTAAATGATCTTCTTGTATTTTGTAGAGGCAGAACAGAGAAAAAAGACTAGGAAGGCTCATTTAGGTTATTAGTTTTCACATATTCAGGAATATGTGATGGGAATGTTTGAAGAAGAAAAGCTACACCACAGATATGTGATACTTAGTAGGTTTAGGTGGACACTCAGCATCGTCATTATGATTCATCAAGACGCAGTGTTTCACATGGTGCGTTCACATGGTGCGTTCACATCTCCATCATCTTTCTCAAACCGGAAGCATTTATCCTTCCGATCGCTTTGTTGGGCCTGGTGTGGGCACATTAGTTGCACTCTGCTCTGGAACAAATGACTGAGCCTCTTACTGAGCTGAGCCTGGTAAGAGAAGCTGGTCCCAGCCCCAGTCGCTCCCGGAGCAGTTTGTTTGCAGTGGGAACACACATTACCCATGGTCCAATACGATGTAAAGTATTTTACCTGATCTCTTTGGAAGATTGAGCACAGCACCCTTTAGAGGTTTGAGGCTGCATGAGTGCTCCATCTCAACACATGCACATAAACTTTGTATTCCGGACATAGACGTTTGATCTTTAGACGTTTAAACGCTGTTTTTAGGGAATCCACTTTGGGTTTGATTATTTCCTGAACATTAACTTACTGAACATAACTGAAGAAGTAACTTAAGGTATGAGTTCATTAAAAAATATAGGATAAATGAATATTACCTGACACTAAATATGAACCACAACACCAGGTTTCTGTGCCTAGATGCTGAATCTAAGTGAAATAGGCGTGAAAGAAACTCTAAAATCAAAACCGTCAACTCACTTGGTTGTGCATTAGAAGGAAAAAAAACATGTGTACAGTAAGAAATAGCATTTTCCCATGAGAACTATGAAAGTCACTACGAGCTAGCAAGGCTGAAATTGTGTGACAGAAAGTTTGATTCACTGCAGTCATTCCTCTTCTACTTTTTTTATGACACAAGGGGGCCAGCGCTCCTGACAGAGCTCAAGAGGGTGTGATGTTATTCCCAGCACCAACTTCAGACTGTCCTTTCGCGTACTTTACCCTTCACCAAGTCTGACCCACATATCTCATGCGGTTCATGTTTTTCATGAGACCGTGTTGATAAAAGGCTCATCTCATTCGGCACAACATGCACAACTAAAACTGTCTATTTCCCTGCGTCCTATTTTTAGGATCAGTAGCTAATTAAGCTACACTTCTCCCTGCATGGGTTTTGGTAGAAAGAAAGAAAGAAAAAAAGAAAGACAGAGAGAGAGCTCCGTCTTTTACATCAAAAGGTGATTGTTGTTGCATGACTGTACAGACCGCTGAAACACATGAAACAAATGTTTGATTTTTGTAAAGAAAAAAGGGGGAAAAAAAGAAAAAAGTCTACCACATGAATAAAGTCACTGTGAATGTGTTTCTTTCCTGGATGTCCTTACTGAGCCACGTTCTCTGCATCAACGTTCCTCTCTTCAGTCAAAGTTCTAGTGGAAGATAGTGAAGAATTCTCACTGTTGGCTACTTTATAGATTTAGATAAGAGTATTTATTTATTTATTTTGTAATTACACCAATGTTCTTGCAGTGTTGTAGTGGGGGCCTTTGGATCCAATGGGTTGAGGGGAGGGGTCTCTATGGATCATCCAACAGACACTTGATCAGTTTGGGATCTAGTGAGTTTGGAGGCCAGGTCAACACCTTGTGCTGTTCTTCATATTTTTGAGTTGCTCCTAAAGCAGTTTTGTGTGTCAGGCTGCATCCTGCTGGGGATGGATGCTGTCATCAAGGAGCGTCATCGCTATGGGGTGGGGGGGCCTGGTCTGGTCTAGGTGGGTGGTACCAGTGGCCGGTGCGCTCCTGTACACTGCTGCATGCTGGGGCAGCAGGCTGAGAGTGACAGACCCTAATAGACTCAACATACTGATCCGCAGGAGCTGTGATGTTGTAGGGGTGGAGCTGGACTAAATGCAGTGTCAGAGAGGACAGCTCCTCCCACCCACTCCTCAACACACTGGCCAGTCTAAGGAGTAGCGTCAGTAATAGAGTCATCCTTCCTAAATGTAGCACAGAATGACACAGGAGGCCATTCCTCTGTTGGTCACTCTTACCACTCTTAACACTTCAGACTCTTTTATAATTTATTTGTAACCATTTTACATCTGTTTAGCTCATGTGGTTTATATGCATCTTACATCTTATTTTATTTTTATTGCTTTTTTATTTTTATTTGACACCGTCACCTTGCAACTGTCACTTTATGAGAGCAAACAATTTCCTTAAAGGATTAATAAATTCTAAATGATTCTGATTCTGATTGCTACATGTCTAAGTAACATCCACATGAATGAATTCCAGGTCAGAATTATCACAAGATGGTCAGTGTTATTTTAATTGTTTATTTATATCTGCCATACACATTCTTCCCCACTATGCTCTTATTTTTTATGTATTTTTTTTATCCTTTTGCTGACTGTAATTCCTCCTGTCTGTGTAATGATGCTACTGGATAGGTGAAGTATCTCTCTATAGATATGACAAAATGGAGTTATTTGAAAGCAACTGATATTTCTAAATGATGCAGAATGTTGCATTTTATGTTCATACTGCATCATCTCAGTGACATGTTTGTGTTATTTAGACTATGATTACCAGATGCAGCGTGAAGCACAGACCTCCAGGAATAACCCCAGCAGGGCACTGTTTACAGAAGAAAATGCTGTTGCTCTCCTCAGTATAGCAGCCGCTGAGTATGTAATCTGCTGGATTTTATGATGGCTTTGCATGGAGCGCCTCAAATAATTAAATATATATATAAAAAAAAGGAAGAAAAAAGCAAACACACATAAAAATCCTTGGCCATAATGGAAACCCACTCCTCCCTATGACCGGTCTCACAAGTGTTTCTGTTGTCATCACCAGCTGTCATAAAAATGAAATTACATGGAGTATATGATCCACTCAATTTCTCGCTTTCTGCTTCACCTTTCCCAGTCTCGCAGCAAAACTACTTTCTCTGATCTAATTGTGTCTGGCCTGAATTTTGTTTTTTCCACATGACGCCCCTCCTCAAAACCAATAAATACCTAAAGCCTTTTCTTCAAACAACAGCAGTAAATGTGTCATGCTCTGGCGGCCGATAATTCAGTCACTGCGGCCACCTCCCTTTTTTTTTGACCTGTAATTGCAGTTTCTCCAGTCGGGTGCATCGGTGTAATTCTGAATTTGACTTGCTACTGCATCTCAGAGCTTGTCTCTGTGCATTTCCATCTGCAGAGGCCCAACAACTTTGAATAGACTGAAAACACATTATATAGTGCTGAATGTTGCAGTGCGCTCTAATGAAAACTGACCACTTAATTTGCAGGAGGCTTTTTAATCGTCTGAAGATGTTGATGCGAGCTGACGTGATTAAACCCTGACTCCGAATCTTCCCTCTGATAATGCCGAGAGTCGAGCTTCCACCGCTGCCAACCGGGAGGTCTCGCGCTTACGTCCGGAGGGATCGGTTAAGTCCATCCGGAAGCTTCATTAAACATCAAGCTCCGGTGATGTTACATATTTCAGCGCCTCTGCAGGAGCTGCTGCTGCCGCCTCATCCTCCTGCAGGTTATATTCTCAAGAGACTCGCATGAGGAATCAAGAGAGGATAGAGCGGCTAAATCCTCACACATTTCTCCTCAAACAGCTGCAGTATCTTTATGAGGCTTTCGCCGTGCACAGCTGAGGCTGCCACTGAGCCCCCAGATCTATCTTTGTGCCCAGAGCAGTCAGTGACCGTGACAGCTCTGACGCATGGGGAGTCTTGATGTCCACTTAGCACCCGCCTCTTGGTCCTCCTGGGTCTTGTGAAGTTAGTCACTGTCTGTATTAGATCAACGTAGCAACACTGTGATGGCGCTATCAAGACAACCTCAGCCGTGCGCCGAAGGGTTAGTTCACCTCCAGCAAAAAAAGGCATTTTTCACCTCTTTTTAGTGGCATCCAGTCTTACTGATCCTTACATATTTTTCATTCAGTTCTTAGAGATTCTTTCAGCCTCCACCTACATGTGAGAGAGGCAAAAGAACACCCCTTGTGCAGCTCATACCTATTCAAACACTATATATAAAGATGGACGATGCGTCATCACTTCCTCCCACTGTGCAGAGCGTATATATTGTAGGAATGTGTCATTTGGAACAGGAAGCAGGTTCTTCGTCTCATTAGGCCAACTGTGCTCGCGTGCACCGGGCCAGACGAAGCTGGCGTGGCGCTTTGTGGAGTGTGCTTTCAGGGAGCAGAGGCATGAAATGCAACACAACAGTATCTGTGTCTAGAGTGACATGTAACAAATGTGTTGGGAATAGAATAATAATAATTAAGAAAAAAAAACCTGTTTTAAACCGTTCTTCTATACTGTATACGTCTTCCATAGCATGCTCCCAGACCCTTTTGTCTGTGGGATATTTTAACGGCCACATTTCTACTCCCAATTCAAACAGGCCAAAAACAGAGCTCAAGTTGTAGTGCGGGAGTATGAGAGTAGGCGTCAGTCCAAATCCCTGAATCCATCATGTGGTTTGAAGGAAGACACAGGTCTGAGACAGTCCACAGAAATGAGTTCCGGTGAAAGATTTGATATGAAAAGGCCTGCCTCGCGAGGTTTCTCGTCCGCAGTCAGACATGAATCACTTTTTGATGACAACAGACTTCCAGAGGTGTCCAAGCTCTACTGCCTGTTTGCCAGACTAGCTGCGGGAGACTCGGCATTAATCACCTCCACGCTGAGGAGGACTGCTGAATGTCTGTGATACAACACACCACGTCTACATCGACAGCGTGTCTAGCCGCTAGCCAGTGATGATCTAAAATAAAACCTCCTCGTACAAATGCCTGACGTGTACCACTTAACAGAGCTGTTCTCTCTCCCTCTTTTTTTTTTAATGACCTTTGTTGTCACTTTTTTAAGGCCGGGGTACATTTTCACAGGAGCTATGTAAATGCGAGGGATACCCTGTAGTGCGGCCAAACATAGCTCGCAGAAATCTTTGTGTTCCACTACTGAGTAAGGCGCCACATCAAGGCAAATCAAGTCTCCCACAGAGTGTGTGACTTGCAGGGAGGGGAGGGTGGAGGGGTGGGAGGGGGCGGGGGTGTTTGGAGGATACACAGCTTTAGATGTGGAGGGTGATATAAAGGAGCAGTTGTTGTGTGCTGCGCTGTGACGTAGCTGGGATCTGGTTGATGTTGTGTTTGGGGGTCCTGGGTGCATGCCTCACTGGGAAGCTTTAAACCCAGGTGAGTCTACACTGCAGATGTTGATCATCCTCATCTCTCCTGACTCAGCTCATGCACAGTTGGCATACGTCCTTGGCTGAGTATTGTGCTGCTTGCTTGGGAGAGCAGCATTATAGCAAGAGGAGTATGTATCCGTATGAATTGAGCGTTACCTGCCATTTGAGTATGAAACTCGCCAAGCTTGAAAGGCAGCTGTAAAAACACACATCAGTCCCATTGGATTCCAACTGTGTAATTAAGACCCAGTCACACCATTATTCAAATACAAAACTTCTGTGGTGAAATCAGTTCATTGCCATGGAAGTGCTACGATCATAGGATGTCATTATGGGGATGAATTGCATTCATGAATTGAATTAGCAAGTATTGCGTTCATTTGAATATCTTTGCATCATTTGTCTCTCAACAGTGTTGATCTTTGGAGCGTCTGTTTTTATTTAACCTTCCGTCTGGTGGAGCATCAACTGTTCCATAATGGAGTTTTAAACAACTAAAAAAAACAAGAGAGCAAAAACATTTCTTGAATTAACATCCCATTAGCCACTAATACAAATAACTAGTGTCTGTCTAAGCATCTGGTTATCTGCGGATGAACCAGAAAGTGAGAAAAATCTGACGGTTCAATGAGACTATACAAAAATGAAGGAGCAAGGGAGTTAGTGGGCTTGGAGAGGAAGAAACTATCAATATAACGCTGAAGTCCCACTAATGCATAATTCATATGACCATGTAGGTGCAGCTACCATACATCTAACCCTATATATAATGCATGTGAAGCATAGCGGCCATGCAACAAATCCAGCATTTTAATCACAATCCTTGTGACAGTGACAGTGACCAGAGGCAGGCCTGTTGTATTGTCCTGCTATAAAGTATCAAACTGAGGTACATATTCTAAGATGAATCATTTCAATTTATTTGCAAATGTAAATGTTATGTTTGTCTGTAAAGCAGCAGATTCCTGGCTATGAGGGTGACGTTTATACTGACACTGGTTACAGTAAGTTAGAGATGTCTCTACACATCCATAAAGAACCTTTTATTGACCTTTCCACTATGACCCTATGACTGTTCTTAGTGTTTTATACAATAAGATTTTGACGTGATCGTTAAAAAAATAACATGCATTATTAAAATTATCTTATCTCATGTGTTTAACTCATGTCATATTTGTGAATATTATAAATAAAATATTCAATCTAATATTAAATGGAAAAAATATCCATAGGTCTCCAGAGCTATTAGAATCAATCTTTCCTTCGAACTGCATGGTAATCCATATGTTTTCCAGTCTATTTGATGATCAGCTAACCAATTGCTACTGGACTTCCCCAGATCTAGACTCAAACATTGAGGCGGTAGAGCCTTTTACAGTGGTGGCCATCAAACTATGGAACAGTCTATCCTTTATTCTCAACGCTGCCCAGACCACAGCTCACTTTAAATCTTTGTTAAAGACCCATTTCTTCTCACTGGCCTTCAGTCCAGGTTGAGCAAGGTATCTCGGCTTTTATTGTGCAAACACAGTTTATTTTACTAATGCTGTTTATTTCTTATCTCAGCTCATATTCATTAGTTTTATGTTAATGGAGATTTCTGATTTATTTATACACATATTGCTTGTCCAGCACTTTGGTAAACTGAGATTCATATTGAATGTGCTGTAGAAATCAACTTTGACTTTTTTTCAAGAGGTGCCATTAAATGATAAAAATAAAGGTTATAAGATTCATTTTAAGTCCCCTTGGTAAACCTAGAGGAATACAGGAATGATTGCACTAACCGAATAAATTACCGAATAAATTAAAAGGGAGCCGGAGTAAAAGGAAATATTCAGCTGTAAAGACTTCTTAGTTACATCTGACGCATAAATAAATCAAGTCTATGAAAACAAAATAATGGAAGCCTACTTTTCATGAACACAAGCCCTCTAGGTGTGGAAGGTGTAAAGAGTACCCCAACACGATACAGACTTCCAACCATATATGGTTTGAGATCTCCATGCTCCAACATCTCATGATTGGCTGGTCTGGAGTTTGAAAGAACCGATGAACCCACCCCTGGAAACCAATCAGGACACTGGCACTTGAGGCTTCGACCTTTGATAAGGAGAACGACTTCCTTCCGTTTGGCAGCTTCTCTCCTTAAGGTTCAGCGTCATGAAAGAAACAAAATGTGACGGATCAGTTGGTTCATCAGGAAGTTCTTCAGCTGTAAAAACACAGACAAAGGTTTGTATCATTCTGATGGAGTCACTTCCCATGAGGTGTCTTCCTCTCCCGTGGTGATGACGTGTACCAGTGGAAAAGCTGCTTTCATGCATATAGATTAGATGTTTCGTCTGGAACAGGTTTTAGCAACATCAATACTCTTCTACTTGTCAGTGTGACATTTCTGCCTCGGGAGATAGTGTCTCCACCTATAGTAATGATCTTTCCACCCTCATCAACTGCATTTTAACAATCAATATGCCACAGTTTCAACTGTAGTGATGCTGAAGTTGAAGTTTCCACAGTAGTAATAGTTCTACTCCCTGTCGTTGTCATGTGGTCTTACTCCAGTACATGTCGATGTGCAGCACCAAGGTGTCTCCACTTATGGAGCGTCATTTCTCTTTGAAGTTAATACTCTCCCTAAAAATGATGCCTCAGCATTTTAACTTAACCCTCCATTAGACAGCCTTTTTGGAGTTGCCATCAAATGAAATGACTGTGTAATGTGACAGAGTCAATTGCAGTGACAAACTCACAGCATTAACATAGCTGTTTTTTACAGCTTTTTTAGCCTTAGCACCATATCTCTCTCACACCATCAATATGAGCGTCACCTTAAAACAAGCATAAATAAGACCTGACCTGATCTTATGATGTCTACCCACCCAGTAGTGACGAAACAAAGTTACACGATATTTAGGTTTAGTGGAAAGAACAACAAAGCTGGAAGGAGGAATGAGTAAAATTATCTGTTTTACAATAGTATTATTAATGAATGTCTAATGAAACATGGCTGTCTTCACAAATTATTTTTCAGTGTAATTTTATCACAGTTATGTTTCCTTCAGAAGTCTACGGTTCAGCCATATTTAGACCTCACTTTCGATGAGCTGACAATCATTAAACAACCACTGAATGTTTTACAACTATTCTATTAATTAATCATGAATTACAGTAAGACTATCCCTTTATAAACCATTTATTAAGTAGTATAGTATTCATTTACTTGTCGTAGAGATGCAACTTTCATGTTATGAACGTTTATTAATGTAGGAGCGATGCCTCATTAATGATGAATAAAGTATTTAGAAATGCTTTACTGGTGCTTCATATTGTGCAGTTGTTATACCTTGTTAAATAAACCCCAAACATTCATTAAAAATTGTTTCCAGTTATTTAATATGTTGCGCAATTTTCACATCAATGGAACGGACTCCTCACTTACTACACAACCCCATGTGGATGCAGTGGTTTTACTGAGACAGCTGTTCACAAGAAGCTCTCATTTATAGAGTGGTCAAAGGATATCAAGTCATGGGCACTGACCATGGAGGAACCATGGCCTCTGGGTGGGTGTTCTGGAGAGCATGTTGTTGGTGTTGGATTTGTCCATATGCTTAGGCTGTCCAGAATCTTGGTTTTGGGTAAGATCGTCACGGGCAGAGGCTTCAAGGGCAATGCTGTCCACACAGTCCAGTCCTATGAGCATCATCTTGGGGATAGTCCAGTGAGGATCCCTGGGTAGCAGCCGTAGCTTGGGGATGTAGGCCGCAAGACAACCGTGGTATGTCAGAGCACAACGACAATCAAACCAAGTCACCATACAGGGGGTCCCCAGGGGGACGTATGCTTTGTTTACTCGGGTTTGTTGGCACCAAGTAAGTCAAGTTGCAATAGTGTATCTCTGCTGTCAAATGGCACTAGACAGTCACCGATAGTGTAGAGTCTCTTTGATGCAGTGAACCAGTTGCACGAGGCCAAAGATCCGAGATGGGACAGCAAGATATGGAATTCATCTAGTTTGAGACAGGAGAGAAAAAGAAGAGAAAAATTAAGGAAAGCATAATATCTCCAATGTGTTATTTATTTAAGTGCTATCCAAACACATCCAGAAATATATAACTATCAAAAGAATGGTTAAATCTAGAAAATGTATCATCTCCACACTACAGTCACAAGGCTTCTTTAAGGCTTTCTGTAACTGAATGCCATGTGTCAAGAACTTTTATTCCTTGTTTAGTTACTTGCTGTTGATCCACCAAGGAAAACATATGCACTACCAGTCAAAAGTTTAGACACACTTTCTCACTGAACACAATGAGAAGACTTTTGACTGGTAGTTTTTTTTATCCTTTTTTCCTCACCAGTTCCCCATAAGGCTGCATTCTTTCTTGCTGTACTCTTGCAGGAGTACCCATGAAAACAGGCATATCCTGAAATTTGCTGATGACAGTATGATGATAGAAAGTAGAGGCGTATTCATCCACTACCTTGATGAAATTATTTATTTTCCTACAATCCAACTACATCAATCTGTACTCGGCAAGTTTGTCTTCTGGACGACATACATCTATCTAAGATTGTTTTAAAAGGTAATCAATCGATTGTATCGATACTAGGAAATAAGGCATTGGCACGTCAGACTTTATATTTATAGTTTTTTTTAGCACTTTTAATGAATGGTGGCCCGTCACTCCTAAATGAATGTAGAGGAAACATTGAGTAGGTATTTATTTCAGCCACACTGGTTTAATTTTTGGCTAAAAAGCTACTGAATTGATTTCAAGTCATTCAGTGTGTTTACCGTATTTTCCGGACTATAAATCGCTCCGGAGTACAAGTCGCACCAGCCATAAAATGCATAATAAAGAAGGAAAAAACATATATAAGTCGCACTGGAGTATAAGTCGCATTTTTTGGGGGAAATTTATTTCATAAAATCCAACACCAAGAACAGACATGTCATCTTGAAAGGCAATTTAAAAATAAAAATGGAATAGAGGCAACAACAGGCTGAATAATTGTACGGTATGCTTACGTTACATGACACAACTGAGAACGCGCCTGGTATGTTAACATAACATATTAAGAGTTATTCAGATAACTATAGCATAAATAACATGCTAAGAAGTTTACCAAACCATCCGTGTCACTCCAAAATAACTAAAATCCAATGAAATCTTCATCCTCGGTGTCACATTTAAACAACTCCGCTAACTCCGGAGGTAGAAGATACGGCGCTTCCTCTTCTACGTCGCACGTTGTTCAAGCACCCATGTGCGAACTCGTTCCTCTAGCTGTGGCCACCTAGCTTTTAGCCCGCGATTGGCTTTTTTTTGTTTTCTTCATTTCAGTAAGAGTAAATTCCGCTTTTCGCCAGTCCCTTACAAGTTTCTCACTAACTCCAAACTTTCTTTCTGCTGCTCGATTACCGTTTTCGGCTGCATATTTTACTACTTGCAGCTTGTAATCTGCAGAATATGATTTTCTTTTCGGTGCCATTTTTGTTAAGCCCTTCTAAGTTGTTTTTAAAATTTATCGCCAATGTTAAAATTATCAACACAGGCCTAGAGCGCCCTCTTGCGGTTTAGTGTGAAAATAACATGTGAAATGATATACTGATAATAATGTGTTAATAATTTCAGATTATCCAGAGTATAAATCGCACCCCCGGCCAAACTATGAAAAAAACGCGATTTATAGTCCGGAAAATACGGTACATGCAGAGCTTAATGGATCTATGCTCAAAATTTGACTTTCTGACTACAGTCCTCGTCCCAGTTTACATGCAACGCAAGAAGATCGAATAACTGTTCTCCTCCTCCACACATGTCTTTTCAGCGGGATAATACCACCATACCACAATAAGGCCGGATTTCCGGTCGATCTATTACGTTTTATAATAAATAAGAGTCGTTCGTGTGGCAGACCGGCATTTCAAACAACAACCATAGGGATAATAGTACATTTTTAGATCTCGTATGTAATGTTCTCGCTACTTCTGGTGCAGGTAAGATCCGTGCTATCCCTCAGACGGTTCTTATAGCGGCTGTGTTTATCTTCTTCTTCTACAATTGGCTTTCTTGGATATTTTTGTTCCGGGCTCACACGGCAGCGCAGCGTTTGTGGAGCATGCACACATGCATTATCCGATTGAAAAATGTGATTCACTGTATAAAATCCGGAGAAAATCGAATTCCAGTCACATCATCTGGGTGTCTCAATCGGATAATAAGAACTCTGATTTTAATCGGAGTAACGTGTTTACATGCACTTAAGTTCTCCTGTTATAGTCCGATTAAGGCAATAATTCGTTTTCTTCATGTGCCTGTAAATGTACTGACTGAATCGTTTCGCATCGTATAGTTCTAAATGAACCAAAATCGTCCTTGAATCGTATCGGCAACCATGAATCATGATTGTTGTTAAAATGAATCATTACACCCCTAATAGTAAGCCTTTTCAAGATTCAAGATTCAAGATCACTTTATTGATCCCCGCAGGGAAATTGTTTTGTCCAAGTCTCAAGCAAACAGAGAACATAAATGTGACCAGACATAGAAGGAAGAGTATGAGTCAAGGAGAAAAAATAAAGATAAAAAATAAAAAAAAATTGTGTAGTGTAAGAATGACGTAGTAATTACAAGAAAATATTCTGAAAATATACAGTCCAATCTACAATCACAGACATGAGATACATATATATATGTACATTTTAAAGTGTCTCAGTCCAGATCCAAAGTGTCTGAGTGTTTGTTAAATAAAGTTTCTATAAAGTAAAGTGTAGTAAAGTTTGAAATGATAGTGAAACTAAGCACGGTGCTGTGGTAGATGATTTCATGTCTTGGTGCAATGAATTCTTTCTGTCACTCAATGTGTCAAAAGCTAACGACATGATTATTGACTTTCAGAAATCTCAACCTTGTGGCACTCCTCACACAATTATTCGGGGCAAAGAGGTTGAGATTGTCCCAGAATATGAATACTTAGGAACTGTCATTGACAAAAAGCTGAGCTTTGACTCAAAGAATTTGGTTTCCTCACAGTCTAGTAAAAACAAGCTGGCAAAGCTCATCAAAACTGCAAGTCAGGTGATAAGAGTGCAGAAAGCCCAGCTCCAGGATGTTTAAGCAGTTAAGGAACAAGGCTGAACTATTATTGACAGTCCTAACCATCCACTTTATAGGGAGTTTGACCTCCTCCCTTCCAGCCGCCGCTTCAGGATGCCAAAAAAGGACGTGGTGTGCCAGGGTCTCTTTCATCCCACGTGGCCATAGATCATACTTATTTTATACATTGTTTTTATTTCTCATTTCTTTGTATTATGCACTTTATGCATAGTTTTACCTTCTATCTTGCACTTAAATGTGTCACATTGTATTAATAGTTTTTTATTAGAAGTATTTGTATTACTTTTATTGCAGTTATTGTATTTTGTTGATGTCATCTGATGTTGTCCTTGTCCACTGTGTCTCTGATGCCAGCTGCAAAAATTAATTTCCTTCAGGATATCAGTAAATCTGAACTCTGAACTCTTGACAGTTTTCAGAACAAGGCTTGCAACAAATTACTTATGGACAGTTGTTCAACTTCTGTACAATAATCAGAAAAAAATGTACTAATGTAACTGTAAAAAGTACAAAAAGCAAGTCAAATCCAATGACTTGAACCAGGCTGAGGATGTTAATAATGCAAAATACAAGGCACTTTGCATATACAAAAGCACCAACGTAGACATTCCACTGTGCTACAAAGCAAAATAAACTAATGTCGGCACTTTAACCACACAATAGACTTTGGTTCTGTTGTTAAACTTCTTCAAAATTCATAAACACAATGTTTGTTTTGTATGCGGCACACCATTCTGTGAAGCCGCTTGTCACTACAGTTGTTAAATAAATGTAAAAATTGTAGTGGAATAAAAATGTTGCCCCCACCCCAGTGCAATATTGAGCCAGAATAGCTTGTATAGGCCTACTTGAACAAATGCACATAAATTATAGGGTGCATTTCCACCTGGCTGACTCTGGTAGATCCAGTCCCCTGCCAGAAGTAACTGTCTGCGGTTGCACTTTGTATTAACATGCAAGATAAGCTGTCCAGATACGGGTGCGCTTCAACAGCAGGTGTAAGTGGGGTCATGTTGACAGAGGCGGTATTGTCTGGGAAATATTGGAGCTGTTTTGCATACACATTGTCCCTCGCAATATCTGCAAGCATATCAATTCTCAGGATTTTCTTTTGACTGTGGTACAAATTTGCATCAACTCAATGGAAAGAATGAAAAAAAAAAAAGCATTTTTTAGCAGTTCTCTCAGTGAAACCCCTGTTGTCTCAAACAATAGCTAAAAACAAGACATTCACTTGGTAAAGTTTAGCTGCAGTTCAGGAAGCTTTTCTCCTGACACCGACTTCAGCAGAAACTTTTCCTGCAACGGTTTAGAGTGCAACCTCCAGTTTACAGTCTATTCCCACTGTATGAATGAGAGTTTAAGTACCAGTGGGAAGTACTATTTTATTAAACACAGCTATTGGATAATAAAATAAGACAATGAGAAACGTGGTGTCAATTGGGTATTTTGGTGGGATGGAGGGAAAAATCTAATAATGAAATTAGTGGTTACCTATGCAACTGGGAAGCAAAAGTCAGTAACTATTTGATGGAGAGAAAAAATTGCAAAAGAAGAAGAATAGATGTTCTGAGAAAACACCTTTGGACTAATGCCAGAAAATATTTGGTTGATTAAACATTTTTTTATATATATATATATATATATATATATCTTGGTCTTGTTTTATCTTTCTTTATTACTCAACACATGTCTTTAAACTGTGCAATGATAAAGGATGTTAAAAAAGCCACTTTCGTTATTGGGCCAATCATTTAATAAACATTTACACAGAATGCCACCTTTCATGTACTCAGTGTAATCAGAGAGTGTGGTTGTATACTTGCTCACAGATACCCACAAAAAGGTTTAACTGCCTTACAGATCTTTTCAAACTGTAGGAGACATAATTCAGTCTGCACGACCTCACAGATGTTACACACATTTTTATTATTTTTTACATTCAGTGTGACTGAATATTTTTAAGAGTATTTTTCATCCATGATGAATAAACTTTTATAGTCACTAAATAAATCAAGTGAAAACATATTAAGAAATTGCCTGAGAATATATTTAAATTTGTATATAGTATAAAAGTAATTCAGTGATACGTCTAATGACACATTACAAACTGCATGTGCTGTGAGTGGCTTAAATACCACTGACTTTTTACCAAAAACAGAATCTTCAATGTCATTGTACAAAAAAACTGCATTTAGCAGATGATACACATGATACACATGATACTAAATCATGTTATTATATTGCACATACTGGCTCCTCTGCAATAAGGTTACTTGGCTCATTAGGATAAGCAATAAGTGATCAAGCTGCCATGACAGAAGGCACACCGTCCCTACCATGAAGCATGGTGGTGGATGTCTTTCCAAAAAAAACTGATGGCTGAAGATTACATCATGTTATGCAGCAAATTACTCAAACATATTGAAAGTAGTTAAATAGTCGTCGGATACGGGATGGGAATTATTTAGGTTATTGGGGACAGCACCAGGTTTTTTGAGTATAGAGGGTAATTGCAGCCAGGGGGGCTGGAAGAGGATCTAACTGACAGACTGATGGTTTGGACTTATGAATAATCTGAGAAACGTCAGCAGCAGTTGGGAAATACAAACTAGATAACATAGGGTCGTGGGGTGGGACAAAGAAAGATGATATCAACTTTTTTTTTTATCTCTTTCAACCTGTTCTTCAACTTACCACCAACTCTTTCACTAGAGGCCTAAAACGACAGTAGTAAAGAAGGAAATACTCACAACAGCAGCTTAGATCTAGTATGTTCAGTGAAACTCTACCACACTGAATACCAACATTTTGCAATTTGTTATTGATTCAAATCAGTCGGGTTCTTCGTACCATACTGCAGTAACATAAATGGTTTCATAACGCTTGCAGTTGTTTTGTATTAGGTTTTGTATTAGGTTTACAATAAGACACTGCAGACTTCCTTCCTAAACATTTAAATGAACCAGACGGCCACCTGAAGTCCAGGAGAAACCTGGACTAAGTTTATTAATAACGAAGCAACATTAACTTAAGCAATATATAGCAATGTAAGAGTTAACCTGGAATGTAGAAGCACAACTGCTTATCTTAATTCAGTCATGTTAAAGTGACCAGGTGGACCCAGTCTGTGAGACTGAGTACACTGTGGGTACTGAAGAAGATCTAAAGCAACCTCTTAGAGAAAGCATCAGGTCACTTTATCAAAGGTTGAAGGAAGTACATATACACTAATCTGGCCAGTGTCCCTTGTAAATGTATTCACACAGAAGTGTGAACCAAGAACCAAATACAACTGACACTGTTTTAATTAATGCCCACATGTACTATATTTCCAAACATATCCACTCACCTGCCTTTACATGGATATAAACTTTTGTAAGCTTCCACTCTTCTGGGAAGTCTTTCCACACGGTTTTGGAGCGTGTTTATGGGAATGTTTGACCATTCCTTAAGAAGTGCATTTGTGAGATCACACACTGATGTTGGATGAGAAGGCCTGTTTCACAGTCTTCCCAAAACTGTTCCCACAAAGATGGCAACATGGAATTATCCTAAATCTCTTGGTATGCTGCGGCATTCAGAGTTCCTTTCACTGGAACTCAGGGACTAAGCCAGATCCTGAAAAACTTCGCCACATTCTTTCACAAATGTTTGTAGAAGCAGTCTGTAGGCCCAGGTGCTTGAGTTTTTACCTGTGACCATGGAAGTGATTGTAACACCTGAATTCAGTTATTTGGATGGATGAGTGAATACGTTTGGCAATATAATCTATCTCAATATAATCTATCTATCAAGTACCTGACATTAACCTGCTGGTTTGTGTATACAATCTATTGCAGCTATGTCACAATGTAATATTAACTGCAGCGCATTAAAGTAATGAGTGAACAATATTCCAGTATTCAATGAAAAAAAATAATCAATTAAATAAAATATTAGCAAATAGAACACTCGTTGAAGAATACCTTCGGTAGAACAGCCTGCAACCTCAACCTCAACAGCGCCTGAAGCCTGGGAGTGTATTCACACAGCGTTGATATGAATTTCATTTCATGGTGCACTATTGTGATTCTGTGAAACTCATCCTGGAGCTTAAAGAAATAGCATTAAAGGCTCAAATGGTATAAGTATACATACTGTTCTCACAGTTTCAAAAGCAAAAGAATCCCATTTATGATGATTTTTAGTCTTTTATGACGTCTGTGTCCGTACCTTGCCTAAATTCTGAGTTCCAGTCCATATTTCTTAACGTGCACTTTCAAGTATTATTAAAAACAAAATCTTGTTAAACTCTATAACCGTGTAATCTACAAAAAAACTCCACACAGTTCTTAAAATAATATCATTTAGAAAATGAATTAGTGCTTTTTTTTAATTTACAAGTTAAATAGGCCATATTGCCAGTATAGCTTTTCACAGTTTGAATGGAAGTAAATGCCTTTAACATGCTGTAACTGAGATGCATCATTGACAATGTGGCATGTAGCTATACACTTACAGATATGGCCACAATACTAAACATGTAGTTCTAAGCTGACAGAAACTAAAATCTGACTGAGGAATATGATACAGGCTGGTGGCGTCGCCTGCTTTTACTTGTCATCAGCCAACGTCCTGCTGCAGCTTCATTTCGCCGTGAACAGAGCTAGTAAATTGCTCCTGTAAAACCATCCTCCGCTTCTTAAAACATGGCCCATCTGGTCCCAGTTTGTTTTGTTTTTTTGCACTATCCATATATACCAGCCATTACGGTAAAAGCACGTAACAACAGATTGAAAACTATCTCTCAAAGTCATTTTCTCTATGATCGCCAAATTTCAGATGGCAAATTTCAAATGGAAAATTCACATTTCAACAGATTATTTCCACTTCAGAACAGTACATGAGCTCAGAATGACACCGTAGACTGCAACACACATAACTTACCAGGCCATTTGGGATTTCAGTATGATCATATTACCGTAATGACATGCATAGTGCAAAATGACGTGGAGGCTAGCTTGACAGCAGGAGAAAACAGCCACTGATGGAAAGCCTCTGTGAATTTACACTAAAGAAAAAAGCACTAAAGAAAATAGTTGTAGGCAGTGATATTTGGCCACAAAAGCCTCAGCCTGTGCATCACCACCACTATGCAAAGCAAAACAACAATCATCTACTACAGCAACTTGTAGTAGCTGCAGGTCACAGTTCATCCCATCCAAACTGGTGTTTTTTGAAGGGCCTAGCTGCGTGTGATTTAGGGCTTTGCAGAATCACGCAACATAATTCTGACTAAGCCTCAGCGGGTATAATAAGTGTGTATAAGTGCTCTTTTGGTGTTGCAAAGTCTGTTCAGAAACATGGAATAATGAGATTTTCACAGAATAAAAGGTCCTTCATACAGCACTTGTCTTATTCTTATGTGTTTTTCTATGAATTCAGCAACTGGATTCACTAGCAGTAAAACACAATCCCTGGGAAATATCAGTACTGTTATTGTACATGCACCTGACACCTATACACAAACACTCCCACACACAGCACCAGCAATCGGGGGGAAGGACGCCCATTTTTCTCTGGTGAATATGAAATCCTGAACATGTCACTCTTATCGGCCGTCCAGCGCTTTGCATCCGCTGATGCTGTGTACATTACTCACGTCTGTCCAACGTGACACCCGACTGAGTGAAATAGAGGGGGCCACATTTGCATAATGTGTCATCTCATTTGAGCACTAAAACAGTCATAGCTAATCTGGCAGTCAGCATTTTATGAGATGCAATCGCTCTTCTGGCTGTAGCGGGCTAACACGCTCAGAGTTTCCCTGTCAGAAAGAGGGCGAACGGTGTTAATATGGTACGATAGCTCTCCAGCAGCACCACTGAACTTCAGCAGCAGCTTTACATTGTGAATAAAAGTAAGCAATTACCCTAACTAAGACTGCACTAAGAGGCAGACTGTCTGTTCTATTACATATGTTGTGACCATACGTTGCCATACATACATTCTTATACAACAGGCCCAATGCATGCAAAAATCTACGGCAAAAAGAAGCGTCAGTTATAATTTTGCAATGTGCAAGAATATGAACACACAAATGGTCTGTGAGAGAAAACAATAGTAAATACAGAAAATTGCTTCAAAGGTAAAAACAAAATTGGCAACTGCCTCTTAAAGAATAAATAAATCTCTCAAAATAAGTCTGAGTACAGTGGAGAAGACAAGAAAGCGGCAGGTGAACAATGTCTGATGTGAAATGTTCACTAGAAAAGTATATGTTCTGTATATATCCTCCTGAGACCCCTGAGATTTTTTCGCACCACATTTTTAATTTCTCCAAATATGTGGACACAGGGACTTTATCATTGTGTAATACAATAAAGTTACCAATGTGCAACAAATGTATAAAACTATTTCAATACCTTGAACATGGCTATGCAAAAAACAGGATTGCAATTAGCAAACAATGAAGTCCCAATGTCCTCAAACAAGTACTTGCTAATTAGTGACATTGAAGCTGGTTACTGTTGATAGAATTTATTAAACTGC
Organism: Mugil cephalus; assembly: GCF_022458985.1. NCBI lineage: Eukaryota > Metazoa > Chordata > Actinopteri > Mugiliformes > Mugilidae > Mugil > Mugil cephalus. The sequence goes on from NC_061787.1 coordinate 21,747,347, forward strand.
GTGTCATATCAAACTAGAAAAGTTAATAAAGCATAAACAAACAAGTTTCAACTAAAATTTGATGAGGTTTTGTACCTTGCCCACTTTTGTCCCAGTATTGGTCATAGAATGAATATATGAACCCTTTGTTACCACTGGATTTCAGACGAAAAGCGTCCACTTATGAGTACAACGGGTTTAAATGAAGCAGAATAAGCTGAAACAAACCTAAAACATGTCCCCATAAGAGGACACAGGGTCTCGGGAGGTTAAGGAACCCTAGACATCCAAGAAGATGAATTATTTGTGTGGATATAAAAGAGCCAATCAGGTCTCACAATGCCCACAAAAGTCTCACAGAAAGGAAGGAAAAGAACAAAAAGATTTAAAAGTAACCCCCAAAATCAATGGCCATATAAAACATACATACGCCACCAGTCAAAAGTTTGCACATATTCTCTCACTGAATTGGATGAGACATTGTGAGCAGCTGAATGCACTTCCAGATGTATTCACGTATTTTACACACTATTTTCTGATTACTATGATAATTATGAGTGTATAATTTCAGTCCTAAGCTTTCTTCTCTCAGTACTTCTTCACACTCCCAGCAGCCAGCAGACAGTTCAGGTGCTCTGGAATCCCAGTAAAGATATCGCATTTGTGTCTCCCTGTGGAAGCATCCCAGGCGTGACCGGCTGACTCCAGGGCCGACCCAGGATGCCCAGCAGGGGGTTTTATATTACTAGTCAAAACCTTGGACACACCTTTTCATTCAATACAGTGAGATGGTGTGACCAAACTTTTGACTAGTAGAGCACCTCCTGGCTGCAAAGTGTATGTTGACTGGTTCATTTGTAAATGGAATGCAATGCAACAAACAAGGCCTTTTATTTCCTAAACCTCTCATTTAAAAAGAGCAGATCATGAGATGAGAGATAGTTATGGATGACTGTTTGGCGTATGTATCTCCAGGTGCCGCTGTGCTTCTCTCAGTCTGACGCTGACACTGTGCAGAGCAGTTTAAGCAGATACCTTGGAGTGCCAAGGGCAGCACCCCAAAGCGCAGGGCGCATAGCTTTGAGGCAACACACAGCTGCCACCGACAAAACATTCAATAATCCAAGAAAACTCAGATGTTCACAAACACATGCCATATGGCCCCTTAACCAGCTGATACTCACCATATGTTATTATTGAATATTTCAAACTGAGAGCGCTTCTGTGTGAATTCTGCAACTGGTTGCACAGTGGCGTCTTCTAGGAAGGATTTATCAGAGCTGACATTTCAGATCTTTTTACTTCGTCAGAGCTGCATATTATTAAGAGGTTACTTTCTTTTGTATGTACAAGTGCAATTTGAAGAAACAGTTATAATTATATGCATGTGATTGACAGATTCTAGTTTTAATTTTACCTGAGGACTGAATAGGCTCTCAGCCAATTGCGGGGAATCTGACCAAGTCAGTATATAATATGCGGCCTTGTGAAGGGCTCAGCAGCGATAGGGGCGGGTCCTACTGTGATTGACAGGTGTGGACTAGTGTTGCGCTCTGTGTGAAACAGTGCACTGTTGAGACGGCTCCTGTACCGGATGCGAATGAGTGAAGTGCTGACTGAAAGATAAAGTTTTCTGCCTCCATTTATCCCTTTACTAAAATACGTTGGATTCATGTTAATGTGTATTTAAAGAAATTTGTGGGGGGAAATTTTAAGGGGAAATTAAAAAAACAGCTATGAAAATGTTGAATCAACCAAAGATTTTGCAACCTCCCCCTGTGGAAGACCTGTGCTCTTTGTGTGTTTCAGTCTTTTTTTTTCCGACAGTGATTGGGGGAGAGCTGAGCGGTGTCCAATTTAAACGGAGTCTTTGTGAAGAAGCCAATTGATGTCTCTTTTTTTTCCTGTGCCCTGAGAAGACCGCAGTTTTGTGCGGCCATGTGCTTCATGGATAACTGTAATTGATCTGTAGCAGAACAGCAAAGTAGGGGCGAGAAGATAGTTTTATTTTCGCTATGTTTTTCTTGTTTTCATTAGGGTAGCCTCAGGATGGTGTCCTGTATTTTCTTTTATTTTTCTAAGATTATAAGTCACTTAGGAGTTGTGTTGGTTCGTTGTTTTGTTTGTTGTTCACCCTGAAGTTTTACCTGAAGGTAGACAAACATTAGTCTGGACTGCAAAGTTACTGCGGCACAAGTTCTCTTTGGGAGCAGGGCAAAATCCATCTTTTTTTCTACCCAATAGTTTACTCTAGGCAGAGGGTGATAATGGATCCTTGGACAATGGCTATTACAAACTGTAAAAACATAACTTAAAAGAAAACAGCATAGATGTGAATGTAATTTTATCTCTCTCTCTCTGCAAAAATGAGTTGTGACAGCTGATAGGAAACGTTATCAGCTGTCACAAGTACTACACTGAACTCTTGAATTGGTATTTATTCTTTCAACACAAAAGTAGAAGAGTAGAGTAGCACTCACAATATTCCATTTGCTAAAGCTGTGTTTATGTTACCACGGAGAGTTAGTGTGCTGGTACTTTTGAGGCTTATTTTAATGCTTTCACATTCAGAATTTCTCATTGCTCCCATGGTTTCAGTTATTATGTTCTGTTGATACTTCTCCTAACTGATAGTCTTGTTCTTTAGAGATGTGCTTCCTTCTGTACGCAGTCACTCACCATCTGCTTTACATCACCTGCCAGGAATGAGCATCAAGGAAGATCTAATGTGTATGAAACGGACAACAACATGATCCATCGCTGGCTTCCCAATGGCACAACACTATCTGTTGTGTTACTAAAACCCAGGTTTGTCCGTTGGCACAACCTGGCGCCCGTCTGTCATTTGCTAAACATCATGTGGATGAGCCAGAAGAACTATGGAAAATATTTTGTAGACAGTTATGACTGAAGAAGAATGATTCGGTTTAGATGAATGAGAGGCATCATGCTGAAGATGAATGTTTAGTAGCGACCAAGTCAAAGTCCTGACCTTGATCCAATAGAAATGTTGTGGAAGGACCTGAAGCAAGTAGTTCATGTGAGGAAACCCACCAACATCTCAGAGCTGAAGTGGCTCTGTTCTGAGTAATGGGTTAAAATTCCTCCAAACTGCTGTAGACGACTGGTCAGCAGTTACCAGAAACATTTAGTTATGTTGTTGTTAGCAGATACTGGAAACAAGGGTTCGCTTACTTTTACAACTCCGAAATATTAACAAATAATACGTTTTCTTAAATAAACAAGCACAAAAACAAACTATCTTTGTAAAAAAAAAAAAGTATCTTTGTCTGCTTTCCACTGACAGCACTTTTATGCAGAAAATTCTTAAGGATGCAAATACTTTGTACAGAATGGAAGCAGTGACTCTCATGTTGGACTAGAAATGAAAATATCTTGTAGCTAACCATAAGAAACTATTTTGCATTATGTTTTTTTGAAGTAGACTTTTTCATGCGAGAGTCTCAAGATCACAAACTCCCTGAGATATTATTGTACGCATAGCAGCCACTGTCGGTCAGTCACAGTAGCAACCAGTGGGCTTTTCAACATCAGCATTGCCAATGAGGGATTTTGCCAGTAAGTAATCCCGCCTCATCCCTCCAGATGAGTCCATTCATGACTCCATCTATGCCGTTTCCACACTACTAGTTCCACAAAAACAAATAAAGTGCATCCCCAGTGCCTCAAACAAAGTGATGATTACATTGTGGCTTTGACATTTGAGACAGCCCCTTGCCAAGTCAGCCCAAAACTCATTGCTCACCCTGTTCATTACCTCCCATAATGACCCTATTCAGAGACAGCGGGGCCCAGCCTCGGCCAATGGACCCGGCAATAATCCCCTGCATTAATTAGATGACCCCCCGAGACGGCTGCTGCTGCATTGCCGGGTACAATGACAGGCTCTCTGCTTATTGTTTATGGCTGGCTGTAAAGTGTCCAGCAGTGGGAGTGATGGGGGAGATCAGGGAGAGAGCAGGAAGAGAGGCCGGTGGGTGGGGTGCTCGGCTGAGGGCCAATCAGACGAGAGTGAGCAGCAGCGACGCTGCTTCTCTCTACACCGCTGTGTTGATCTTTGAAGTTATGGGGCTCGGTTTTGCTTACAGTACAACAGTTTCTCAATATTTGTCTGGAAGAAAGTCAAACATGATTCTGCACGATGAGGGCACTACAGCCTGACTAATGCAGGTTCTTACTACAGGATTTCATTATTGACTCAGCCTCTGCTGATTCAACACATAATGAATATGGAGCTTGATCTGCATTAAGGAAACTTGCAATCTTGTGACCCAGAGTGAATTATTACCAGGCCCTGCAGTTCCCCTCGGCTTTGCAAAGCATTTTATCATCTTTCAGCTCTTTGTCTTCGTTCACTCGCCACTCTCATCAAACCCATTTCCACATGCAGGCGGCTGTCTTCAGTGAAAAGCGAGGTTACAACTATTGTGTGAATAGAATAGATGAATAGTTTGATGAAGCCTTTTTTTCTGCTTTGCTCCAAATTTAGCATTAAAAAATGCCGACACCAGAGCGGACTAATGAATATTCCAGTGATGAGGCCAAGAGTCTCAACAGAGGACGGGGGAAATCACCTGTAAACATGAGCATCAGCATGAGTCATGAAGCCACATTATTAATACAAATGTTGAACAAACCACAATTGTGCTTTACAGACAACGAAAAAGTCTTTTTTTTTTTTTTTAATTTTCCAGATTATGCAGTATATATCCCTGATCTTTAGCACTAATAATTATATTTAAAACTAAAACATGCAAAATCTTTTTTAGTAAAGACAGAAACGAAAGTTTGGTTTACAGCAACGAATGTAGCAAAAGTCCTAAATATGTTCAAATAAGACTAATGCATGTCGTTTTTCCAGCCTAGCAGATGTAGATTTTGGACCCCTGCTATTATCCAACACACTTTTGTAGAAATAAATATGAGAGGGTGAAAAATAGTTATTGGCCTCATTGACCAGCCTTGGATGTGAAAAGTGCCTGGGGAGAAACACGAAGTTCCTTTCTTCTTTAAACATGCATACCCGTTTTGTTTTTGTTTTTGTTTGCGTCTATTAGCAAAGAATGTCTTTGTGTGCTTTCCCTCCAGCGAGTACTCACAGGCAGCAGGAAACAACTGCTAGTTAAAGCCTTGGGTGCACTTGTCGACAATTACTCTGACAGTCACGCCGAGGAACACACACAAAGTCAGGACACGATTTACCAATTTTGTGGAAAAGTAACATGACGAGCAGTTTAACAAACTCCTGTTTGAGGGGAATAATAGGCGGAGTAATGCTGTCTGGACCTCCCTGCTGAGGCTGCTGCCCCCCTGACCCCTACCCGGATAAGCGGAAGACAACGGCACAGAAGGGTAATGCTTATTTTGAAAAGAAGAAGTGATAAACTACACTTCAGGCAGTGAGAAATGACCTGTGTGTCTGCTGAAAAGTCTCAGGACTAAACTTTTGGTGGATGTTAGAGTGGATGACATGAAGGCTGCTTATCTGCATAAAGCCAAACCACCTGTAACAGAACCTGAACACAAGTATCACCAGCCTGTTCAACTACAAAATCTACCAGATGGAAGATTATTCCAGGTCTCTTGGATTTGTGGCAAATGGCAGCATGCATGAATGAGTGCACCGGCTCTCAGCTCTCTAGCATAATGTGATTTCTGGTATGTTAATTTGAACTTTGTCAAACAAATCATGCCTACAGCCATATGCATCTAATATTTATTATGCTCCTGTGATTGGCTGTGATTGCATTTGGAAGAGTTTTCTGACTGTGTGTACCTATTTGTTTAGTTTCTTTCCAGCTGTGATGGGGATTCTCAATCTTGCAACATGTACACATTGACAACACAGGCCTTGCATTTGATTTCTCCTGTATATGTTGGCAATGCTTCACTCATAAAATACTCGCCAAAAAGGATCTAAAAAAAAATGAAAAATGATCAACCAGTGAGAGGTCACGAAAAATTAAGTTCTCCTCCAGTCTGACTTTTATTTTCGCTTCACATTTGAGCAAAGTGCAAAACTGCAGTTCCTCAAATGACCACTTGAGGGTGGTTAATCTACGCTGAGTAACACACTAAGATGTCCAACCTTGCAGTTGAAATAAAAGGTTTACAGTTTGGAAGTAAAGGCAGCTCATTTCATCTTTTGTAACTGGAGGTACATTGGCCATTGCCATTTCATTTTTGATGTATCGAAGAAGGACCATGGTTTTATATATCTTAATAACATCCTGTTCAGAAAGTACTATATATGAATAACAGAAATTCACAGAAAGCATAATACATGTGTATATGCAAACAGCTAGCATGCATCTGTACTTCTTTAGGTATTAAACAGGTTCCACTCATTACTTTTTTTTTTTCAGTAGTCACGATTTATTTATTGTCACAAAATATAGTTAATAAATAAAATCAACATATATAGTGCAATATACCTTAGATTGATTATTATTTGATCAGTTTAAAGCACAAACAAAACATTGCACGTTGGTATTCTAAACTTTCACGTCACTGTAGTTTCCTCTCCTTGCTCACTCAGCAGCTGTGTGTGAGATTAATCAGTACAACAGAAGCAGGCACACACACCTCACAGTGACTATGAAAACTGTTGCACTTCAGGTGTTTTCATGAATTGCCTGGAGCACGTGAGACAAAAACCCATTAAGATCATCGTTCAATTGTGACGCGCACGCACGCACACACACAAAGACACAAAGAAGGTAAACGATAAGATTAACCATGGAACTAAACATCACTTCTCTGTGTGCACCTCATGTAATTACGTTTTGTTTTTGTGTTCATGTTTAAATCATACGTGCTCTTACATGCTGAAGTGCTTCATTTACTTCTCATTAAGGGCCATCAGAGTGAAACTCACAGGAAATCAGAGCAGCACCTCAACACACATTTGTGCAGCTATCTTAGTGCGGACATTCACTGACATAATGTATTCCCCAGCCCCTTCCCTTAACCCTAAACATCTCAACTAAGTGCCTAAATCTAACCCTTCCACTGACCCTAACCATAACCTAAATGTAGCCTTTACTCTATGACTAAGTCTTAACCCTCAAAAAGCCTTGTACAGAAGTGAGGACCAGTCAAAGTGTTCTCACTTTGCACAAATGTCCTCAATCTGATGATGTAAAACTCAAACTGATGCTCGAAAAGATAGCTTTACAAACGCACAAACGCACACACCTGCCTCTCCAGCGTCCTCATGATTCCCTACTCGTGTCAGCCGTTACTGCGTTATCATGATGGGTAGCAACACTCACTGAAGCTCTTTCATGAAGCTGTGGTTTTGCAGAGCACTCTCTGACATTTTGGTGGTGGGTCCCAACATAATTGGATGTACTCAGAAATCCCTCTTCACTGGCTAATAAAGCACGGAACAGATTTTTGACACATTTTATGATTACATTAAGTGGGGGGAAAAAAATGCTTTATGGCTGCACCTCAGCACAGGCTAAAGCCATTAATTGTTCAAGGTTTCACCTTGCAGTAATGAAGAAGTGCTGGGTTTAATGGGCCCGGATCTGCAAATGTTAGAGCAGCATAAAATTGAAACGTAATTATTTTGGCCCAATTAAAATGTGACAGAATTATTCTGTTGAAATTAGGCAGTGATATTTGGGAGCCTGGAGAGGTGTACAGCTCTATTGAGAGCTAGTTTTATTCAGGGCTGAGGATTATAATGTGTGGCTGAACTAAAAACCAAGGTATTTAAAAAGACAGCTTTAGTCTCAAGATTTTAGTGTCCGCCTCCCACGCCCGCAAATTTACATGAAACACAGGGAGGATGTCAGCTTAAAATGATCTTTCTCTACTCGACTGTTATCCGCAGGAGACGCGCTAGAAGTGAATAGCAGCACGGTAAGGGCTGATATGTGAAAAGGAACTGCATAAGGGATTGGCCGAAGGTGATGGTCACTTCTAATGTCACAACAGGTGCGTTCAAAAGCTCTGCAGCAGCGTTGCCAGGCAGTCTGAGACTGAGGACAAGGACAAGTGAAGGGAATGTGAAGCACTACATAATAAGACAATGTTCCCCCAACCAGTTTTAAATGTAAAATATCAGCCTTCATATAAAGACCTACCCTTGAGAGCAGTTTTATTGAATTATTTGTAATGTCATTTTTGCAGAATGAGTTGAAAGCATTATAACTCTCTTTTTCTTTTTTCCCCCACGCACATACAGTACTTGTACACTTACGCGCAAATGGCTTGGCTCAGCTAAATGTTCAACTTCCTATGCACAGGCCTTAATGAAATGGCGTTCGGTTAATTTTATGCAACATCTCAAACAGTTCACCTTGTATTGTTTATTCAAGCTGTGAACACAGCGTGAAACATTTAATGTGACATTAGAGCTCACCCACAAACATGACATTCAGAAACCAAGCTAATAACGCGTGATCATTTACAACTAAACTGTTGCTTAATCTTCTAAAACCAGCTGCATCCCCATCTACTGGTTACAGGAGTGTGCAAAAACGTGCGTATATGGCAGTAACTGGGAAAGGGTTCAGAGTTTCCTTCGTAAACAATCGCATTAAAATGTGTTTGTTGTGACGGCAGCGCTGCTTTTGTGCAGTTTGTATAAGGTGTCACGGATAAGGAGAAGAACCCTTCACAGTCTGAGATTATCAGGACTGTTAAGATCATTGGGGTTTTAGGAGGTTTTAAGACAAATCAAATTGTGTTGCGCAGATCCACCCTTTTAGTGCCAATGGCACATGGCCATCAGGATAACAATGATCAATTCTGCAGCCTAACCCAATGCAGCTGGAGATGGCTTATTGATGTCCTCGCATCGTGTGTAGCAGAGATGGTGCCTCTGGTGATTTAATGACAGATTGACTTGCAGGTTGAGGCTGGATCCATCCAGAATGCTAAGTGCTGCACTTAACCTATTCATGGCTGAGTTATTCTTTCCTTTTTTTAAAATGTGAAATTCTTAAAAAAATAAATCTTTAAGTTTCAGATGCAAAGCGGAGGACAGAAGGGCTTCAGATGATTCAGATGAGAGCATCACTACCAGGAAGCGCAGCATGTGGAAGTTAACAGACTGGAATATCATCTGTAATTTACATCTGGGTAGGTTGTTATTTTCTTAACAGCAATATTCTGTCGCTGTGTGCTGCTTTAAGGTGAGTCACCGACTGTTGAAATGAATCATCCCCACAGGCCCACGCACAGTACACACACACATACAGTATGGACTCATCAGCACTGGATGTTGAAGTTCCACAGGACAGTCACTTTAAAGTCAGCACTGTGCTCAGTGTGCTTATTATTGTGCCATCTTGCCAGGCTTTCCTCCCCCTAGTTTTGCCAGCATTCAATCAGAAAGCAAGGTCCCCAATCTGCAATCTTGCAGGGCATAATTACCACGGCCACTGTAACAATCAGCTCCAGATACCGCGGCTGAGAATACTGCTGCGGGGCTGTGTCAGTGTGTGTCAGTGTGTGTAGGTGTGTGCTGATCACTCTCAAGGCTGCTCCTGTATTACTTTCTTGTTTGAAACTAAATTATGGGGTTATTTGAGACAATCCACACAGAATGACCACATCGTTAGCGTTTTACAACCTGTGGTTACATTTGATTATGAGTTGAGCAGGAGGCAGCGTCAGTCATTTCAGCAAATGCCCCCAAGCAACATTTGTTTACGTGAAAGCGACGGAGCCCTCGAGTGGCCACGGTAATTACGATGGCAGCAACGGAGAGCGTCAGGTGACGTTACTGAACATAGATTATTAGGAGGATGTGAGGGTCGATGGACAGGTCTACAAATGACACGCTTCCGCTCATTGTTTCCTGTGTTAAAGAGTCTGTTTTTCTTCCTTGAGCGCTCCATTGTGGTGTTCCAGGTCTGCTGACTTTAAGGACATTTTGTTCAGATTTCAACCCAAACCGTGCAATGACACCTGACTTTTATGTGTTTGACAGCTGCTTTTGTTAACGACAAAATGATATAAATGCTCGAAAGAAATTTATTTCACTTCATTATTTAACATGTCTTTTCGCATACAGCTGAAATGAATTAATTCAGCTGTTGACAACACGTCCTCCTGACACAAATTGAACAAAGCACACAGAGAGAAACTGATTTACTGATTTAGCTTTAGTGAAACGTTACCCTCAATGCAACATCCACATTTTACTCGCTAACACGGCCTGAGTGAGTCCTGATTAGGTGCTCAATCCTCATGATGACAGCTGAATTTTCTTCACACTTTTTCTGAATAATAGAAACTGAATTAACCCAGAATAGGGTCAGTGACAGTTGGCTGTGGTCAGACTGACCCAAATACAACTTGTGACAAATCTTTTATTCATTTGGGAAAATTTGCAGTAAAAATTTACCATCCCAGGTGATACACAAATAAAACATACATTTGGGAAACGATATCCCTAATATTGTAATCTTAACAGAATGTTTCAAATTATGTAACGTGTCTCGTGGTGTCTCCAATTCAGTTCAGTTAAATTTTATTTATATAGCGTACACACTACAAATTGCCTCAAGACACTTTCAAAAACCGGCCTGAATCCTCTAGAACAAGCCTGAAGGCGACCGAGGCAAGGAAAGAACAGGAAGAAACCTTTAGCAGAACCCAGCTCATAGGGGAGGGAAAGAGGGAGACACAGCCATTAGTAATTATAGAAATTATAAACAGATTAGAGGACAGGAGCTTGATGCCAGAGAAGAGAAAGTAGAGGACATGTCCTCAGTGCATCGTCCCCCAGCAGCCTGTGTCCATAGCAGCATAACTAAGGGATGATTAAGTCCAGCCCTAGCTATAAACTTTGACAGAGAGGAAAGTCTTAAGCCTGACCTTAAAAGTAGAGATGGTGTCTGCCTTCCAAACCCAAACTGGGAGCTGGTTCCACAGGAGATATGGTACTATGAGGTCTTTCAGATACAAAAAAAGAAAATTGTTGAACCAACTTAAAAAACTGAATTCAATTGATAACATGCAATTTAATTGAGTTTTCTCAACAAGTTAGATTAACACAACTGATTTGATACAGTGCGTTGTACTCAACAGTTCACAGTAATACAAGTTAAATTTAAGTCACATCCACGTAGAATTTTTTAATGTTTCAACTCAATTATTTGTAAAAGACTGTTGTTTAACAACCTAATAGTATGGTTTCAGGGTTACATAGAGACAAACAAGGTTGGAGGGAGATCAGAGCACCCAGTACTCAGACGCAGGGAGAACATGCAAACTCTGAGTCAGATTTGAACCCAGACTTTCCCGATGGAGGCCTCAGTGCTAACCACTGTGCTGCCCCGTACAAAGGTCCAGTGTCCTACAGAAGTTCAATTTACATGCTCCATGTGCTTCCATAGCATGGATTGCCCAAAGGAGCAATCGCCGTGTATGTGAAGTGCGTTTGAAGATAATGTTCAGTATATTGATCTAATGAGGCAGAAATTTCTTTAAACCAAATAAATTGATTTATTTACGACTTTCAGGACAAAAAAGACAACTGGAACAAAATGTGTTTTTAAAAAAAATCCAAAAAAAGCCTCATGACGTCAAACGCACAAAAACAAAACCTAAAGAAACTTAACTCATACACTTTGACTTGAATAAGAATAGTAGGTTAATTGAACAAAGTGTAACTTCAAGTTGATGGAATCCACAACAGTACCCAGACTAAAGCAGAAAACTGAGTGAGACTCGTGCAAAACATTACATTACTTCAACTACTACACAAATACACTTTTTAGAGTGTATATTGGAGTTAGGCCTTTGAGTGCCTTGTATGTCTCCAAAATGATATATGTGTATCCTTTACTTAGAAACTTAATTTAACATCATTTGTGATGTTAAATTAATAATTACCTCCCTGTTAATTGGAATTGTATATTTAAAAAAAAAGAAAAAAAAAAAAAAAAGCATTGTTGATTTAGTCATGATGTTCAGTGGACACAGACTCATTTCTTTTCCTAATATTTCCGTAGCATACTCAAGGTAAAATGATGTAATCAATAAGGGCCCAAAGCAGAGACTCAGACTCTGTTGAGATAAAGACTGATATCTTCAAACAGAATCCAAGCCCTATGTCTGGGAAACATCAGGCGTGCATCATCACCTGGCTAGTACCATGTGGTGAAGCATGATGGTGGCAGCAACAGTGAAGTGGCTTCAGTATAAATGGAAAAATGGTTAATGAGCCCACAGGAAGCCCACACTTAAACCCCACTGAAGATCTGTGCAGAGGCCTGGCAGATGGCAGCTCACCCGACGCTTCCACTCTAATCTGACAGAGCATGAGAGGATCTGCTCAGAAGAATTTGACAAACCGCCCACTGTAAATCCTGGTATGCAGAGCTCCAAAAGAATAATGAGACCTTTTTAACAACTTTGATGTCATGTGAAAATATGTTTCCACCTCATCAGTATGGATTCTAACGTGTAGAGCGACAGGCTTGTTGTTGTTGCATGGAGGCAGATGAGTGTTGATTCAGACTGAGTCCTGTCACTGTTTGACTCCAAGTTCACTAAATACTAAATACACCTCAATTAAAATGAGTTGTGTCTTTGATTTTTGCATTTCTTTTTGTTTTCCTTCCCTGCACTATGTGTCTGTAGCACGTGAAAATAAGATTTAACTTCCAGTCCTCTCTTTCCTCTCTGACTGAAAATTGGCTGTGGATACAGATTAAACTCCATGACTATTTCACAAACTAATCTACGAGACATCAGTGTACACAGATGCAATTCCCCTGTGTCTTCCTGTCTTTACATTTTAGTTTAAGGTGACAGGAATTAATTAAACCTGTGCACACTCGCTTCTCTACCTGCAACAATCCCAAACCCAGTATTATTCAGTTTACTTTTACCAACAAATATTTGACAGTTTTTCTTTAAAAACTAAAATAATTCTATAACTGTCAGAGTAATATCCCTATGATACATAGACAGCTTGTTAGCAGCTCCTGCCAAGAGGAATTTGTTTCAGTCACAATAGAAAATACTGTAACATTGCACTATAACCAGGACACATTGTAAATCTATGACATCCTGATTATTAATGACAGGCTGCTAGTACAGCGAGATCAGAACTTATTCACAGAATGCATGTTTAACTTTCCTCCTGATCTTCTGAATCCTTGGCTTTAATGGACAGCAGGGGAGGCAGTGTGCTTTAGCCCCGTACGGCCGACAGTCTTCCATCTGTTTATCTGAAGCTGTGATAGATGGGCTGTGGAAATTTCCTTTCCCTTGTGCAGCCGCAATCAGTCTCCCCATCACTACTGATAACACAGCTTGCCAAAAACACAAGCTCACAATGGCATCAGGTCCTCACAACAAACTGGGTTAATGATGCAGGAGGACTGCCTGTCACCCTCTGGACTCACAGAGGTCCGGCCTCGTGTTTGTCTGTCTATCACAAAAATTTGCCTCTCACCCGTACGTCTGCCTGCCTGATAGCCAGAGAGAGAGGACGAGGAACTTAGCTTTCCTGGTGTGTGAACACATCTGCTGTTCTGGCTCATATGTGTCATAATTGTTATTTATGTCAGCGGAAGTGCGAGGCAGGCCACACTCTGCAATGATATATTAAGACTTCTGCATCGCATTACATTGGTAGAGTGGAAGTGCATTTGATGGAGAGCTTGTCTACGACTCGGGAACGCCAACGCCACAGGCCATGCAGTAATAATAAACTATTAGCACAAATACACAATTCTAACATAACCTGAGTTTGGCCACACTTGGACAGGAGTAAATGAGGAAAATGGTTTGTCTTGTGGACGTCACTACACTGCAACGTATGATAGACAACACTGAGGCAAGCAACATAATTCTTCTTCTTAGTCAGTTTCTGACTATTTTTAAGTGTTTTGCTCCTTAATTAATTACCTTCATATTTATAGTATGACTTTTCGTCCTGGTTCTTTGTTCTGGTGATGTTTAAAATGAAAACTAGTACAACTCTAAAGGTTTTAGATGAACGCAGAGATGTGAAAAAAAAAATGCTTTGCCAACGTTTGAATTATTTCAAGCATCTGATCCTTAACAACCAAACGCAAGTCATTGATTTATAGTCAGTCTGACAACACAACACAGCAGTTCAATATGTCCACCGATGAAATCCAGTCCAGAGCATTGACAGTACTGACTGTCAACTATTAAATTTACTACTATTACATAAATCATCACGTGAAAGTCATGTTCACAAAAAAAAGAAAGAAAGAAACAAAAATGGACTGCACACTACACAGATCAGTGTGGACATGATGCCATTCATGAGGCAAACATAAACTTGTATCACACCGTTTTATTTATTTATTTATTTTTTTATTAAATTAACTTTGCCTACTGATTGTAACTCTCTTCTTTTTTTCTCTCCGCTAAAAGAGCCCAAACAAATCTTCTCCTCTGTTGGAAATACACTTGATTCCAATAAATCGTCTTGTTTCCTGGTACACGTTGCTCCATTATTTCATTAAACACACACAGAGTCGGGGGGCCTCGGGTTTCCAGCGTGGAACTGAAAAAGACATAGCAGGCTTGCAGAAATCCACCACAGTGAAGCAGGTAATTAGCATTAACTTTGAACTTGTCTCATGATTTTTCCTACTGCTATTAATTACCTCATCACCTGCGCTGGCTGGGAGGAACACAATGCCTGGATGTGTCCCTCTAACTTTGCTGAAGAGATTATTTGTCATCATGGGTTTTAATTATACCTGCGGTTCGGCGAATTCAAATGGATTTGCCGCGGAGCTGATAGCATAAATGTTTGATGAGATGTTTTCATTGATGTGTGCCTGGCTTCGCATTATAGCCGGAGAGAGGCTCACGGCTTCCCCTCATCACTGATAGTGTTTGCCTCAATCACAGCTGATACGATCGCAGGCTCGGGGAGAGGGCTTTTCACAATATACTGATTCCACACAAATATGTCATTTGTCAAAGGTCAGCGCTGTGAAACAAGTTGTGAGCGATTGCGATTTGCTGTCTGCAGCCCAGCGTTCAATCAAGCATTCCTCCAGGGTCATTAATGTGCGGCTCTAAGAAGAAATCTCTGTGTCCTTTCTTGTGCCAAGGTTTGTCTCAAAGTCACTTTTATTTATAAAGGGTAAATGGAAAAATTAACAATTTAACCCTTTATGGGGCAAAGAACCATACAGGGTAAATTCCACACACATTTTAAATTGTGCCAGTGAGGTTTAGAAACGTCGTTTAGAAAGATCAAGAAATCATTCTCAGGTCAAATCACTGTCAAATGTAGTCTGAAATGTCCACCTTTGCAGTGTAATAACTGCTTTAGTAGGTAGCATCAAGAGGTGGCTTAATGTTGTCTAATGTGATAATATTGACTAGTGCCTGAACCGGCTCTTATGTTCTTAAGGGCAGGAGACAATATGTGACAATATATGGTAAATTCATTAATCTTGACTTTCTACATGAAAATTACAAAAAAAAAAAAAAAAAAGAACAAGAAAAAGACAAATTTAACCAAATTACAAAAGTTGTCTTAGGCCCTACTCTAGGGTTGAAATTTAGAATTTCCAAGTAATTCCATGAGTGCCCTATAGAGGGTTAACTGTATCTTTTAGATAAGGAGCATTTGGGTAATGATGTGAAAACAACACCAATCCCTCTTCCAGGTTGGAGACAGTCACATACACAAATAGATAGTTACGGCAGAAGTAAAACTATGAAATGGAGGGTCTGAAATACTGCTTTAATACACAATACACTTATACTAGTAGATGCACTTCTTAAGTGAGTCTTCATGAGTGATCTCGGAGTATCATTTGCCAACGTTCTTTTATTGGCAATTTTAGCCACCGACACAAATCACAAGTTCCCCACACATGTAGCTGAGTCCAAATTATTACGTGCTCATGGGAAAAAGTTCTTCTGCTACTTTCAGAATTTACCAACACTTTTTATCCTTTGTGAACACTAGCAATTTTAATGTTAATCACATTTATGTGTATCCCATGTAACATCCGATTGAACAAGTAAACACACCATGACACACCTGTGATGTATTATCACCGTATAGTGTAAAAGGAATTACCAATGGACTTATTTTATTTTAGTTGTTTATTATTTAAATAGCTTTATTTAAATGCTTATTAAACTGGGGGGTGAAGGTCAGATCTAAATCTACATGGTACATTGTTCAAAAATATGATACGTTAATCATATTATTTTATTTTTTTCTAAATCAGAGTCATGGATAATCATCTTGGTGTAATAACACAGGATTTGTTTTAATGTGAATGTGTTTCTAATGTCAATATGAAGGTTTTTTTTCTTTAGGTTTCCCAACTGCCAAAAAACAAACAAACAATGGAGATCTTCTCTGAGAGGTAGCAGTGTGTCAAGTCATCATTTTTCCGGGCAGAAGCCCACCGGTTGTACAGAGGTCAGCAAGGATGAGGGTGATAACTGGAGCTGTGTCTGTGCTGAGTCTGGGATGAAAGCCAGATTAGGCCTTATTCAGAAGTTAGTATACCTCGAGCAATGATTCGACTGTCAACCAGAGTTTTGGAGATGAATCTAATAGGTCTGAGTATGGCAACAGTGAATAAGGGGGACTGCAGCAGTAGTCAGAGAGGAGCTGAGAACCAGAGGTGGTTGAGGGCAGACAGTCTTTTAACTAGGCTTGTGGGGATTGGATCCAGATGTCGTGTAGAGATACTGGATGTAATAATAACTTCATGTAACAGATGCTCCTCTTCTCTGAACTGAGAGAGGTCCAGTATAACAACACAGATTATTACTTTCCATCACACAGCAACTACAAAAACACAGTCTACTTCTTTTGTGGTGTGCACCGCAGAAAGCAAATAAAACTAACAAAAAGCTCCTCATTACAGAAACAAGCACGAGCTGGTGTGTTTGAACGTTGCAGGGGTGGTCGTATGAGTGTGTCTGTTAGTCTCCGACACGCTACTGCATAAGAAAAGGAGACTGATTAGCAAGGGCCAGCAAAGCCGGGGCCAATTAACTCACCTTGGCACTGCTCCCCGCAGTTGAACAAAACCACACCTCTTTGCCGCACTTCAAAAATGAGATTTTCAGTCGGAAACCTGAGGTCGCATAGAAAAGAGGATGTGGACAGTTTAGGTGAGCTTGGTAATGGTAAGTGTGTCTGTGTGATGTTAACAGAGGCCAGCTGCTCCTGGACTGTAGAAACTATGGAGTAGAATATTACAGTGATGTCGTTTAGGAGTATACCAGGGAATTTGCCATTTTTTCCTAAGTATTTAGATGAAAATGTTTATTAGTCTTAATCACATTTCAGACAGTTTTATCTTTTAGTCGAGGAAAAGTCATTGCATTTTTGTCAACTTTGAATTATTACTTTTAATCAAACTTCAACTAACAACATTAATTTTATAAGTCGTCTTTGCACAAACTAGTAATCAGAACCATTCCCACTTTAGGTAAGTGTCTGCCACTGATGTCAGGGACTCCACCTCTGCCCCTACCACAGAGCTCGCCTTATGTATCACTATGTCCGGGTGTCCTTCATCTTAGTTCTGCCTCGCCAGCACTCCACAGCGTAGAAGAGGACACTGGCAACAATAGTCTGGTAGTCATGTCCAATTCCATTCTTATATCTGTGGCATTTTAATTACAAGTTCCAAGGGGCCGTATTGACAATGCACTCTTAGCAGTTGTTCAATTCTATGTATCTCTTTCAAAAGTCGGACATCAGCCTTGAACATTTATAAGGCTGGATCAGACATGACAGATCGATAAAAAAAAGGGTAGCATGCACAAGAAGGATTCATTCCACAAACTATAGTGATGGACGATTTTAGTTAAATGCTAAATGCTAATCCATTATCCACTCTGCTGTCCACTGTTTAAATATATGTCAGTAAAAAGCCAGAAATCCATAACTTCATGTATTTCAAAGCAGCAACTAATAAAGTACTTATATGAGAAGTCTTTAATTTCAGTTAGCTTAGTGACCATGATGGGGGCTGCATAAATATCAGGGTGATGAACCTTTAAATGTTTTCTGTATTATTAGCCACAGGGCTTGTAGCAACTTGCTAGTTTTGGTAGTTACCATCAACTACCTGAGATCAGATAGGCCAACGCCCCTTATCCCATCCAGTGACTGGGACACATTTTGACAGTCAGCCCGTACGAAGAGATCATGTAATGCGAATAACATCATATTTTATTTCAAATAACATTCTAGGCTCGTCCGATATTAGCCTTAGCTCAACATCTTGTCTGGAGAAAAAAATGGTTGCTGACGGATATTTTTTTTAACCTTCTTCTTTAAAGATATTAACACTGTTGTGGAAAAATAAGACAACCTAGGTTTCATAGTAGCTATGTATCAAGTGCAGAGGACAAAGCGTCATTGTCCTCGTCCAATAAATCCATGTGTGAGGTGAAGGGAGCTGGAATGGGGTTTAAGGTAATTAAGCTGATGGGATCCTCTGGGTGAACATGTCAGATGTTACGGTTTGACATGATACAATGCACCTTTGATTTACCAAGCAGTATGAAAGGACACGGTAGATCCTTTGCAGACAGCATTTCTGAACAAATACAGGCTGAGTTTCCCATTTCAATTGGTCCTGACAACATTGCACTCCAGAAAGTGACTGAGAGAACTGTGAAAAATGGTGCACTGATGTCTGACAGGGTAAGATAAGAGATTTCAACAAGGTGTAAACACAAATCAACAATAGTTTTCCAGGGTATCTATAATCCTTGAAATTTGACTAATCATCTCTGAACTGTAGAGCGAAGCTGTGGCTGTGCACGGTGCGTAGGTCAGGGTGGACTAATGTATATATGGTGATATATAAATGTGCTGTTAACCTCTCTGATGATCTGGCTGCTTATTTGACTTCTTCAGCAATAAACAGGACGATAAGCGTCCAGATTAAATTCCCTGACAAATGCGATATCTCCTCCTGTTGGGTTAATGGCCCCTAAAAACTACAGTCATTCTTTTAGGAACTGTTTCATTTGCCTTCAGATTTGTTCTATATAATTGTATATGTGTGGGCTCGTAGTAAATATAGTGTATTTTGATGTATTTTACTTTGTAATGGTTTGAGCAACTCAGGTCAGGTTACACATGTGACGGCTAAATCCCCTTTGTGCCGCTGTGACGGTAGCTTTTGTAGCTGACCCTAACCTCTGAACAGAACAGAATAAGAAGGATCTCTTATGTACCTCGCAGGGACACGTAAGGTATGAACATTTGGCTTTTACCCAGTACGGCTCACAAGGATTCATCTCAAGTATCTGCTTTTTTCATGAATGACATTCTGCCGGTATGAAAGGAAGAGGGACGCTACAGGCTCCTCTCAAGGACCCCTCACACCGCTCAATCACCAAAGCTGCATCGTTATTCTCACGTCAAGCTGTTTCAGGAAGAATTTCACATGTTCCTCTATGATCATAAGAAGAAAGATTCATTGATCTTAAAAACAAAAACAAAAACAAACAAAAAATACAAAACAGATTAAAGTTCAGATGTGCAAAATGCCGAGTGCCAAGTGGGTTAATTCAAATGAGCTGATTTCCTTGTATACATTAGAAATATGATAATTGTAAATACACTGTACACAGCTAAAATGCTTACTGGGGGCTTAAGGGTCTTATTGGTATTCCTTGTAGCTCTCCACCGCCCAGATATTATAACCATAAAACCTTGGGATGCTAGATAACAAGAGATGAGACAGTTTGGTAGAAAGTATTAATATCGCGGCAGTCACATTAATGATCATTACTGAATGGAACAGCAATTAATTACTGCTTGCATCATCACCCTAGAAAAAGTGTTTAATTATTTTTTGATGCACTCTGTTGCACCCTGCGAGCCTTGTGGTGTGTGCTCAGGCTGACAAAATGGATGCTGGCAGGGCACCAGCTAAACTGTGGTTTCACCGGCTAATGGCTATTGTACTGGCAGGGCAGATGGTATTTCTTGACAGCGGAGATGCACTGTCGCAGCAGAGGTGACACTGCTTGTCTTTTGACCCCAAATGATCAATATCTGAAGCAGCTGAACGCTCTACACTAGACGGACACTCCCTCTAAAGCAGGTTAAGAGCTGGAAAATCCTTAATGCAAACTTGTAAAAGGACCGCTATATGCATTATTTTGCACCGTTAGGGTCAATGTGGATGAAATCCTACACAGGCCAACAGGAATATTTAAGTTAGTTTTTTTATTTCTCACATAACAGACGATCAAGTTTTTTCTGCCCCCCAATCCGAAGCCGATCTTTTAATATTCATATTGGATGATCTGTGTCCCAATCCAAATTGTCCTAAAGTTGGTCCCATCTAGACTCCTTAGGCTTTTCTTGTCTTCCTTGTATTCTCCTACAGTCTACTGGATTCAGCTCAATAAATCGTCATCTTATATTTTGTTCAGAGACAAGAAGTTTGTGCTTATTTTAGGAATTTTTGTCAAGCAAGAAAAGCTTAACCCACTGGCAGATTTTTTTCTTAATAAAAGATGATTTGATTGAATATAAGAATATTTTGCTTCTTTCCAGTAATGCTGTTTTGGCAGTGAATGTGGGAAGGGTAGCTTGTACTTTGTCTTCTCCACTCCAGAAATGTTCTGGTCATCCAGCACTGCCATAAACTCCCTCTAAACCCTCTCTGGAAGTTTTCTCTCCTTGTCGCTGTATCCAGGAAACTTTTCTCTTCTTTTAAACACAGCGTTTAGGGTTTGTTGTTGTTGTTGTTGTTTGGGTGCAGCTATTGCCTGGATGGGCTCCACAGATTCTCTTAAATGATTTCATTGGAGCTGTTGAATGAAATTGGTAGTATTAGTTTATGGCAGACCTAAAATAAATCATCATTTCAAAACTGTTCTTCCAATTAGAATAACAGCATCAATTGTTTAAGCGAGTTCTCTGGAATGAAACTTATGTTCAAGTGACAGCAGCCTCTTAGGAGCGTAATGGATAAAAAGGTGACCTCCTTGTTATAGAGCCACAAAGTTGCCAGAGAGAAGAGGCCAGTGTTGATTGATGGCACATCTTAACTTGGCATTATTTTCCAAATCTTCTTTGCAAAAATGTTCCAAATCTTTCAGATTGTGAGGGCACCTGTTCTGCACAGCCCTCTTCAGATCGCCCCACAAATGTTAAATTTTAGTATTTAGGATCCAGATGAAGAAAAACAGCCCCAAAGCATAATGCTGCCACCACCATGCCTCACTGTGGGTATGGTGTCACTTTTTTTTTTTTTTAATAATGTGCAGTGTTGGTTTTGGGCCAAGGTTAAGGTCAAGAAGTTCAACCATGGTTTGATCAGACCATAACATTTTCTCACATGTTTTCAGGAGATTTCAAATGTGTTCAAAAAATTAGACAGACATGGATGTTTTTCTTGTAAGAAAAGGCTTCCATCTTATCATCCTACCCCATGGCCCAGACATATGAACAATATGGGAGATGCCACATATAGCCAGCATATATGCCACCATAGCCAGTCCAGCAGCTGCTTTAACATTGCTGTAGGCCTCTTGACAGATTCCCTGATGAGTTCTCTCCTTATCTTTTCATCAATTTTGGAAGGACATCCAGTTCTTGGTAATGTCACTGTTGTGCCATATATCTAATGCCTTGGAAATTATTCAGTGCCCTTCTTCTGGCTGATATCTTTTAACAATGAGATCCCCCTGATACTTTGGAAACTTTCTGTGGACCATGACTTTTACTGTAAGATGTGACTAAGGAAATGTCAGGAAAAGACTACTAGGCCTGTGGAACTTCATTTGGGGCTAATCAGAAGCATTTTAAATGAGGCAGATGTGTACCAACTCCTATTTGACAAGAGTCTGGATGTGATTGGTTGATTCTGAGCACAGCCACATCTCCAGTCATAAGAGGATGTTCACTCTTATGCAACCACATTATTTTCATTTTTACTTTTACTTCCCTTCTCCTAAAATTTTATTTTTTTTTCACTTGAGTTGTACAGGTCATAAGTAACATTAAAGGTGTAAAAAGTTCTGAAATCATTGATTCCAAGAAGATGGCATATAATAGAGGTGTGTGTGTAACGTCATACATAGAAGTCACAATATATATAATAAATCATCAGTTACGGTTAAAGTTTGATTAGGGTTGAGTAAAAAAAAGCAATGTAGGACTTTAGAAGAAGGAAATAGTTTGAGTTAAAATGTCAACTTGGAGAGGTTAAACGAGGATTGCAGTCGTGACAGAAAGACCCGAGAGGTTTTGTGAAAGAGGAACCCCATGGATTTCTAAAAGCTATGTTCCAGGTGTTGGGGAGAATCACTACATATGTTAAAACCACCTTTAGTTCTACTTGTGCTGAGTCTAATAAATGCCCTCAAGGCAGCGTTGATTGAAGATAAACACAAAGACGTGTTATGTTCCGACAGGTGGACTGAGAGTTGCAGAGAGAATTGACAGGGTTGCATTGTGTTCTTCACATGAAAATGGCCACATGTAATCCAAAAAAGAAAAACTCTTGGCAGCTGTCCAGTCACAGGAGGCAGTAGGTTTAAAGTTGCAGAGAGCGGTCAAAAGAGCTCTCTCTGTAAAGTTTTGAGGGAGGTTGTTTCATTCAGTTCAGACGGACCATAAATCCCACTGAAAATCTTTGAAACAAAGAATTGTTTTGGTTTTGTGTTGCAAAGAACTAAGTGATTGCATTGCAGTTTTGCAGTTTAATCTTTATATATATTTATTTTTAGTTTTGCCTTTGGTGCAATGGTGAACAAGTAGTCCAATAATGACTGGGTAAAATGTAGACAAGTGGATTTCTTTATCAGAACCAGAACCTCAGGGGCTCCATCTTTTTCACATTGGCTGTTTGTTACTTATTTTACAGTAACTTATTTAAGTGCCAACTTAAATACTAAACTGAAAAGTACAACAAAAGAAGCACTGAACCCTTCATCAGTCACAGCAGTCTCAAGGACTTAAGTTGTTGAAGGGCAAACCTGAAATCACGTTTTGTGGCCTTGATATTTGAAATGTACATGGAACATGTTCCTGAATGCTTTCCACTTTATCGATTTACCACTTTCTGCTCTGACTACCTAGCAGGGTCTCCTGCAATGTTTTAAAGCACATAACCTCTTTCTTTTTTAGTAAGGAAAAGCTGATGAAAACACTAAATAAACTGTTTAATCGATGTGTAAATTCGATGTGTAAGAGGGTTGGAAATGCAGATTTGCATGTGATGGTCTGGAATGGACTGTTTTGTTTTCATAGCAGGGCTCCTAATTTTTCTCCAGATTTTTCTTGTTTTAACCTAAACCAGGACAGCTTCTATGACTGGACAATTTTCTTGGAAGAGTTTTGCGACATGGATAAAACTTCCATGCTCTTAATCCGTCTTTTTAGCTCTTTAACTGAATGCAGTAAAAGGTTTCACTAGAGCGCTTGGAAGCAGACCTTGAGCCAAGTTTATTATGCCCTCTCTCTCTGTTACTTCTCAGTGGTAGAAACCAGTGAGTTGTTTCTCCACAGAGTTGACTGTAGTACAGACGAACAGCAGAATCTTTCAGTGGCAACTTTATTGTTGATTCGTACTGAGCAGTGTTGGAACCCAGCTGTCCACGGCACTGACCAGACTGACTGACCGACTCCATACAGCTCACTCCTTAACAAAGAAATACCCACTGCTCAGACTGTGTGTAGAGAAGCCAGTGATGCATGGAGACTTCCAAACTTGAAATATTTACTTCAGACACATACAATAGGGTTATGATGACGGTGACGCTTTATGCTGTCTTTAAGAGTACAGTCACATCCAGACTATTGGCCTCTTATTTGGTCAAGTGCGGCTCAGAAACATCTTAAAAAACTTAAAAAACAGATTGTACAAAACAGAGCAGCCTGATGAGTTCTCTGTGTCTCTTTCCGTGCCAGTCTTAGAGAGATACATAAACACTTGTCATGGCTAAATGTAGAGGATAGATTAAAATATTGTCTTTTGATGTTCATGCATAAAGTTAAATAGACTTGTTTTGTTTTCCGTTAGAATTTTCAGGGTTTTGCCATGAACATAACACTCGACAAGTGAGCACAGTTGTGTGATGAGGACTGTGATTTATAGAGCTTCTTTGGCTTGGAATATAATCAGTAGTAGACTCTATTTTAAAACATTACTTAAGATAAGTAATAGATAACAAATGGAAAGTAACTGTATAGATTCATCATTTATACACTGTATTTTGAGACTGTGTTAGTGTTGTTTGATTTACACTCAGAGTACCTTTGCTCATTTGTTTAATTATTATATGTAATCTGTTTTGTGTTTTCTGTTTAGTTATATAGTACAATATCAACTTTTGTTTCTTTTTGTTGCTGAATTTGTTGTGTGGGCCCCAGGAAGACTAGTGACCACTTGGTGGAAGCTAATGGGGATCCTAATAAAGAATAAAGAATAAAGAGAGCCCCCAAAAAACGAACGAAACAGAAATACTGTATAATGCTTTGGTATTTGTTTATCAAGTAAAACGAGCCAATATTACATATGTGTGCATGTGTAAGTCCATGTATGTATGTACAAATGATCCGTATTCTTAAATAAACACAAAAACAAAATGTTCCTGTTGTTCTGTTTGATTGTATTCTCTTTCTACTCTAAGAACTTATATGAATTATTATTATTATTTTTCTTTTTTTTTTCAGATAATAAAACCTGCAAAATGGACAAAGTAATGTAAGGTGTACTATATAATATACTACACTTAGAAAGTTAGCAAGTTTTATACAGGTAAATGTGTAAATTAAGTCATGTAAAGTAAGTTTTTAGAATCAAAACTGTTTAATATATGTCAATTAAGGTGAGAGTGTTTTTTAAAAGATTTAGATGTTACCTTTTCAAACTAATTCAATTATTTATTCAAAGAATAGTTTATTTCAAATGTGACCATCTTTGTTTACAGATAAATATTAGAGAGTTGAGTGTTTATCTGACACACTGAATGAATTTGAAAGTGTCATGCAGAGCTATTTGTTTAAAGGTTACGGAGTGTGTGCCTGTGGCTGTAACTAAGCACCTCAGTTCAGATGAGGTGCTTTGATAAAAGGTTGGATCGAGTTGTTTGAGAGGAGTCGCTGTTTTGTTCCGCGGATTAGGTAAACTCATTATGCTGCTTTGTGAAAACATGTCTTTAGAAATGTGTTCGGCTATTTTTAGATGGCGTGCAAGCTTGGACGGTGATGGAGACGATTTGCAGTCTCTGCAACAGGTGCATGTTGGAAGCTTTGTCTCACAACTATGAAGTAATGATGTGGCAGTAATCAACGTTCCAGTATTAAACTGTGACAACACCCTGCAATGAATAACAGCAAATTCCTGCAGTTTTCTGCCTTTATAGTTTACTACTGGCAGCAGGGATGCCTGAAATTACAGTTTTTGAGTTTGCTGTAAAACTATTTTAAAGAATATAAATGTTTTAGAACCAAATTAAAATATGCAGCATAGGTCTAACACACTGGGGCCCTTTACTATTACTTTACACATTTACAGCGACATTCTTCAACATGTGATGCTTTCAAATACCAACATTTATTTAAGATAAATCATATTTTTTCTTTACAGTACATTTTTGCTTACACAATATAGTTTGTATCTGCAGCACTGTACCGAAAATAACGAGAGAACAATATGATGATGAGGTTTTAACACAAAAATGACACGTGGTTGTAGTGACGATCTCACCGACATAAGAAATGCCATTAAATGTCAGTATGTTTCCTCAGAAAAGAGGAGACATCTTTACAGCTTTACTTGTCTTTTTTGGGAGAATCCTGACTCGTCCGTTACTGTGTGACGTGGCCCTGATGTGTCGTGATTGTTGATGACAACCACACAACCCATACCTTTGACTACACTTTTAATATTTAGCTGAATTAGTTGCAACTTCTTTTCAATCACACAGGTAATAACGCACAAAGAGTAAGAGAAGATAAAACTTGAAATAGATTAGCTCAGTAAAGCTGCTACCAGCAGCCAATTAGCTAAACAGGCAAAAGACAAAAGTAATCAATGTGAAATAATCATAGCTGGCTTTAGAAAATAAGTGTTTTACCCTGGTAGCTCTGAAAATGCTGCCATCCAGCTGGATATTTACAGACACAGTAGAAAAGGTCATTATAAGAAACAGAGGTCACCAAAGAAATATGTGTTCTCATGGAATACCGTACAATTCTGTGGTTGCAAGGCCTATTTTCTGTTGTACTACCAACCTTTAGAAGAAACATGTATACACCATTTAATAAAAATAATGGAAAGAAAACCACAATATTCTTGAAAAGGGGCTTTAACAATATTTACTGTGTTTATGGATTTGATCCCATTGCAGTTACGGCCATATGAAGTTACTGCACACCAGGTTGAATCTGTAGTGTATTACATTTGGTTCAAGGAAAGTTAGTTTTTTCTTTTGGCATTGTTTTGTTCTTACATGAGCATGAAGACCCTACATGCAATATATGCACTTCCCGATCACACAGATGAGATTTCAAAATAAAATACCTATCAGTAGTAGAAGATGATCCAGATGTTTGGTGAAACCGTTATGTTCAGTTCAGTAGAAGCTGTGTAAAAAATAAACAAATAAATAAATAAAAATTTTAAAAAAATCACAAACTAATTAAACTGAAACTCTCTTATCCATTTGCACTTCCATTTACTTTCTGCTACGTCATGTAGCTTTTACGTGACAATTACAATTTGTTGGCAGAGAAATGTCCTCTCATAATTATGGAAAGAATTTCCACATACATTCTTTCGTTAATTATTATTTTTATTGTCCATTTAATTAACAAATCGTGAAATGCTTTTAATGGCGCTTGCGGTCCTCCAAATATGTGGAGGACCTTGAGGGGGGACTTTTCATTTATGTCTGTAGATCATAACGTTAGCAATAACCATAAGTTAGAAATATATGGTAGCTCGTACCTTGAGATATACATGATGCATGTGATTTTGCATGTGTTCCTGGTGATTTTGTGAAATGTACGCATCCGGTTCATTTTCACAGGAGTTCATTAAAATACTCCTACGGCTCCTACGGGCCTGACGTCCTCCTCACTGATGTTGGGATGCTTTTACCAAACAGCCGGGAAATACCCTAATGATACAAAATAAGTTAGGGATGTTCCGCTCAGGATTTGTATTTATTTATTTATTTATTTATTATTGCCTACCGATCTTTTAATATTCAGTATCCGAGTCCCAATAAGATCTTAAATGTCCTAAATTCCCTCCCCTGTAGAAGTCTTGGCTTCACCCAGAGTCCATTAGATTCAGTTCTGTGTAGAGAGGTTAGCTCGTACCTTGAGTTCTCTAATCCAGAAATGTTCAGGTCATCCAACGCTGCCATAAACTCCCTAACCCTCTCTGGTTGTACTTCTTGGTTTCAACTGCATGATATTTGTCACGAGAGGACTTGTCGCCCCCCATGGGTCTGCGTTCGTGTTTGTATGGCTGTCTCTCTCTCTCTTTTTTTTTTTTTTTTTTGCCTCAGGTGTGTGGAGCAGAGCTGCTGTTGTTGTCTGCCATCTCACCTGTATCTCATTGTTCAATCAAGCTGAACTCTAAGGACTGTGTTCTCTCCAACTTACTTGTGAAGCAGCAATGGACACTTAGTCTGTTTTTGAAGTGCTCCATCTAACCTACCTGCTTTCACTGTCCGCTACAGGTGCAGTCCACTCTCTCCTATCCTACATTTGTTCTTATTAAAGACATGTCCTTGTGCCAGAACACTTGAGTCCTATGCCTGAGTACTGTGCCGGGATCACATTATCCAGTCTGTATCATTAGGTTGCGCTTATTTTTGTTCATTTACAACAATGGAATCAAGTGTAAAATGAAGACACGCGTGTGCGTTGTGAAACAGATAAGCTCAGGAATTATCTGACTTTAGACCACAGTGTTAAACTGCAGTCACTTTAAGGCCTCTGCGCACAGATACTTGTTTTAACAGAGGGTAAAGCTCCGGTCCCCAAAGGATGATCCCTGATTGGTCCCCGGCTCAATTAAGAGCAAATATTAGAAGTGGCACGATTTGTGCCCATTGCGACAAAGGGCGAAGTGTTCCCAGTCTGCCCAGGAGAGTAATAATATTCAGGCATTCATTCTTGCTTAATGACTCAGGACATGCTGTGCTTTCCCCTTCACATGCCGGGTCGTTGGTCCACCTCCACCCACCTCCCCCTCACCCCCACCCAGCTCTGTTTGCTCCCAAATTGTTTTATGCGCTCTTAGACGCGCTCCTGACTGCATAATCAATTACGACCTGGACACACCCACACTGCTAAATAGGCACGTTTCCTTCAGTTTAGTTTATAGTTGTATAGGTGCGTAAGTGTCCGTTCTAAATATCTATCTGGATTCAAAGTGCGTTTGTCAACATAAAACTATTAATTATGTGTTTATCTTTCATCTGAGCCTTCCAGGTTAGTGCAAAGGGTCGGGTGAGGACTAGATTCGCAGAGGTGTGGAGTGCGTGGATGCCACAGTGATCCACTAGACTGACGTCTCTCCGGTAGCGCAGAAGAACACCGCAGCCCGGTTATTTCGCAGACTTCAGTACAGCCAAGCAGTCGACAGTCTCTCCCCGCACAGAGAGACACACGGAGAGAGAGCGAGCGAGAGAGAGCTCGAGAGAGAAAGACGGAGGGAAAAAAGGGGAAAAAACAGAACTTCAGCAACGACAAGCTGTAGTTTTCCAGCATGTTCAACCTTCGGAAATCTCCGTTTAAACAATCTCGCCCAGCGACTGTTTGATTTTGCAGCCGGGTTGGCTATTTTATTTGGAAAGATTCGTATTTTTGCCTCCTTCGGCTGATGTAAAGAAAGAAAAAAAAGAAGCAGCAGCAGCAGAAGAAGAATCAATCTATATTGGAATGATGTGGACCTCTCATGACACTGTTGGATTTGTTTTCTTAGCCGGATTTTGTGTTCAATTCGGATTCTCCTTTGAAGGTAAGGTCTGCACATTTTCTTAACGAGATGGTCTACGTGATCGTGTCGAGGGGGGGTGGGGTGGTGGGGGGCTTGATGCCCTGCGTGATGGTGGGAGCCGCTCGGTCGGAGAGTGTTAAAAGTGCGCAGCCTTTCTGTGGTGGTACAACCAAGAAGCAAAGGAGGCTGTTCGGAGGAAATGTTTTAAGTGAATTTGACTGTTATGAGGAGCGCTGAAAAGAGGGGGGAGAAGCATCATCCCGGTGAAAAGATGAAGAAGGTTGCGTTTTTTTTTTTCGTTCCACCAATGGTGACAGGGAAAAAAATGCAACTGGTGATTGTTTGAAATCAAGTCGTTTCACGTCGCGCAGAGGAAAGCGGACCAGATGTTTTTTCTATCCCCTCCTTTCCATCTGTGCCACGCCATGAAATAGCCTGACTTAATAAAGAATTAAAACTTGAGAAGTGGACGTCCAGCCTGTGGTTTCAGCACCACGGACAGACGCTGCATGCGGCTGTCCGTAGTGCTGAAAGCGACGCTCCAGTTTCCTGTCTGCCCTGCTTCTTCTGTCTGAGATCACCACTTCCCAACGGTCTCTTTGCGCCTTTTCCTCTTTGCAACCGCGTTCACACGCACCAGATAATCATATAAAGATTCTTAACTGAATTAGTCAGAAAGAATGCGCCCTACATGGTGGTTTAGTCTCCCACCAATGTCATTTTTATGTCGCCACCATTCTCCTGAAGGCTGAATCCCCCCCGTTTTTTTTCTTGTTTATTTAGTCCGCTACAAACCAAACTCCTGTATTATTTGTTATTCTTTTTTATTTTCATTTGCTCTTCTGTGTTCGCCCTCATTCAGTCCAGTTTATTTATCAGTTTAACTGGGTTATAGATGTCTTCATAACGTCTAGAGAAAGATGCACGCGTAAAATGGGCAATAGAAACAATCCCATAAAAAGCTCCCCACGAGCCAGGCAGTAATTAAGTGTCTTTATATGAAGCCATGATGCCACGGAGCGTTATGTAAATTTCCGATGGAGACGCCTCAGTATCCTTGACACTGGGGGCGGCGGGGTGGGGGTGCAGCTCCCATTTCCTTCAATTAAAACAAAAACGCACCTTTATCAAGGTTCCAAAAACGCACAGCTGCTGCTGCTGCCGTAGGAGCATTACCCGCCGTCCTCACGTTTTCATGGCCGCAGCCACGGAGCAGGCATTGAAAGTGATTAATTCTCTGCGTGTAGAAATCACACACAAACTGCCCTCCTCATTATTACCCCCCCACGACCCCTACCCCTCCCCTCCTTCTCTCATCTGCAGGTCGCTTCACGGATCTGCCCTCGAACATGACGGTTAAAGAGGGACAAAACATAGAAATGGCGTGCGCTTTCCAGAGCGGAACCGCGTCTGTCTATTTGGAGATCCAGTGGTGGTTCGTGAAAGCGCCGGAGCCCACTGACAGCGAGGAGGACGTCGATGCCCAAGAGGTACGCCTGGACCCTCTTTTGCTTTTCTTCGCCTCTAAGAGCCGTGGGAGTTGTATTTTAAGCACACCCACTCGCAAAAGGGAATCGGGGCATCCAAAAAGTATCTGCGCTATTACGCAGGAGTGCCTTATGTCATCACCGCCGCGGCTATGTGGTTGCAGCCCTCTCGGGCAAGGTCGTGCGCTCATGCCAGGGCTTTCTTTGACCTACTGTCTGACAAGAAACGACATGTTTTGACCTTCAGATATGTTCATCTCCTGCCTTGAAGTGGTCAGAAACTTCCTGCGCAGTTGCACTGCTCTCTCTCTCTCTTAAAGGTTAAAACGCGCTCATGTGATAGGAAACCACTGTTAAGATCTCATCTACACAGACCCTGTTTTTATTTGGAAACGACCACATTAACTTCTTAAACCCCACGTTTCTTGCTCGCAGTTTTAATGTGCAGCCTCAGTTTCCCCACACTCAGCCTGATGGTTTGGGTTTAAACGTCCTCTCTGCTCTTGAATCTGTTTAAATAATCCCTCCTCGTGATGAACAGAGAGAAGTCCCTCCAAGAAAAGCATTAACAGCATTAATTCAGACTGGTGTGGGAAAAATAATAGAGGCAGAGAGAGAGGGGGGGGGGGGGGGGGGGGGGGTGGAGCTCGTTGTGGATATTAATTACATGACAAATGAAGTAAATGAACCCGACTATTCACGAATGGAGAAAGTGTCTGAATCAATACAGCCGAGGCATATTCTCACATGTTGCCTCATTAAACAGTGCGTTGAGAGCACTTTGGCATTTTATTGTATACCGCTGCTGCGTTACTGTTGGATATGACAGCTCTGCTCGCGTGTAATGATCGGCAGCTCTGTGGATGGGAACGGCTCGATGTGTTTGCTGCGTTTAAATGGATGGCAACGACTTGCTTATGCATTGTGTGGCAGGTAGCTGCGTGTCAAGATTGGGAAAGGCTGGCGTATTGTCGAGACAGACATCAAACGATGCTCTTTCTATTTCTGCGATAAATAGGAAGACAGAGATGTTTGTGTGACAGGGGGAAGCTGGGTATCCATGTGGCTTTAATTATTGTTCCATTGTTGCCCGACTCTGAAAGTGGCGTCGGCCGGGCTTTGATGTGGGTTTGATCCCACGTGACTCTTGGATGTGGGGCCGGAGTGGCCTATTGATGCCGGCATCACATTGTTACCCATATTTCTTATCAGAGGAGGCTGCTCGAAAATGAAAGCTGCTGTGTGAGTGTTTGTCCTGCGGAGCTGCGGTCTGAATGGGCCCTGAGTCGAGGCTGTGTGTGGGAGAAGCTGCTCGGGGAAAGCAGCTGGTCTCCTGGAAATTTAGCAGAAACGGCGAGCGAGCAGTGTCTTAGGATGCAAATGTTTATGCAAATCTGGGGCCCGCGCGCGTGAAATGTAAGAGATGTTGGATCTTTTGAAGGGTCGATATGGAGAGAGACAGCAGCTCCGAGCTGAAACGGTGCAGAGGAAGGAAAGTAGGAGTCGGATGATGGATGGATAGTTGGGTGGGTGGATACTTTTCAACTCTTAAGTTTCACTACTCAGCTACACAAACATCTTACTTTGAGAATGCTTTCTTTTTCTTTTCTTATTCAACCCTTTGGATCATTGTGTATAAGGTATAACAGAACCCTACATCCTTCACAGCCATATATAAAAGTGTTTTTGTATTAGAGATGTAAGTTACAGTTACGCAAACATCCGTTCTCCTTGGATTCCACACGCGCCCGTATAACACGGTTAGTCTTAGTATACATACATCCTATGCACCAGCAGAAACTGCATTCAGACCGAAATACAAATAAATAAATACAAAAGAAGAGAATCACGAGACACACTGAGAAACACCCACCCACTGTGCTATTAAACAGTCACGCTGTGTTCCCAGAGCCACTCAGTAAGGTGAGAAATGGATTCCATATATCTGAGGAAGCAGGATTCTCCAGCCGCGTCACGTCTGATGTTTTCCATTTTGAAGCATGATACTTAGCTGTGGTCTTAGGACGTTTCTGCAGTCTGCAAAGTCCAGGGCGACTGAACAAGAGTGGTGATTTCTGAATGATCTTATCATGTTATCTTTCTTTCAACCCTTTTAATAACGCCTGCATGGAGAGATGGCGAGTGAGGAAGTACCTGCCATTAAAATCTAACCTGCTGCTCGTTTTTAGAGGGTTGCTGTGAGTGGCACATTCAGTGAAGAATCCACCTAAAAGTACTATGACTCAACGACTAAGTGCTAACTAACTGTATAAGGCTGTCATTTCATCCGCCATTTACAGGTTTAAATAGATGGAAGTTAAAATGATTTAAACCTCACTCAGGTTTGTAATGAGGACATAACAACTCGCAGCGTTTCAGAATACTCCTAATTGCCTCTTATCCATAGAGTCCATGCTCGTTCTTTTTTGGCCTCACAGTTGGATGCGTTTTTCAGGTGGAAGTTTCCAAAGACTGGCCTGGGGCTGGAGGGTTTTGAGGAATGGGACAGCAGTTGAATTCTGCAAACATGGCAGTGACAACACGAGAAGATTCAACACGTTCGTTTGAACGTACTTAGTAATTTGTATGTGGGGGAATGTGGGATGATCTGAATTTATATCTAATCTATGTGAACGAGGTGAACACATTAAATATTAATATATGAATCAACGATGCTTATAGTACCCTATCTCTTCCAGAAAAAGAATGCACTCAAATGTTAAGGCCACAGAATGGAGAACCACTATATTCCATTTTGTCTGACAGTACCACATATATATATATATATAGATGCTTTATTCCTCCCAAACTGAAAAATGTCACCATTGCAGCAGCGATGTACGAGCATTCGATACCATACAATATATATAACAATAAATACATAAAATCAACCCTAAAACATGCTGTGAAATTATATGGATTTACAACCAATAACCAAACAACCATGTGCAAAATAAATAAATAAATACAATCCAGAGTGTCATCTGTCATATGCTGAAGTTGTCTGAATCTCTTGAGGAGCTCTGTTGTCTGTCTATTGTATGGAGAGTGTCCTCCTCTCCACCACCACCTCTAAAGTTTCCTGTGCGCAGCCAGTGACAGAGCCAGCCTTCCTGATCAGTTTATTCAGTCAAAAAGGAAAGTCTTAAGCCTGACCTTAAACGTAGAGACGGTGTCTGCCTCCCAAACCCAAACCGGGAGCTGGTTCCACAGGAGAGGACCTGTCTCATCGCTTCTTCTTATTCTAACAGTGTTTATCTGCACAGTTACTGCTGGAAATATTCTACATGTGTTTTCATCAAATGTGGAATTGTTGGTGAACTGGCAAATTTTCACTAGCTATCTTAAAATACAATAATAAAACTGCTCAACTATTTAAAATAACAACAAATAAATAAAATAATACACGTTTAACGTTTTTGCTTGGTTGCACAAATATTTATTTTTACATATGAATTAAACGTAAGTGTGTGTTTAGTTTGTGCCACGTCCACTAAATCACACTACCATTAGAAAGAACAGATGATGAATAATAAAACAACAACAACAACGACAATGACAATCTCTGAAACTGCCTCAGACCCAGATTAGGGAAATGGAAAAGAAAACAAACATGTCAATACAAGAGAGCGTCTATTTGGCCTCGGCTTCCACAACAAGCGGTAAATGATTCTTCTCCGGGATTATAAAAAGACACGCTGCCGCTTCGTAATTATGCGCAAACAGAGACGGGCAGAAACAAAATGTTCGAAACTTTCATGACAAAGACGAGCCATGCTGTTGACAGGATTTGCCACACTGGCAATGTTGTTGATTCAAGAAGGAAACGGGGAAAAAAAGAGAAAAAAAAAAGGGCACGGATTCACAGAGAGGAGGGGAGCGAGTGAGAACTAAACATTTGCTGTTAGAGAAGAGGAGCAGATTGCTGCTGAAACGAGGGGTCATCAGCATATGTGGCATTCTGGATGCAGTCTTTTAACTACAGTGCATAGTGACAGTGTGGGCTGTGATACACACTCTATATCTGAACATGTAGTATTTGTTTTTTCATGACGGATGACAACGCTACAGTGCAGCTCTTTATAGAGTGTATTGTGAGAGATTTTCTTAAATGGCTTTGAATTTAAATGCATGCTGTCTATTTTGCCTTTAGATTTATTTCACCATAATATGCTTCGATAATTACTGCTGGTTCAACGATCTACTTTACCAGACTGCGTTGTGAGGAGGTTGAGTTGATGGTGAGGTACAAAAAACACAGGAAACTGACAATAGTTGAAGCGGAGAGTCCAGGGTTGTCTCTGTTATTAAGGTTCAAAAAGTCCAACATTTAGATAAGACAATGCAAAAATATAAGCTGAACTATTAATGTGAAAAGAAAAAAAACATAGATTTACCGTGGCTGTGCCAAACTTTAGTGACTAATTAATATTGTTTTGTGAAAAAAAATATAAAAATGTTAAAAATAATAATGATAAAGTAAAGACTTCTAGTTTTTTAAACCAAATGTCAGCCTAATTAAAGATGGGAGGTTGCTAGGGGAAACCGTCTGGTCATCTCAGCAGCAGCTGGACATGGAGATGAGTGAGATCAGCATCATCATCATCATCACCATCTATATGTTTTTATATATAGTCCCTAAAATAAGAAAAGATAAGATTTATTGACAGTGTAAGAATATCAGTTAACTACAAATAGAATAAGATAAGAGAAGAAAAACTGTGAAAGTTTTATTTGTTTTTTGTTTTTTTAAATTATGTCAGCAAGTCAGCATGTGTACTTAGCAAAGATGCTAAGTACACATGAGATTTACTAATATCGTGAACAATGGCAAACTGTAATCAGAGGATAGTTCTTGAAAAACAAGACACATGAGGATGCTGCGCTTGAGAAAAAAAATATATATATATGTGCAGGATGAAGTAATGCAGAGGGAAGCTGTGTCCTTTGGTTGTGGAGGAAACGCAGTAGTGGTGCTAAGAAATGCAGGTGTTAGAGGCGGAGGGCTGAAGTGTTGATGAAAGCTAAAAATCTGATTGTACGGTGGAAATATGATAATAGCGGGTGTCTACATTTAAAGATGAACTAGTTTATTGGACAGAACGTTGCTGTCTTTTAGGGAGGCTGTGGGAACACAGATATCAATGAATTTCTTAAGCATGAACATTGGTAATACATTTATTAATTTTTTCTTAATAATTTTTTCTTAATCATTAAATGATTATCATCACTCATAGGACCTTATCATAATGTCATGTCTACTGTAAATGTTGTGTTCCCGTGTTCAGCTTCCTGTCAAAACACGTTGCAAAGGCCGAGGAGCCTGTGAAGCTTAACTTAATATTACCGGACTTCATACATCCAGGTTATCTAGTCAGCCCACCTAAATCGCATCACATATCAGTGAGTGCTGTAGTTACTCTCGTGATGTCGTACATAAAAACCAGAGGTGCATCTGTGTGGGCGCTTTCACTGGTGGAGGTAATAAATATATAAACACTAAATCAGTATATCCTGAGGCTGTGGCTTTCTGCTCTGCTGCTTTGACCTCCCCTCTAAACGCGGAAAGCTTAGAAAGAACGGTACATGGCCTCTTGGGTATTGGAAATATCTGAAGGGTATGTCACACACGGTAGACAGGGCCCCATTTCCATGTATTTCAATTTAAAATACATTAGTGATTTTCCACTTTGGTTTCAGACTCTAAATCCCTCTCACTCTGAAGAGGTGGATTCGAATCTTCTTGGGGTTTGATCTCTCTTTTTTATCCAGCTAATCCGGCTGCTGTTGTTTGCCATCAGATCAATTTATTGAGTAAATCTTTACCACCCTGTCCACTGGTAATTCTATTTGGAGTAGGATTACGTTTGGATAAAACGGGGAAAAGGGGGAGAAAAAGCTGAGTTTTATCCTCGGACGTAACTGTTCTGATCCTTGCAGCAAACGCTTGCCAAGTTTTCAGTCGTGCATTTATTATTCCTCTGAATGAACGCATACAAATAAAAACGTCTTTGAATCGGTTTAATCCTGCGGGTTAGCGGGGAAAAAATACGCCTTTGCATATCTGCAATATCAGAGAGCCTACACACCTTGACAGCATGAATTTCAAAGCTGGAGCAAGCGGAGGCGCAAATAATCAGAGATGATGCTGGATACTCAACGCAGATGTGCGCTGTTTAAAAATTCATACCACATTTTATTCCTCAAATACCAGCCAGAGGACATGAATGGCTGCTGCTCGAGTCTAGCCTGGATTTACCTGACCTGTGTGTTGCTAAAAGGCGGCGTTACCAGCGACACAAATGAGAAAAAAAGGCAGGCGTGATGCGTGGCCGCCCTCTGCCAGGATCAGCCGAGGCCTGCAGTAAGAATACAAACGACCATTACATAAAACATCCACCGGCGCACTTTGACCAAAACGCACTCAAGCCACGGTGAGCTTTACCTCTCTTAACAAGTGAGTTTATAAATCCACTGGGTGTATCAGCAAGGAAGCATAAAATCCATCGGCCGCCGTGCTCTCACAGTGACCTTACTGTGTCTGCCTCTCCGCCCCTCCATCACAGCCCGGCTGCCACTTGCGCAACCTTCTCCCACACCCAGGCTGAGATAACTGCTCCCGGAGTCAATAGGATGCACCGGGCATAGTTCCGGTAACTGCTCTCATCAGCCCCGTCGCCCCCCTACGCACGCACACGTCTGTAATGATCTGTAATGGTTTCCAAACGGTTTGCGCTGAACGCCATTCTCCACAGGAGGCTGCTGTTTGTGTGCGAACACGCACCGACACATGAAAGAGCCTGCTGCTTTCATTTCCGTCTAGTGGACTGTGGAGCACTCACTGTCAAGCTCCACTACAGGCACCAGTCATGGAAGAAAGCTTTTTGTATTATTCATTTCTTTATTTATTTTTGTGAAATCAGTGTAAGTTAGCTCACTCCACCGGCATCAAGTCTCACCACTTCTCTAAGGTTTGCTGTAGACGTGGCAAACATGTAGAGCAGCCATCGGTGGATGCACAATTTAAAAATAAAATGCGTGATGAATTGACTGCTCAACAATGGGGAGCTGAAGCAGCTGGGCGTAAAAAGAATCTGCGTCATTTATCTTGATGTCGTCAAAGTGCGTACTGTACGGCTAGTTTAAGCCTCGGTGTCTCTGACTCATACTGGAGACATGACTCATGGAACGTAAACAATAATAAGTCAACTAGTGGTCAAAGAAGTGATACTGAATGCTTTTTTTTTTACTGTTAAAAGGAAGAAGCAAGACACTGAAATGAGAAACTGGTCAGAATTACATCTTTGGACTCAGAGCTTTGGTGTCTGTGCTTGACTGACGGCTGACAAGGGCCTGGTGAATGTTCTTGGTTCTCAATCACGATGAGGCTGGGGATGTCCTGAAGACATTTTTATTTTCTTCCCAAGATTTGATACAATTTTTTTTAATAGTCAGTATGGGCCGATCCTTAAATAACCAAATTTATTATTCCACTGGAGATTGTTAAAGTTCAATAAATCATTCTGTACATGTAGTGTGTAGAGGGCAGTCCGTACCTTGTGTTCCCTACTCCAGAAATGTTCTGGTCATCCAACGCGGCCATAAACTGTTGTTGTTGTTGTTGCTTTGCCTGAGTGGACTCCATAGATACTGTTTAGTATTGAATGATGATCTCCTGAAACCACCTCAACTAGTTACTAACTGCTGTATGATGTTTAGTCAAGTGGTTCCTCCTCTCCTACTTTTGGCAGCTTTGACGCTAGCCAACTGCCACTAAAACAAGAGAGGGAGAAGATATTTTGACGCTACAGGGACATGGTTTTGGTTTATGATAGACCTAAAATATTGTAAATTATTACAGTAGGTCAGACTTTGCTAAAGACTGATTTCCAATGCCTGGTCCCGATACCACCTGGGACATACCTAATTGACACCTATTTGCACTTACGCAGGCGCATACATTCACACACCAGTGTCCAGCTCCAGGAGTACTGGAGCTGGGCACTGGTGTGTGAATGTGACTTTGAAATGTGGTCCATGCACCGGAGATTGAAACTTAACCAAAAAAAAAAAAAATGACACTTTAACATCATCATTATATTAACTACCTCAAATGACTGAAACCATCCTTGAAAAAAAGAATATATTTGACTTTTTGGCCCCAATATGTGGAGCTTATGACCTATAGTGCAGCCAGTCACCAGGGGGAGCTCTACTTTCTTTGGCTTCATGTTTGAGGAGCAGTTCTGCCGGCCACCTTTGTACAGTCTATGGTAGAAACTACTAATCCTGGTACGTAAACCTCTTCAGTGCATTCCTGACACGTTTTCAGCTTCCACACCTGCTACAGCCTGCGGGTCACAATGTGCCTCTTTCCACTGGCCCCGTCCGATGAGACATATGGACGTTATCTTTATTCGAAGCATAAGAAAGAATAAGAACCACCCATGCCTCACATGCAGAATACAATTTTCAGTGAATGTAGGGCTCATCCTTTAAATGGTGGACCGTGAAAAGCAGATCATTTCTTGTTAAATGCTGAACACTGAGGAAAACAGTGGAGAAAGGTTATGCCATGGTTTTCTAGTTAGTGGGCATTTATTCTTTTATAATGGTGCTGGGGTGAGTGTTATGGTTTATGATTGACTGTTCTAGTGTCAGAGGCAATGATAGAAGGAGCTCCGTCAGCCGACTCTGCTGTATCTCAGCAAAAAAAAAAAAAAAAAGTGCTGCTTCTCTATAATGATAAATCAGATTCAGATGCCTGTCTGCTTTTCTCTTCTTTGAGAATCAAAGGGCTGGAATGACTCATTGGACTGCCACGCACCACAAACATAATGCGTTTTGAAATTTGAAGGTCACAGAGAAGATTTTTTACCCTTTCAAGTATTTTAACGGTGTAGGATTTTCACATTTTTAATTTGGTTTGCCTTTAATGGTATTAGGTTTCCCTTCCAGCCTTACAATTCCTGGGATTTTTTTTCCTGGTCTTATTTGAAGATGTGGTTTTCACACATTTCAAAAAGTTAAATAATTTAAAAAAAAATCGAGAAAGAATCACATGCACTGTGCAAACCCGTAAACCGGGTTAATAAATAAGGCCTCTCCTTTCCATTCCTGCACAGTCGCATCCCCCCTCCTCCTTTGAATTCTCCTTACCAACGTGCCAGGAAAACCGTGATGTGGAACTTTAAATGGCTCTGTTGTTCGAGCCAGGGCAGCTTCGGCCATGTCGAGCCCATTCATGTGCTGTGCAGGGGCTGAGATGATGGCGGGAGAGATAAAAGGGATGGGCAGATGGAAAAAACATATGGTAGGTGTGATGCAATAAGGATGCACGAGGCCTCTGGGGAACATTCTGGAAGAGATTCCTACGTGGACGCAAAACAAATCCTCATTTACAGTCCTGTGTGTATCTGGACACCTCCAGACGCGTGTTGGCCAGACTGTATGACATGAACACAGTAGACTCACTGATGCATCAGTGGAGCAAGCTGTCGCCGTTTCTCCACTGTGAGGGTGGGAAAAAAAGATACTACTTCAGCAGCTATGAATGGATAATTATCTGTTTATTAGTAAGACTTGTGATTTTAAGCAGTGTGTCCTGTGGCCTGGACGTCCACTGTCTCTCCATTGGGAACTAATTTTGCTCCAGTGAAAATCTCCCAGGCCAATCAAGCCATTTTGGTGCAGGGCTTCATGCGGTGATAGACCGAAGAGTAACAGTGACTGAGTCATGCACGTCACTTGACTGCCATGAACAAGTCAGCTCTGATTGGTGGTAGGGCTGTTCATTCGCACCTTGGTAACCACACTTATATTCACATTAAACGGGACTGCAGACTTAGGTGGAACAAAACAGTAAGGAAGGACGCAAATGTATATTACTGATTCAAAATGTCAAAAAAAAAAGTGACAATCCAAGGGGTCACTGTTGGAAGAAGGAGTTGGTGAATTTTATAAATTTGCAAAAAAAAAAAAAAAAACATGCTCAGACTGTTACACTAAATGTCTAATGGCGGCAACATCTTTGTCTGTTTTTTCTTTATTAAAATCACAAAAGTTTTAATACCGAGGCCTCTTGGTCTCTAATGAAAACTCACAAATCAAACAGCCCCTCAAGCACCAATAGGAGGAGTTATGCTGCAGCGTACATCCACCATCTACTATTTTGTGGGACAGAAATTCGGTCTGGAACAGCTGCATTAGGAACTGATTATGCTGAGGGTTATGGTCAGAAGAACAATCGACATAGTCGTAGGCATCTGAGCACCATGGAGTTCAATATGTTAACAGCAAAATGTTTCTGATTGGTTGAAGGATTACCCAATTGGGCGGAAAACTTTTTTTTTTCTTTGCTCTTTGTCAGCTGAAACACGCCCCTTAATGAAATGATCAGACCTAAAATAGTCTGGCGCCACCCACTGCTTAAACTTAAAATCAACATAAATGTTGCTTTTATTTTGTACTGCACTGAGCCCCATGTGCTGTCAACCCTTTATTTTAGATTTCTATCTGTGATGATGTGCACCTCACATGCTCGTTATAATCGTGCCAGTCGCGAGTTTATCACCGGCTAAATTATTCAGTCTCACCCTCCTCCAGTCACACAGGGGGCTCCTTTTGTGGCACAACCCCAGTGCCATAAATTAGCATCAGATTAAATTATTTAAAGCACTGTAAATTATTTGAATTCAGTTGTAAGATTCAGTTCTTGAATGTGCCCCCCCCCCCCCCACGCTCAATGTGTCCTTTTTGTACACATTGGCGCTAAAAACTTGATGATGATCTCTTCTAACACACTGTTGATATAAATGCATGATTTCCTAAGAAAAACTCGCTAGATAAAAAAAATACTACAACTATTAAAAAGAAGCTCCTTTCATTGCATCCATCAGTGCCACAGTAAGGAGATAAGATGGAGATTTACCTGGGTGAGAGTTTCTGTAATCGCTATTTTAAATGCACTAAAGGTCAACTTGTCATCGCAGTCTGTGCCAGAAGCCGTTTCCACATATATTATTGATTCAGAAAGAAAAAAAAAAAACAACAAATAAAAAACATTGACAGTCTATCGACATGCACGCCAATCTCTGCTACTCTGTCACGTCTTTTCATCTGCTGCAGCCAATATATTTACCAACAGATTCTCCTTAATCCACCATATTCATCTCAGTGCTTTAATCAGAGGAAGATAATGGGCCAGCGATGGCAGGAAAAAAAAAAAGGGTTTATATACATCACAGAGGGACAGGAAATTAAACAGGGATTAGGGAGATGGTGTGTCCTCGCTTTTTGATAGCAGAGGCAGATTATAATACCGGGGTAATGATGGAGGTGTTAAGGTTCACCGTGACTTTAACACCGTGGAAATCAGCTTATACACACATCTCTCTTTTGTAACATGGATCTGATGCAGGAGCTCTGTTTTTTTTCTTCGTCATCTTCTATTCCTGATAAGCCAGTGAGGTCTGCATCACAAATAGGACCTGCTGCTGCTGCTGCCTCTGAATATGATGCCCGTGCAATTTTCCCACTTCTTCTGAGGCAATCTCTGCATCTCCATCTCATTTTCAAGTCGTAACAATGTTTCAAATAAAGGTTCTTATGGTTTTAAAATGATTTCCCGTCTGCAAGCGTGAACGTCCAGAGCTTCACGCACATTCCACTCTTCTTTTCTTTTAGATTTGACACAGACCCTTTGTTTTTTCCCATCTTCAAGCTTGACATTACATTTGTTCTTATCGTGCACAAGGGTGGAGAATCCGCTGTCACAGAGGCATGGGCGTAAAAGGCAAACTCACTTTATTGCTTTTGGTTGTCGGAGCTGGGGCGGAGTTTACATGTGCCTTTTTTTTTTTTCTTTTCTTTTCCCAACAGCATCCGCAGATAATTCAATCAGGGGATCCTTTGCTGTCACTGGTCTTCTTGACCCCTCCGTTACACTGGCACCAAAAGGAAACCGAATCCATTGGGTGTCACAGCGGCAGTTGTCAGACTCAGACAAGTACTTTTCAAATTGAATCAGACGTCCCTCTAAATGCCCACAGATGATTCCTTTGATGTCAGCCACGTTGCAGTGCCCTTCTCTTCCCAGTAATATTGCATGGTGCAGTGTAGCCTGTTTTTCACATGGACACTTTCATTTTTAAAATTTTAAGATAGAGGTTTTCCTGCTTAAACAGCCATAGATGTGATTAATTATAAAACCCTGACAGGATCCATTAGAGGGTTCTGGGATCAGAAAATATGCCACCAACCGTAACTTAACTTGAATCAGTGGTTCTAAATTGGTTTACTGTAACGGTAAATTATCAATCTGTTTATCAATGTGCATTATCTTGCTTATAATCACATAGTTTGGACTTGGATCAGCAATGATGCCTGCTAGTGAGAAGGTCTGGGTTTGAGTCCAGCTCGGGTCTTTCTAGGGGGAGTTTGGATGTTCTCCGTGGGTCCGTGTGGGTTTTCTCCGGGTACTCCATTTTCCTTCCACCTCCAAAGACATGCTAGTTAGGCTAGTCAGGATAAGCAGTAGCAGAAGATGAGATGAGATTTTGACCTTATACTATTTTCACTAGTGCTTTCACTAGAGCTTCCTAAATTGTATTTCAATGATTCAGTCTGATACATATCTTGAAAGTTATTAGGCACAGAGTGCACTAGCAGGTAACACTTTCAGAGGAACTGTTCCCTTCTTAAATTAGTAACGAGGTTTTTGGAGCCACAGGCATGTTTTATGAGAGTGCCTCGCACTCCTGCAGATGCAGTATAGGTTTCAAGCAGCGCTGGAATCTTTGCACTAAGAAGCAGCACACAGACGGGAGAAGGGTTAAGACAGGTTTGTCCAAAAGATTGTTCAGACTGGTACGTCAAATATGTCAAACATGATGCAGACTCTTCTGCTTAGTCTGTTTTTAATAAGAATTGAAATAAACAACACAGCAGGTAGGAAAAGGGTTGCAGTTGTCTCTTTACTGTTTGGGATTAGCATAAAATAACAGTAAAATAGGTCTTTAGATGGCTGAGGGATGTATCT
This sequence comes from Mugil cephalus, assembly GCF_022458985.1. Classification (NCBI taxonomy): domain Eukaryota; kingdom Metazoa; phylum Chordata; class Actinopteri; order Mugiliformes; family Mugilidae; genus Mugil; species Mugil cephalus. The sequence goes on from NC_061787.1 coordinate 21,790,816, forward strand.
GCTATGCAAAATATCCATCTATCATCTCCAGTTTCCTCCAATTTCACCTCCAGTTTTTAAAGTTTCTGGATAAACCATGACCTTGATGACTGAGAACCTTTCCAAGACGCGTTGTAGCTACCAGTTTCAACTTGGAAAATCATCTTTAAGATATCCAAGGACTCATATTCAACACACCTTAAAGCCCGATATGATGATAATTAATGAGGAACTAATTAAGACTATGATCGATCTTTGTGTAACTGCTTAAGCAGTATATTGATGCTTTTAGAGAATATTTGCTTGAACAGTTTCATGTCTAAAATGAATGAATTGAATTGCTAACGCTAACCGTGAATGAAGCAAACATTTTATCATGTGGCTAAGGACTGGAAAATTTTTGAATCAATCTGTTCTTAAAACGGAAAAAAACATAAACAAAAAAAAACAAAACATAATGCATAATGTCCACTGTGATAAATTACACAACTCAACTGCGTTTCAAGACTCTGTTAATTGATTTTTATAATGAGCTTAAATTTATCAAAGTCAGTGGCTGGACAGTGTCTTGAACACAAAGGCTCGGTGCGGAACGGTGGCAGAAACAAATGCACATGAAGAAAAAAAAAACACCATACATCAACCATTTGAATATTAAAAGTGTCGAGCGTACAAGACTTTAGTTAAAGTTATCCTGCGGAGTTTTTGACGACTTGGACTAAACTTTTTCAAGTGCATGTCCTGTACGCGGGTAGGCACACTCACGAGCATGCTGCTACTACAGCGCGCACAGCTTCACATTTTTTCCCACCAATCAGCAGGTGGTGGCTTTAACAGGTCAGGAAACAGCGAGGAGCCAGGAGGAAGGAGGAAGGTTGTGAGTTATGAATGTAATCCATCCAGATTCAAAATCCTGGAAAAAAATATAATAAATAAATAAAAAATCTCAGCTTTGAAGACAGGAAACGCATTGAAGTTCCCATCATTTGATCCCGCGGTAATGACACATGATTAGCTCATGTTAGCTTTTGAAACCCAGCATTTGTGTGTTTAGTGCAGATTTTCTTTTCCCCTTCTCTCGCTCTCTTTTTTTCTTTTTTCACACTCAACTTAAAATGCACAGCGCTTTCAGGTCTACTGTGAAAAAACTTCAGACATTTTAGAGAGAGCTTAGATGATTGCCAAATTTGCATGTTGTTGTATGTGAACACAGTGAAATATGGCGGGAAAGGAACCAACACCATCCATTTTTCCTGATGGTGTTTAAAGTCAACAGCAAATACAAATATAGTGTAAATCTCGGTGTTAGAATTTATTATACTTGCGATTAATGTGCTAATTAGGTTATCAGATGATGAATTACTTGCATGTAAAATTACACAAGTGGTTTCTTCGTGAGGTTATAAGTTGGAGGGCAGCACAGCAGTACATATATATATATATATATATATATATATACACATATATGAGAAAGACAGTATTGCTTTGAGTTTAACTTCAGATCATAATGGTAGCAGCTTATTGCCAGAGGAAGACTGGTAGATGATTTGTTTTATCGTACAGGACTCATGGCCCATAATGCTTTCCCTGAGGAGCTTAGATCTAATGTAGTGGACTTTTATTGCCTACCATGATTAATTTGTCTAATGGATTGGAGTCCCTTTGTTCACCTATCTTCTCTGAGACGCAGACAATTATGCACAAGTTGCCAGATTTTTAGATTTTCTATATTGTTCCCTATTTAATATCAATGAACACGATTTACATTTCCACTCTATTCATACATATAATGTTTTAAACAACGGCACAAAAGGACGTCGACTGAATCGCAGCGTTTAGATGTATAAATAAGGTCTTGGCAGAAGTTCACCATTAAAGGTTTCCGGAGAAAGGTTTTAAATCTTTTCCCAACCCAAACGCAAAGTCGACATAATTATCTTCGACTTTGTCTGCAGCGAGTCGGAGCCACTTGTCCAGACGAGTGCCAGCTGAGACTGGAGCCGCACTGACAAAATATCAAATAGCTGCTGCAAATTTGTAGAGAGTGACTCATTGGAACCCTTCGAGATACCAGAAATAGTACAGTCATTTCTGATGATAAACAGTAGTAGAGCTGGATTAGCCCACCAGGGGAGTCGCGGCTGTCGGCCCCCATTGAACAGATGTTTTTTTTTTACCCTTCTGTTTGCTTTGTGGGGATGTAACTGAACATGAATACATTACTGAGATAACGTGCCCTGAACAGCTTTCAGATCTTTCTCCTCAAAGTCATAAGAAAGGCAAAAACACAGAGACTTAACACACACACACACGCTGCTGCTAAGCTGTCTTTTACACCAAGTGTCATCAGATTTGTTGTTTTTTTTTTTCATGTTCTTCTCGAGATTGTTGGCCAAGGAAAAAAAAACTTTCAGGATTTGTTGTGCATATCTTGTTGTGCATATGCCATAGTGAATCCTGGTGAATCATTCGATGTTAAAACAGGAAGCTTTAGACGTTTTTCATTATTTTTTTATTTGCAATATGCCCAATAATATTTTCCAACTCATATTAGTCTCCTTTTATCCTCTGTCCTGTTTTTTTTTTTTTTTTTTTTAAGAAATAGCATGTCACATTCCCCACTGTGATTCCCACTCGTGTTTCCTTGCTGCTGAAGCTGTTTTCTTCTATTTCCATTAAAAATCTCATTTTTATTTTTATTCTTGTTTTTTTTTCTTCACATGAAAAATATCCACTGTTTTTTTTTCTGATTCATTTATTTATTATGTCAAGACTCCAGCAGCACTTGCAGTACATGGAACAATTTTGTTAGGCCGACGTGTGTCTGGATAGAAATAGTAATAGTCTGTAGCCTTCTAGTAGCTGTGTATATAAGGATTCTGTGCACACATTGACAACAATGATATCATGTGATACGTGATAGCATATCACAGCAAAACCATCAGATACTCAAGAAATGTCAAACTGATCCTTTCACTGACCTTTCATTCTGAAGGAATAGGCAAAATTAATCTGTTCACAAATGTCCTAAGGCTTGTGGGACTTATGGGATGTCACAAATGTCGAGCAGGGCATCCACAGATCAGCCATAACAATATGACCACTTAAAGAAGAAGTGACCATCTTATGACAGTTCAGTGTTCTGCTGGGAAACCTTTGGAAATGTCATTCATGTGGGTGTTACTTAGACATGTAGATTACACATATAGATGTTCACTAGATCTCAAACTGATCCAAGTACCTGTGGGATGATCCACAGAGGCCCCTCCCCTCAACCCATAGGACCCAAAGGCCCCCACTAACAACATTCTGTTACCGGCACCACAGGACACCCTCAGAAGACCCTTGTCCATTCCCTGATGAGTCACAACTGTTATCTAGAGAATATTAAGAAGGGGGTCACAATCTTATGCGTGATCAGTGTAAATGTTCGTAAGAGATGCGTGTTAAGTAACGATGCTCGTGTGTGCAGTGGTGCTTGCAGGCAGCAGGACCTGCTACACATCATTAAGACAACCTAGTGGCAGTGAACTGGAAAAAAAAAAAGAAAAACATGTAAAAACACAGCATAGAGTGTGACTTCCTCAGGCGTCGCACTAATCAGTCTGTCTACCAGCATTAAAACATGATGCAAGCCATAGACATGATCCTTCAGTGTGTTGATGGACAGCTGAGACAAAGCAGCACAGCTGAACGGGGCAATTGCATTGGTTATTTTTTTGACTGAATTTTACACTGGGTGCACTTGTTCGTTTTGACTTACGCACATGTTTCTGGACGGGATCTGAAACATGAATTTATGAATATATTTTCCCAGTGGGTGAAGTAAAGGTGATTTTCCTTTCATTTTTAATGAATAAATAGTACAGAGCTTACAGGGATACTGGCAAAAACTGACATCATTCATGTAAAATACCTCATAAAATAGATATAGAAAAGATATCAAACCTTTTTTTTTAATAACCTGTAAGTAACTACAGAAAAAAAAAGACTTAGAACGTCACATTTGATGATTTTTAAAAGGTATTCAAACGTTGGTGGGATTTTTTTGAGCATCTGTGACTGATTGCAGCCTTTAGCTTTGGCAGTTTGTTTGGCTTTGTCTGTTGGCTGTGGTCGCCCCTCATCAGTGGTCGTTTGGGCGACACATCACGTTGAATCAGCAGCAGAAGCAGCTGTCCGACCGGCTTTTCAGCAAGCGGAACTGACAGATTGCTGGGAAATTATAGGAAGCATGAAAGCAACAACAACAGGGCTCTCCACTGCCATCATCTGAAGATTAAGAGCACTGTTCATCTCCACCAGGTCCACAGGTGTTTAGCCTGGCCAGCACTGAAGGGTAATGTGTGTTCACGGGACCAAGCACTTTGCTCCGGATTGAAAAATCAAATAAAACGTTTGTTGGTTTGGTTCGGTTTAGGCAACAAAACTAGGGTAGAATCCACCATTTCAGATATGTGGTGCAGGTGCAGAAGTTGCTGTCAATTGAAAGGTTGTATGTTACTTACAAAGCCATGCTCTGTTCACAAATAAATGAAAAGAATGACTTCAAAGACACAAATTTTATGACTATGTCACAAACTCTCATGAGACTGGGCTGATTGTTGTCAATATGGAGATTGATGGACTCCAAAGGATGAAAGTAAAGAGGGTTGTCCATGAGCCTGAGGGTTAGCAGTTTGATCCCCACATACAGCAGTACTGAATCACATATTGTCAAGCATCCTTGAACAAGATACTGGTTTGTGAACGTGTGAATGAATGGGTAGATGCATCATTGGCTTTGAGTACCAGTAGGTACAAAGCACTATATAAACACAAGATGGTTACTGTGGGGGCTGATTTACAGTCATGTCGGCACTGACAGTTCCACACTGGATGAAAAGCAAAGTGAGTGAGTCCAACCTGGAATCGACCCCCCTCCATGCCCCATCATCGCATGTCGCAGATGAAACCATTAGACGTGGGCCTAAACTGAAATGAAACTGTTGTTTGGGAAGTAATGTCTGCAGGTGTTACTTTCAAGATTCATACAGCCCCAACAACCCTGTCCACCCTGTCCAAATACCTGCATTCGTATCTTTGTGACAAAATTACTATCAGTATGTCAACAGTTTATCAATGTGGATATTCATTCTGGACAAGTGTGGCTGTGGATAGAGAGTTTGGTATGGAAACAGACCCTGAACAATACAAACGAGAGTAACGCTAAGTATTTTAGTCAATATCAGACTACTTGGTTTAATGCAGACATTGAATGGATGGCTATGTCACTAGTCAATTTACACAATTTTACTTAATTTATTGTACTTTGTACATTGTACTCATACGCAGCTTCCAAGAGAGTACAAAAAGCAATGCATCACTATGCATTTGTTGTTTCCAGGGTTACAGTTAGGATTTCAGTCATGGCCCGAAGTCCCCCCTCCAAGGTGAAAATATTGTAAAATTCTCTTTGAAATCTTCTTTGAAAATTTCCGCGTGTCTTAAGTACATGTGGCAGCTCTTTCTGGGAAATCACTCTGGAGCGGTTCCAAAACAGCTGCTTCCAAACTCACCACAGTGAACTAAAACTCACAGCCTAATTCCCTACATTAGTACCAGATTACATGAAATCTCCAAGGAAATGAACAGAAAATGACGTGCTCTTCAAATAAAGTGTAATTTTCTGGTGCGTTTTAGAGCAATCCATGCTGCCAGATCTCAGATTCAGATTTTGAATGTAGAATAACAACCCTCACGCTCCCAGTAATAGTGACCAAAATGTCCTAAATGGTGGTTAGTTCTTTGGTTGGTTGGCTTAGCGTGTCCTAGTTACACTGCAGAAAAAAGCAGAAGGCAATTTTTAAAGATTTATCTGAGATCATTTTAATCTTACTGTAGCTGCAGTGGTCAATGAAGCAAAGTATTATGTGTCAAAATGAACAAATGTAGCCAAAAATCCTTTTTGCCTACGATACCTTAGAGGACTAAAAAGCCTGGGCATATTAAAGAGTGTGATTAGATGAAAGCACTGTCGGTGTCGGCGGTGATGCATGGCTGACGTTGATGCCTGTGGATTTTGGCTGCAAAAAGACTGATGCTGACAGGCGGAGGGAAAGAACAAAGACAGGCGGATGATAAGGGAAAAGGTAAGAAGATACTAGAAAAGGTGTATTTCAGCACACGAATGCTGGTGGAAAAAAAAGGAAAATGGGGAAAATGGCTGAAAATGTCAAAGGTCGGTGTATTATGTGTGTGACGGAGCGCCAGTGTATCTGCTCCACTGAAGATACTCACAGACGGAAGTCAGAGAATATAGAGTGTGTGTGTGTACTTGTGCACCATGAAATAGGAAACGAGAGAAGAGGAGAAATGGGACTCCACTAGCCCTCCTATATCCAGGGATAATAGAGCTGTCACAGTGTTTTGACTCAGGGCATTGATTCTGCCTTTAATTGCTTTAGGCTGTCGCTGGCTGGAAAGCAGTCCAAGGATATTAAATGCAATGTATTGTTGCACTAGACCAGTTATGACACTGATCACACACTGATATGTACTCATGTGTTGTCAGTGCCAATAATCCTTTTATCGATTGGGGCCCGCCACCAAACAATTACAGCAATTGTTTAGAGGCATAACTCAGAGAGAGCACAGCCCGGTTTCCATCCAGCATGGATATATTATTGAGGCAGACCAGTGATTTCCAGCATTTCTGCCCTCCTCTTACATTTTCTTTCCGTCTAACACTGATTTTAAGGGATAAGACTAAAGTTTCTATTCAGTCCAAAAACATGATTCCAAGGTCGTTCTTGTTTCCGTTTCTTATTTCTACGTCCTTTCATCTCAAATGTTTTTAAGCTGATTTTGCAGTCAGCAATCTCTTAGCAGACCTTTGAAACCAAAGCAAAATGAAAAATTCTTTATACAAAGTTGCCTTTCACTACAGCTGATGGTTCCTGCAGTCCATCCTGTATTGTTTTTCACTAGCTGCAGTGTAAATATATATATATATATCAGCTTAAAACAACAAAGAGTTACCCAAAGATTGATTGATATATTACTTTATATTAGCCAAATAAATTGCCAGTAGAAGAGGAAAATTTAACACGCCAATATTTTTTTTTTTAAAATAAGTAAATCTGTGTGTCTAGTAATAAGAATTATCTTAGTAGACAAAAAAACAAGCATGTTTTGCCTCGATTTAAGGTATTTTACCTCAGTTAGATTTCAGTGGTTGCAGTGCGGACTCTTGCCGGTGCCTTTTCGGCCAATTGAGCATGTCAGATGAGGGCAGTCACTCTGATTGGCTGTTCAGCTTAGTGTAATCAAGCATGAGAAGAGAGACTGACGTGCCACAGCAAAGCAAACCTCTAGGTTTAGAGGTCAGGAGAGTTCAGCTCTGTTCTGTGTCCACTATCTCTTTTTAAATGACAGATAAGGACTACTCAGCCTCTACATGTTAAATGAACATTTTAACAACTTATAGTGTTGGTGTCAGATGACACAGATCATCATCAGAGGAAATGTAAATTCTTTGGATGTAGCTTCAGATGCTGTGTTCTTTTATCGATGAAGTGTTCCTTAAAAAACAAATAATATGCAAATTCAGAGCTCTGTCCTTCTGTTGTTTTTATATAAAAGCATAATTCACTCTATCCTGCAGCACTGTTCCCTGATTCTTTTTCCCCACAATATTAATTCCAAACACAAACTTACTTACCAGTATCAAATGTGCGGCCTCCATAATCATCAGCCTCCCCGCTCCTTTCAGACAGAGCTAAAGTACATCCTGCAGAAGTAATAGAAAATGATAATGATCGCTCCCTGAATTTACTTTTCACACAGCTACCAGCTTACAGATACACAGATTTAACACTTGAAAGAACAAATTGTGCGAGATTCTCCTTATTTCAAAATTTTTTTTTATCTCCATCTGCCACTGCAGCTTTGAGCAAACTTTAATAAAGCGCAGATGATTTGTTTTCATGCACGTGCCGTCGAGATGCATGAGATGTTATATGTTTCAGCATGTTGCGGTGCAGTTACTTGTATGTTTAGTGTTTCTTCTTTGTGTGGACAGACTTATCCAATCTCCCTCAGGGACAATAGAGACTATCCATCTAGCAGTTACCAGAATTATAGCAGTGTCGTATTAATCCGTTTTGCAGCGGCAATTTGTTTTGGAGGGCACTGACAAATCATTTTCTCTTGTTGATAAGGGCTACCAGATAGGACTGGGTTTCCATAGATGATTTGTTAATGCCACTGATAAGAATATTTTGTCATTTAGTCCGGACGTCTTGCTGAGATAACCCTGCCAGTCCCCTGAGTGAGACAAAAAGGACATGGAGTAGCTGTTAAATACGGCAAATCAGCAACATTTTTACATTACAGTCTCACTAGAAAACATGAAAAAAAAAACCCCAGCAAGTTCCCCTCCCGATCAAGGAGGGATTAAAGTGATATGGATTCTCATCAACGTGTATTTCCCAAAATGTCTGTTTATGCTCTGTAGCCAAGTCTCACTAAAGCAGCCCCACAAGACAGCAGGACAAAGCAGATGGTGTTTTATAGGTTTGATTTTTTTTTTTCATCCACAATCCCTGTCTGATTACAACCCAGCGTTAGAGTTTAGTTTAAAAGTATTAATGTGAGATCTATTGTTTACTAGGTTGGTGGGTTAGAACAGTTTAGGTTAAAGCCAGTGGACCGTAGCTCTCTTTTGTTGTGGTGCACTACAGGAATAAAATCAATAACAAACAGTTTTTTTTTAATCAGTAATGGCTTCATTCTTGCTGAACATGCCTTTGTGAAAGCAGCGATGAGCAAATTCACCAAAGTCATTAAATTTACAGCCGGAATCCTGTACATTTTTCCCCATCAGACCACTCCGACTGCTTTGAAAATGCATGATGTATGCAGTTCTTTATTAAAATGTAGATTTAATGAGCTGAATGGAGGTTTGCCTGAATCGGAGGTTAGGCTGTGTGACCAACTCTTTCTTAAGTGGTTCTGATTAGTCAGTTAATTAGCTTGGAGTGCTCTGAATAGTGGCTTTATTGGAGTTTGGTTATGTGGCGAATGTCTCGTACCCTTTTCCTTAATCTTGAACCCTAGTGCCTGGATGCAGTGCTTTGTGCTACTGCACACATTTAACATACATGCAATGATTAGTGGAAACATTAATATTAAGGTTTATCAGATTTCCAAGTTTGCTTTTAAATAAATGTATTGGATGCTGCTTGCTGCTATTTCACCCTGGACGTGCCCAGTCTCAGACATCACCAAGTATGGACAGGCCTGGTTAGAAACCGGATGGAAGATTTCCAATTTTTTAAAATGATCAGATTGACATTTGGCAGAGTCATTTACTTCACTTTGATATATATATATACATATATATATGTGTGTGTGTGTGTGTGTGTATAGATTTTGGTGTGGTTCTATAACACAACATAGGTATAACGGCACACATCATTTGGAGAAAGTAATTCAAATCAAACACTCACAAATAAATAAAGATTACATTTTTTGGCATTTTTCTGGATGGATGAATCCAAGTCCTATGTGTCATGATATCCAATAATTCTCTTAAACTCCTATCATGTGAGACTTCACTTTGAGGAAATGGACTTCAAATAAACTGGTCACATGACTCCCTGCGTCATCTCCGGTGATGCCGGTGACGGGGAAATGACGAATTAGTGTTTCTATTGCACTATTGCGATAGACTTTTATTTCAATACATCTGAAAAACGGCCTCATGAGAGAGTAAAAAAGTCTTAGTGATATTTGAGAATTTTGTTTTTTTTTTGTTTTTTTTTTCTCGAAATGTAGGTGTTACCATTACCATTTTTTTGTGTAATGGAAACACAGCAACTGAAACTTAGCCCCAACCCTTAATGCCCTTCTCATCATTAAAAGTTAACAAAATAACATGTGAGAAGTTAAAGATTAATAGTGAGATGTGTCACCATAATTGATTTATTCTACCCAAACAATACACAAATTATTACTTTAAATTTACAGAGTTGGCTGTTATACCCAGTGGGCTAAAAGCACTGCCAACCTTTTTACATATATATACACACACACACACACACACACACACACACACACACACACACACACACATTCACTGTTAATATCAAAACAATATCTTGTAATGAAGCTTCAGTGTGAAAAGAACAGGTCTGGTCTCGGAGGGTCAAAGTCACCAGAAACACCGCCTGACACTTTTCCTCTCGCTGCAGTCATTATGTTTGGTTTAGCATTCTGCCGAGCTGAGATGAGCTCATTTAAAACCTGCCTCTTCCTGTGACATTGTCTCATCACCAGGGACTTCACATTCATTCTCTTCTTAACTCCTTACACCTAATTTAAATGCCAATTTAAATCTTAACACTCCCTGTGGGTTTTCGTTTGAATTACTTTCAGCATCTGATCATTCTTTTTTTTATAGCCTTTTTGTCTGGAACAATACTGTTACCATAGCAAACGGACTAATTGTCTACGGAAGCGGAGGGAGAAAGCTAAAAGGAAGATTGCGGTGGTTGGTGTAGCGGGGAATGGCCGAGTTGTCACAAGCATGTACAACAGTTATATTAACATTTAGGCAATTTTCCACACGGTGCTCGAGATGATGAAGTGGCAGCGCTTTTGCATTCGGCGCCTGCAAATTACACTCACAACGTTTCTTGATTTAAGTTTTATCCGTGGTCTCCACTCGCATGACCCCTGATGAGATGCCACAACACTGACAGGTGCTACGGCAGAGGGAACACGACTGTGAATTACTAAACTAAATGGGACTGAGGCCTGTGTGTACACATAGAAATGTTTCAAAACAGTGAAAGAATATATTACAATGATGTCTATAAGACTCAGAGTACTGGCTAGCTTATAGAAAGTGAATATTGCACACTGCAGATAGTCAATTGACAGGTCTCCATCAGTCCCACGTCAATGATAGTCTCAAGGCCGGCATACAGTTTGAAGTAAGAAACAAAGTTGTGTGCGTTTGTGTATATGTGTATAGAAGGGCTGCAGCCTGGAAGACTGATTCGATATCCTCAGGTGGAAGCAGACAGAAAGCACTTTGGGTGAGTAAAGAAAGTCATTTCAAACTGTCAGTCAAAAGGAGTCGCTGACATCTGCCTGAAGATGGAGGTATCAATCATGGGGGAAAGCACCTGGGCTTATACTGGTAATGCAACGACATTAGACCCAAACTCTCTCTTCATCCCTGCGTGCAGTCTGCAGCTGCACAATCTGTTTAGTTTGGAGCTAATCAAATCCCGGTTTTGAAGCGTAAATCTGATTTGTAAATTGGACAGAGGCTTCACTTGTCTTTAAAGAAGATACTTAACATCATGACTGGTGCACACAAGTTGACGACTTTGGATTTTAATTAACATAGCACCAGTAACATCTCAAGACGCTTTACAAATACTGGCCTGAGACTGATTTCCACACACTTGACGCACTGCTGTTAGTTTGCTGCTGTAACCCACTGGGCTCCTCACCTGTCTTTGTCTGTGTTGTTATGGACACGTGATCTGTGACTAGTCGACTCTGCTTAAAAGCGTCATGGCACAGCAGTAAATCTGACTAGTCGACACAACCCCATTTGTGCATTTTGAACAAAAACACCTTATTTAGGAACGTTATGTGCTGAATTATTCATTGCTTCCGACCAGTAATAGTCATTAGCCTTTTATGAACATCATAGTTGAAGAAATAAAGTCCATATCCTGATCATAACTGGATTAGCCTGTGAGGTTGCCACAAGTAACATTTTGCCATTGATTTGCAGGACCTCTATACTAGAATGTTGTCTGGGTTTAGGTTTTCTGAAGTTTAAGTCATGAAAGCATCTGCTCTTATACTAATTTTAACACAGAGCCCCTCAGCCTGCCACCACTATGTGATTACATCATAATGCAGGATGTCACTTATATTGTATGAGACAAGGGCTACAGATGTAAAAATTTCAGGCAAAACATTTGGAAATCAAAGGGAAGCCTGGGTGTGTCTAACTTGAGTTTGTAATTGATGCTCTGCCCCAGCAGAATTTGTGGACAGTCCACCCCAGGGTGTTTCTGGTCAATTTTATTGTCAGTTTACATTTAGGATGTACAAATATATACTCTTTATTTGTATAGCATGAAACTACCATGAATGATTAAAAGAAAATGATGGGACACTTGGAGCGGTAGGATTTACCAGCATATCAGCAGTTTTAAATAAAACATGTGGCTTATGATGCTGGGCTGAAGTCAGATTGGAGAAGTAAACTCACCTCGCTTCTTTAACCAGAAGTGCATCCTTTATGCTATTATGTTGAACAACTAGACCCGATTTCTTCCACTTTCCCTCTGCTTTTCTGCCTTACCTTTTGTGATTATCCTCCGGGGACCAGGACGATGAAAGATGGTAAGAAATGGCGTGAGCCAAAATCACTAAAAAGTAAGAGGCGTAATTTAATGTGTTACCAATACACTCAGGACCAAATGCAGGATGGGCCAACAAATGAGAAGATTTAGCTCTTAGATAAAAAACAAATGTTTTAATTAAACCATACAACAATTAGTCACTACCTTATTATGTTAATTATCAGTTTATCTTTTGATTGCAAATTTACATAGGAGCCCATTCAAAAAATAAAAAAGAATTCATAATAGGATGTGGCACACAGTAACTATGGAACTTTTCCATAATCACTGCACTGCACAGAATCTGCCAACTGACTCCCGACAGTGCTGTAAGTCTGAGGGGAAAAGACAAACATTCTTCCATCACCCGCGTCCTTATTTCCATTACAGTTAGGTTTTCAGCCGGGGAACCTGTCATATTGTTATGCCGCGTTGCTCCGTGTATAATGATGGAGCCAAAAATACCAAAAAGAGGGAAGCGTCAACTGACAACGTGGGGTTTGGATCGACAGCGCTTGAACCGTTAGTGCTTCAGGGGGCAGCCCTGCTGTGTGTAGCGGGACTTTGTCTCTGTGTAAGTGGCTGAACAGGCAGGTGCCACTTTGTTTGTAGTGAAGTCCATGAGAAAAATAGCACACATTACTTTACAGAGATACATTATATATGTCCTCACGAAGTATACACTGGCCTGGAGATTACAGAAACAATGAGAGAGAAATAATGTGAAGCGTTTGACATCATTGCTATGATTAAAATTGATCCATTTACCAGAAGCCTAATTATTTACACTACACACTGCATTCAAATACTAACTGAAATAATGGGGTTAGCTTTGTAATTGTGTGTATACACAGAACAGGCACAACACTATGAGAAGTAAATAACATTGACTATCTACTATATTAGGAAGGTGGTCATAATGTTATGTCTGATCGGTGTGTATGGACCTAACGTAAATAACTGCAATATCTATCTAAATTATAGTCATTTGCAAAACAGATGTCTTTCAAAAAGATCAGTTATTGGGCTAGAAGCAGTTTCAGGGGCTCATCTGGTTGGGTGGTCGCCTCATAAACCAAAGCTGTAGTAGTCATCATCAATCACCCCCTCCAGCTCACTGCATCCTGTCTATCTCCACTAACAACTATCAGAAATAGAAGCATAAAAGGTCAAAGCTCTTTCAGATAGGTTGGCTGGGAATAAGACCCTTTAAAGTCAGACAAAGAGTTTCATTTCTTAGGAGCAACCACAAAACAATGTGAAAATGATCAGAGTGATGAGCGAGAGGTGAACCGTGTGAACAGAATAAGAAATAAGATGTGTCATCAGGTGCGTCACCGTTAACGAAGTCAACAAGTCAGAAGAGTCGGGAGACTCTTTATTTTCTTCTGCTGATGTGAGTGTTAGTAAGATGCTCCCTGCTGATGAGCAGTTAGGAGGTTAGATGGTTCTGTTTTGTTAAGAACATGTAATTGCTGCAGACAGCATCACTGTACTGTACCGAACAACAAAAGCAGAAAATACATTGCACTTGAGCAGAGATTTGTCACCAACGACTAAATCACACTTTTGTTAAACCTGTTACTGCTTGTAAATTTTAGTAAAAGGTAACTGGAAGGAAAATTACTTGAAATATAATACAGGTCACACAGAGCTAATTTTAACAGCAGCAACGGAACAGCTTTCTAAAAACAAGAGTAAAAGGCTTAATGCTCAGCAAGCATGCAACACTGTGACATGACTTATTACGACTCTATTTTCGTGGCGGCACTGCAAACCAGCGCGAGCAGCACTCTGGTAGTTTGGTATGTTCCTGACCTTGAAATCAGCAGTTGCCCCTGGAGAGGCGCAAAACAGGCAGAGATTCGTTCAGATGAAGCAGCTGTTGGGCTCGTGGTGGAAAATTGGGTCTGCGAGACCCAGGTAGTTAGCGCTACGTGACCGATTAGGTGGTAATGATTTATCTGCGCTTTCTTGAATTTGTGTCTGCACGCAGCTTTGTTACACCTAGAGGAGTTGTACTTGGGCGCCCACATACTCTGAGTATCTAAGACCTTCTGCTTTGGCATTACAACAGAGCCCTTCCTCCCTGATCATGCATACCAATGAGTGGGTTCTTCCTTGCCTATCATTTGCAAATTCAACCATTTTAGCTTCCACAGGTTTTGTAGCTACGGAATTTTATTACTGAACAACGCTTGATGTTAATTACATCCAGCATGTCGTTGTGCGTTCAATGTGTGAGTGTGAACAGGGGTTACAGATGTACCAGAGAGCTGTTACAAGTTTAAAGTGGTACTGCACTTAGGAGACACCACCAAGTCATTAAAGTTAAAAAGGGCCATACCTGAATATCCACATTGTGTGATAAAATTGATGCTTTGGCTTAAGGGTAGTGGCAAGAGTCCATGCATCATTCATTTACTCAACAATCCTTTGAGTATTCAAAAATCCTAAGATTTAAAAATGATTTGCTTTGCACAGATGACAACTCAGGAAACAGGGAGAGGAAAGAAGATGAACTTTAATGAAGCGTAATTGTAATGAAGAAAAAGCTATAACAGTAAGGCAGGGAAGACAAGCAAAACAGAGAGAACAAAATCTAAGCTAAAAGAGGGCATAGATTGTAAAATAATATGGAGTATGTGTCTCCACTTCCTCTTATTGGTCTAAGTGACATTAGGAACCCAGGGACACAGGTGGCATCATCTGGCCATTTCTATATTGTTTATATATTGATGAGCTCACTGACGCTTGCAATTTATCTTTTCCTCTGCTCTCACGGTCCTACAGGACTGCTTCATTCATGCATTTGTCATGGCAACCACCATGTCAATCATCATGACGTCACATCCTGCTAGCGTCAGATAATAAAAAAAATGCATCAGCGTTATATTACCAACCTGAAATGACAGAAGCAGTCCTTGAAAATAATTCATTTGACGTGTACTTCAGTGTCTTGTCCACTAACATAGAGGAGGCGGAGCTTATATGACATACTGCGTATATGGAGAGATGTCATGGCATCTACAGCTTTTTTTCTTCATAATTCAGATGTGTATTGCCATCCAACGATTATTCAATACCTCCACCAAATCATTATTAAATTCAAACACTTCCTTCCAGAACCGCAAAAAGCTGCAGTAGTCTACACTTTATTTTCTAAATGTATTTCTACCCTTTTTCTTCCAGTGCACACACACCTCCGACACCTCAGCCAACCGCTGCGATCGTAAAATTGATTAAGACACTAATGCCTGCTGGTGAGAGAGGTAAAGAAGTTGTTCAGGGTTGCTTCTCCAGTTCAAAACCCGCCCATTATCCACCAGCAACATGCAATTAAACTTAAGAGATAGAATGCCGATGTGTCAGTTTGATGTGCTGAACCGAGACAGCTGAACTGAATGAACTGAAGCTCTAGCATTCACAGTGTATGAGTGCTTCCTTGGACATGCGTTCTACGAATAATCACGTTTTAATCACGTAAAGCTTGATTTACTTTATCCGTTGAGTTCATTCTTGCATGAGGCTCAGCTCCAGTTTTACCTTTTTTTTTTCTTTTTTTTTGAAGGAATGTGACATCTGAGTGTAGCTTCTCCCCCTTCCTGCTTTCATTTCTCCCTTTTAACCTTTGGGAAATTTTCTGATAACTATTTCATTACTTTCTGAAGTGAGGCATCTGAACTTCAAAGCTGATACAGATTCAAGGCAAAGTATTCAGAAGAGACTTTCTCTCCCAAACTTTTTTTTTTTTTTTTATCTGCTTAAAGAGGTCTCTTGCTTATGGAATCAAAGTGCAGGTGGAGCACAGCGTTTCAGAAATGCAGCGCACACACCTTTTCGTAGCCATGTTTTAGCAGGGAAACAATTCAATTCCAAACCCCACAGCAGTTGTTAAATAAGTCAGATCTGAAGCGCTGGCGATATTATTGCCTTCATTTCCGCAGTGACTGATAAAAACAGCGTTGCTCTTCCACACCTCGGACACAACATTTTCATTCCGCTGATATTCACATGTGAATCCCTCCGTCACCTTCCACGTTAGCTTGTGATAAAATTTGGTCTGCTTTGAATCGTAATTAACCCTGTGAATGGAGCAGCCATTAATACTCCTGACATGGAAACAACAAACTCCTGAATATGTGATTGATGTGCTAATTAATTTCTGCGAAGTGAGATAATATCGTACACTATTATTATACTCCGCATAAGTAATAGCTTTGCATAATTATAGCAATTATTCAGCATGAATATGACAAACTGTTTTAATGGCAACAAGACCTGAAATGACCAGAATGTTGCAGGAAAGAAGGCGACTGATCTTCTTCCTTTAACTGTTTGAATAGTCTGATGCTGTAGCTCTTAGCTGAAAACAGGAAACACACCTGATGGGCCACCAGTGAACTCCATTATTCTGGCCTACATTCTGGCAGTCTGGAGCCATTTTTAATAAGCTGAACTATCATTAGCAGCCCTTGTTTGAAATGATTTTCCTTGTTTTAAAATCATCACCACTAAAAACATGTGCTGAGGTTACAATGATTGCTGTGATTTATAAGCAGATTTATGGACGTGTAGCGCTTCCCTCAGTAATCCTACTGATGAGGGCAGGGCTTTTGGGTTCTTTTAGAGCATTTATCCTATGATCTTTTTTTAACCCTGATTATCTCAACTTCTAATATTATCTTGGATACGTTTTCTTTTTAAAGTACACACATGAAATGTTTTTACTTACCTATTAAATCTCTTTTTATTGTACAGATTAAGTAAAGATTTTAATCTGACTGTGTCTGTATATGTCTCTCTCTGAATAAACTCACTCAGCACAGATTTTAGAAAAAAAATCTCAATTATTTACTTAATGAAAAGTTTATTACCAATGAAATAAGTAAATGAAATAAAAAATGTTTACTTATGTAACCCTGCAGAATAAAATATCAAAGAAACACTTTCACTGCTGTACCACATATAAATACACAATGACAACACAAAAGTTTTAGCTCTCAGTGAATTAAGTCAAAAACGTTACTTTATAATCTTCAAAGTCACTTAAACCAAACTTGTTTGCCCACTCACACACCTTATCACACTGAAGCCGGCATCTAAAATTAGCACCAAACTAAATTGCACCGTAGCAGGCCTGAAACGTTGCTCGGGTTCGTGGAGGCCCAAAATGTAATGGCCGCTTCACTCTCATCGAGCAAAACAAAATAAAAATGGTACCTGAATTATTTCCTCTGTCTCGTCTTTAATCCAGCAGTCAAGGCTCAGAATCCGGCCGGGATCTCACCACGTCGCTACCTCGCCTCCTCTCGCTAGGCCAGAAGAAAGTAGGTCCTCGTCCTGGTCGCTCCACGCTCTGTCTAGGTTTCCTTCCCGTCTTCCAGACGAAAACAGAAAACCTCAAGAATAGTCTAACTGAGGGTCTCTAACTGTAAACTAAAATGTCTGTCCACTTCCGATGAACCGATTTAAGGTTACACTCGGCTAACTGTTAGCATTAGCGGTAGCATAAACAGCCTTAACTTTGTGTGGAAATTCTTCCCATTTCTCGATGTATAACTTGTAGTCTTCTTTTCGATTGTCGCGTAAACAACCATCTGACACAAATTATACACTATTTATCACCTCAAACTAATGCCTGAAAAGTCTATGACCTTGACCCTTCCTCTCTCGGCCTCTTCTCCTTCGTTCTCTCCCCCACTCTCCTCTGCAGACCTGAGCCTCTGCGGATGTAATTAACCCCACAAGTGCTGGTCTAGACAGACTTTTTTTTTATAATATCTCATAAATGAATTTAAAAATTTAATCACAGTTTTTTAGGTGTTGAACACTAAATAATTTTAAACATTAATTTAATAATTCCATAATTATTATAATAATTAACGTATAAGCTTTAAATCGGGTTACGGATTTGGTGGTCACTTTACGCAAAACCTGTGTTTAGCCTGTGTTCAAATTTTAAGTTGAAGAAGAAGCACAATTTTGACACAAGCTACATCAGCTGCAGACAAACCATGAGCTGCGTGTCACAGACCAAAGCAATGTGCCAAAATATAATCTCTCCAACATCTGCACTGGAATCTGCAGCTGGTAAGGAAACCTCTCCGAGTCAAAGTGATTTGCTGTCATCAGTCGTTCCTGTCATTTAAGGTGCTTTTAGTAGTGATGTGCGGATCGATACCGAAATATCGATACCTCCGATACCAGATACTTATGCTCGAGAATCGATTCTCAAATCAAAATATCGATACTTTTGATACTTCAGTCATTGTAGGTAATGTATATCATTAACAGTAACACAGTGGAAAATAACAAACAAACCTTGTGAAACACCTCAGGTTAAACCACAACACAGAATACAAGGCATTTATGATGAGCACGGCTTCAGAATTAAGATACAAGTTTTCATTTTATAGTAGTTCTTAATAAACAATAATTATTTTAATTGTCTCATTATTTTCCTTATTTTTTAGTGTTCAAAACACCATTTTCACATATATGATTTTGTCCTCTGGTTTTTCTGTTGTTGTATTAACTCGGCTGTATAGTGAATGAGGCCTCTTCCTCAATATACTTCAGAGTTCAAAACAAATAAAAATAAAATTACTCTGCCTGTGTTGTATTCTTTATGAAGTTAGGATTTGAAATACACTTTTTTTTTTAGATTTGCCATACACATTAAGGTATATTTGCACCAAGTGTCAGTATTGGTTCAATATTGTTGATACCAGGTTGAATTTTACTCTGTGGTATCAAACCAGCCAGAGATTATTGTGGGACCAAGATCCCCTAAACTACGGGCCATAGATACTTGTACGTAGTTGGTCGGCATTGTGTGTTTTTTGCCGGTTGGGTAAGTTTTTGTTTCTACTCCCTGCTTCACTTTCAACTTCATGTTCCACGTCACAATAGTGACTGAAACTTTCGCTTAAAATTTGGACGATTTAAACCTCAGCTCCCCACCAGTCCCTCAGAACTGAAGAAGCTACTTGGTTGTGTGGTGAAGCATGTTTTCAAAAAACTCTACAAGTCCACTTGCCTTTTTTAAACACTTTTTGGATATATTATGACCCAGTTGACCGAGAACCTTCACAAACATAGACATTGACATGCAGACTGAAGCCGTGTGAAGATGCATTGGGATTCTGTCTGATCTGATTAGAGTGAACACAGACTAACCAAGCTCAGCTCAGCTCAGCCCAGCTACCCAGGTCAATTAGACCTTTGACATGTTCAAGAAGATGCAGAGCCATAAAAATATCACATTGTTATCTGGCTGTCTTAGAATTTATAGACATATTGTCTTGGCAGAAATAAAAAGAGATGCATTCAAGCGCTGCCCATCCGTCCAATTATTTCACTGAATCCACACTACAGAAAGGATTAATGCAGCTAAACATGTCCTGATCCATGAAAAGCAGTACACTGTGAATACAAATCCGGGAAAACTGAACAGCCACCAGAGACCGGCATGACACTCTACATTTGAAAAACGGGGCCCCATAAAACGTGAGGCC
Source organism: Mugil cephalus (assembly GCF_022458985.1). Classification (NCBI taxonomy): domain Eukaryota; kingdom Metazoa; phylum Chordata; class Actinopteri; order Mugiliformes; family Mugilidae; genus Mugil; species Mugil cephalus. The sequence goes on from NC_061787.1 coordinate 21,810,731, forward strand.
TGGGTATGTCGGCTCAAACCCACACTGTTGGAAATGACGACTGCCAGGAATCCTCCTCAGAGAACAGAACGTATCAAAGAATGTATTTTATGAGCACAACAAAAAGATGCAATGTATGAAGGCAGCTCAGAGGCAGATATTTCCAGATTTTTATTGGAAGCATAGATGCTTTTTTTTTTTATCCCCCTTTGGAATTTGTTTGCTATGAAGCAGTACACAGTGGGCTGGTTGGTTAGTAAACAGGAACATGCCGTGTGTGCCTCACTGCAGCTTTAAGCCACCAATAGTGACATACATACGAGGTGGAACTGCCCTTTGCCGCTTTAGTTTTCATGCTGTAAAGTTTGGTTTATACTACATCACAACCTGACAATGGGTTTGTGATGAAAGGCAACATATGGTTTAGTTATACAATTCAAAAATAACACAGAACAACAGATAGGTCTTAGAGGGATGTGCCATATAGCATTCATATGAGTTACATCAGTGAATCAGCTCGGTCTACCCTTGAGAATAACATTAGAATAAGACAAAGTACACTGTTACTTTAAATCTGATTCTTTAGCTTTGTTCCATTGCATCCATTCTTTTTGACATTTTGCTGAACTTTATGGGTATTTCCCTCAAGAGCAAAAGACATCAGTCAAGCGCAAATGAGGAGCATCTACATGGTCAAAGTGGTCTCAGTAAACACAAAAACAGATAACTGCATCAGTCTGCCATTGTGCTTGCAGATCACGCACTGTGTATTTCCTCTGAAAAGCCAATGTGGCCCACTCACTGTGCCATAGGTTGACGTACCTAGCAACATATTTTGCATGTTGTGAAATGCTGATCCACTGCCATACATTACTATACTTTCTTTGTTTCATCTGAATTTGGTTGCGGAGACTGCTGAGATCACAGATGGGCATATGTCGTCTTCCCCAATGATTCTAGCTCATGATCATGGTATACTATTACTAAGTTAAGTTACTAAGTTAATGCGCAAGCAAACAAACTTTTTGGTGGGACTGATGAATCTCTGGTAATTCTTGAGACCACAGTGTTTACCAAATTTATCAAAGAGTCTAATTTGTTTTCTACCCTGACAGTGAACATCTGTATTTGCCGCTGCCTCTGCCACGTCTTTGCTAGTACGGTTGTAATTATCATCCAGTTATTTCAGAGACCACACATTAAAACCTCCAACTGAGGCAAACTTGCAACTTTCAAAGGTAGTCATCTCTCAGATTTCCACCCTAATGATCATGTATCTGATCATTAGGGTCATCTAAACTCATCTAGATAACCATGTTGTTCCCTGTCTGCCTTTAAAACCCAATTGTGTTCAGTATAAAAGCAGTGACTGACAAATCCTGCTGCATTTGTTCTCTCCGCTCCGCAGGATAAAACTAATTGTCATTCAACTTGATGCAACTTGCCTGTGTGGCTGCACTTGTATTGTGATCTAGTTATTTCAAAGCACTTTTTCATGTGGTGCTTCCATTATCGTACCACCCTTGTGGCGCTTTTTTAACAGTCTCACACCATTACTGTAAGCTGACAACAGTCATCAGTGACACTTTGAACACAAAACTCCTCTTCTCCTGGGTTCTTGTGTGGTACACAGAAAATCTTTTTTTTTTTTTTTTTTTTAAGTTCTTGTGAACTCATTAGGAATCTATCCACACACCTCCATGTGTTTTGGCCATATTGAGCTAAGATCACCAGTAATGGCATCAGAAATAAAAAATGATCTCATTAGTTTTTTAACCAAGACTGCTGACCCCTCTTATAATGTATATCATCTAACAGAGGACAGAGAATTTGATTGGATGCCCCACATTCCCCAAGAGTTAATTTGGAAGTTGGGAAGCTTGACATCAAGTCGTAATAGGTTAAACCCTGATGTGTTGGCGCTGGAAGAGAAAAGGGCTCCCCATTAATTGAGTTTCTGTAGTTCCACCCTTTTGTCCAAATTAAACGTGATTCTCAGCGGTGTCACTGATGGAAAAGTCAGTCCTCGAGAAAATAACTCTCTGAGGGCTTCTCCTGTAGTGCAGAGAGCCAATGCATAGCCAGATAAAGCAGGACAAAACACTTGCTTGTATCACCTTTCAAACGGTTGTTAATCAGAGCTGCCAATGCACAAAATAGCCTACTTGAGCTTTAAAAGTGTGGCTCAAGATGTCACAATTTAGGTTCCTCCTCAAATGTCACCTCTTGGCTTTCATTAGGCATTCCCTTTGCGGGTAGTAAGTACTTTGTCATTCTGCTAGCCGTCGACTTGAATTGGCATTTCACTCGGTGTCTTTAATTTCATTCAGTATTCCTCACAGGCTTCCTTTGCTACCGTCCCCTCATTCCCATCCATGCCATTTCACCTTTTGTCTCCCTGGAAATGGATTAGCCCGCCAGGACAAAAATTAAACTGCCAAATCAATTAGGGCTTCTCAAAGGTGTCAATTTATTTTCATGCTTGTTCATCACGGCCTTTTCTGCGCCTGTCCTTTCCCATCGCCGCCTGGAAGGATTACTGGTCGCTGCGTGGCAACCCACAAAGATAGATGTCTGGAAGGGCGAGAGATGCTGAATGTGGAGTTAAAGTTAACACATAAAGATATTCAATTTGCAGTCTAATGAACAACATAATTTTAAGGTTATTTTGAATGCTTTTCTGTGTAGGATAGAACGATTGATTTTATATAATGTGAAATTGAAAATGAAAAAATCAAAATGCCTCAATTTTACAAATGTAAAATAATATCACACCTGTTTTTTTAAACCATATTTTTCCATATTTTAGCGCATTTGTACTTCATCCTCCTGTGTATTTACTAATGTCTATTTACTTCTATTTCTGTTTCTTGTAGATATGCAACTCTTGTACATTTTCAATTATGATACTGTATTTTATTTATTTTATTATTATTTTACTTTGTTTCTTCTTTTATTTTAATAATCTGTTTCTTTTTATGTGCAACCGAGCTACTGAGACCAAATAATTTCCCTTGTGACTCAGTAAAGTCTAAACTGAAAGATGAGATGTAGATAAGTCATTGTTTCTTTTAGTCGAGACACTTTTTCCCAAAACCTCAACCAAATATTAGAACCGACATTTAAACAAACATTGAACAAAGCCATATGGCAGCAGTGTGATGTTAGGGATAGTAATGTTAGTCTGTCTGTGTTCCAGATGGAAATGGTTCAACAACTAGATGGGCTGCCATGACATTGCCAGACATTATTGGTCACCCGAGGATAAAGTCTCTGACTTGTCGCCTTATGTGACTGCTTGTGTACATTTTAAGCTTTTAGTGAAACATGTTGACAGCTATTGGATGGCATTTCGGTACAGTCCTTCACCCTCCTCTGAGAATAAATATATATGATGGATTCTCCACTTCAGTGATCCCTTATCTCTTGTGCTAACATGAGCTTGACATTTGTGGCTCTAAGTTTCTCTGAAACTATCGAATGAACTCACAAACATTCACTAAGACTGAGGCATGAATTGATAAAGAGTTAGAAGTCCAAAGATCAAAGTTGCTGGGATTTTACAAAATAAGTTTTGATAATTAAAATAAAAGATAATGAAATAATTAATAATTAAAATAAAAGAAGAAACAAGTAAAATAATAATAAAATAAATAAAATACAGTATCATAAAAGTTAGATATCTACAAGAAACAGAAATAGAAGTAAATAGACATTAGTAAATACATAGGAGGATGAAGTACAAATGCGCTAAAATATGGAAAAATATGGTTTAAAAAAACAGGTGTGATATTATTTTACATTTGCAAAATTGAGGCATTTTGATTTTTTCATTTCCAATTTCACATTATATAAAATCAATCTTTCTATCCTACACAGAAAAGCATTCAAAATAACTTTAAAATTATGTTGTTCATTTCAAGGATTTATTCACAAAAAAGTGTAATGGTATAAAATGATGATGTGGTAACATTTAAATCCCCCAAAATGAGAAAAAAACTTATGTTCTATGAGTCTTCAGAGACATGGATGAAAACTACAGATCAATTTGTTGGTGGAGACCAACAAATGCATCATCATTTTGTTATTTTATTTTTAATGCTTTTTTGTCGCCTCATAGAGGATGACAAAGCAGTTTGAAATGAGCAAAGTACAACTCTTACCATGTTTGTTCAAAATCAAAAGAGAAAAAGAGCTGCCTATTCATAGTTACATTTCAGCATAGCTGTAACAGGCAGAACATGCTCCAGCCCAGTGTGTTCTTTTAATTATTACAGTGCCCAACAGTCCTCACTGTTGACAGTGTACAAATCTTCCTCCCATTTTCTTTTTTTCTGGGATATACTATCATAGATATATGATGTACACAACCCGTCATATAGATACGTTTCCAAATGTGTTTCATCTGGAAATTAAAGTGAATTAAAATGTACGTTGCTATACAAGAGATTTCCCAGGAGCCTACACAATCACTTAGGTGGAGTTGTATTTTTAATACATAAATTAAATCTACATATAATGGATATCAATAACTTGCTTGTGCCAGGGAGTCGGTAAAATGGAAACAAGACCCCAGGATCAATATACCTAAATAAAGCCCAATAAATACACCCTTGGTACTTGTATGAGACACATAAATTATTCTCAGTGCAGCAATTTGGACAAAATGTGAGCAGAAGAACTGAAAGCACTCCAGTAGCCCTTGGGCCTGGCCCACTAATTGTAATTCGCTGAGACTAACACTGTGGGATTCTGATGCAGAGAGTCTAGTGCTTGTCTGAGTATGTCTGCATGGATACTAGCAAAAACAGTGTCTGAAAGGAGGACGTACCTTCAAGTGTTGACCTCTGCAGTGCACACAAGGACTGATGTGTCACCATTCCAATACTAATGATCATACTAATGCAAGACATGCCACTTAATGCCATATTTAGTATCAGTCCAATGAACCATTGCCCACCTTCTTTAAGTTGTCCTTTGAAACCATTTCACACTTATATGGGAGCAATACTTTGGTCTTAATTGTTGTAACGTCGGCTTGTCAAATGGTCATTTCCCCTTCACTGGATAAAGTAATGGAGTAATTGTACACAATTCAATCACTTTCATGTTTTTTATACGCACAATTGCAAGCTTTACATGTAATTAACATAGCTCTTGTCATAAACCAATGGACTGTGAAGGGGATTAGTGTTTGCATGTGAATGGGACCCCTGTCAGCTGTGGGATGTAATTAGAGTTAACAACTAAGCTTAGACCCAAAACATCTTCAAGCCAGAGTTGGCGAGCATTGTAATTAGGAAGCTCTTTACAGAGCGCATTACCGTACTTTATATATTTTACACCTACCATGGCCTCACTTTGTTCTTAAACAGGGGCCACATTGCTCCCAGGGGCCTCAGCTGGAAAGATTAGATTGAAAATGTGGGCAGCATTCCTTGCTCGTTATCAGATATGATTAAGTTCTCCAGACTGTAATGGATCTCAGAGATGCCAAACACTTCAATCATAATTGGAGATGTGTTATTGAGTATCAATACACAGCTAGCTTGTAAGGACTTATACATCTTTATATCGCCTTCATCTTCTCATCATGAGGAGGGTTTGCTGATATGCATATACTGTATATATACACACATACATACATACATACATGTATGATCATCCTGTGACAATATGTTCTGATGGGAAACTTTTGGACCTGACATTTCGTGTGGATGTTCCTGAAAAGTCAGCGGAATGGTAAGAATAAGATCTGAGCCATCAACATGTATACAATACCAGTCATCAGATGTAGCACAAAAGCCATAGAGGCCAAGATCTAGCAGCCAAGGTGCAGACTGTGCAAGGATACCGTCCAGCACATAGTAGCAGGGTGTAAGATACTAGCCAGATCAGAAACCATGAAGAGGCTGGGACAGTGTACAGGAACACCCAGAATGGAATAGAAGTACCCAAGTCCCAATGGACTAAGTATAAAAGAAGAAGAAAAACCTAGTACTAACTAAAGTATGTGAACACTCTAGTGAGAGCTGTATTTCCTGAATGGATCACAAGAGTCTAAAGAGACTCCCCCTGGTTTTCAGGAGAGGAGAACAGTAGCAGTTGTAGAATAACTGTAGCAAACCTAGACCTCCTCAGATTAATGAGCAGAAATACTAAGAATCCCTTCAGTCTTGGAGGGATTGTCCTTTGTTAGGAAAACTGAATCATTATTTGACTCACATGTGTCACAAAGTACTTCAGCACCCAGGTCAAGAAATAATCATAAAATATGTGTCACTTGTTGTACTCTCTGGCCTCACCAATAACAGGATCTAGGTTTGGCAAAGAGCAACAGTTTTGTATACATAATTATACACAAATTCAATTTGATGTGTTGGTTTGATGTGTTGGTTTTCAGACATTGCTACTGTCTCATGAATAAAACTAAAATAAAAGAAATCATCATTGCTTCAAGGAACAGAAAGCTAGACACTTCTTAAACCTGATTGTGAACCTCTGGGATTAGGGATATTGGGACATGCCCAAATAGAAAAAAAAATACAATGATTTGGATGCAGCTTTTTCCAAGACAGATTTCTGAAAAGGCCAATCAGGATATCTGTTTATGTTGTTTAACATTTCTGTTTTCTCCAAGGCGGTTATTTTTGTATGTTGTTGTTTTTTTTTGTTTAATATGTCATGTCACATCTTGTTCAAGTTGGAGACGTTGGTGTATTTTAAACAATTTCTAAGAAACTGGGCTGAGTCCACTGTCCTGGTGTCAGAATGCTTGCCTTCTGCTATTCCTCTAGAATTCTTAGAGAAAGAATAGCTCCTCTTTTATTTCAATTTTTATGGTAGTCAGATTAAATCAATAACCTCATGCTGCCTTTTACAGATGCATGCTCTCCACAGATGCTCTTGCACTGTGAAACATCACCGATGTATGACGTTTGATGCGTCAGAGTACACCTCATCTACGTAGATGAATTTTAGCTCATGATACCCAGCGTTCCTCGTCCATCTCCCTCGGAGAAAGGCCACAGGCTTGTTGCTTTTAGTAAGTGGTGGAATGGGCATGTAATTAACTCCAGTCTGTTATATTTGGCTTATGCAAAACATTTCTTGCTGCTGTGGTTGAAGAAACTATTACCTCAGCCTTCTTCCGGGATGGATTCCTCCCCGTATCATTATTGAGCATCAGTGCAAATGGCGGCTTTACAAAGAAAGCCTAGCTCTTTGATTTTGAGATACTGACACTGAGATATGCTGTTTCAGATCTTTGGGACCTTTTTCTGCTATCGTACCCCAGTGGTGTGAGGGAAGTATCCTGCCATTACTTAAAATTGTGCACATTTGGCCAGTTATGTGATAAAACAACACGAGACATCAAATACTAACAAAATGGATCCAGATGTACAGGGAGCACAGCCTAGATAGATAAATATGGAAGTATGGAGGTATTTTAGGTATGAAAAGTTAGGTATACAGCAGGATCACACCTTCCCTCTGTCATATCTATGATGAACGGGTCAACACATTTAAAGGGTTCCACGATACATCAAGTATCAGCTAAAAATCCAATTATGCAAATACTTCCTAAACTGAGTGCCCAAGGGGCAGCTTCGCCAAAGGAAAGGTTGGTTTGTGCTGAATGCACACAATATCAATAGACTATGGCTGTATAGATGTCATATACACTAATCTGCTGCTATTCATTTTCTCTAAGTCACCTGGTATTTGCTTTGCAAGGCATTTTCTAAGATGCAGCAAAGGAGTAAAGCAAAAAAAAAAAAAGGTGCAATGGTGACATTTTGCCTGTAGCTTCGGAAAGATAGCCTTGTCATGGCTTGGAATTTGGAGTGTTTTTTGTGACTGTTTGGTTTTCCTTGTGTTTCCTGTTTTTATTTTTGAAAAGTTTTTCCATGGTGTTTCTTGTCTTCTTTTTCTTCTGTTCTGTTTTCTTACCCTATTAGTCTTCAATTCGTGCTTCCTCATGCTTCTAGTTTTGGTTTTAGTTTTGCGCTTCAGGCTGCAAAACAAAATTCAGATGGGAAGCTTGGCTTTGTATGAAGGCTGGAAGCAAACAAAAACGGCTAGCCTGACTACATTCAAAATAAACAAAGTCCACTTGTGCATATAAACTTACATACTGCACATTTTTTAAAGTCAACTAATGTGATGAATGTCGAGTCGACGTCGACTAGTGGATGACATCACTAATAAAAACACAGTAGAAAGTAATGCTTTGCAACCATGAAATCTATTTTCTTGACATGAATGCATAGTGTCTCACACAAAAGAAACTACTCAGGCCTTTTTGCATGTAACTGAAGCTTGAACATGCGCTACTGTTGGTCATAGACCATGTTAACACCATAGACACAGTCAGTGCATCACCATGACACTTCTAATACGCTCAGCTCTACTCTCGTGTTGCATTAACTGACATCAAGGACATAAAACAAGCCCTACAACCACAACAGACACAGACATAGAACACAACAGAACTAAATGCACATATATCCAGCAGTTTTGATTCATTCCTCTGCAAGCGTTAGCGGAAGTCTTTCCAGTTGAGTTTTCATTGTAGTAGTACTTTTGTTTCAGGATTGACATGTCATGGTCGTATAGGCTTCATCTTTAGTCAAGTATTTCCACACACATGATGATTTTATGTTTGTTTGGATTTAAGAGGTCGAAATCGACACAAATGTACATGACCTTCTGTGTTGATTTTATGATGAAAATACACACATAATATCATCTTACTATAAAGAAAGCCGAAGAAACAAGCAAAGAACAGCGGGGTTAATTCTATTCTAAATCAGCTGCTATTAATAATAATAAAAGAACAACAGTACAACATCAAATCAATGTCTAAAAACCTACAGCTACTGAATTGATTAACATGTCCAGTCTTTCTAACAGAGGACATGTACTGGGTAACAGAATACCTTTGTTATCCAGAAAGGACATATCGTTACCCAGGAAGGACAAAACAACTGTTTTTCCTTCATAATCACTGGGTCTACTGTGTAAAACATTAGTTTAATCTTCAACACATCAATGTCATATTTAACATGAAATAGGTCATTTTAAAATGTAAAAAATTATAAATGTGTTATTAGCGTTATCCAGAAAGACACATCATGGTGGTACATCATGTACCACTGAGCAAAAAGGTCAAAATATCAACATTTTAAGAGAGATTTACTGATATTTCATCTCTTTTGGGGGTCCTTCAGAATCTGTTGGCTGATACAACACCCTGTAACATGTCTGTCCAAATCCAAATATGGTCATATAGCCACTTTATGTGCGATACACAGGAAGGACATTTGAGAATCCAAAAATGGGGACAAAAGTATTTCTTGAATAAAAATGATGAGCTTAGTGTTGTTACTATGTTTGTAGGTGTCATGAAAAACACCAACACAATTATGCCCCAGTGTATCATTAATGCCTTTATTAAGATTTCTGACATTTTTAGCATAATTTTGTACTTAGATCTTTAGCCCGGACGTTATCCAGGAAGGACAGTTTTGTACTTTTGAGCTAAATAGGTCCTTAAATTTTCATTTCTTACAGTAAATACTCATATGAGCAAGTAAAGTGGGGAGAATTGAGTAACAAATTGTACTTTTTAAATTTTTTTATTTATTTTTACTATTATAAATATGCCTCAGACACCAGAATTGACATGTCTCGTCTTTGACCCATTTTCTTAAGACATATGATATATTTAACATGACAGAGGTATTAACTACTGTTCCATATGAAAAGGACAATTTAGAGGTATTTTTATATGCATTTCCATACAAGTGCAAAGCTGGCGTAATATTATACAAACTGGTGATGAGAAGCTTTTCACTGATGTATAAACAAATTTCCTCAACAATCACGACCTTAGATTACAGGGTTTAACAGGTCATAAGAAGTCCATGACCCGAGTTTAACCTCCTCTGAGTGTTTGTGTTTGTAAAGCTGGTGATTGCTGAATAAACTCATTTGAATATTTGGTCTCATTAACATGTTTTCAGGTGTCGTTCACATATCAGTCACCCGGAAGTCAGGGCCCTCACATGATGTCCTATCCCCTCTCAGTAAGAGCTGCAGTACAATCACAGCAACATAGGGTGGTCTCACCAGTATTTCAGCTTTAAATGATGACCATTTTTCTTCAAGTGACATTAATTTAGTTTCGGCAACTCAATGAAGCTTTTTTGATGTACAATAATTGCGGAGCACATTTTACAAGAAGTCAATTTGAGATTTGCATGAAGAATGGCGTCGTGTCATGGTGGAAGGGTTTCGCAATAAAGAGACAAGCGATTGAAATTGAGATACTCACGAGCGGCTGCGGCTTTGGCTCAGAAGGCACTCATGCGACAGAAATGAAATGTAAATGGGAAAATAATGGAGGTTTACTCCGAGAGTGTCAGGGAAAAGTTTTACATTGCTGTCACGGGCTCCAAACTTATTTCAGGGAATGGTTGTCAGGTACATATTCAGATAAGGAAAGAACAACCAATGAGCTGAAACAGTTAACTATGACAAAAGTGATTATTCTCCTTGAAAGGCTTCTCTTTTTATCTGACACACACAGGAACATCTTAGAGGCAGATAAATGTGTTTTCGCAGCAGGTGATAAATGCCAGGATTCTAAATTGTAACAGGACATTCATTATGTCTCAATTACCTTAATTGCACTTGTACAGTGCCGGATGACTAATGGGTACATACTCGTAAAATACAGACATTTTTTATTTTATTTTATTTTATTTTAGTTTAGTTTAGTTTTTAGTGGTTGTGTTTGTGTTGAAAGGTAGAGGTCTACTGCGGTATGGGTTTATTCTCAATATGTGAGCAAGGTGAGGAAAGTCAGCTGACCTGGAGTCACAACACAGAGATATTGAGATCTTGACAATATCTATATAGATATAGATATATATTATTAATAATATTAATACATTCTTTTCTTATCATCCTTTAAGTCGTTTTATTGTTGCAGGCTTGATATATGATGTGGGTGACAGGAGGTTGAGTCTTAATAAACGGCCAGTGGTATGGATGTAGACTAACCTGAAGTAACTCTAGGCATCATCCTCTGTTCAGCTTAAACGTTTATCTATATTTATCTTGTTTCTCCTGCTGTTCTCTTCTCTCTCTTTTCTGCCTTTACCCGGCTGGCCTCAGGCAGGTAGGTCCCTCCATATGAGCTGGGTTATGCTCAAGGTTTCTTCCTATTAAAAGGGAGTTTTTCCTTGACAGTTCGCCTTCAGGCTTGCTCAGAGGGTTTCACTTTGGATTTCGTGTCTTGAGACAATTTGTATTGTTATTGTGGCTATGTAAATAAAATTGAATTGAATTGAATTGAATTGAATTGAATTGAATTGAATTGAATTGAATTGAATTGACAATATTAAAAGATACATGGAGATAAAACAGGATCAGGATCAATAAACTGAGCAAACTGAGCACGTTTCAAGCAAATAGTTTGGACCTAAATGGACCTACTTTATGCACAGTAACACACAACAATACACAAGAAAGAAGGGGTGAAGAAAACTAGAGCATTTTTCAGTACTGCAAGTTTCAAGCTTGACACACTTGCTCAGTTAGCATCAGAAAAGCCTAGAATAATAAAGACAATAAGAAAATCAAAGTGGAAAAAATAAACAATGATGAAGCTCCCACACAGTACCTAATTATCAGTAGTTATCGGATTTATTTCAGGGGAGCTTTGAACCGTTTGAACAGAATACAGCAAATGACGAAGGTCTTATTTTCAGGTCTAGTCTGCGATGTGTGTGGGTGCATTTGAAATTTCCACCTCCATCAGATTGAAACTCCAAAAATATTTCACCCTCCCAGAGTCTTTTCAACTGCCTGGTAACAACCTGTCAAGCACCAAACTCCTGTGCTCCCAATCTGTGGCTTCCCCTTAAATATTCATACTCGCCAGGCACACGATAATGCCGATGACATCTCCTGTGTGATTAAAAATTCAAGTTTGATGATTACACTGACATGGATGTGTCACGGTTCATGTGAGGCAACGGGAAGGGAACTCGTCAATAAAATGGGTGTGTCTGCTTTTTTTATTTCCTTGTCGTGAAACTGGGGGAAAGTAAGTTCGTGCAAAGTTTGATTGAGCAGTTATTGTATTACTCTCAGTTCTCACTTTTGACAACTGTATTTTTTTTAGCAACCTTACATTAGCCAGCTACATGTAATGTCACATCTACCTAGCTGTTATAACTTTACATGAGCTTGAATAAAACCAGAATAGGCCCATTCCCAAAATCATGGTTTGAAGGAAAGATCTGGAAACCAACACACATGAAAATGCTAGACAATGTGTGTGTGTGTATATATATATACACTATATACAAAACAGCATGCCTCCTATTGGGTAATTACTGCTTGGGCGACTGTCTTTCAGCTGATAACAAGTTATTTAACCCCAACTGATACAATGAGACATCACTTTCCCACATGGATTGTCCACCACAGAGTCCAGACCTTAACCCCATTGAGAATCTTTGGGATGTGCTGGAGAAGGATTTAATCAGTGGTCAGATGCTCACATCGTCAATACAAGATCTTGGTGATCTTGGTTTGTACCTGAGTGATTTTTCAGTGGACCAATGTTGAGGTTTACTCTGAGTAATATCAGCATGGGATTTTAATTAAAAGAATGAAAAACCGTTCATTTGGTGTTATTATATAACAAAAATATCTAATCAATTAGGAGCTGATGAAAAGCCATTTAAAAGCCACATAGGATTCGACTTAATGAAATTTCTGAGAAGCAATTAAACCATTCCTACATCTATGCTTTCCTGAACACAGCAGCCACTCTGCGTGGACCGCATCTGTCCTCCAGTGCAAGTCGAACGTGATCCTCCTCAGGTGGCATATATAGAGTGCGCACCAAGCCCATATAACCACTGTTTTAGTGGTTTATAAAAGAGGACGTCGAAATTGATGACTTGAAACAGTCCCAGCTCTAAGACGGAGGACAATTAATTCTGCCTCATCGTTAAAGACCTCTCCTAGATACAGCGGAGGATGCCGGGTCCATCTGTGAAGCCACGATGCAGGAGTCGCGCATACATGCAGACAGAGAGAGCCACGGCTCCTAATTCTGCTCATTAATCACCTGTCTGCCGAACATCCTCCAGAGGAAAGCGCGTCGGTTCCTTCGAGGTAATTACAGCACTTGAAGGAACGCTCTCTGCAGCAAACGCTCATAAGGAGCCATCTTATCCCTCTACTGCCCTTCCTTTTTTTGTCTCATCTGTGGAGGCAATTGCTTGCATGTCCTCTGGAGAAACTTCCTCCTCCCTTTCTGTCGTGCCTCTCTTGGTCCTCTTCAGCTTTGTAGTCAGCAGCCTCTTTATTTATTTATTTATTTTTTTTTTCCGGGCTCAGGTCCATTTGGCATCCGATGTGGGATAAATAAATTATAGCCTCTAAAATCAATGCCCAGTCCATGATGTAGGCTGTCGGCTTAGCGCTTGCCACCATGCTAGAATTATGCCAGCAGAGCTCAAAGGAGGCATTTCTTGAGTCCGGGAGCTGTGCTGCAATTCTGTGTTTTTTGTGCTTTTGAGAAAACCTATTCCCACCCTTCTGACATTTTATTATTTGTCATAAGTTTTCATGGGTAATATTATTTTTTACCGCAGAGACTGATGGAGGTTTCGAGGGGTAATTTGTCTCAGGAAGCTGTGTATCACCGTTTATCACTCAGCATCCTGGTTTGAACCTGTTTTTTTTTTTTTTTTTTCACTCTTATGCACAATACACAGTAGCATCTGGAACCTGTCTTTAATTTCTCAACGGAAGCACTCAAAGAACCCAAAAATAAATCGGAAAAAGTGGCAAGAGTGGCATTTACTTTTAAAGGCAGAACAGTAGGAATGCAGTCCCTCAGTCTGTAAACTGTGTGTTGGTGTTGCTTTGAAAGATTTATATCCCTCGTGGATAGATGATGCCTTTTTCTCAAAGTTGCCGTAGTAATCTCGTTGTTGGTTTTAGACGCTTGGCCTGCATAACATACATCCATGTCTCAGAGTGGCTCTTGGAGCTACATTTTAGTCAGCGAGCTACTGTCACTTTGCCAATGCTTTCTTTTCTCTTTCTCTGTGTTCCTAGATGCAGATGATACCAGAGCCCGATCCTGACGATGAAGGGACAAAAATAAGTGTAAGTTGAAGAAAAACGTCATGCATCCCCAGTTGGTGCTTCCCATCTCTCTTTCTATCCTGACCCAAACTGCCAGCTTTTCATCCTGAGCAAACACAACAGCCTCTGATTTCCCCGAATAATACACCTTCAACCAGAGAAAGGAGCTAATCAGTGAAATCTGCGGCAGTGTATTATTACTGTCAGAGTGGTTCCCTTCCTGCGCTCATGCCCCAGCAGCCATTCCGCCCCTTTTTCCTGCCACTCTGTGTGAGCTTTTTGTGCCTGGTGCACCACGCAGCCTTCGTCTGAATGACCTCACTGGAGACCTGAGATACTCAAAAAGTCACGTGGAATCAAAAGCGGCAGATTAGAGATCAAGCTTATACACGCTGGTTTATTCAAAGCAAGGTCATTATGGGTTTTTACAGGATCTTGCACTATTTGACTATTTGCGTTCCTGCATGTTAGTGGTGCGATGTTATGATCCAGCACCAGCTTGTGGCAGTTTGTGAGTGAGTCCAAAAACATGACTTGTTCGGGGTCCAAGCATGAAAGTGTATTATTATTATTATTATTATTATTATTATTATTATTATTATTATTATATTAATTTTTTATTGTTCTTGTGGTCCCATTATCAGAACTGCGAAGTAAACCATGTGGTACAGAGGTGACACTTTAATGGACTAATGTGAAAAATGTTCATATAAGAAATTGGGAACCATGTCAACCAATTTCAAATTGCAGCTAAGTAGTAAGTGCAATTTATTGAATGCCTCATGAGTGGTAGGTCATGCTTTCACATGCTTTACATCATTACATTGCTTGAAATCAGGTGCATCTCATTATGTAGGGCACGTATAACCATTACGCATAATATAGAAAAATGTGCAGAAAACCTTTGACGAAATAGTCCACAGAGTTTTCATTTATTTGTCATTGCTTTCCTTTGACCAAGTGCACAGATTGTTGCACCATGAATCCCCAAAAGGCAACTGAAATGAACATCATACCCTCGATTTCACACTAACTTCAAACTATATACACTGTATATTATTGTTATGCACACAAACGTATTTAAAATTAACATCAGCGTTGGCTCTACTAATGTTGTCAGATGACGAGGGATGTATATTGTTATGATTTCATCAATACCGATACAAATACCAATACCCCTTATCGATACCGATATTTATCGATACTCTTATTGGTACTTCAATGTAATTTAGAGTAAACAATAAAGACTTTAAAAGATGTTAAAAGATTCAGACAAAAAGGCCGCTGCCACTGGTACGGTGTTGCACTCAGTAGCATTTAGCGGATGAAGTTCTGCCACGTCCAAGCGTCAATGACAGCGCAGCCCTTCAGTTTTATATTATGAAATCGACTCTGATAAAGTGGGCCCACACTTTGGATCGCTTAGACCAGTGGTGTTCACTTAAAATTCAAAGAGCTCCAGTTACTAAAATGTCCTCCCAGCAAAGGTCGAAATATGTCGCTCGAAATAGTGTACACAGATGTAAATAAAATCAACAAAGCACATGCATTTCTTAATCATTTATTGTCGAATTTCAAGTGTTTGCAAAGTAATTTTTAACATATCAATAAGTCTGAACCTATAGAACTACAATTGATTTGATTGGCTTGGCCATTGATGACGCTTCTGATGTATTAACAAGATTAATGGCGCATGCACAAATGATTTATCTTTTTATTAACGGGTCAGTCGACTAGGTGCTGCATCATCATGATTTTTGATTTTGATATACTATATTGATCCCTGAGGGGAAATTATGTCCTGCTGTTTGATCCATTGACTGTATATACTATGGACAAACCCAACGTGATGTTACCCGTTGGATTCTGAATCTCAAAAATGAAGCCTGAAGTAGGCGGAGCTTGCGGTCGCCATGTAGGATGAGCTTTACTCCGCCCACACTTGGATACTGCAAATATGGATACGGCAGTTGTGTTGGGGAGGAGCTGAAGCAGCTTGAACATTGAAATGCGCCCACCCAACTAGGCTTTAACAAAAATCGGTGATGGACCGACGACTTAAAAAACAAATAAGTTAGAAAAAAAATCACCCCCTGTACCGTTGTCATGAATGCTGAAATAAACCATTAAGACCAAAACCGGTTTTTGAACCAGGCTGTAGTGGCCACTCGATGAACTGCATTTTTATGCACTTCACATGGGCTTCATCGCTCTGCCCCGTCAGTAGCTGCCTGGTTTGGCTGTGAGTTTCCAAAGTGGACGGAGCACATGGTCACCATGTTGGATGACTCCAGCCACACTGGGATATTCCAAATATGGACATGGGGGAGTCTTGTTGGGGTGGAGCCAAAGCAGCCTGGATGTTGAGACCAGTAGACCCAGTTCTAAACCTAAATTAATTAGTTTGAAAAAAAAAATCTCCCACCCCCACCAAAATCGTATCAGGCTGTAAACATGTTTAATATTGCTGTAAAGTTGGGCTTTTTAACGTGGTCAGGCTCCGTTTTGTCGGCGCATGCTCTGTCTTGACGTAAATGCGCAGTGACGCTTGAGTGACGTTTCCTCAACTGGTCTGTGGCGCTGCGGAGAGCTTGTTATATTCCATGATGTTCCATGTATGCTTTTATTTTGAAATCCCAAAGTGGAATGTAACAATACCTATGGTTACTGTTGCCAGGGATAATAATAAAAAAAAAGTAGTGGAGCTACAGAAAGTTAAATGTTACAAACTTGCAGTCGAGGTATCTGGTTTGTGTCAAGGTAGATTCTAAACAGATCGTAAATAGTCTATCACACCGTGGTGTCAGAGATTAGTAGTTAGACGGACCTACCGCCTAAAGAAGAAAAATAGAGAAAGGAAGATGTGACAAAGTGTCCGAACGCTATGTAATCAAATACATGCCAGTATATTAAGAATACATATCATAACGGAAACAAATACCGTATTTAGTATGAACCGGTATACCACCCAGCTCTAATTTCACACTAAATGTCAAATACCAAAAAATGAATGCCCCTTCAACCTGTACCTTCGTGAAGATAAGAAAAATATATATAAAAATATATAAATAAAGAAACAAACAAAAAGGTTGGGAAGTGAACTAAGCAAACGTTTGCCTTTTATGTGTATCACTGGTTGAGTTGCCCTGATTACCATGCATGGGTGAGTCTCTGTGCCCCTGCTCTCTGAGCCAGACAGACACACTCCTTCACCCCTTATTAATAAATGCACAGTTCTGGATTTCAGACTGACTCGTGGGTAAGGCCATTTTTTTCTTTCCTAACCTGTCACTTATTTATTCATTTTTTTGACATCAGATTCAGGAAAATGGTTAGCCACAAAACCTACTGTCAAATGTGCCCTATACAGTACACTGCAATATATTATTTTTGCCCCAATTTTTTGTTATTGTAGTGGCTTGCACTCAAGTGGTAGGAAATGTCTGCAAATTACAATCATTGAAAAAAAATACTGTGTTCAGGGGCTCAAGTGTGGTTCCACAATTAACATTTTGCAGACTTCCTGAGGTCTGGAAGCATTGCTGTAATAGTCTTTCTGACTTTAATTTAATCTCTTATTTAGCTTGGGAATGCAGCTTGATCAGGCTGAGATCATGTGACTGATTCATTTCAGGATAATTCACTTCATTTACCTTTGTCTTCCAACTTGGCCAGCCTCAAGCAGATGAGCTGGATTTTGCTCATGGTTTCTTCTTAAAAATGTTTTTTTTTTTCTTGCTTTTTTTTTCTTTTTTTCAGGCTTCAGACTCTAACTTTTCTAAAGCGTGAGGCAGTTTTTATTTTATTTGACTACTTAAAATAAATTGAATTGAGCTACGCTAAAAAAAAAACAAAAAAAAAACATACTGGTTTAGATGATATTGTATGCCTTGGCTCATGAGAAGCCATCTCTGTACCTTCTCTTTTCTGTCCTTCTGGTACAGGTTGATCTGAGTTTAATCCATCCAAAGGGTTGTTTTTCTTTTCTTTTTTTTGATTATTTTGGGAAGGTCTAATCTGGCCTTTCTATTCTTTAGGTTCATGGATGGTTTGCACTTTGCTGTAAACCCATGTGGATTTCTTTTCTCGGGAAGTCTTCTTTTTATGGTAGACCTGGATAATGAAATGTCTGCCTTCTGGCAAGTCTCATTCACTTGGGGTTATTATTTACCAAGGAAAGGCTCCCACGATCATCCATCACTTTTGTCTTCTTTTGATGTGCAGGTCTTTTTATGTCGCGAAGCTCACCAGCGTGTTTTTTTTTCTTTCAGTTATTTATTTTTGTAAATCCCTGCTATCTCTCTGATTGTTCTGTTTTGGTAAAGCCTAAAGATGGCCTGTTTCACTTGCAGGGGGTTCTTTTAAACACAAATGCCACACTTGGAATAACCTCCAGAACTACTACCTGCTTAATCGATGAAAGAACATAAAAGGAATATCTCCGTCCATGAAAGCTTCAGAGTCAAATGTCCAATCCCTTTTGAGCCCACAAAAGTAGGAGACTGTGCATAAAAATAATCCCTACACCTTCCAGGAAATTTAAATGTGAACACCATCAAATTGAAGCTGAGAGTCTGAAATCAGGATAGAATTTAGTAATGCTTTGATGAACAGCTAAAAGTGCAATATTCGGCAATGGCCAAGTCAGTCACATTGATCTTAGCCCAATCCAGTTGCGTTGTTTTAGTGCCCAGACCTATATATGGTCATCCACCAGAAGATGTTTCTTAACTTAAGGCTCTTTTAGGGACCTGTAACCTACCGACATAGCCAATGGTGGTGTGAGCCATTTGCAGTCTGGATCATCCCCTTAACAAACGGTCTGCGCTGTCGCTGTAGCTTCTGCGTCAACTTAACGCAGAGGTCTAACTATTACTTACTGCCTAATAGAAATCACCTCAGTACGGGCTGCAGGAAGTTATAGTAAATTCTTTTCCAGATTTATTTCCATCACTGCTACGCTGGTGTATTGTTATTGTTGAAACGTTCACCTCTTGGCCTGCATGGTTGCATTACAAATTATAGGCAAATATGGACTAACATGAAAAAATACAGGATACCATAGAAGCATAAGAATGCTAGCTTGCTGACTTAAAGCTGCATTTATTTAATTGAATTATTGGCCTTGTCTGCGCGGGCAACACCCCAATTTAAATTCAGCTTATTGCAAAGGACATATGTTAATCCAGCAGAGATTTTACGTTACTGCATTTACTCATGTGTTTGTTTTGGATATTTTGAATACATTAGGTCATTACAGGCAAAATTCCAAACCAAAGTAGTGAATTCACAGTATTGCTGTGTCACTATGATTGACTATCTTAATTTCCAAAAATGACCAAAATGTACATTCCATCTAGTTCATTTATCTATAATAAGTGCCTCAGTTGGCTTTCCAGGAAATAACCTTTATCGTGAAATTATTTCACAATATTCGATTTGCTGAGAAAGAAGTTAGTCTAAGGCCCTGGGGGCTCTGGCAGGATGGAGGGGGATGTGAAGCTTCTTGTGAGAGGTGCAGTATAAGAGCCTTGCAGCATGTTGTAAAATAAAGCGACATGATGAATCATGGAACCTTGTAGTATTTCATCACACCGTCCGCTGTTATCAATGTTGTGACACTGTGGTCTCTTTTAATTACTCTAACAGACAGTGAAAGTCCAGGGCAACGACATCTCGCACAAACTGCAGATCTCCAGAGTCGGCAAGAGCGATGAGGGACTGTACGAGTGCAGGGTGACGCGAGCCAACTACGGGGAGATTGTGGAGTACAAAGCCCAAGCCTGGCTGAAGGTCAATGCCACTGCCAGGCCCCGGCGACCACCACAGCCTCCCAAGAAGAGCTCCCCGCTGCACCTGACAGACAAGAAGCCGAGAAAGTCCAGCTCCTCTCTGGGCCAGGACAGCATGAGTTCAGACCAGAGGGTGGCCTCGACCTCCACCTCTCACACATCATCCAATACAGATAAACACAACCCCGGCTCAGGTAAGGTTTCATACTGTGGACGCTCTAGGCTTATGTAGCCAGGATTTATGTTGCCACCCAAAAAAAAATCTGCTTTGCATTTGTGAGTCATGTACTTAAAAATGTTGGTTCAGAAAAAAGCAATGGAGTCTAAATTGATGCACAGTTACAAAAAAATACTATCTTTTAAGAACAGCTCTACCCTGCTGTTGTGTGCAGTTTACACCACAACTTGGAACAGCAAGAATGCACATTTGAACCACAAACCTGAGAGCATCTGTCTCGCTGATAATACACCGGAGACTGCGACATGTTATTTCTTTTTTGGCCTGGACACACTTTAAGCCTCTTTCACACATGCACTACAGCCCTGACATTTCCCGGGCATCACCCGAAGGAGTCGTATGTGCGAATGCAAATGTCCGAATCAGTGAGACATTAAACATTAAGCAGACATTATGCGGCCAGCATCTTAATACAGAGGGTATAAGGGGTATGTCCAACTAAGCCGCTGTGCGAATAAGACCTGATTGTCCAGACAATGTCCAGAATAAGAACAGCCTGTAAGCTGGACAAGAAACTTAGCAAGCCAGTATCATACACAGTAAATCCACCTTTCATTATGCTATTTGAAGGACTTATGCAGGCTGAGTCTTAATTCAGACATTATCGACATGATTCCATGGAGGTCGTAGAAATGTTTCATGCATGGTAGTTTGGAAGGAGACAGAAGAGGAAATGATTGGTTTCTAGATGCAGGCAGCGCACTGAGAGCAAGCAACACGACTTGGCATACTACTCTTATTCTGTTAGATGAGATCAGTACGGTCAGACTCCCAGTTGTATTTTGGAAAATGTTCTTCCTCATGAGTATCCTAGTATCTGAGACAGAACTCTTCTGGTGCTTCTTAAAAATCAACTCAATACAGAGGGGTTTCCTGCCACAGGAGGCTAGCTGTCGGCTCTGGGACCCTTTATCTTAGCCGCTTAGGCTACCTGCTGTAGTAAATTATTTGCGAGATTTATTGCTACACTGGTGAATTGTTATCGTTGACACTACTGTACCACCGCTTGGCCTACATGGCTGCATTAAAGATTACACACAAATATAATCCGTGGGTTGACAGGAACAAACGGATGCTATAATAGCTAGAGAATGCTAAGCTTGCAGGTTTAAAGCTGTTTTGTTTGTTAACTGAATAATTGTAATTCATGGCCGTTGCTGCACAGTCGATCATGGAGGTTCATTCACGTCTTTAACTCTAATACCCCAATCTAAATTCAGCTTATTGCAAAGGACATTAGCGTTACTTCCCGCCCTTCACCAAGTGGCGTGAGGTCAGAATCCGTTCAAACGTGTCCGCTGCGTTCTGCCTGTCGAGTTATCGTGGTGAGTGCAAACATGATCAGCATCTCCAATAAATGGAAACACATAAAGCTAATGGAGAATGGCAATGTTGAAGCCAGCTGCGTTCCCACCGCTCACCACGTGCACAGCACTGTCAGTAAGAAAATCAGTAGCAAATCAAATGAGGCGGTTTCGCATTTAAAGTTATGTAAAAAAACAGCTTAAATATGTGCAAACTCAATTAAAAGCGCAAACAAGAAACACTGGCAAGGGTACGACAACATTTTTTTTTTTTTAGATTCATCATGCATCATATATTTTTGTAGGTTTTTGGAACTTCCAAAAAATCTTTTAGGATCTGAAACCCTTAAATGCAGAATAGACTATATGCGGCAAAAAATAAACCTGCACTGACATTAAGTGTCTTCATACAAACAGTGGTGTCGAATGTGAGATCACCATTATGCTGTTTAACCCCCCATACACCCTAAGCTCCTCTCCTTTTGCCACAACACAGCCAAACAATCAGTAGTTCTGTTTATTTTTCACTAACCAAAAGCTGGTTATATTAATTAAATTGCTATGCTGTTTTATTTGTGTCAGCAAATTATCTATCTTTTTATATGCCAGGGAACAACTCAAAGTAAAAGATAAATTGGTCTAAAATAAATCTACATGAAATCAAATCTAATTCTTCATGCGTTGAATCACTTGCGCTGAGAATACCTTGCTAGATTTGCATTTATTTTATTTATTCATGTTTCTAAACTTCAACTTCCACAAGCTAATAGTAGGAATCCATCTTGCATCACTGGCAAAACAGATCCATAAATAGCCGCCTACATTTTGCCCTCAGGTGGCTTTGTGTAAATTCTCATCATTCTCATCATTTCTCTGACTACCCAGCTATGTTATAATTATGCTGCTCCATCTATAAATGCCATATAAAATCATTTCTCCACTGGTCAGAAAGTTCAAACACAACGCCGGCCCTGCTATGGGCTCAGATAGCCCTCTGCACCCTGCAGCAAGACACAGAAAGATATTACTTGCCACTGAATGGAGGTAAAAAGTTGAATAATCCCCAGGGCTGCAGAGTTGGAGATTATGAAGCAGCCAAATTATGCTGACAACTGTGTTGCAGTGAGTCCTCTGTGCCGTGTGTCTGACACTGATAAATGCCTCTCTGTGGCTGCTCAGGCAGCCTTAGCCACCTTCTCTGAGCGCCAGAGAGGTGTTACGGCTGAGGGCGACAGAGTTCTATTACTGCCGCACTCAGGTTTGAGGCAGATGAGCCACAATAGGTAAATGAGCAAAAATGAAATTAAACCTGGGACAGTGTAGATATATTGCTTTTCCGCATTGCTGCATCTGTAAACAATGAGGCACTTTCCAGATGGGGGTGGGGGCAGGGGTGGGGGTGACTGTTGCTGGTGGAGCGGCTGCGGCTGCAGCAGCGGCGGCAGCAGAGCGGTTTGTTCACAGCTACTCCCCACCAGTGTGTCAGTTGTTGTTAGATCACAGCTCGGCCTCCATTGTTCCTGGCAGTGTTGTTCTCTCAAAGCTCAGAGGTGACCGGAGCTGAATGTGGAGAAAAAAACAAAAAGGGAAAGAAAAATGTCCCCTAAGCCTGACTTGTCCCTCCACCCCTGAGGCCTGCCTGATTCCCACATGAAAGAAAAACAAATATGGACTCAGCTTGATTGCATAAGCATTCATCCTAACAAAACAATCTCTGACCTTGTTTTTAAGAACCAATATATATATTGATCACATATGTCTAAGGAAAGAACACCAATGAGTCATCACTCCAATAGAAGCAGTCACACACATTCTGAGTGTAACACTTCAAGTCCATGATTCTTCAGTGCAGTGCTTCTTTACTCAAACGTTTGTTGTCTGGGTGCATGGACTGTAAATCTCACTAACATCTGTGAGAGTACTGCAGGGGAAAAGCTCCCAGTCCTGTGCGCTAAAACCTGCTCAGGACTGGATGTAACAGATGTCTTCTCTACAAATGCTACTGTAACTGTGGCACCATTCGTTACAGCTGAAACTTTCTGTGTTTCTGCTGCAGCGCAGTTACGTTGCTACAAGATCATACATATCTACTGCTTTTGATTTTGTTTTAAAATCCCATGGGGGCCTCTCTGTGTGGAGTTTGCATGTTCTCCCTGAGTCTGCATGGGTTCTCTCTGGGTAGTCTGGCTTCGTCCCACTGTCCAAAGACATGCTCCTGTCCAGGGTCTAAACCACCTCTCGCCAGATGACAGAAAGTTATACATTATTAGTTTGCAGGGAGCTTGCAGGTGTATTTTACTTATTCTAAATGCATTGAAATAATTTTAATTCAATTCAATTCAATTTTATTTATATTGCAACAATAACAATACAAATTGTCTCAAGACGCTTAACAAAACCTGGCTTGAAACATTCAGAGCAAGCCTGAAGGCAATGGTGGCAAGGAAAACCCTGAGCAGGACCCAGCTCATATAGAGGGACCCATCTGCCGAAGGCCAGCCAGTTGAAACAGAGAAGAAAGAGAGAAAAGAAGAGCAGGAGAAACAAGTAGGGAAGAAACCGATACCCAATAACGTTCTGCTTCCAAAGGCCAATACCAATAACCAGTAAGGAGATAGGAAGACTAATGAATAAACAGTTTTGACTCTTGAACATATTTATTTTTTCAGATGAAAGACTATTAGCAAGCAAACATTTGCTAAAAGATCAGGGTCAAACAAATCTATTTGATATTTCAAATGAACATCACCAAATAAAGGCCTCTAGACTTGAAATACTTTAAGTGCATCAAGTTTAAAAGTAAATAAAGTGAAAAAGTGCAGTCTACAATTTCTAAAAAATAAATAATGCACTGACACAAGTTAGAATCAACCA
Source organism: Mugil cephalus (assembly GCF_022458985.1). Taxonomy (NCBI): domain Eukaryota; kingdom Metazoa; phylum Chordata; class Actinopteri; order Mugiliformes; family Mugilidae; genus Mugil; species Mugil cephalus. The sequence continues at coordinate 21,835,099 of NC_061787.1, forward strand.
TTTCTATGCTAGTTCTATGCTGTTTCTCCGTCCCCGTGGTATTTTCTTTAAACATTTTTTGCACTCAGCCAGCAAAATGTCTTCCTTAATACTATAACCTTAAAAAACTCCCACACTACTGCTGCCATCTTGTATTTACAAACGTATGTACATTGTGAGCATTCATGTGGTGGCGGAAATTCCCCTTTCCTGGTTTGTGAGTCTTTTCCCAGATCTTTTTATGTTCATGTGTCTATGATTTATGTGTAACATCCAGAGCAAGGAGTGAAATATTGTGGATAAGATTTTACGACATGAGGGAGCAATGAGGGAGTATTGCATTTTTTCAGTCAGAAGGTTTGTTTTTCCGATTATGCTGACACCACTTGAACACAACATTCACTGCAGGCTGTACAGGTCTCATGTAGGGAGGGAGCGCCTGATTAAAACGACGACTCACACCACAGTACTGACAAAAATATATATAATATGTTATTGGGCCGATAAGTCATGATATCGGACTTATCGGAATGATGTCATAATGTCCTGATATCGGGCCGATATTAGGAACTTGGTGCCAGAGAGAAGAAAGTACAGGACATGTCCTCAGTGCATTGTCCCCAGCAGCCTAGGCCTTTTCCAGCCCTAACTCTAAGCCTTGTGAAAAAGGAAAGTCTTAAGCCTGACCTTAAAAGTAGAGAGGGCGTCTGCCTTTAGGTTATAGTATTATATGTCCTTGTCCCTCTCAAGACAGTGAATGGTATTTTAGCAGTGCTGGGCAGTATTTCAGGTTTTGTCGCTCAACCCCAACATTTTGCTACCTTTAGCATGTTGTACAATTGTTCTTATGGAATAACACATTGGTCAACTTAATGTTCTGGTAATGTCAGCACTGACATTGCAAACAACTGTTCGGGTGTGGGAAAAATGCTGCAAACTAAGAATGTTTTCAAAAATATAAATAATGATGCCAAAATACAAAGTGAGCGAACAAAAGAAAAATCTAAGTCAGTCCCACTGTGGTCGGCCAAGGAAACTTGGTTTTTGTGGAAGAGTTGCAGGCAAAACTCCATAACTCTGACATGGAACCAAGGCCAACTGACTCAACTATCCATGAAAACATAGGAACTGAGGTGCAGAAAAATGGCAGCAGGTGCTCTGGACCGATGGGTCAAAACTTGAAATATTTGGCTGTAGCAGAAGGCAGTTTGTTCACAGAAAGACTGGAGAGCAGTACAATAATGAGTGTCTGCAGGCAACAGTGAAGCATGGTGGAGGTTCCTTGCAAGTTTGGGGCTGCATTTCTGCAAATGGAGCTTGGTCAGGATTAATGGTGTCCTCAGTGCTGAGAAATACAGGCAGATACTTATCCATGGAATATCATCAGGGAGGTGTATGGTTAGCCAGCTGTACCTAGAATGTACCTAGAAGAATTGATACTGTCTTGAAGTCAAAGGATGGTCACACTAAATATTGATTTAGATTTCTCTTCATTTATTCACTGCATTTTGTTCACTGATGAAAACAAACTATTAACACCATTTTTAAAAGCATTCTTAGTTTTTCCCTCTAAACTTGCCTAAAACTTTTGCACAGTACTGTAGTCCTAGTTGGGTTTGGTGTTAAATAAATATATGGAGTATTTTACTTCCCACACTTGAAAATGTATATTGCATGATTACAGTAGTGTCTCCTTTTCTACAAAAACTGAGTAACTGAAGCCACAAAAATAAGTTTAAAATTATTCATTAAAAATATTTAATCCGAAGTTTAACTGATGACTAAAGCTGCCAGCCAATTTCATTTAAGTTCAAGCTGAAGCTGGCATGACGAAGTATCCAGTTTAAGTGCAAATACATAACTCACCACCGTGATTTCATATGGCAGAAAGTGTAAATTGGATGCACATAAGGAAAGGTCTTGTAATTCTGAAAACAGGCTGAACAATCATTCCCCACCATTAAGCTCTAATTAGCTGTTTGTTCCTCTTGTCAGATATGGCCATACGGTCTGGAAAATGGTTGCAGTAATGTAAGCTAAGACACACAAAGCCACTGGTGTGATCCTTTCAAATGTGGTGGATGGTAATTGTCTAGCTTTTGCATAACTCACTAGACTGTGTTATCACATTTACTCTCACTCACAGTTGAACAGTCAAGCTGCATGGCAATGACATCCACTTGTATTTAAGCAGTGAGACGGCCAAAAAATAATCCAGCCATGGCTCAGGAAGGCAGACAGGCATTTAGAGAGTGTATCAGTCAACAAGCAAATCAGACGACAAGTTTTGCAAGAGAGCCACCGGGCAAGAAAGCAACCAAGTTAAAGAGAGAGTCTGCTAGTCAGCCATTCAGTCAGCCAGCCAGCCAGCCAGCCTGGGATCAACAGCAATAGATGGAACTGGCATTAAGCCAGTCTGAGCTCCCCGCAGAGGTGCTGTGGTGATTCACCTTCCTGCCTCACTGAACCTGACTGCCTCGCTGGCCTAGAATCGATATTCTACGTCGCCAGTTCACCGAGCCAAACACATTTTGGCAAAACGTAGAATGTTTTGTTAGGTTAAGTAGGACGAAATGAAAAGTATTCAGTATGGGTCTATTCTAAACCAGCATGCACTGAGAACGCTCGAAGAGGTCTTTACCAGCTCAGACGTGTACTCTCACTCATTATACTCTCACATAATTCAGTCTGCACTTGCTCAGGCTGAGCAGGAAGGCAGGACGGAAGAAAATTCAAACATCAAGTGGCATCATCTGAACCCAGAGACATCATGTAAAGTTGGATGTCTTCAAATCTGTCATAGAAACCCTTTTCACTTTTCCTTGAGCTTCAGCCTCCAAGAATTGAGCGGCAAATTCATCCAGGATAACTTTGAAAGACGTCGACCTTGTCAGGGAAACTTTGACAGGAAGTGGGCGGAGGCGCCTTTTCAGCCACGGCAATGGATAAATGAAATGCTGCAGCTACCGCCCGCGTGTGTGTATGTCTGTTCCATTGTGTTGCAGGATTCCTTTCTTGTTACTCAGCAATTAAAATGCATAGAGCACAAAAACAACAATAAAATATTCACAAACGTTCTTTGTTGTTTTCTAAAAATAGCACACGCGGTAGATTTACCTTTTGCAGGCTTGCTAGCAAGGTTAGTTTGGAAGTGAAAAACAGCACATCCACAAAATGTAAGAGAGTATGTGTGATATGTGGGAATAGTAGCTTTCAGCATAATGTTTCTTCCAGTTGCATGTGCACGTATTGCATGTATTTAAGCACAAACCAAATGGAAACAAATGGATGCATGCAATAAAGGAATAGGATAGAATCATGCTGTATTACAGTGTGACCCTAGATATTGGTTCAGTTAAAGGATAATTCGTAGATCGGTCCCCTTTTTATTGCTGAGATCTGGGGTCTCTCAGGTGACATCACCAAGGAGAGGTCAACTGATGGGGCAGAATTGATTGGAAGAAAAAAAAATCTAATCAGCATAATTACTCAATTCAATTCAATTTTACTAATGTAGCGTCAATAAAAATTCCAATCATCCCAACATCCCAGAGCCTGAAACCCCCACATCAAGCACTATACATAAGACATGACAATTGTGATTTAATGGTAGAGCCCCCTTTCAAAAACATTGCATTGAAAAGGCTGCATACAAGACATACTATTTAGATAGATGGCATAAAGCTTGGCTGGGTTCAATGGGAAAATAATAAAAAAAAAATCTCAGTAGAACTATAGTGCAGTGCAAGTTATCCATAAAATGTTCCGAATTCAATTTAATCAAAGGCAGCGGCAAACAGAAAAGTCCTAAGCCCTGAGAATTGGCGTGGGCCTGATGTTTTTTCTGCCAGTTCGTTCCAGATATGTGGTGCATATATAAACTGAATGCTGCTTCTCTGCGTTTAGTTTTTGTCTCCGGGGACGGTAAGCGGACCTGTCCCGGACCATCTGAGAGGTCTGGGAGGATTATAACAGCACAGCAGTTCAGAAATAAACCATTTAGTGCTCTATAAACCGAGAGTATTTTTAAAATTAGGAAGCCCCTGAATACGTAGACTGATGTGATCCACTTTCCTGCTTTTAGCAAGCACTCTAGCAGCCGAGCTGTCTGATCCACTTTAAAGCAGAGCTGTGACAATGGTGTTGCAACAGCCAGTCTTGGCCTCTTGGAGATTTTCTCCTGAGCCACTTCCTTATGATTGTGATGGTAAACTTATTTTTAACTACTTTGTTAATATGGATGTCCATGTCGACACTAAGAGCTTTTTTTTTAGTTCTCCTAAAACAACACTTTACGGTATAACTTTGATGGCACACATGTCTCAACATTCCCGCAGGCTCTACTGGTTTAACAGACACCCCATGAACTGCAACATGCTGTTTCACTCGGCCTTATTTTGTTGCCTACACTAGTTCTCAGCCCTAACCATCTGAAAATGACAATCAGTCCGAGTTTACATGCAACAGAGGAAGTCAAATAACTGCCGGGAACATGTCCTCCTCCTCCACACTAGGTGGCGATATGTGTCTTGTCAGCGGGTTAATACAGCCCCTTTTCCGGTTGACTTATTATGTCATATAATAAACTAGAGTCATTCATGCGGCAGACCCTCACTTCATACAACAACAACATGGATAATAGAACAGCTTTTTTAATCTTGTACGTAATGTTTGCTCTACTTACCCTCCAGATAAGATATGCGCAGTCCCTCAGGTGGTTCTTCTATCAGCTCTCTTTACCTTCTTCTTCTGTGACTGGCTTTCTTGGATCTTTTTGTTCTGGTGCCATACGTCAGCGCAGTGGTTGTGGAGCATGCGCACACATGCTATCCAGTTGAAAGTCCAATTGAGCGTATATATGCCAGAGAAATCGATTTCCAGTCGCATTTTCTGGGTGTCTTAATCAGATAAGGAGAACTCAAACCCCAAAGACCCCCACTAACATTCTGTTACCAGACACCACAGGACACACTCAGAAGACTTACAGTATATCCATTCTTTGATGAGTCACAGCTGTTTTGGAGGCACAAGGGAGACCTACACAATATCAGGAAGGTGGCCATAATGTTATGCTTGATCAGTGTATGTAGCATGGGTGGACCAGGTGAAACAGTATCTCACACCTCTGTATGTTTTCATGAACATGGTATGGAGGTCAGAGTAAACATGGCTTCAAAAATGTTTAATGTTTAATGTTTAATCTTAGTAAGACCATGACTTGTGGCTGCACATGAAGGACCAGCAGCACAACATGAGACTAGGGTGGTCATAATGTGTCGCCTCATCGTGGTATATTTGTGTTCTCTCTTTTTATCGTGCTGGATAATTAAAACTCCTTGGACCGTTAAAGACTATGAAATAAGACTGGAGTTCTCTGGGTAAAATGATAAATCTACTGGAAACTGTCATAATTACCTCGATGTTCTGTGTGACTTTGGGTGAATGGGCTACAAAAAAAAAAAAAAAAATGTTTGTCGGTCTGCTTGTGGAAACTGAGAATTACAAAAAGTTTTGAAGCATGAGATTATATAAAGTTGGCGGTGGGCAGATGGTGTGTGCACATATTTTTCAACTCAAGCTGCGCTTCTTCTTGTTATTCTTCACCTGATAAAATCATATCTACAGTGCGTGTACCATTTTGTTGTTTGTGTTCTCCCAGACAGCCAAAACTGAAAAATGGCTTTGCAAATGGCACATGAAACAATAGAGACCACTACAACAGCAAATCAATAATGTATGAATAACAATTTCCCTGCTGCTCCGTACGAGTGTGGCGCTTGATCACTAGATTCTAGTGGGAGCGTAGCGCAGTTTAGAGTCGGTTCAGTGGATTTTAAAGTGCATCTGGAAGATGTCATGACTGACACTGAAGAAATGACCCAGCACCGCTGTGCTGCGTGCAGTGAGCCATCATGTTGGGTTATACCCAGAAGGAGGTCAGCGTGACCCTGAACTGACAGCCCTGCCTCACTGCATAGTGTGTGTTTGGTTATATCTGAAATAGATGAGTAGATCAACAACATCCTGTTTCCAGACACCACAGACCACTGAGAAGGCCCATGTCCATCCTCTGATGAATCACAACTGTACTGGAGGCACAAGGGAGACCTACACAATATATATATATGTATGGTTTATACAGATGGATGGATATATTATATCAATAATGTATGAATAACTATGTATAAATATATTATATTATTGAACAAGTGGACTGTTATAAGGAAGTCCAGCTCCGTCCTGGGCTCCTTGCTGCTGCTGTCAGGAACGTTCTTAATATGTACAGTATTATTAGTCCTCAAGGTTCAACACTTTCACCATTCACTACTTTCTATCTGTGCAGTATCCGGCAAGCATCATCTGTGCAATTCAGTACGTTTTGTATATATGCCATTACTTATGTGTATATTTTTTATTCTACCTTATTTTATTATTTATCTTATATACAACCACTCTTTACTCTTGTTATTTTTCTGCCCCTTTGTATACTGTTGCAAACTGAAGATTCCTCACTACGGACAAATAAAGGTTTTTGTAATTCTAATATTCTGTATGTATATATATATATATATATATATATATATATATATATATATATATATATATATATATATATAAACATTATGTACAATATAGTGCGTTACCAGCTGGCAGTTCTGCAGGGATGTGTTCACACACACCACATCCATTAATATCTCTCCCTAGCTGATATTTATATTTTGCAGACTTCAGATGCTAACTTTTGTGATAAGGTTTCCTTCCGATGACTCCCCCATGTGGACCCTGTCGATGCATTCACTCTGCACCGTGGAACAGTCCACCATCACTCCTGTTCCAGCTAACGCCTCCTGCAGCTCCACTGTAGGCTCCATTTTTTCCTTTCTGATGAGCTGACATACCGGTTTATCGCAATTTCTTTCTTATTCATTCAGATCTTGTCTCAACTTTCACAGTTCCCCTTAACTGCTATTTCTTAATGACATTTCGGACGGTGGAAATTGCGAGCTGGAAGGGATTTGATATCTTTTTCCTGCCTGATAGACATCAACTGGCGTCATTGGGAATCCTGACAGTTGCTCAGAGGATCCCGTATATTATTTCACTTTTCGTCATTGAAATACGTAAAATAATAGTGCATTTTCTGGGGTCTCTCAATGCACATTTATGCTTCAGTCTAGGGAGGAATTTCTGGATGGCAACAGACACTGTGCGTGGGACAGAGTCAAAAATAAACACTGATGCATTTTTAATAGATTTAGCTCAACAACTGAGACTTATTGTTGAGAGAAAGAGGGTTTTCATACGCACACTTTAAAGGATCAGTCTTTTCTTCTGAGCAATAATTTATAAAAAATGACTAGCATTGTCTTTCATGTATTGCAATCCTTCAATACACTGGTGTACTAAGAGGATTGCAGAAACTGGCGTAGAGGGTGCATGCGTTTCAAATGAATTATCCACCCAGATGTTCAGCTGCTGCAGAGTTCATGCAGAGTAGATGGAATACGTCTGATTTCCCCCGGTGGCTATTAATGTACAGTAACAGTCAAGCGAAACATTGCATTTCCCCTAAACTAAACTAATCATTCACCATGCTCAATAAACAAGCGACAATCAATGTGAGATTTAAAAAAAAATAAAAAATAAAACACCAAGAGTCTTAAAAAGCATTTGCTCATCCGTAGTGTTTCAAGCAAATTTGCTAAATTATGAAAATCACTGTCACTCCTAGAATGTGCAGCGTGCTGGAAGATTTCTGCCTTCGGTTCATGACACTGTGTCCCTGATGCAATCGGCGAGTACAGAGGCTGAAACAGGAACTTCATTAACATAGCTCAGCACAGGCAGCGAGCACACTCCTAATAAAGAAACGTCCACGGATCTTAACAGAATTGGAAGTGTGGTAATTTTCCTGCTCCACTGTCACCTGATGTACATGTCTACAGTTTGCCTCAAACATCCCCATGCATGAATATTTAGTTTGAGTTGATAATCCACACGACTGGTGTTTGCACAGACATGGACTAGCTCGTAGCAGAAGCAGAAAGCCTTTGCATTTTTTTTCCGAATTAAAATGACTTCTTTATTTATTTTTTTAATTGGCTAAAACGTAAGGCAGCAGAATGAGGTCATGTGCGTCTGTAGCTAGGAAACATCATGACCTAATAATTTTGTCTTTCCATTTCACGTCTACAGCAGATATGTAGTGAACAGAAAGTGAGCCCTTTACAGACCCACTGACATCTGCTGCTGGACATCACCCAACAGACTGACCCGATCTGAGCAGGTCTGAGCAGAGGTGTAATACAAAGACGTGAGCTCTGCCTTTGAAATCTGCGACGTTTAAATACTCCCCTCTGTCATGTCTTCAAGCTGGCAACTGTGCAGGGCTTATGGTGATCGTTAAAGACTATTTTTAACTATTGTTAAAATAATAATCCATATCATACGACACTGAAACGGGTAACAAATATTGGGAGAATGATCCCGTCACCGAATGTTTGCTTTGATTGGAGAACTACATGCTTTTTATTTTGTAATAGATACTAAATATTCAATATATTTTTTCATTTGCTAAAGGACACTGGCAGTTTTTTTCTGTGTGGATACAGCCCCCCTTTCTTTTCTCTCTTTCTCTCCTCCCATTTTCTTCTGTAAAAAAAAAAGATTATGGAAACACGTTGCGTATGGAGAAACTGTTTTACTTTATTTATGTGTTTTTCTGCAAGAGGTCTTCACAGAAAACCTGCAAAGACTAATCCAACCTTCCTTTTTGCAAAAGAACACAGAAAATATGTAATACATAAATGCTATAATAATTTTTGAAGGTCTTTGGGAATACATGTTCCATGCATGTATTTTAAGTTGTTTTCTGGTTCTGTTATATATATATTATAATATATATATAAGTTTGAAGAGTTACTAACATCTCATATCACAGATGCTGAAGACACCTATAGTAGAGGCTCTGTACATTTTATTTCAGTCTTGAAAGCGAAAACTCAGATTAACATAAAATAGGAAGAACAGCTCCAAATTTAGGCATTTTAGATCCGATCTCAGTTTCATACTCGCTGCGTATGCAAATAAACACCGGTATCATTTGGAGGGCAGCGGGATATTCTAACAGCTGATGCTTCTTACACATTGTCCTAACTTCCCCGCAAGACAGTGCGAGGGACAGCTTCCAGCCATTGACGACATGCGTTTTAAATTACATCACAAATACAGTTTTGGCCATGGGCAGGTACAAGCTTGTATTCTGTGACTACCAGTTGGAGCTGGCACTAGGAAGTCTTTTGTGGCCACCAGGTGCCAGCTAAATGTGTCACCGGGCAGAATGCCACTCGGTAGAGAGGAGTTATTTGTCTTGTAGGTTACTCAAGTTTCGGTGCAGGCTGTTGTGTCTTCACTAGCTCCAGGCTCTGAGGATGCAGAGGTGTTTCTCTCTCTAATGCACTGCAGACACTCCCCAGCAGAGGCTTTGGTTTGAGGAGGGATTACTTCTGCAACTGAACCCAAGTGTTCTCTTTGTCTCTTCGTCTTTCTGGAACACTTGACATTACAAGCTCGACTGCTTAGTGTCATTCATACATGCATGCCATTAGCGTTAATGTTCCTTATCGCTTTACATAATAGAACATTTATGGAGAGAGCTGGCTCCACATCTGGCACCTGGTGTGTGATAAAGTGGCCGCGGTGACTTGAAAATTCGCAAGTGTTCCTCAAAACAGCGCACATGTTCAGAGTGGTCTAGGTTAGCCTGGTGACATAAGCGGAGATAATTAAAGGGCTTTCAGGTTTTTATTTAATATAATTGTACATGTTTATCTGTGGTTTGGCAGTGAAGAGTAGATGTAAAAAGCTTAATAATCCTGCATTAGTGTATGTTTTGTGTGTACACTTTTTCTGGTCCTGTCTCTCTGTGCCTGTGCCTCCCTCTGACTCTTAGCTGGAGGCTGATTAATTATGCTCTGTGTGAAGGATGTTTTGGCCCAGAGTGATTGCTGCTCCTCTGTGGCACTCCTGTTCTCTAGATCACCTCAAGCCAAATGAGATGTGGTGGGGAGGAATAAAGGGTCAAAGCCCTCCATCTCTGCACCCCTCCCCCGCCCACCGCTGTTCCTCCCTTTATCCCCCCGCAGTCCTGACAATCCACCACGAGCTGCACCACGAGGAACAATGTGTCCCCGTGGACGATTTTCTTCTCGGAAGTGGCGCACCGCCTGACACAGGAACCTAGTAAATGTCAATATGATTTAGGGAATATTTCATTTTTGATGTTTCAGGTCCTGTCTTGTTTAACGGGCTTACATTTTAGTACTTTTATTGTTCCTAACTTCCCCCTCCTCTTGAGCCTTTTCTCAGATCATTTCCAAGCAGTTTCACATGGTGGATAGTAAACATATTCTTTTATTATTTTTTTTATTCTTTTTTGGACAGACATCCGCCTCGTATATGATCGTATCGTTGTCATCTGTTATTGCTCTCATCAGTCGCAGCTTGTCAGGACTGAGGAAATAGAAGCTGCCCATGCAAAGCCTTTTGCAGTTGGTTAATATATATATGTATATATATACACGCACACACACACACACACACACACACACACACACACACACACACACACACGGATGGATTATTGGAGTCCTCCTTCACGTGCTACATAGAAACAGACAGAAAATTACTACAAACAATGTAGATATGCTTTGCATGTCTTTGCATGAGTAATCTTTTTTTTTCTATCCTGTTCCCTGTCCATTGTGCGCTTGTTTCTCCTTCTTGTCATTCTGTGCAATTCGTTGATAATTTTCTAGTTTTGCGTTTCTTTGAAGGTCTTGTCTTTTTTTTGTTGGCTTGTATCTAATTCTTGGTTTGGTTTGTGGACCCTCTGTAGTCGCAGGCCGTTTTTGTCAGTGTGTGTCCCTTTGTGGCCGGCTGATTAGCTTTTGAATGATATCGCTAACGGAGTGTCTGTGCATGCTGGTTGATCCACTTAGTAATGTTTCCATGCAACAAGTACAGGACTCATATAAAGACTTGACATTTAAGCAGCCTGGTATTGGCTGACAGAATACAAGTACTCCTGTTGCGTGCCATCAGCATCTATTATGTGTTTTTAGAACGTTATTTCAGCAAAAAGACCACATGATCGGGCCCCTTGCTAAGCTTGAAATGTTTTACCATGCAGTATGAATATAATATTTAGACAGCTTTCTATATGCTCTTTTAATTCCATTGAGCAGGCACTGCGGGATGCATACGTTTGAGAAGAATATTCTTGAGAAGAATATGCAAATCAAGAGTTTGCACTCCTTTTGTCACACAGAAGAAACTCGTACGATTTACTACTTTGGATTGATGTGGAAATGTTGCCATTTACTGAAATGTACAGAAACGAGAAGACTGTTCCTGTCTGTGTATTTGAATGTAGTCTTTTAAAGCCTGTCCTGACTAACGCTGTGTGGACCGCATCAATAAAACTACCAGGGTGAGAATATGAACAAACAGAAAAACATCAGACAGCAGCGCACCCGCACCGAGGGACCTGCTGAGGTGAACGAGGGCAGGAGGGAAGGGTTGGGGTTTAATGTGACATAGCACGTTCCCACTTTTTAGGCAGAGTGTCCTGTGATATGTCCTAAAGGGCAGAATTGATGTCTCTGATGTTGTTGAAAAACAACATCTGCAGCGATGAATGAGCGCGGGGCCCAGATTAACGGAGTGTATTGCAGTGATTATGCAAAAAGCACATTCAAAGTTAAGCGGCTCTTAAAACATGGAGAGCTCGCCACAGTCATCCTGCATAACAATACTTTACTGTAGCGGCAATTAGCGGATATTTTAGGGTGTGATAAAACATTCTGGCGCCTTTCGTCACACGGAGGAGTGCCAGTACTGGGCCATCACTTGTTTGCTTTACGTTATTGGATATTGCTGTAACTGATGTTACTGAATCAACTGGCTTCTTTCTGAACCTCTGTGCTAATGTGAAGCTATCGTTTTAGTGCGTCACAGCATTTCAGCGCGACAAATCAATGCGAAGGGACATGTTGGAAGATGAGGCAAAGAGCACACACTGGTGCAATAATCTATTTCTCTATCTATCTGAATTTCTTCTTCGTTTGCATTTTGATGTTCTATGGTTTCCAGTGCAGTTCTATTTCCTGCATTAAGAGACGTCTTTTGTGTTTAACCCTTTAATACTGAATGTGTCACTAGTGACACATACACTTAACATGACATGCTGTAAATTGTTCATAACTGCCAGTTATTGAAGGGTCCAGGCATTCTGTAGAAATGGACAAAAGCACTTACTCACAGGACATTTTCTGACCTTTTTACAGTATCTTAATAAAATCAACAACTAAAAAAAAGAAACAAAGGGCAGGCGGACAGTTTGAGGAACGTGTCAGGAGGTAAAAGTAAATGTTTGCAATTTTCTGATCCCGTGTGTCCTCTCTTCACAGGTACAAGAATATCGTGCAGCTATGGACTGGCTGTCCTCCTTCTGGCGTGTGCTGTGGTGAGAGATGCCTTGTTATAATTCCAGGAACTGACGTGGATTGCACCCAGATCTCGCCCTCTCTTTCTCCCGGTTTGCTGTCGAGGCGAACGCGAAAAAATTGCCTGTTTTACTCCCCATCCCTCCAGCCCGCCCACCGCTCACCTCCTGCTCCCCTCTCCTCCACTGCCACCTCTTCCTCCTCCTCCTCCTCCTCCTCCTCCTCCTCCTCCTCCTCCTCCTCCCCCCCTCCATGCAGACAGCACAGTCGGCCATCTCATTTCCCAGCCACTACCGCCCTTGCACCCAGCACACTGTTATTAGCCACTGTCAGCACCGGTCACATTCAAAGCGGTCAGATTACCTTTTTTGTACAGACGTCAACTCGACACCATCCCAGGTGTGAAAACTGGACTCTGTATCTTGTTGGACGTCACGGAAGAATGACTTTCTTATGGTTTCGCCGTTCCAGTTTATGTGTTCATTGCTCAAAAGTGAACAAGAAAAAAAGAGGAGAATCTATATTTGTGTAATATATAAGATCCTAGATATATATCTGTTTTATTTGAAGCACCTAGACTAACTGTATGTGCTGTATACATAGCTGCCACCTCCCATACTGGCCATGGAACTTCATTGTGAATAGGTACTATAGCCCTCTGAAAAAGAAGAGTGAAATGCATATGTTCATTTAGACTGTTAAAAGTGAACAACCAGGTTAGAAAGGTTAAAAATTCATCATTTTGTGTTCTTATTATTTTTCTGTTAGTTGTATTGGCCACGCAAATTTCCAATTATCGTCATTTTTTTAACACTTTGTCAGTCAAACATACGGATGTGCATGCTTATTGGTCTGAAGGCTTAAAAGAAAGGAAAATGCATTACAACATTATGAGTCAACATTTTGGAGTTCAGTGTTACAACATGTTGAATTTAGCTTTATTTTAATGTGCTAGCTTCAGTGTGGAAAAAAAAAGAAACAAACGAGCAAAAAACCACAAAAAAACAAATTGTCCCTTTGTCATTTTAATTTGTATTGCATCCTCAGTAGGAATAAAACAAAACAAAACAAACAAAAAAAAAAAAAAAAAACAGGACGCTACAATTTATGACTCATTTTGAAGATTCTGATATGTGACCGACGGTCATCACTTTTTAATGGACATGCTTCAGTTGCTGTGCACCTCCCTGGTATGTGTCATCATTATAGGAGATGCTGAGCGTTTACGCTCGCTGGATGACGAGTAGAGTCTGTATTATGTTGTTCTCTAAAACACGCACATTTGCACATTTACACATTTACAGATAGACATGTGATTCAGTTAAAGAGGGTGGACTCAACGTATGTATGTATGTATATATGTATACACACATATAAACATACATACATATACAGTATATATGCCCCATGTTTGGAGAGATATGCTCCTTCTCAGATCTCATAGTAATATTTTTTTAGCCTTGTTTTCAGATGATATATTGTAGAGATTTTTATTCACGCCGAGCATTTATGAGCAAAACGCTTTGACAATCTGACACAAACACGGGGCGGAGGAGAAGGCCGGTCCCACCGTGGACACACACCCTCTGTGGTTAGGTCATCAGCGTCTTTTGTTGTTGTTTACTTTTGAGCCGTAGGGTAAACTGCACACCGTCCATCAGATTAAGCAGACGTTCCACGTCAAACTTAAATATTTATGAATAAAACCGAGCAGCGGATTTACGTCTCGGGAGAAATAAAAAGACGCTGTAAGTGAATGTTACCCACCGTGAATATCATGCCCTGCAATGAGATCAGTGCTTTCTTTTTACAGACACTGGCTCAGTTTGAGGGAGGTGGTTAATCGTGAAGCATGATTATTTACTTCTTCATTTGTCCTGTGGTATAATCTAACATTCACACATGCTGCAACATACAGGTGTAATTTGCAATAATTACCGTGCGTTTTCTAAAAACAAAAGTGCTCGCCTCACTTGGAGCTTTTATTCCGCTTTGCAGACAAAGCAGCCCCCCCCTCCCACACACACACACACACACACACACACACACACACACACACACACACACACACACACATACACACCTCCCTGTAAAGTTGTACTGCATTCCCTAAGAATGGTGGAGTGAAAGTCGTTGAGGCTCAGAGGATGACAGAGCGTGTGATGGGATGAGACCAGAGACATCTCCTGGTCTACAGGGTCCAGGCAGATTTATGGTGTGATGGAGGGTATCCATGTCCAAATAGCTCCATTGTGTCTCTGGACAGTTGATCTAATTTCAGTGTCACATACAGTACATACCACTCTGCTGTGATGGGGGTGGCTGACTGTTTTTGGAATGAGACATGCTGTGTAATATAAGTCCGTTTGCAGGGGGGGAAGAGTCCATCTTATTTTTAAAAAAAAACGAAAAAAAATCTATTGAGAATGAGATTTGGTTACCGATTAAGTGCGACCAAGCACTTTCTTTTTTCCTTTTTTTTTCTTGAGCGAGTGTGCACAGTCTGGAGTGGACACTTGGTCCCGATCCTCATGTAAAAAGCAACAGATCTGTACAACTTGTAAATGAAATAATCAGCATGTTAACATTTTCTTTTTTCTAAAAAAAAAAAAAAAAAAGAGTCCACCTAAAAAGGCAGAGGCCAGTGATGTTCTGTACTTGTAACAATGGTGTCATGTATTCATATTCAAGTGTTAACAAGTCCAAAGTGGGTTTTCATCTCATCAAAATGAACTTGGGTAAAATGTATTTGACAAAAAAAGGAAAAATCTCTCTCTCCATATATATATATATATATTAAAAACATGTCTTTAATAAAGCTTTCATCTGAATCTAAGGGACTCGCTTGATCGTAGGTCCTTGTAATGTACTGAATAACAAAGAAGGAGAGATTGGAGCAATGACTGATATGATATTGTGATCAGAATGATGAAAAAATGACACTTAGTTTGGGTTTTGACGGAGGCTGAAATTGTTCCAATGCAATGTGGCCTCTGTTACCAAAGAGGAGAACAGTTCGATGGCTTGAGGAGGAGTTCCTTCATCCAGGGATTTGAGAAACACCACACAGCCATTATTATTTTTTTCTTCCCGTTCCGTTTTATATGCCACGCTACTCATCCACTCTAGATGTATTTGTTTCTTCTAATGTATTTCATTTCAATGCAGTCCTGTCTGTTTGTTGAGCTGTCAAAAATTCTGATGAATTCTGATTTTCTTTTTCTTTGGTATTGTGTGAGGCTTCTGTACTGGAACATTGCAACAGTTTGTATTATAATGACGATATCAGAATAATATTTAAATAAACCATTTTCACAGATGAAATTCAAACACTGGGGGATTCCATCTGTTTGCTCGGTAGCACACTGAGCTTTGTAGTGAGCGAACTGCAGAGAGAGAGTGCTGACAGCGCCAAAAAAAAAAAAAAAAAAAAAAAAAAAAAAAAAAATGGCCCAGTTTCTAACTTGGAAGAAAGTTGGCGGGAGCTTTTCGTTTGACGGTATCGCTAAATGCGCCTCAAAAAGCAGCCTGCCTTGCCTTTAAGCACCACTAAGAGATGGACAAAAGGAAGATCATGGACGGACTGACAGTAACTTGAAGAGAACTCTTTAAAGCATTAATTAATTTTGGTCTAATACTCAGCATGTTTATATTGACATTCTGCATTTTAGAGATTTTAATGGTACAGTCAGCAGGTTGTTATAAATGAAATTGCGAGACTCATAATGATGATATAATTACTTTTGAAATTATCACCACAAAAAACATTAGGAAGTCAAAATTTCCACTACCCCACTAATATTTTTTCCACCTTGTAGAGCAATGAATCCAGTGATAATAGCACCGAATAAGAAAGAAGCAGAGATTTGAGCAATGACTGACATTATCTTCTTTTTCTGTTATGTGCTGTGAGGTGGGAGTGGAAGGAGCAGGAAACACAAAGAACAGCTCAGTTAGTTTGACCCAAGGCATGTTTAATAGTCTGAAACCAAAAAGATCTGTTTATATCTTATTATTAACTCCATTTTAATCATTTTTAATCAATATTTGGTGCAATGGTGTCCTTTGCCTCGCACAGATCAGTGAGGATCATTTATTTGTTTTTATAATAAATGCATTTTATTTATTCATGGGGTGATGGTAATTTAATGAAACGTACAAAATGAGATCAGAAAATGCTGCAGGGTACGTAGATAACACAAATCCAAAAACAGGTGAAATTTAATATAAAAAAAAAACAAGGTACAAGGTACAAATGCCTAGGGAAAATAGGCTGCAGCAAGAGCTAGGAAATAAAACGGCTTACTCACCACACCACTTGACAAATGACAAAGAAAAGGGCAGGACTACACCTACACACATGGGCTGAGGGGTTGTCGAGACACAAGTGAAACTAGTGAGGCAGGAGCACATGAGGAGAAACCAATCCAACAACCAAATGGTGAGAAAGATGCAACACTCTGGTGATGCAACACTCTGCTTCTTGGTTGACCGCCCCTACAGAGACTGGAGGTGTGCTTCGGGTCATTGTCCTACTGAGAACCATACCTCCAAATTTTGCGGCAGCCATTTTTGATCAGTATTTTCTCTCCGTAGCCAGCAAAGCCACAGTACAGATGCTCAGTGACTCAGTGTTAAAAACTGTTGCAATAGTAATACAGCGTACACAGATGTGCAGATGGTGAGGTATTATTAGCATGACTGGGTCTCCATAACCCTTGATACAAGATAAATTATGCCGCTTTCACACTGAAAGTACTGGGATTTTCTGACCAGCATCGACCCGCCTTGGTGGGCTTTCAGACTGCCAGCAGTTGCTGCCTGTTTTCTCACTTCAAAGATAGCTACACATTTGATTTGTCTGATCGAAAAATGATGGGGAAAGAAACCATGGCCTTCAGAGATTAGTCTCAGGGAAATCAACAGGACAGCCTAACCCACTGCACAGTGACAAAATCAGAACCCGTCAGGCAGGTAAATCGACGCCATTGGGTAATTTAGCGGGATGACGAGTTTCCCACTGCAGCTGAGCCGAGCTGCTAAATTTCTGTCATTTGACGCGGGAAGAAATGTTGTGGCAACCCTTTCACACTGCTGAAAAGACCCGTGACGACCCGGGACAATGCTGGATTTTTGTGCCGTCTGAAAGGGGAAAAAAGCTGAGCTGTTATAAGGCTGGATGGGTATAAAAGAAGTTCTGTAGCGCTGTAGCTGAATCATTCTGCTGGAGAATGTGCTCCTCTGCCCCGCTAATGTTTGGTGTTGTGGATGGGATGGATTGTCCATAATGGAGAGCAGTTTATCCAGCGTCCTCCTGTCTCTCACTGAGACAAACGTCTCCAACTCCCTACTCCCAACTCAATTTGTTGATCCTACTGATGCATTTCTTGCTGGTACTACTCCCTCAACAAACCACATCAAATCACAGGGCACTCGCTCCAACAGACTGGTAGAAAGACTCTAGCAACTTGCTGTACACTTTGAAAGACCTGAGCTTCCTCAGAAATTAGAATCTACTCAGACCAGTTTTTGTAGAGTCTGATCAATGTGAAGCATTTTGACATATTAATGGAGTCTACAATGTGTACATTGGCTGAGATACAAATATAATGAGTGTCTACAGGGACTGTACGAATATATACATAGTATACTGTATATGAATAATTCATATATTATAGTAACTGTCAGCATGGAGTCAAGGAAGCCATGTATAGAAAATTACCATTTACAAAATGTGCAAATCTATGTAAAATTTGTGAAATAAATCTGGTTGCTGCGTAAAATCACACATGCATTTGTATATAAAGGGCATGTGCAGAAGGCACATGTGGAAAGTTGAGCTCTTAGAAAAATGAAATCCACAGAGGCATGCAAGACAAAATAGCTGTAGTACATTTACAAGCAAAAGATTTGGACTTTCTTATTTTCTAAAGACAGAGCAAGCCAGATCCCTCACAAACAAACTGCGCCTTTGGAGCCGAGGGAGGGAAAAGAAAAGCAGTTTGCAGATGACATTGTACATTCGTCTTACCGCAGGAGTAGTGGTCTTGGCCGCCTGCATCAGTGCAAGTCTCTAAAACAGGAAACTACCTCCCTGTTGGTAAAGACGAGCCTGCCAAGTCTCATCATCCACTCATCTGTTTAAAAGACAAATGACAAAAGATAGAAACAGAGAGAAAGAGAGAGAGATCCTCCTCAGGGCCGAGGGGTGAGTTTGTCGGTGGCAGCTCGGCTAATCAGGTTTACTTAATCGGTGGATTGAGAATGCAAAGCAGGCAATGGCGGCAAAAGAGAGCAAAGGAAGGAGGGGACGGAGGAGCTACAATAACAAATGAACTCACAACTTGTGTTTGTTAATTCAGGTCCTACGTGTGGAGAGTAAGGAAGCCAAAGCCTGCCTTATCATTGCATATTCAAACACATCGTGTGGTTGAAGTGCAGATGATCCACAGATGGCGAAGCTCTGTTTATCTTTTTATGCGCTTCCATCGAGGAAAAGACAACTGAAGTTTATATTCTGATATGCTCATGAAATATACATGCCGTCGTTGTAGAGACAACATCCACGCTGAGACAGAGAGCTACTGTGATTCCTGCCTTAATGCACGGCACCCCGCTGGTGTCACTGCGTGGCGTGAGGTAATGTGTTCTCAACTGCTTCGCCCGCACCTCCAGGACGACATTATACATGAGATGAAATGATACCGTGAACACTGTGGGGATGCGATGGCCTAAAGGTTAGACATGTGGATTTCTTCAGAACTGTTGAGGCAAAGGGGAAAAAAAATAAGAAACAAAACATGATGTTTGATTCCTCGAACAACTTGGCAGGGAGCGACAGAGCAGAGAGTTTGTGTTTTAAAAAAAGAAGGCGCTGGGATGTTGTTACTATGGAGCTGATGTACAAGCCCGCTCAGGTCTGTGATGACAAGTGATAGCGAATAGAATTTCCAAATTCAAAAAACTTGAACGTCAGTGCCTTTCTTCAATTTGAAATATCCTCTGAAAACATCATCCTCAAGGACAATAGTGGTCATTGAACTTGGCGTTCTTGGCAAAACATTCAAGGTTTCTGGAAAAACAGGAAATATATCCAAGGTTTGGTAAAGTTTAACCAAGTAAAACTTCTCTGTTAAGGTTTTGGAAATCTTGTGACGATGTTGATATTTTAAGATTAAAAAAAAAAGAAATTCTGTACCAAAGTCACGTTCTTTGTAAACCCATCCACCCACCCTTCACCCACCTCCACCGCACAAGGTTTGAAATTCTAACAGTTTAGAAAGCAACAGGAAGGTGTTTAAACACAAATTATTCTCCTTGACTCTGAGATGTCATCAGCCTGTTTTGTACCAGATTAGTATTGTCTGCTTTCTGGTTAACTACTGTTACCCGGGAAAGTCATGTGATTTAGAAATTACCTCCCTACATCTTTGATTTGGGAGAAGTGAACTTAAAAGTGAAGTGTCTTAATAATAAAAATCAGTGTGAAATAAATACAACATGATGTGGTAAGAATGTGCTATTGCCAGGGAGAATTCTGGACTACCAGGCAAAGGTCCATCCATTACCGCGATGGTGAACACATGAATTCATTAATAAATAAAATCGAATACATCATCCAACACAGCATCCTTCAAGATTTCCCTCTTTTAGTGGTTCTAGCTTGCTTTTTCTGTGAATGGATTTACATTCTGTATAGCAACATCCTGTGGAAAAGAACGTGCACCAAAACTAGTTTCTACTGCTTGCCATTGTCAGACAGAAACAAAACTCCTTAAAGAAAATCCCAGAGATAATAATCTGCTCTGGACTAGGCGCCCTGTGAAATAGGGCAATGAACAATGAAAATATCTGGAATAAGAAAGGAGCTGCGGTGGCTCTGTAATAAAAGCCATACTCTGAGTATGAGTATCCAGGGAGCTCTCAAAGAATCAGAACAGCAATAAACTAATTACAATTTGACACACATGGTATGAATAAAATAATCAAAATCAGAAGATGTCCAGCAGTTCCATCAGCTTAGAACTTCAGGCAGAAACCAGTGGGACCCAGCTACACTCATCTACTGTCTGGAGAAGTCTGATATTTGAGATTTGGTCAGGATCAATGCTGAGAAATACAGGCGGATGCTTATCCAACATATTGGACACATTATTCTGCAGCAGGACAAAGATAGATAGATAGATAGATAGATAGATAGATAGATAGATAGATAGATAGATAGATAGATAGATAGATAGATAGATAGATAGATAGATAGATAGATAGATAGACTCAGTATACAAAAAAAGGTCAGGGCCATCTCTATTTCTTCAGGAAGTTAAGGCCGTTTAATATCTGCCAGAGGCTGCTAGACATGTTCTACCAGGCTGGGGGGGCACTAAGAAGGACACCTCATGGCTGGACAAACTGATACAAAAAGCAGGCTCTATGGTAGGGGCAGAGCTGGAGTCCCTGACATCAGTGGCAGATACAAGGACCTTGAACATTTGGTCCATCATGAACAATGTCCATCACCCTCTACACGACACCATAGTGAGGCAGAGAAGCTTGTTCAGTGACAGGCCGCTGTCTCTGTTTCTCTGTCCTGCTCCACAGACAGAGAATGTGTGTGAATGTGTTTGTCTTTATTATGCAAGAACAAGCAACAAATCAGAACAAACCTGACTTAGACTTACACAGACGTTATTGATCCACAAGTAACAAGACAAATAAGTAAAAATCTAGTAATACAAAATATGCAAAATTCGCAGATGAACAAACAGAAGGAGAGACAGAAGTAAATATATATTTAATACATAAAATAGGGAGCATTTAAATGGGTGCAATAATATGCATTACCATTAATAACATAACCTGAAGAAACGGACAAGGGCTTAAAAAGGTTTGTGCTATTTTGGATTATTTGGATATTGCAGAAATGTTTACAAATCTCCCCCACGCTTTGACAAATGCTGACGTAACCTGACGAAGGGTCCTTTGGTGCTGTGGGGATCTTGTGGTTGGCAAAGCGCTAACAAGCAATTTTGCTCAAAGACATTTGAACAAAGCCCAAGCAATTGAAGGGCATTAAACTTTACTAAAGTTGCTGCTGCTTGCCAGTGTGAGTGTGCGTCTTTTGTGCGTGTGTGTGAACACTCTTGCATTATTTATTTGCGCTCATTAAAAGTAATCAATTGAATCTGGCATTGATGTAAGGGTCTTTATTGGGCTTTCAGGAATCCGTCACCGTAATGTACGGCGTGACTTTCTCACCCTGCCTGATTGTTTTGCACCATGAAATGCCCAAAGGAACGGAAGGAATGTATTCATGCAAAACTCCCTCACTGCTAAACATCCCCCAGAGCTGAGGGATTTAAGAACCCCAAAGGCTTTGGGAGAAAATCATATTGGCATATCAGCCAAAAATCTGGAGCATCGGCTGCTGTCAATGACGGCAGCCATTACACCTCATAGTGTGTAAATAAAAACCATGAGTTTTAACCCAGCATGGGAGAAATGAAGCAGGAGGAAGGCGTTCGTGGAAATATACTGCGCTAGCATAAATGAGTGGGTGTGTTGATTAAAAAATAAAGCCCATGAGAATTGAGGGCTGGGTATATGCTGACAGAGTGACTCATTAAACTATGGAACCGTGTTGTTTTTCCCGAATATATTCCTTACATCTAAGCAGACAAATTAGTCCCAATTCACTTTAAGTCACAGGCAGCTGAAAGATGTTTGCCGTCTGCATAGTGTGTAGGATGTAGGAGTGGTGCAGTGCTGCTTATCTAATTTCTTCTCTATTAATTAATTAATTCTGTGCTACGTTGACTGCCGCGCTCCCCCAATAAATGTGTAGAGGACAAGTGTCTCAACAATATCTGAGTTGGACTAAAATGCAGCAGTGTCAAGATGAGAAAAAAGTAGCTTGTGGCGTGGTGCTTCAGCTACAGCGACATATGCTGATGCCACTTCAGCGTGACTGACATGTGCCACTGCAGGGCCCGCAGTAATTTACCGACCTCATATGACCTCAGCATATGCCCTTCTTAAGGTCCCTGTGCTGTATGTCTATTTATTCTCTCAGTGTAACATGAACACTCTTGTGTGAGTGTTTGACTCAGGATGTTCATTGTACATGTGTATGTCATCTGTAGCTTCAGGAAAAAACTGCATTTCAACTCAGTAAGTCTCCCTTTCCAACCACAATAAATAAATGAAATGAATATAAACACTACAAAGAAGAAAAACATAAAAACAAAGGGCATGACAAATTGGTTAAATTAAACACTAAAGAACAAAGGTAAGGACCAGGAATGAACTAAGCAAATTAAAACGCACGAAAGCTCTGAAAGCGAAGCTTGGGGCTGCTAACGTGTGAGACACAACGGACTAGGGACAGGACAGACCAGGGATAGGGCGTAATCGAACCACTAACCTTTAAGTTATTGGACGACCACTCTACCTCCAGAGCTACTGCCGCCCTAGCAGTTCTTCATCAGAGAAAGCAGCAAATTACTTCGTCCAGTTATTCTAACTTCTTTTCCTTTCGTTCTCCTCAAAAATGTTCATGCAAATTGTTACCTTATTTTTTAGTACAATAACCTATTTATGTAAGTCAGAATAGACTGTGCCAACTCAGTACACCTCCATGTTGAGTTAAGGCAGAAATATATGTTGAAAATCCATGTACTATCGAGTAAGACTGTCTTATTTATTTTCATTTAGACCAACTTATTAAATTATCAACTCATTATAATATATACAGATAACAAACTTATTTTTGAACTATATAAATGACAAACCAGGACAAAGTAAGCACATCATATTGTCTTGTGTTGCTCAAATGCTGCCTGTTCAGTAGGAATATTTTGTCTGGTATAAACTGTGTGTACCTTGCAATTCTTATGAGTTTGGTTTGAACCTATCACCCAGGAAGAACAGGATACGCTCAACAGTGTCACATTAGGTTGCTCCTTCTCTAATATGACAACTTTCAAAAGTACCTTTCCAGAAAAGTGTTGGGCATAGTGCCAATTATGGTGTCAACAGCTCCCATCCACAGCTTTTTCTGCAAGGTTTCAGCTCCTTCACTTATGGAGTGCTTGATGATGAGACTGGAGTGTATTACTAATCGGATATTTTTTGTTTCTTAAGAGAATTAGATACAGTGGTGAACTGAATGACCTCTGTTTTAGGCCTCATTGCAGTGGCCACACGACAATTACTTTTAAGATGTCACTCATCACCTCCAGACCAGACAAGCGCCTGATTCAGCATACAGGGCTCCCTTGAATCATTAACACCTTTTATTCCCTCATATCAGAGACTAAGCCTCCTGTCTCAGTTTCTAAACCCCTCTTAAGCATCATCTCAGGCAATTTCAGTTTGTGATGACGGCTGCACAGCTGGATCGCCTGTCAGTTAACCTTAACCACTCCGAGGCAGCTTATTGTCTTTGAGTATGTGTCTGCACAGATGATGTGGCCGGATGCCCAAAACAGTGCAGCAGAACATTGGTTGGTGCATGTTTTTCTTTATTTCCACTGTTGGTTCAGCAGCTTTAAGCAATTTCCACACCTATTCAACCATATTTCAGCTGGTAAGTACATTCCACACCATCGTTTCACTTCAGGTGTGAGCCATTCATCAACATACATCAGATCACAGCTTATGAAATTAATATTGGCTTTTGCTGCTACTGCACAGCTTAATGTTGCAGGTTAATGGGGATTATAAAAATGTACAGAAAATCATTGTCCATAGAGGCGCGTGCAGGGCTTTCTGTAGGCCACACTTCTGATGAATTATACATTTACAGTTTAGCTTCTGGCAAACAGTGTCAGTATAAATTATCTTCTTGCAATTATTTGTGCCTGGGACCATTCATTTAGCTTACAGTTTCATTATAGGATCTCCTTTAAAAATGTTACAGTCCACTGTCGGCGTGATTAATTGGCCCTCATCTAACAATCTAAAAGCTGACACCGAAATCGAATGCGTTCATTGCTGAAGGACTGTCGCGTCTGAGCAATGGGGGAAAAAAAAAGAAAGAAAAAAGATTTAATATTCTACAGATAGTCTCCAGGCTAATTAGATCATTATACAGGCAAGGATCTGTAATGACGAACAGTCAAAACAAAAATAGTCTAGAATGAAAACGCAACTTAAAACCCAGCCTAAGGGTACAGGTAATTTACCCTCTGCACCAGGCTGTCTGTGAAACAAGATGCACAATAAAGGGAGAATAAGAGATAAGAAAGAGAGAGAAATAAGAAGCAATTTACTGAAGAAACACTAACATGTGCGAACGGGGATTTAGCGAGCGCCACCTGTCTCATAATCTTAATTGGATGCAAGATGTGACAATAAAATAGTGGACAAATGTCAAATGAATCCCTACAGGACACTCTGATATACTGTACACTTAACTCAATAAAAGTTATTCCCAAGCTCCTTGCAACACTAACAAGTTGAATTTCATGTTCACTGCTGAAGGACTGTCGCGTCTGAGCAATGGGGAAAAAAAAAAACAAAACAAAAAAACAAAAAACAAACAAGAACAAAGTCGTATTTATCCGTTTTCTTTTCTAGTCACTTTCAAAACTCTATCCTCTAGGAGCGTTTTCTTCTTCACCCCTGAGTCACACTCACGCACGTGTGTATGATTTAATGTTAATTTCATAGATCATTTACAGAGCTAAGATACCATAGATATGTAAATTCTGATTCTGGATATGGTTTAGACGTTTACAGTTAAATCTAACTATGGGTTTCTTTGTTTCTCACAATCAGAATGACTAATATGCAAAGTAACCTATCCATTATAAAATGAGGGCAGTAAGAATTCATTAGAATTTTCATTTATTCTTACATCTTAAATGTAAAGTAACTAAGCTTTGGAGTGTGTCCATGTACTGCCTCTCCTAGTTTAATTTTTTTTTCTGGGAATTTCAAGAAAAGCACACATAATAAGTGTCTGCAGCTTTCATTTAGTTAAATAACTCAGACTCTAACAAAACACTCACCTGTTCGTGCTCCTTAAATGTAGATGCGATGACAGAAAACAGGAGTCTTAAAAGGGGATACTTGTGTTCTTTGTGTTTTTAAAGAACATTTTTTTCGCGTTTCTTCGGGGTGTCAGATCGAATTGTGAGAGCAGTGGCATTAACAGATATAACTTGTTTAATGTGAAGAAAATCAAATATGCCAGAATTTAGCAGGTTTGCAACAAAGAAATAAGAAAATATGGCACACACCTATAAATAAATAAATAAACAAATAAATAAAAAAAAAAGAGACAGAATGACCTTTCCTCTGGCTGGTTTGGGACCCCTACTTTAAAGTTCAAGAGTTTGCAGGGAGGATGATCCTGTCAAACTTAAATCAACATTTAAGGTCACAGGTTAGCAAAGAAAAAAAATATGGAAACCAAATAGAGACTAATTCCAAAGTTTGCTTTGACTCCTCCGGCTCCTTCCTTCTTCAACAGGCCAATTTAAAAATGAGTCCAATTTATGAAGCTGAGGCAGAGCCATTTTCTACAGTCAGGCGCCGTCTGTAAACATGACTCATTTGTCTGCAGGCTGATTATGGCAGTGCACAGGAATTTAGAGATACCAAATAAAGTTAAACTGTAACGAGATTCACCGTGTAAAACTGCAACAGAGAGCCTGTTAATTCTGAAAGCCACCTTTTCTGTCCCTGTGCTGGTGTCGACAGAGCCACTGACCGCCTGTTGCATGCCTGATTACTCCTACAGTAAAAGTTGTACTTTCACAATTGAGACTCAGAGTAGTGGTCCGTATTGTGTTCCCATTTAGGGAGCAACATTACAATGTTGCGTTAAACCCTGGTTTGCTTCGTGTTTGCAGGGAAATCGAGACGAAGCCATTTCTGGCTCACGCACCACGCCTGGAAACAGCTTAGTAATTGGCTGTAATTTTGTGGGAAGAATTAGATTTCAGGAAATAATCAAACCAAAAGTGGAGCATCAGCAGAGAGTATGGGCGCTGGCATTTACTGTATGACTGTTCTCAGGTTCAGGCACCAGTGTGTGTATACATACAGTGGGGGAAATAAGTATTTGATCCCCTGCTGAATTTGTAAGTTTGCCCACTTCCATAGAAATGATCAGACTCTGGTTTTTATGGTTGTTTACTGGTTATGGGTATAGACAGAATATCAGTCGAAAATGCATAAAAAACACACAATCTAAAAGTTATAAATTGTTATGTATTTTATTAAGGGAAATAAGTATTTGATCCCCAACAATTCACTTAGAATTCAAGCTCCTACAGATTGGCTGGTGCGCATGTGGCACACAGCTATGCTCAGTCAACTAATTACCAATACTCCTGATCTTAACTCGTCATGTATATAAAGCACACCTGCTCTAAGAATCAGTTTCTTACATTCCAACTTCTACAGCACCATGGACAAGACCAAAGAGCTGTCAAAAGATGTCAGGGACAAGATTGTAGACCTGCACAAGGCTGGTATAGGTTACAAAACCATCAGCAAAAGGCTTGGTGAGAAGGTGACAACTATTGGTGCCATTATTCGCAAGTGGAAGACCCATAAAAGGACCATCAACTGTCCTCGGTCTGGAGCTCCCCGCAAAATCTCGCCTCATGGAGTGAGGATGATGATGAGAAAGGTGAGGGAGCAGCCTAAATCAACACGGCAGGAGCTTGTTAATGATCTGGAAGCAGTTGGGACCTCCGTCACCAAGAAAAAGGTGGCAACACACTGCGCCGTTATGGATTGAACTCTTGCAGTGCCCGCAAGGTCCCCCTGCTCAAGAAGGCACATGTACAGGCCCGCCTTAAGTTTGCCAGTGAACATCTAAATGACTCAGAGAAGGCTTGGGAGAAAGTGCTGTGGTCTGACGAAACCAAAGTTGAGCTATTTGGCATTAACTCGACCCGCCGTGTTTGGAGGATGAAAAAACGTGAGTATGACCCAAAGAACACCATACCCACGGTTAAGCATGGAGGTGGAAACATCATGTTTTGGGGCTGTTTTTCAGCAAAGGGTACAGGGCAACTTCACCGCATTATGGGGCCAATGAATGCAGCCATGTACTGTAACATCTTGGACAAAAACCTTCTTTCCTCAGCAAGAACACTGAAGATGCCTCGTGGGTGGGTTTTCCAACATGACAATGACCCAAAACATACTGCCAGGACAACAAAGGAGTGGCTCAAGAAGAAGCATATTAAGGTCATGGAGTGGCCTAGTCAGTCTCCAGACCTTAACCCGATCGAAAACCTGTGGAGGGAGCTGAAGCTCCGAGTTTCCAAGAGGCAGCCAAGAAACTTGAAGGATTTAGAGACTGTCTGTAAAGATGAATGGGCCAAAATCCCTCCTGCGCTGTGTGCAAACCTGGTGACCAACTACAAGAAACGTCTCATCGCTGTGCTTGCCAACAAAGGTTTCTCTACAAAGTACTGACTTGTGTTGTGCTTGGGGATCAAATACTTATTTCCCTTAATAAAATACATAACAATTTATAACTTTTAGATTGTGTGTTTTTTATGCATTTTCGACTGATATTCTGTCTATACCCATAACCAGTAAACAACCATAAAAACCAGAGTCTGATCATTTCTATGGAAGTGGGCAAACTTACAAATTCAGCAGGGGATCAAATACTTATTTCCCCCACTGTATCGTTAACCTGATAGCATGAGTGTCCAAGTCCCAAATTTTTTGACTCACTGTTAAAAATTCAATAAAACTACCAATGTGCTTGTTTTCCGAACATGTTCAAATATGACTGTTTAGCTTAGCTGTAGGCTAATCATATGGGTCCCATAGGTTGAGGGGAGGGGCCTCTGTGGATCATTACCTGGTTAATTTGGAGAGCAGGTCAACACCTTGTGCTGTTTTGAGTTGTTCCTAATAGGGCTGTAATCAACCAAAGAAAATGATATTAACAGCCTATCATATTGAAATATTACCATTTTTTGATGATACGCCATGTTTGTAGTCGAGCTGTGATATGCAACTTGTTTGCAAATTTTGCATTCGACTTTTTTCCCGCCATCTATTTTGGTAAAATTTTGCCACACTGCCAATGTCTTTCACATGGACGGTAGAAGAGGACTCACTGTTAATGAAACGCAAAGTAAAAATAAACATTCAGCACCACCGGAAGTTGAATAACGTGGACGTTCTTCAATCTACTTGTCTCTAGTGGGTTGGGCTAATCCAAAATAGTGAAAAAAAGGGGGGTGTTTTCTGAAGACAGGCTATTACCTGTGGAAGAGGGGTGCTCTAAAAACACCCCCATTAGCACTTGGTACTTTCCTCCTGTATGAAATTAACAAGGCAAAAAATCAACCAATCAGAAGTTTGGTCGACTCAGGACAAATCGACCAATAAGCCGACCAGTCGACTAGGACTTTACAGCCCTTGTTCGTAAAGCGTTTGTGTGTGTGTGTGTGTGTGTGTGTGTGTGTGTGTGTGTGTGGGGGGGGGGGGTCTGGTCTGGTCTATGTGGGTGGTACATGTCTAAAGTAACAGGTCCAGGTGTGCACTCCTTCGCAGACTCACCAGGTAAACTACTTGGTTATGTAATTATAAGGTGGTCTTTATCGGTCTGTGGGTAATGTGTGTCCGCACTGCCAACGGAACACTCCAGGCAGCAAATGCATTCAGGCTGAGAAAACTCCCTCTAACCGGGCTCAGTTGGGCTGATGTTGAGTGTGATAGCTGCGTTCACACTGGCCTGAACAAATCAGAACAGTGACCAAGGTGTGAAAACACCCTAAGATTGACTGACAGGATTGGTTTTATTTATTTATTTATATTTGTGATACACATATAGAACACGAGAATAATGGTGCCTAAGGACTCACCCTAAGCGTCTCTTATTATGTACAATTTCTAATAATGCAAAGAAAAGCAAAAGACAGATGTTTTATTTTCCAGGTGCACATCTGACAACCCTGTTCTAATGACAGACTCATTCAGGGGGAGGACCTAATATGTGGGGAAGTGTTAACAGAGGATGATTATGGATTCAGCTGGATGAAAGTCAAGCAATTTGTGACTGTCAAATATTCTATAGTGCAGATGGGCTTTACATGAGCCACAAGGAAGGCTATGATGAGAAAGTACTTAACGATATGAGGAGTCTCACAAGTAATCAGAGAGCTGCACCATATTAAGCCTGGATCTAGAAGTAACATCACGTACACAAATTTAGGCTAATACGTTTCATAGTGACATAATGAAGCTAAATTGACATTAATATGAAAGGGGACTTACTTCAGCGCAGCTTTGTTCAATAAGAGCCACTGAAGAGAGAAAATAAAGCGTTCTGGGCTAAGGCATTTGCGAGACATATTTGTATCAATCTCAGAACTTTTTAAAACTAGAGTTCTTTGTAGAATTTCATTTATTCTCATCCGATCATTTTGTGGATCCCTGTATTCAGTTATTTTTTTGGCATTTTTTTCCTTGTGTGAACACATGCATTTCTTTGAGACTGTCCTTTAAGAAAAAGCTGATGGTATGGGGTGTCAAAAATAAGGGGCACGCGCCAAAACTATCCCGCCAAAGGATCCAATCTGGCCAGCAGGATAAATTTGCAAATGGCAAAAATTACATTGAAAACATTAACCATAGTTTTTCTACTGCTAATCCTTGTAAATCAGAGTTGTGGATTTACTAACGACACTGAGACCCAGAACTAAACAGCAGATGGAAGCAATGCCCTGACATTGCACTACTGTGTCTTAAAAAATAATCAGGTTGTTCACTAAAGAATGTTTTGTAATAGTTCATTAAATGTGAATACTTTCATAATCTACGGTTATTTGTTGCATTTGAAATTACAAGGGTATGTTTTGAACTAAGTGAACATGGTGCACTCTGCTGTGGGACACTCTTGAAAAAGATGCATCTGAGGAATAAAATAAAGACTGCTTTATATATGTATATATATATGTGTGTGTGTGTGTGTGTGTGTGTGTGTGTGTGTGTGTGTGTGTGTGTGTATATGCATATGTATTTCCTTTTGTATACACAGCCGTAGCATACATGTTAACCTCCTTTGTTTAAGGAGGCATCAAATGATACAGATCAGTATTTTCAGTTTGATGATTGTCTTCAGAACTTGATAGTTGCTCCTGGTTTATGCTGTCTAATGTTGACAGGATGTGGTGAGTGTGGAAGGTTGCGGTCATGATGCGTAGACAACCTCCTCAACCTGTCCATGGAGCAGGACAGAGACAGCAGCATGTCAGTGAATGAGCTCTCAGCCTGGCTGTGGTGTTGTGTAAAGAGTAGTGGACATTCTTCATGATGGGCTGAGGTTTGTTCAAGGTTCTTGCATCTGCCACTGATGTCAAGGAGTCCAGCTCTACCCCTGCCACAGAGCCCATCTTCTGTATCAGTTTATATCTATATAAACTCAGCACCATCTCTACACACTCCCTGTTGATGCTTACAGGCTGCAGATGGGGCCTGGAGCTCAGGAAATCCACCACCATCTCTCTGGTTTCGACTGTATTGATCTGAAGGTTGTTGTTGTACTCCTAATCCCATCCCTGATAAGACCCCACAATTGCAGCGTTCTCTGAGAACTTCTGACATGACATGATTCTGTGTTGTAACTTAAGTCTGAGGTGTACAGGGGCAGCACAGTCCCCTGTGGTGCTCCAGATGTGCAGTTGACTGGGTTGGCCATACTGAGGTCTCCCTATCCAGGAAGTGAGTTGTGAGTCCACTCCAGGCAACAACATCCGGCTCTGAGTGATGAAGCCCATGCAAAAGTGCAAAAAGCTGCAGTATGTTGAGTGGCCACTTGAGGCTGGCTCCAAAGGGAGCAAATCCCCATGGATCCCCATGTTAAAAAGCCCAACTTTACAGCATTATTAAAGGTGTTTACCGTGTGGTACAAAAAACACTTTTGATCTCAACAGTTTATCAATAGTTAATCATTTATTTTTTCTTAGGGTTTAACATTCTGCATAATTTAGAGTGTTCCCACTTTGAGTGACAGGTGGTACCTCAGCTAACTGGTAGCAGAGAGTTGGGTGGGTGGGTCTCAATGTCCAGGCTGCTTTAGCTCTGACCCAACACAACTCCCCTGTCCTTATTTGGAGTATCTGAGTGTGGGCGGGGTAAAGCACATCCAACATTCCCATACAGTCAATGGTCCACTCCAATCTCTTGCTTGTTTCTCAGTTACAGGGGCTGGATGGTGTTGCAACTTTTTCACTTTTTCAAATGTGATATAAATTATGCAGTTTTGGCTTTCATTAATCCCATGTCTCATTTTCTTGTTGTCATCTTATTGAATAACAAAAAGTACCAGAGAAAAATAAGAATACATTCATGCATGAGGCCCAATGCTTGATCTCACTCTGAATGTATCCAGAGGACAGTCCTGTCCTGAGAAAGTGGATGTAAACACATAGGTCAAAGAGGTTTTTGTTGTCATTTCAGCCATACATAGCAGGTGTAGTACATGAACACAAAGGACTACGTACAATACAAGAGGCTGATGCAGACAACACAAAACAGTGCTATCAGTACAGACAACAGTGCAATACGTGAGAGACAGTGCAAAGGCGAACAATACAATAAAGACAGTACGAAAACAGCAGATATTCACACATATGTGCTGTGACATTTGTGACTTAAAAGTGGAGAAAGATTTATATTTGAAGTCAGCAGCCAAACATTCATCTTCCTCCAACGACCCTTCAGAACCTCAGACTGGTTCAAACATGAATGGCACCGTTTATTTTCCTGAACAGGTCAGTCACAGCTTGGCTCTCAGCAGGCATCTCAAACAAAGCACACCACAGAGGTCATCAGAAATACCTACAGAAGTGCATTTGAACACACTTGATTAAATGACACACAACCGTTTCATTAAGAAACTGGATTACAGGAGAAATTAAAAACGCTTTGCACACTTTGCTCCTCATTTGTTGAACAATTGTGCTAGTGGTAATTAACCTGCTTCACTTAAAGAAAGCAAAGGGCCTTTAAGCTCCTATTCCAAAAACATCAAGCCTGAGTTTTTTAGAAGATGGTAATTCCACTGTGAATAGAACGGATTGAAAAACAAAACAAAACAACAGAGTGGGAGGTTTTCAACTAAAAAAAATAAAAGCAAAAAAAACAAAAAAAAAACAGGAGCATGTCACTACGCCCATCTTTAACGCCGCTGCAGCGTGAGCTAAGTTCATTTCTCTTTCTATCTTTGTCGAGCTGCTGCTGGAACATGCGGGTCTCTAATATCAACCATAATTGGGGCCGTCATTTTGTGGCCGCACCACAAATGGCTACTTGAAGAGCCCCTCCCCCCTCCTTTTAATCATTGACTTCATTTCAAAGATAGGAGACCTGACATTGGAAGAACCTTTCATTGCCACTCTGGATCTCATTGATGAGTATTGTAATAGATGTCACAGCAGGAATGAGGACCGGATGAATAGCTCTGGTTGAAAAGGACAGTAATATGTTTCTGTCCCTTCGCAAAGCCTGAGTTATAGTGTGTATTATCAAGTCATTTAGCCTAGCACCTCCCACAGTTAGCTGTAAGTTTGACTCCGGCTTTGAAATACTGCAGTAGCTTCGTCATTCTGACAGATATTAGGAATCTGAACATTACTGCAATGGCATGGTTTCAGGAGTAGCATATTCATCACATCCAGCAAATTAATGAGTATTTGTATTCATATTTGTGTCAGTGGGTGTGCGTCTAACCACGGCTGACTCTGTTGATATAGTTTATTGGTATTTCCAGAGACATGAGGCATGCTGGTGATTTGGAGAAACAGACGGCTGATAGCAAAGGAACATAATTAAGCCGGGTTTCATAATTATGTGAATGTTTGTTCTTTCTTTCTTTTACAACTTTACATCCATTTCTTTTCTAGTGAGTGCCACAATTAAACATATTATTTGGAAAAGTCACAATATCTGATGGGACGAGTAACAGAATGAACAGACCACTGAGCTCCCCCAGAAGCCTTTTAGAACTGAAGAAGCTGCTTGGTTTAGTGGCGGAGCTTCTTGTTCCAGCTTGAATGTTCTGAACTGAATGTAGTGTGAATCAGTGCGGAACAACGGAACATATCGGTGATGATGTACTTTCTCACCTATGCACAGCAGCTGCCTCAGGTTTATTCCTTCTTTTGTGCAGACTGTTGAGACAGACTTTTTTCTCCTTTCGCCTTCCTTCAATTTACTTTATCAAACATAGAAAGTTCCACCTTCAAGCCATCAAGATCTGCCTCTTCCTCCTCAACGAGTCCTGCTTTTTATTTTTTTCTATGTGATGCTTTCCCTCAATAACTGGACAAACCAAACTCACAGTCAAACTGATGGATAAAGCCACGACTCAGTGACCACTGGAGACCAGGTGGAAGCTGACCCTGCTAATTGAACAAGAACAGAAATATCTTGCATGCACACAAACACAGACGGTAACCACTAGCTTTTATAGTTCACATGCACTGACAGCTGCTCTAAAACAGACTAAAAAGGCCATTTTGGAGTTGTGTTGGACAACAAAGTCATAACCGACTCTTTATAGTTCCAAGGCATCAAACACTGACGCTCAGTCAAAGGAGAGACAGAGACACACGTGGTGTCTAAAGCAACAAATACACTGATCAGCCACAAGCACTGACAGCAGAAGTTAATAACATTGACCATCGTGTGACAATACAGTGTTCTGCTGGGAAACTTTTGGACCTGGTGTTCATTCATGTGGATGTTCCTTAGACATGTAGCACCCATGTAGACCAGACCAGACACCCAACACCCCATAGTAATGACACTCCTTGATGGCAGCAGCCATCCCCAGCAGGATGCAGCCTGAGACACACACACACACACACAAAAACACTTTAAGAACAACTAAAAAACACATGAAGAACAACACAAGGTGTTGACCTGGCCTCCAAATTCACTAGATCCCAAACTGATCAAGTATCTGTGGGATGATCCAAAGAGGCCCCTCCCCTCAACCCATAGGACCCAAAGACCCACTAACAACATTCTGTTTCCAGACACCACAGGACACCCTCAGAAGACCCACGTTCATTCTCTGATGAGTCACAACTGCTTTGGAGGCACAAGTGAGACCTACACAATATCAGTAAGGTGGTCATAATGTTATGCCTGATCAGTATATGTGCATACAGTACATTTAATACATAAAACTACCAAAGTGATACTTTAAATGGAATAGTGATGCTGAAACAGCCACTACCACTTCAAATAAATCATCAATGTAAACGAGACCATGACGATTTAACAACACTGTGTTGTTTGTGTGTGTGTTTATTTATTGTTTACCAAATCTAAAACGTGGAGCACACTTTCCCCTTTCACATCGTCCTGAGTTCCCGAGCCCAGCTTTTTCAACTACATTCAAATAACAAATTACAGCATGCAATATATATATATTTCTTGAATGGGGGACGGGGTGGTGCAACATCACAACATTACACATTTGTCTATCAGTTTACAGTATATTGCGGGGCTACTTCTTGTCCCACTGTGCTGTAAGACAGGCTATTTATCACAGCTGCGAGCGCGGCCGTTTCATGATGAAACGGACAATTATGATGCATTTTATTTGTTTAGTGCCAGAATGTGTGCTTTCCTCTCGCTTTGCCCAAGCCCGCATCAAATTAAGGGGAAAAGCAGAAATTTAATTATATCGAGACATATTCTCCCCTGCTCCTGATTAACAGACTCGTCCTAAATCTCGGGGAAGATTTTAGAGTTTCCTTCTTGGTGTTTCATGACATTTGTTATGTCCAAGGGAGGTTAGATGGAGTGACCTGAAAAAAGAGCACTACGTCTCTGGGTCTGGCTACAGGGACAGTCTAATTAACATTTTAATTAACACAAAATATTGTTAACTCGAGGCCATCCTCGGAGCCATGTCTGGGACAGACTCATTACATTCAGTGTTAGCCTCTCTACTCCGGCACCACGACGTGCCACCTGTGAAAATGTCATCCTCCAGAAGAATGAAAAGATTTTGATGGATTAAATCCCCCGGTTCACAGCTGCTTTAAACTTAAGTGTGTAGAACAGGTACCATCAAGGGTAGTTTGTAGTTTTTCTGCGAGCCTGGGTTTACATGCAAAAATAAACTGCTTTAATATCGGAGTCACGTGCATCGAACGCACGCAATATGTGACGCTGTCAAGAGTCAAGGGTCTATAATACGAGCTTTCATTCTTCATGAAAAGAACATCTTGACATACAGGCTGACGTGGGATGGCAGCAGGACAGAAGGGTGAAAGTCTCCAGAAAGGGAACTTATGAAAGCTATTTTTGTCCTCTGAATGAAAGAGAAATCTATGCATTTGACAATAAACATTTATACCCAAAGCTGAAGGACTGTGATTACAGTAATAGCTTCAAGATTGCAGCAGAGAAATGTAGTGGAGAAATGCAAACTGGGGCAGAGACACTGGCGTGTGCAGGCGTTTGAAAAGCTCAGTACCCTGCGTGCTTTACAAACAGCCTCAGTGTCTCAGTTTGCTATATGAGGCTTAATCCTTAAAACCCTAACATTTGCTGTTACTGTAATTAAAGGCATAGTTCACCCATGACCATAATAAAATACACTACATTCTTCTCTGCATGCTTCTGTTAGCGACGCCTTTAATTACCGAGACTTCGGTCATTAAGTCACTACATGAACATTTGTCTCGTCTATGAACTACAGACTATCTAATCATTTAATTATTAATGGTTAATAAAGAGTCATTCATTCAGGTTCCTTACAGATAGACAGTTCATCCACATGCACCTGCTCACCCCATGCTTAACCCAGAATAGGGCAACAGCCCGTTGCTAGGTGACACATGACACATTTACACCCACAGGCAGTTACCACCACACCTGACCTGCACGTGTTTGTAAATTCACACGGACACAAGTAGGACATGGCAGATTTAAATTCAGTCTTCTTCCTGTAACATAAAAGCTGCTTTTTAGAACTGAAATTTATTCAAGATAAATTAAATGGATCCCCCAGTCCTCAAAAAAAAAAAAAAAAAAAAAAATCCTATAAAGCCATTGTCCACATCATGACTCATTTTAGTTACTTGAGTTATTCAACTGTACGAACGGGGCATTATGTGCACGTTAATAGATCGACATTTTTTGCCCAAGTTAAGCTTCAAAAACTTTAGAGCGCCCGCTTTGTTGAGCTTTTGTCCAGAAGCTCGGTCGGCAGGCCCGCTCTGTTCCGGTTGGCCAGCTTTCTGAGGCTGCAGCCCCCGATCGTGAAAAAATAGCACAGATAAGTAGGGCTAGATGCTAGACTCAAATATGACGCCAGGAAAAAAATGACATAAAACTTCCATGCTCTGTGGCTCACTGCACACGCACATAAGTGAACCCAACGTGTGCACTCAGCTTGAAGCCTTTTGGAAATCTGTGTTATGTAAAAGAAATAAAGAGAATAAAAAGCACCTTGCAGGTGGAGATTGCACTTTTACTTTTTTATTTTGAAACGTCAGTCTCTAGGCAAAGTGTTTATTTTTTGGAAGAAAGGGGACAGTACTGTAAGTGAACACTGAGACAAATTGGCAGCAAGGCTGGGTGGGTCCTAAATCTATTACGCCAAAAATCATGCTAACGTAAATGAGAGTAAATCACAAGCGCAGGGAATGTTTACACTTGTTTCGGTGTGCAGCCATGTCACATGCTTCTTATTAATGTTGAATGTTGTTTAGAGTAATGAAATGCTTCAGATGTAACTGTTTGAGCAGCTCTGAAAGCTTTCACACACCAGCCTCATCAGCAACATTCTCCAGCTGCTTGTCTTCACAGATGTGCTCCACAGCAGACACAGACCTGACATACAGTCATGAAGCTCTACCAAGCAGCAACTCGCCAGCTGCTGCATTTAGCATTAAAAGCACAGGCTTTATTTAGGAGGTGCTTTTACACATTTATTTCATCTCCATCATTGTCAGTGCCTGGCGTGCAGAAATTAGCAACGCTGCTTGCTCTGAAATGTGACCCTGCCACAGAATGTATCCATTTATTACACATACCACATATAGAAGTGTTGCAATAATGCAGAGCAGCATGAGCAACCATAACCAGATGAAATGTATTTCCAGAAACTGATACACAATGTCACATAACATTAACTCACATACAGCATATTTTCCATCAGTAAAATGATGTTTCATCCAAAACAAACGCACTACATACATTAAATATTGCATTAATGTAAAGCCTGAGCCTGTACAGCTCGGAGTATATTAACCTCAGCCTCAGGGAAGATTCAATCACTAAAATGGAAGCGCAAATGGTCTTCTTGACTTCATTATTCCTTGCTCTGATTATGTTTCCTCTAGTTAACAGTCTATTAACTAAGTAACTCTAACACTCTCCTTTCTTAACCCTTTAACAATCCCACCAAGAAAAACGCAGTAAAAGAAAAAAATCTTTGCTCTTTTTTTTTCTAACCTTGGGTGAGTTATAAGAACAATCAATGATTTTTTTTTTTTTTTTTTCAACAGACCCAGTGGTTTAAAACAATATTGATCTCCACCAAACAGTTGAGATGTCAGTTAATGGTTTAAGGAAGGATGGAAGTTCATACAAATACTAGAAATGGTAGATACATTCAGACAATTATTATTGTGTGCTGTATACTGAGGGGTGTAACGATTCGTTTTAACGATTCGATTCGAATCACAATTCGTGGTTGCCGATAAGATTCAAGGACGATTTTGGTTGATTTAGAACGATACGATCCGAAATGATTCAGTGACTTGAAATCAATTCAGTAACCTTTCAGCCAAAAATTAAACCAGTGTGACTTAAATAAATATCTAGCTACTCAGTGTTTCCTCTACATTCATTTAGGAGCGGAAGGCCGCCATTCCTAAATCCTAGCTGCCGCTCCTTCAGATTTCTTTTCTTTTTTTTTATTAACGCAAATACACCACCGCCGCCGCATGTTTCCACCTTCACAGCAGAGTCATGCACTGCGTAGGGTAGGCGACTACTAAGGTAAACAACACATAACTAACTTGCTCAGTATTTACTCTTTGGGGTTCTTAATCTACCGGTTACCGGTTACAGTCACTTTTTAAACTTCCTCAAGTGTCTCGATCCGCTGGACGCTCGGTTTATCAATATAGAACGCCATATTATGGCCCCGAAGTTTGGGCCATGGGGGGATGGGGGCTACCACCGCCATATTCAGACTGAATCAGGTAACGTTTAATGCCTTTATCATTAAAAGTGCTAAACCAAAAAACAAACAAACAAACAAACAACAACAACAACAAAACACATCAATATGAAGTCTGACGTCGAATACGTTATTTCCTCGTATAGACACAATCGATTGATTACCTTACAACATTAGATCGATGTATGTCGTCCGGAAGGCCAACTTGCCGAGCACAGATCGTTGTAGTTGGATCGTAGGAAAATAAATCGATTCATCGATGTAGTGGATGAATCGTTAAACAACAACAACAATAAATTGCTGGGGCTTTGGATACAATTCATTTATTCTTGGATATTCTGATCTTAACAGAAACGTACAACAGCACTAAACTGTATATTGCAGTGTAATTGTAGTTGCCATATGTTACAGTGCAATTAATTTTTAGACGTTTGAAACATTCTCAGGTCAAATCAGGGTCAAATGTGGTCTTCAAGGTCCACCTCTAAATGAGCACTGAGCAAAACCTGGTTGCGATAGAAACGTGAGTGACTGGTGACAAAACAATGTCAGTCTTATATGAGGCAGGAAGCAGGTTAGTTAAAGGTGCTAAATTGAGTTCTGAATGATGCAAACTCCCAGATATTTAAATGCTTTGTCTCACAGCCTAATGGCAACTACTCTGAAGACACATAGAATTTACACTGATAGAACCTGTGCTAAGCAAATCCATGTTTACTTTAAGATGCTGTGATATTTGGTTTACTCTCTCACATGACTTATTAAATGATCACAGTTGTTACAGATTCATTCTGGCTGGGGCCGTTCTGTGTGGCGTTGTTCCTGTTCCCGAATGTCTTTTTTTTTGCTGTAATTCATCATTAATTCAGGTAGTTATAACACATTTAGTAGTTGTTAATGAATTATTTTCATGAGCATCTGAAGTGAGGACTATCTGTGTCTCTAAAGACTCTGTTATCTTTCAATGCGAGACGAATGCAACACAGAATTATTAAAAAAAAAAAAAAAACATTGATTTCAGCTGTACTCTTATGGACACTGTGGATATGAAGTAAAGAAATAAACATCTGAGATTTCATAAAATAGCATTTTCTGTACACTTGAGGAAAACACAACTGCAGGAAAATTATACTAAAGCTCTACGATCCGATATACACATCTAAAGTGTTACTCAGCCTGGCAACACTTTATAATAACTGCACACTGTGAAGTATTAGTAGATTACTTCATTTGTGATTGTTAAAACATTTCTCCTGCTTTAATGTACATTACAAATCAGTTTATAGCTGCAGTTATACATGCTTTAGTCCTAATTTAGCAGCACATCTATAATAATAATAATAATAATTGTATTTTCATACTAAATTAGTAAACAATTTGTCACTTTGTTAAATTAAATTATACACCATGCAACAATGCGTCAAATACTTTTAAATAAGCAGAGTTAAAGACTCAGTCATCTCCACCACCGCACAACGAGACAAACACAACACACAGTGATACAGAACATGGAACTATCACATAGACCATTATTACTTGGAGACATGAAGGTCGGCCTGTCCAGAAAACCTCCAGAACTTCTGACGTTTCTTTAAGTGCAAAATCATCAAACACTGTGATATAACTAGCTCTCCCGAGAAACTGACCCTGGAAAAGGAAGACCAAGAGCAGCCTCTGCGAGAGGAGATACGTTTATTAGAGAAATCACCAATTTACAGCACCTTGGATTAGACGCAATGTCAGTTTAGTTTTGTTTTTTAAGTTTGAAGGGAATTAAGAAAGTGAGGCCACCTGAGGTCTGATTCACCGGAGAACACACACCATGAAGTACACCATGAATAGGGCTGCCCTTACTCAGAAAGCGCCTTGACCATGTACGAGAGAGTGGCAGTGAGACAAATCCACATGAGGCACTGTCAAATGTCTAGAAGACTTGTCTGATGAAGAGGGAAATAAATGAATCTGTTTGGTTTGCAGAGTCTCTAGCTTCCCTCACCCCCACTAAGATGTGGCTGCTGCACAATATAAAGCATATAGCAGGAGTAACTGTTTGTATGCCAGTGATGGAAGACTGTCAATCCAAAATGACAGCTTCACTTTCAAAGCATGGTTTGGCCTTCTGACTCGGACTTCGTTTTGATGTCTAAGCTAAGTCCTCCAAAGACGAGACAGAGATGGAAAGTGAAACGTTAAGCTTATGTTTCTGAAATGAGGAGACTGGATTCATCGGCTTCTCGGTGGAGGATTTCATGCAGATTAAAAATGTATTGACCCTCACCAAAGAGAGTGTGAATGGAAATGGGGAAGAAAGACTTGAAGATGTTGAAAAGTATACATTCTGTTTCATGGTATAGAACTGTATAGAAAATACAGAAAAGCTATGACCATGCCTTTTAGAAGTAATAGTGGTGCGTCTGAGAGGTTGAGTCAAATCATAGTCCAGTATTTACTAAATCTATCAGTATTAACCTAATAAATACTGACAGGAAAGGGACAAAAACAACTGGTAAGGGACATTCACAAAACATGTGGTGTGTGGATGGATGGGAAGGTGGGAAAGGGGGGAAAGAAAAAAGTAATGCAGTTCAAATAATTGCATGGAAGAGAGACAAAATAAGAGAAAGAAACAACATTGCTAATTTGGTATTATGTGAAATATAGTATTCTTCATTTCTAAGATGATTGTGACAATGCATTCACCAAAAACTAGGCATGTTCTGTGTAATTCTGAAAAATACAAACAAAACACTGATTAGTACGGAAACTAATACATGAAAACTAAACTGAAACAAAACTGAAAAGAAGACAAAATGAAAACATATAAAACTACAATGACTATACTTCTCTCCAGCTGAGCTCCACCCACTTCAAACCAGTTACAAAATGAACAAATACTGAAATCTTTGATGTCCCTGCTGTAGCAAATGTTGAGACCTAGGCATACTATTTGAAGTGCATTCATGCAGACCCCATCCCTCATCGTAAAAAGCTGCTTTTCATGGGCTTTTTTCTGCAGTCTGCAACTCCTTAGACTGCATCTGAGACACTGTGTTCAGCTTTCTTAATGAATGCACTAGATCAGCCTACATCTTAAATGGGTGACATAACAGCAGATATGCAGTTGAAGTCTCTTTATAATTTATAATTTCCTGCAACATGTTAACAAACTAACATCTAATCCTTCAGTGTCTCGCCCTCTGAGCAGCACAGGAATTAATTACATCCCACAAGCTGCAAGTAGCAGGCTACAGTGTCCTTTTGGACGTGCTGACAGCTTGCATGACATAAACAATCATCTCAGGTTCGATGCACTGTGCAGTCGAAGCTGGCCGTACACCACTGAATGTTTGAAAGTGCAAAAATGACACTGAAGACATTAACTTCAACTTTTCAATCAAAGTCACTCTAAAACTTTATTGTTTAAAATTAGCCCAATGATCCGTCATTACTACGGATCTACATTATTTTATAATCTCATATAAACTGACAAATAATAATATAACAGAAATATGAAATGCCTTTTGACTTTGCACGACGTCATTGCATATTTTCACTGTGCCTGGTGGCAGCAGGTGTCAACCCATTACATCTGCTTTTTTTCTAATCTGCTCCCAAATGCACAATTTTGTCTTTGTTACGCAGCCAAATTCACATTTATTTATTTTTTATTTAGTCTTATCTGCTGTCAGGCAGCAGGAGAATAATAAAGGGACTGAAACACAGCCCAGTAAGACTAAGATGTGAACCAACTGTAACCTCTGACTGCACTGATGCACTAAATCACCACACATAAGTTAAAGTGAATGGCAGCTCTGAAACATGTTGGGAAATGTTAAGAGAACGTACAACATCTACACAACAGACACGAGAAAGTGTCAGATGCTGTGCAGAGTGTGCTGTGTTCCCTCAGGTAATCCCCCGCCTCCCTTCCTGGAGCAGGTGGTAGAGCGCACCTGTGTCTACTTACTCATCAGGATCAGGGGTTCAAAGACTGGGAGCGAAGCTGCTGCTCAACCAAGAGTGTGCAGCTGAACTTCAGCAACAAGACAGGAGGAAAAAAAAAAAAAAAAAAATGCCGTCAAGATCGACAAGAAATGCGGGAAGTGCTCGAAATAAAGAGCAGCAGAGTCAGGAAGTACGACTGCGCAGGATGCAACTCTTTCTTCAGCACTTTGACAAAGAAGGTGTCGTGGCTGCTTTAATGTTCAAGATTACCCACCAGGGGCTCGCAGCTTTATTTGAAGTGCTCCAAATGTTTCTTTCCAGTGCAAAGACGCATAAATGAGTTGGAGGTCAAGCTGGAGAACCTGTTGTCCACAGTGGATCAAGCCTACGAAGTGGAACTGATGAAGATGCCTCTTTCTCTACGAAACACACTCGTAGGGGATTTAATCCAAAGTTAGTTTTCCTTATTCACAAGTTCACATGATGACTAACCCCAGCTAAAGATATGACCTTTATCACTGCCTATCAATTCTTAGAAAATTCATTTTTTGTTTTTTGTGTTTGTTTTCTCGTAGAGGAGAAAATCTCTGCCAGTGAAATTTTCAAGAAGGCAAGTTTGGTTTGTAGCTTGATGCACCTGGTCCAATCTTTATCATTGTAATTGTAGTAATTACATTTTGCAGAGCGAGTCTTGTGAGACTGCCAGTAGGAAACCAAGTGAAAGAGGTAATGATTTCTTTGTTTTTGTGACCAACTCTTTCTTAATAATTTCATAATAATTCTTTAGCTTTATTTTAATTTGTGCATTTATCTTTTGTAAGGTCATGATTCTACACCAGTACGGTTCATGCTTGGGCAAACACCCTCCTCCAAAACAGCAAAGGTGAAATTTGCACAATGACTATGGTTTTGCGTTTTCCAGTGCAAAGGATAAAAGCTTGTAAGAATTATCCAGTCTGATTTGGGCTCTATGTGGCTGCAAAACAGTGCTATGACATGTTCTTCCCTCCTGTTATTTGTAGGGAGGAAAAGGGACAAAGACCAGAACGCTGGCTGGCAGTAACGGCACTGGGAAACTCGCGTAAGATTAGTTAAACAACGTGTTTAGGATGCCGAGCATCCCGCAGGCCTTGACTGGCACTTGTTTGTCGATTTTTCTTCAGGGGCTCTTCAGCCACTGCTAAAAGAACTCGCAGCCACATTTCAAGCACCAAGACAAGTGAGCAGACCAAACCTAAACTCAGGTCTGTTACTGCCTTCACTGGAGCCAAACATGGATGCTGTTGACTTGAATGTTGTATTGAAATGTTAATGCTTCATATGGTAATGCATAACCCCTGCAGATCTGTTTATCTGTCAGCTACAAGTACGTTGTGAATTGTTGTCCCAG
This sequence comes from Mugil cephalus, assembly GCF_022458985.1. Taxonomy (NCBI): domain Eukaryota; kingdom Metazoa; phylum Chordata; class Actinopteri; order Mugiliformes; family Mugilidae; genus Mugil; species Mugil cephalus. The sequence continues at coordinate 21,879,116 of NC_061787.1, forward strand.
GTCTGTTGTGTCTGCCGGTGATATGCACTGTTCAATGGCACGATCTGCTGCACACGTCACTGTGACCACAGCACAGGGACAGGTATGCACGCTTTTAATCCACTTACACGGTTCTACCTCTTGAGGAATCCATGCAGGTTTCATTCAAAGCCATTCACGTTTGGTCCTAGTAGGCAGGACCTGAATCCAGGCTACTTGTTAACAATCCGGTGGTTCATTTTCTTTCCCAGATGGTCAGTTTCTCCGAAGAGACCAAACATGAAATTAACTGGGACTTGCTGGATGATGTGGCATGGCGCCAGATCCAGAAGCTTAAGGTAATGGAGAGCTCATGTTGCCTCCTAGTGAGGGTTAAAATAAAAGACTTTGAAACAGCATTTTTAAAAATGCTTTATATTTCTTTCAAATGGATTTTCAGAGTCTAATGGAACATCTGTCACAGCAAAGTTCTGCCATGAGTAATGATGCCTGATCCCCCACCAGCCAGTTTATATATTTATGTATACGTTTTGAACGTGTCTTGATTTGTGTGAAAATGCAATAAACTTATTTTACTTCATGACCGATGCTCATTTATTTGGCTTGTGAAATTGTCTGTCACAAAAGACCCAGGATTAAATGATTTCCTTAAACAGTAATGCAACTGAAACCCTTGTGATTTATTCACATTTGTAAAGTAATGACCAAAATGTACTGTAAATTACTGTGTAAATTGGGTCTAATGTGTAGAACAGGAGCCGATGAGTTTGTTTAAAGTGGAGGGAAGTGTTGGGAGGAGGTGGACCCAGATAATGTAATGCAATGTCTACTCATGTGAGGCTTATTAAGATGGACCAGAGGCTTCAAAACAAATCATGTAGCAAAGTTGTATTTCTGGCGTGACTTCACCTGCTACCAATGTGTATGGCGGAGGGGAAAACTGTAGAAAAGTAAGAGTTGAACGCCACCTTTCATGTATGTAACGACTTTACTAGACTGACTCTCTTCAGCTCGTGTCCTTTATCGGGCTCATCAAAGAAAAATGCTGTGAAAGTCATTATAAATGAAAACAACCAATCAAGGCTGGTGGTTCTACTCCCACTCCATCCTGATACAGAAGTCGCAGTGTTTGTACATGAAACATTAAATTTGAGACTATATGTGCAGGATACAGTCAAGCATAGCTTGTGTATTCAGCATAATGCTGCAGTTCATAGGACTTGGCTCAGAAGTTAAAGCTGTAACACACCTCTGTTGCTGTTGGCGATGTAGAGACACTATCTCCACCTCCATGTGCTCCACCTGTGTGGCCAGGTGGTGGAAGACCTGGAGGATGTGGCTGCAGCTTGTCTGCTGGCACTGCATGAGTGCTGTTGCATGAGTGGGCTCAGGAGCCACCCAGGGGTAGTATGGACCCATTAGCCAGTGGAACAGTGTGTTGTTGACCAGGTAATCCAGGATGTTGCCTGGAGTCTTTTTGTCTGGCGTGTTTCCCAGTACATTGGCTGGTGTGAGGCAGAAGTGCCTTCTGCTGGATGCGTTTTGGAAGGCGAGATTAACCAGTCAGGATGTCTAGAGCTGCTGGAGACTCAGTTATCTGGGTGGAGGGAGTGAACAGAATCAAATGATCTGTGATGTCTCTACATTCTTCATTCTATTTCAAGAAATGCAGGTGATAATGCTCATGCATACAATGCATGCCAACAATCAGGCATAACATTATGACCACCTTCCTAATATTTTGTAGGTCTCCCCTGTGCCTCCAAAACAGTTGTGATTCATCAGGGTCTTCTGAGGGTGTCCCGAATGTCATTAATGGGGGCCTTTGGGTCCTATGGCTTGAGGGGAGGGGCCTCTGTGACTCATCACGGGGATACTTGATCTAGTGAATTTGGAGGCCAGATCAACATCTTGTGCTGTTCTTCATGTTTTTTTTTGTTTGTTTTGTTTTGTTTTTTGCGTTGTTCTTAAAGTGTTTTTGTGTGTGTGCCTGTGTCGGGTTGCATGTTACTGTCATCAAGGATTGTCTTTGCTATGGGGTGGGGGTGCCTGGTCTGGTCTAGGTGGGTGCTACATGTCTAAGGAACATCCACATGAATGAATGCCAGGTCCAAATGTTTCCCAGTACAACAATGAATTGTCACAACATGACCAATGTTATTTACTTCTCTCAGTGGTTTTTATGTTGTGGCTGATGTGTATAAGGAACTGAAAGGATAATGACAACTTCACTCTTCGTCCTGACACAGCATATTATCTTATTGTATAGTTGTGGTGTGTGAACCTCTTTAACACTGCTGTCTGACTGTTCTGATTCTTTAGTCTCCTAGGACTTTGATGATGCCACTGAGGAGTTCAGCTTGTTATTCACCATCTGGCTAGCTCTGTTACATCCTTTCTGCCATATTCAATCTAGAACAAAGTATTTATGTACCGTCCACAAGGATTAAAACAAACTGCTAAAGAATTGTCTGCTGGTATTGGCAAGCGGTTGCTGGAGTGTAACCACCTTTCACATTGAGAACAAGTGTCTTACTACTACTATTACTGAAGAAGGTCAACCCCTGACTTGAGCTCAGAAATGAATTCCACGCTGCAGTGCTTGCCATCTCTAATTCTGACCACGGCTGTGATGTACATTCTCAGGTGGACGTAGTAGCTCAGCTTCTTTTTTGGAGGAGACATTTCATAGCTTTTGCCTCTGGCACTGTCAAACAGCAGGGAGAAATCAAATGCCCTATTATATAGAAATAAAAAGTAAGGCAAACAACACTTTATTGCTACAAGTAGTGTGGTTGACTGGCTGTTTTCCTGTAAATAAATGTACACTGATCAGCCACAATATTATGACCACTGACAGGAGACATAAATAACATCGACCATCTTGCGACAATACAGTGTTCTATGTGGGAAACTTTTGGACTTGGCATTCATTCATGTGGATGTTCCTTAGACATGTAGCACCCACCTACACCAGACCAGACACCCCCACCCTATAGCAATGACACTCCTTGATGGCAGCAGCCATCCCCAGCAGGATGCAGCCCGACACAGACACACACACTTTAAGAACAACTCGGAACTCATAAAGAATTTACTAGATCCCAAAATGATCGAGTATCTGTGGGATGACCCCCTCTAACAATATTCTGTTTCCAGACACCACAGGACACCCTCAGACGACCCGTGTCTATTCTCTGTGGACAGAGAATTTCCACAGAGAATGGACTGTGTTGGAGGCACAAGACAGACCTATACACAATTAGGAAGGTGGTCATAATGTTATTCCTGATCACTGTACGTTCATATAGTACATATAATACATAACAATACCAGAGTGGTACTGGAATAGTGATGCTGCAGCAACTACAACCACTTCATCCTGAGCAGAAACATGGACTGATCAAACAGATCATCAAAGTAAACGAGACCATGAGGTGTATCGTTTTTGTGTGCGTTTATTTATTGTTCATATGTAAAAGGTGGAGCACAATTTACAGCGCTTTTTCTCTGCTGTCTGGATTTGCCATTGTATACGCTTGTGCATGTTTGACCTTCAGTAAGTTCACCACAGTTGAAGACATTGTAGGTTGGTTGGCATCTTGATGTAAATACAGAAGGCAGGCCACTGTGGAAACATCGTGGTGAAGACTCTTTCTATAGCTGGGTTTTATGTGAGCCACCTACACTTTGAGTCATTCCTGCTGCCGTGTTGAGTTGGGTACGTCAGGGCACAGGTGTCAGAAGTTTGTGACATTATATATTTTACATAGCAATAAAACAGTAAAGTGAAAACTGTAGTGATTAAAAGTTGGAGCATTATGAAACCTAAAGCTGCAATTACAGAATAATGTAATTATAGTTTCTACTGATCTTTGACATGAATGCATTTCAGATGCACATTTCTGTAACAGTGTTTGTTTTTTTTTTCTCATTTTTTATTTAAGCTAATATATGTGCACCTACTTATCTGTATAATGAAGTTTCATTGGAAAAGCAGGAATGCTTTATGAATACAGAATAGGGTTGCAAAAATAATTTTAAAGTGCCACATAAAAATTTTTGCAACCTTTTTTCTTTATTTTATAAATTTCTACCAAAAAGATGACTCGAAACTTTGGCAGATTTTCACACAAGAGAACCCAATTAAACAAAAAACAAAAATATTTGTATTTCTTTATTAGTTTGGCATGGAATATAACACCACTAGCTACTGTTTGCTCATTTCCTCCAAAGAAAACACACATACAGTAATTGTTTCCAAGCTCTGACTCTCTCAACGTTTGCCCTTAGGCTAAAATATATGGAAAAATTAAAAAATAATTGACCAAATCCAATGGTACGCTCGTTAAGACAACATTCTGCTTGAAATAATGCCCAAATGAACAAAAACTAGAAATGAGCTGCATCTGTCCAAACACAGGAGAAGTACAATAATGATATGAGCGGATGAGTTGACACTATAGGCCAGAGCTGGGGTCAGAAATGTCATATGTGTGGAGAAACAGAGATGCCATGTGTGGGAACATCATCACCGCTGATGGAAATGTCATTTCTGTGGATATAGAACCGGGTAGAAATGCCAGTGCCATGGTTAGAAACCGTTACGCTCCGCCTCCAGCAACAGCACTGTTTATTCAGGTCAGTCCTGACAGTCCTCATGCGTCGCACCAGAGCTGGGCCTTTCGGAGACAGCGGCAGTCAGAGAGCACAGTGATGGTCTGAGGGAGGAGAGAGGGCGGCCGGGAAATGAATCATTCCTGATGCTGGCTTTGGTTCAAGCGGCGTTCACTCATACTTGTTCAGACTACGACTGCAATCTGCAGCCTCCTCCACTAGTCTTGTTTCAGCCTTATTTTAGATCCAAGAATACATGACACATTACACAGTGACAGGTTTCTCCTTCGTAAAAATGATGCCCAGTGAGAAACAGCTACCCGGACATAACGTCCGCTCCTCATGTTCCTTGACCCAAGCAGGCCTCAACTGGTCATTGTTCTTACTCAGCAATGGCCCCTTTGGAGCAGTTGGACCATGAAGGCCTGGTTAGTTGACACAGTGTCCTCTGAACAGCTGATGCCGAGGTGGGTCCGCCACTTGAAATTCTACCTTTGTACAAAAGAACTGATGGCGTCAAACACATTAAGGCAAGAAATTCCACAAATTTGTTCCACTACAGGTCACCACTTAAGGAAGAGGATTTAGAGAATGGAAATAAAGCAAAAGGTTTAAGGTTTATCTATAACTAATAACCCATGTGTGTGCCTTCATTGTTTTGTTTTATTCATTATTAGTTTGTCAAAAAAATGGCAAGAAAAGTCATACAGTTTACGCAACAATTGATGTTAAAATCTCAAGCTGAAAGAGAACATTTAGGACCTTGTTTCTATGTAACAACTATTAAGGAAAAAAACAGAGTGGTGAGTCTATCTGTGCATGGACACTGCGGTTTGATTCACAGTGCAAAAAGGTGTTGTACGTCACGTCACTGTTCTCATTAGGGACCCAATGGCAGTGAGAAACAACAGTAAATTAGCAAAAGCAAAAATAGAAATACAGTCAAAGCACAAGAAAAAAAGAAGGGAAAGCAAAGAAAGGTGGAAAGGTCACAACAAACAGGATTAATGATCACCAGCAACGTCTCCACATGAATGGCTGGATACTGGGTTTAACAGAGTTCATGCGATGTGTGTAGCGGCTTTATGTAATATAATAAATAATGAAGGCAAACAGTCTAACACAGCGGTGCCCACACTTCTTTTGCTTTGTGAACACTTTTACAATGACCAAGCCAAATTATTCTTCAATAACTTTCAAGATATGAAAGTTATTAAATATGTCAAACTGTATAAGAATATATAGTGGCAGTAAGGAGGAGAAGAACAACCTCCAGTTGTGCTTTCAAAACCAATGGCATATTGATCTGAGAGCAAATTAAAGTGAAATTAATTTTAGTAACAGATTCTTAAATGAATTGTTTAATTTATTTGTTCAAACATCAGACATGGGTTGTGTTTCTCGCAGTGACTTCCGGATTTCATTTGAAAGCCTTTTCATTCCCACTTGAAAAATGAAATTAATTGCATGCCCACCGTGTGGTCCCTTGAAAGCAAGCTTTAAATAAGATAACAAAGCAAGGCACAGCAAATGACGGCCCAGTTTGAAGTCGCAGATTTTCCTTTGTGGAATGAGAGAAAAACAAAAAAACAAAAATAAAAATGAATGTTTCCTACATTCACCACGGCCCTTCTGGTGGGGTAATTATTTCTAAGACACACTGGCGTCTGTGAGATTTGGTTATTTGTTTGTGCCTGCTCTCAGGCCACTTGTGATGTCATACCCACATATAATGGCCTCGGTGACAGATGATGATGAGACGGCTGCGAAACAAACTCCTCTGACTCCAGCCGCCTTCTTCTCTGACATGCTCAGTGAACGGAACACCTCCCGTGTGGAGAAACAGAATGTAATCCCTCTCAATAAAGAGGCAGTTTACAATGGCAGAGTTAGAGAACGTGCTATTCTCTTTTTGTCATGCGCCTTTATTCCGTCCCACACTCTTAAACTGTGACAATAAAGTGCTGGGAACAAGCCGGTGTCTGAGGCTCTGACTTCAGGGATTCTTAGCACCAAGAACGGATTGTGACTTCTAATTAGTTGTTCTAGTCAACTAGTCAGTGTTCTTGACTTCTCTCCTATGCCGCGACGCTTTCAGCATCAAGTCAACTAGTCTCTGATCATGGGACAATAACAACATGGACGCCTCCTAGAGACAGATGAGGAGCCCAGTGGGTCAAGGCAGGAAACTAAAGAGATTTATCAAATGAGTTGAAACATGTCAGTCCTGAAATACAACAAATGTACGTTCATCTGAAAAAGCATCCACTAACACCAGTAGAGGACTGGTTCAAATCCTCTGGACATCAGTCAGTTAACATCTTTACCAAAACCAAAGACCTTTAGCTGCAGTACATGGAGAAGACTTCAGAAAAATACCTGGCTACACCATCTACACCATATCCAATTTAACAACATGCTGTGGAGTACTATTCAATTAACAATTTATCCATTTAATTCAGTTTCAGTTTATACAAAAAACAACTGTAGATCATAGTCTCTAGTAACTCTAGATTCTTAACATTTAATATTAGTTATTATTATTATTTTTTTTTTTACTATTTTTAAGTCCTTTGTTTGCAGTTAAGACACATTCTCCTAGATTCCTAAATTTACTCTTCATCTTTCCGACATCAGTGTCTTCAATATCACAGCGTTGTTGAACATTCAAATATATATATATCTTTTTATTTTGGAAGTAGTAATTTCTGAGTTTGACAACTCGGAGCTCATTTTTTCCCCAAGTTGTCTTGAATGCAGCATCAGCTGCAGCTGGATCTCAGCCATGCCTGCTTTTATACAGTGTTACGACCAGAGTCGAAACATAATGAGGAACACAAAACCAGATGAGCAAAACAAACACACAAACACACACAAAAAAAAAAAACACATCAGCAGGGATCTAGTGCCAGGGAGTGGAGGAAGTGAGTGAGTGGGGAGAAAGGAAAGGAGCCACTATTCTAGGCCCGGCCCACAGGCTCACACAGGTGTGCTCAATCAATGAACGGCACCAGGAACACAGATCCTGGAGGACATGACAGGTTAACAGGCAAGATAGAGACAGTGGCACATAACAACAGGCTATACATATCTGCAGCACACAGCATGCAGCACATGAGCTGTCTGTTCACAGCTTATGTATTCAGGTCAAGAATAAAGATTTCATTACTTTCTACTGTGTTTTTATTACAAGTGTCATCAGAGAATAGTCGGTGCCCACTTGACTTTCATCACATAACAGTCGACTTTAAAAAAATAAATAAAGCCGTGCAGCGCCTACTGCCTGTTAGTATTCTCTTCAGCTTTTGGATGATTAACCAAATGACTGAAGTTAATAGGCAAAACCTGACCATAGTTTCAACTTATATTTATAACAAATATAATTTTGTATTTGCCTGAATTAGCCGGTGTTCTTTCTCTAAATTCTACAGACAAAGTTACATAAGAAAAAAGGGTGAAGGCCCAGGGCCTAAGGGGAAATAAAGAAGAGGGTCATGAACAAACTCAAGACCGCAATAAACAGCCAGAGTTAGGCCTCCATCCATATATGCAGGAATCTCAGGGGGCGATGGCAGCCACACCACCGGGGGACGTGTCCTGTACTCTGCTCCCATTATGAAACAGACAGGAAGAAAGCACTCTGAGCGGTGCAGACATTTCTGAAATTCCTCTTCGACTGTGTAATAGGCATTCAAACGAGCAACAAACACAAAATATCCTGTGAGCAGAGAAGATGCGGGTGCCTAAAAGCTGCTGGAGCACTTTGCCGTTCATTTGCAGTCATTGTGTTTGCTCCCATTTCAAATCTATTCAGGCTTGTGGAGAATAAACACGGCAGTCTACTAATGTAGATTCCTGTCAAACATACGGCACGTAGGCCTGTGCGAGACAACATTTAGAGACGGAAATAAAGAAGCAAACACATAGCCATAAATTACCTCTTCAATGGCGTGTTAAAATTTGAATCATTTGAATACAAGAGAGTCATTTGAATTAAATTAGTTAGTGTTGCAGCATGAAATTCACTCATTGCTTTCCCCCTCCACCTTTCCACCAAGCCCATGCTCAAGTGATAATTCATAGACGTTAGGTCACGGACATTTAAGTGGGGGGGTATTTCACACTGATGGTTTTCACTTGGAAGGGTTTTTTTTTATTCCATGTTTGTAATAGTAATGTAGACATACAAAACTGGTGCATGTCCCCTTTGACACCTATTCTTCTACAAGCACAGCCTTCTGTTTTCCTTTGAGCTGCAACTGTTTTCTTCTGCAAATAATCCAGTCCATCAGTCAACACGGCCTGTATTTACCGGAATGGATTTAAACTGTGACTGCTAGATGCTCAATTCATGGCTTCAATTCACAGTCATCCACACAGATTTGATAGGTGTCTCTGGCAGGCTCACACAAGAATTCTGAAGTTCTCCCAAGAGCTGCTTTCAAAATTGCTTTCTGTTTATGACATCCTTCATCTAGACCTTTTATCATTACCTGTGAAGACGAATCAGAGAGACAAATGAGCTGAAAGGTGCGGCAAATTATTTATTTATTTATTTATTTGTGTGATTGATACTGATCTTTAGTGTATCTACTGTCTCAAAGCATTCCAGGAGATTTATTTACCCTTCGGGTTTTTAACCGCTTTCCCCGCGCGTGTCTACGACTCCTAATAATCCGACGTTGTGTGCAGACGGCTGAGCTCCTCTGCCGATATTTGATCGTCATTCATGCGATGGGGTTTACTGCTATTCACAGAGTAAATGAAATAATAAAATATGGCAAGGCTGCAGTGGAAGAGCTGGTAGAGAGGAGCACATCTGCGAGCAGTTGGAAGCAGAGACAAGCCCTCACGTCGGCTGCTGTCAAAAAACAACAAGGATAATTACTGTTGCAGAGAATACCTAATTATCCTTCTATTCAGGATTCAACCTCTTCCCTCTCATTTTATAGTTCCTTTGAAAACGAGGTCTCTCATATCTTAAAATAACCTGAAACCTGTGAGCTAAGCTGTATCTCTGCTTCGAACTTGGTCTCCAGCTGCGTTGCTGAAAGGATTAGCACAGTGCGTTAATATAATGCTCAGTCGCTGGCTGTGTGTGTCAGTACTCAACCTCCTGCTTCCACTTGGTTTCAAATCAAAGTTTTGCTTGCCATTTATGCCGAGATGTTAACACTGCTTAATGCACTGAATCCAATCCAGTGGATGTGAGGCTGCTGAAAGGTCCAAGGAGAGTTTGTAGTGTAAGAATCTAGGACCTTCACTACCAGTAGGGATTACATGGGGAGATGATGTAGCGAAGAAAAAAAACCTCTGCATGTCAAAACTGCATGTGGATTTAAGGTTTGTGATCTGAACTAGTTTACCCTGTGCATACATTTGCATAGGTTAATGTAAGTATAGATTCTAATAATGGCGCAGAATTCATGTCAAGCAGTATCAAAAAAATAATGAGGACGGAAGAGGTTTTATTTAGACTGTGTCCTGAATTCAGTTTAAAATGTCCAGCTTTGACCGTTCACAGACAAGCCGAAACATTATGACCACCTGTGGCGCATGTCAAGGTCAGCTGAGGCTCTAATCCAGCTGAGCATGTTACAGGTACATTGTCTGATCTCCTCAACTTGGCTGCCACAGTTCCCTGTTTGTATGCTCTGTCAGCTGTCACTATGGGTACTTCTGTTGCTCTGCTAAACAAGCCCAATTCTCCCATGTTGTCTTAGCGACTCCTGCTGCAGACATGTTTGCTTGTCCTCCCAGGGAGATACTTGAGGTCCTGAGTGACTGATCTCCATCATTTCTTCTTAGATGAGAGGCAGATAGAAAAGCACTTTCTTAGATGATGACAGTACCTTTTTTTTCTGGAGAACGACTCAGTGTGACATTCATGAATTCTTTTGTAATCTCAAATAGTCACATTAAAAAATGGATTAAATAAAATTAAAAATTTTAAAAAAGTCCTCAGTGTTTGTGTCTTTCACTTTTATTGCCAAAATGCTATAACTATGTGTATATATTATTTAAATTTTTGTCCATTGTTTTTTTTTAGGCCTCAGAGATTAGGGAGGAATTGTAGGTGTCAAGTGTCCTCCGCAAGTATGAAATTCTTCTGGTCAGACTCCTGGGGTGAAGCATCCTTGAATTAGTGAGGTTTGAAATGCTCCAGGTCTGCAGAAGTGAGACCCTACTGACAGCGGAAAGATACACTGCTAATATGTTGATGTTGGATACCACAGGGCAGCTTCACAGGTCATGGAGAGTTCACGTCTCAGTGTATCCCAGTTGTTTCGGTGCCAAAGGACTAATGTGATGGATGAGCGACCGTACCGTAGCGACCAATCAATATCACATTTTAATCCTAAAGAATAAGGACAGAACTGTGAAGTCCTGTACTCTGTGTATCATACATTCTGCAAAACAGTAATTAGCATTCTATTGTAAATTCATACTTTAAAAAGGAGTTCTCATCTTATAGTAATGGTTATACAAATGCCTACTCTGTGATTAGACAACACATTGTGACCTTAAGGTATTTTTTTAATTACTGGTCAAGCTTAAAATTACCCTTTCACAATACACTCTCTCACCGGTGGCTGCCAAGCTACCAAGCAAGGCCCAACCTATAGATCAAATGGGGTTGTTGCTCAAGGACTATTCAGCATTTAGACAAAGGAGCACAGGATTAAACTTCCATTCCAGCAATTACTTTGTGCTGTGATATATATAAAGGCCACAACACTTGCTGCACTGGCACACAATGTTCCGACATTAGACATAAATACTGGTTTCCGGGCTGGTGTCCCAGGTGTGGCAGGGCGACAGCCCTTATCATTAATATGCTACACAGTTGTTTTGCTAACTTGCTCGCCGTCAGTACGGAGGCATTGGTTTCCTCAGACGAGTAGGTAAAACTTTTCTGTTCAATTGATTGATTTTGTTAATGTGTGCTATTTAAATGTAATTTCTGGAAAACATCGCTTTGTCACTTGTGCAAGGAGCCATGAGAAGGTTTTATAAACAGGCATTTGATCATCTTGTGACAATTCAGTGTTTTGCTGGGAAACTTTTATATTCATGTGGATGTTACTTAGACATGCAGCACCCACCTAGACCAGACCAGACACCTCCACCCCATAGCAAGACACACAGAAAATACACACCAAAACTCTGGAGAAAAAAACATGAAGAACAGCAGGAGGTGATCAAGTATCTGTGGGATGATCCACAGAGGCCCCTCCCCTCAACCCAAATGACGCAAAGACCCCAGGACACCCTCAGAAGACCCATGTCCATGATGAATGATGAATCACAACTGTTTTGGAGGCACAAGGGTCATAATGATATGCCTGATCGGGGCCAGCACAGACTCCTGACACTAGCAGAAACTGACCGTAGACTAGCAGTCATTCACAGGAAATAAATCTGTTAAATCCAGACACATAAAATGGGAGGCACACACCTCTCAGTCACACTAACATGCACGTGCATGTGCTCGAGGAGGCCCCTGTTATTGCTGGGGCCTGTCAAGCTCGGGGACTGTGGCATATCCATCGTGCGCTTTGTTTTTTGCGAAGCCCGTCCGAAGCCAGTAGCAGCATGTGTTCCGTCTCTCTGCCCCGCGCGCATCTGTCTGAGTAGCGGCGTCGCTATGATGTATGGCGCCTGTATGCCGAGGCTGAGCTAAGAAGAATGGATCCCTGCATCACTTAGCATCCCATTGCCAGACACGGCTCCGCCATTACACCTCCCAGAAGTATCGCGCGCACCCTCGCTTGAGTAATTTTGCCATCTGTTGACAATGTTTACACGGCGGGTGATTTGTCACCACAAACAGCAGGGCAAAAATTAACCATCTTATTTATGATCCAAGCTGCATTTGCACAACGAAAACGCCATTGGTCATGGAAACCAGTCAGAAGGCCATTACGAGGGTGGTTGCGGAGGCATCAGTAATACATTGTGTGGACAAGTATCTGATATGTGTAAGTTATGGTTATACTTCCTAGGCATCACAGAAATATGATACAACCGATGAGATATTTTAGTTTGAAGAATTGAGACTGACTTTTCTGTCAGCAGAAGCTTGGCGCCCAGAATTAAAGTCCTGGGAGCACAACGCTATTTGCTCTTTCCTGAAGAATGTAGCTGAGGAAAGGTCAAACAACAAATTGAAATCTTGGCCCAATATTAGATGTAGAGTGAGAACTGAAGTGTGGAATGAATCTGAAAAAAAAAATAGCGAGGAAGAAGAATTGTGAGAGGGGAAAAAAAAAAGAAAGAAATCATGCACAGTAAGTCTCAATGGGCATTCGAAAATCCTTGCAGCGCTGCGAAGTGTCTTCTAAGTCATGGGATTGCTCTCAAATGGTACATTCCTGAAGGGAAAGAATCTCATTTTGTATGTATAACTTTGAAAAGGTCGCACGAAGAGCAGACAGGCATGAGAGAACCTGTGAACCATCGAGAGACATGAGGTCTGAAGAGAAGATCAGAAAGAAAGGAGGCAGAGCACGCTGCTCTGATGCTCTCATGTTCTCTTAACACCCAAAGTACCGGCAGACACTGCTAGACACTGTTGTAATGTGCTCGTGTCGGTGTGTGCTTACGGATTTGACTTGTGTACTTGCATTGCCTGTATTTATCTGCCATGCGCGAGGAAGAAAAGCACAATAGGATCTAAGTGAATAGAGCGTAAAATGAGTCTGTCGCTGTATTACGTCGTTTCCTTACTGATCTTTGAGTGCAAAACACATCGTTACGAAAAATCTCTCCATTTACTCTATTCAAATGGGATTTGGTGCAGGTAGAGTTTTTTTTTTTCACATTATCATGTACATAGGCCAAAGGTTGGAACAATAATAATGCTGTCACTAATGTGAAAAAGAGTCACATCTAATGATACACCACAGAAATGTCCATCTTTAGGTTTTGCTCAGCTAAACATTGTTGTATTTTTGTCTCTTGCAGCTCATCCTTTAGGTTTCACTGTACAATGTAACTTTTATCATTTATTTTCTAAGGTTTTGATTAAGATTTTTTTTATAGTTAAGGCTCGACTGAGCCACCAATTAGTTAGGCCTAGGCTGCTGATGGATGAAACACTGAGCACCTGTCCTCTACTCTCTTCTCTGCCTTCTTCTTGTGAGTGTCTCCAGGTCTGAAGTTGTGTGTTTCTGGCCTGTGGAGTTCCTGGCCTCATCACCCTCCCCAGTCTTCATGGGCTGCAGCTACCCACCCCTTCCTGAATGCATAATTGTCCAACCTACCTATGATTCCTCTTATATTCAATAAGTATTGATGGAGCCGCTATTATCACTTTTATAACCATGTGCTCTGGTTTATATTCACTGTCAATTTCTCATGTAACATGCATCAGTCATGTCTTCAGATTCAATGTAGGTTTATCTTGTTATTCCTGCTGGTTTTCTCTCTCTGGGGGTTTCAGGCTCTGGGTTCTGATTTGTATTGTCATTAATGTTATATAAATTAATCTGAAGTGAATTGGACCTTTCACATTAACAGCAGGTCTTACAGCAGCACGAGTGGCCAGAAATATGATTCAAATGGTATTTATTCATGTGTTATTGCATAAATACTTCATAAATCGATTGGCTCGTTGTTGTGACTGTCCTGACTGACAAACGCTGTGTCAAATGCTGTTATTATTCCCCATTAGCATGTAGATGTCAAACAAGCATTAGGATACTGTACAGTGCTCTGTATCCATAATTCTCTGATTGCGCAGACATTGATTTTACACGGCTTGGCAAGCTGAACAAGTTTCTAGCACGGTGAGCTTAGAGGGATTAGTTACACTTTGGGAGTCATCTGGTTGGCGATGGAAAATAAACCTGAATACTCATGGAAAGGAAGGTGAAAAAAAGATCAGCTCGACAGGTTAGCTGCTTAAAGAGAATCTAATTTTACAAACTCCCAGTATCTACCGCAAGCAATACCCGCAGCAGCATGTTCGTATTTGTTTTATAATAAAGTGGGGCTCGGTGTTATCTGCCCTTTTACTAATATGCAAGTTTGCAGGCTGCACACCATCTACAAAGGACTGCTGAGTGTTGCGCTGTCGCCGGATTTGGCTTGCTTGTCATTACAGTTGTAGAATGTGTTTCTGTCACATCTTGGATATCTGCTGCCAGATAAACCTAAGCAAATAAGAGTCAGCCTGATGAAAGCAAAGCACATCTGCCAGCGAGGTTGTGCCTTTCACAAATTGGAATCATACTGAAAAGATAAGTCTTCTTTTTTGTAGCTGGGATAAGCCGTGAAGTGGGCTTTTCATCATTCCGTTTTCTATGTTCCGTCCTCCATCCCCGGCTCCAAATCGAGTGGGAACAAGGCCTTGGCCCCTTGCAAAGTTTGTCATGTGGACTGTGGCAAGTGTCACGGTTCTGCCACTGGTGGACAAATGTTATCTCCAGATAACGATTGCTAAGATGGATTTAATCGTGTGCAAATCTGCTGTTTCTACATATATTGTAAATTAAAACATTTATTTTGTGTTAGACAGTGGTTCCTGATAATGTTCATGCTAATTGACCCCTTTTGTTCTCCAGGGTGCTGGTATAATACCATATTAAACAGGAATGACAGCATTTATTACTTGACACAATAGAGGGCACCACTTCAGAGCATAGGCTGCATAAAGATGGACAGCAATACTGTTCCTCAAAAGTGAAGCCAAAGCAAGTAGAGCTCCCCCTGGCAACTGGCTGCAGCATAGGCCATAAGCTCCACCCCCTCCATGGTAGTAAATGGGACTTTGGACAAATTTAAACACTAGAATACACGTCTGTTTTTTTTTTTTTTTTTTTTTTTTTTTTTGTTTGTTTGTTTGTAGTTAATATGGTGTTGATGCCTGTTACAGTGTCAATTTTTTTGGACAAGTTTCGTTTTAGATATTTGTGTTGGTTATTTGACTCTATAGAAACAATAATGATGACCACCATGTCAACCACTCCCACTGACTGTATTTAGGCCACTCTGAGAGTTATAAAAGCAATTTATAAAAATAAGTACAGTAACCAAGTGGGGAAACGCTGTCCATATTTACACAGTCTATGCTACAGAGCCAGCAAACTTTATGAATTAGTGGAAAATGAAATAGTGTTTGACTTTTTGTATTTTAGTATCCTATACCCACTAATGAAACTCAGATTATTCACATTCCTTTCCATGAGTATTCAGGTTTATTTTGCATCGCCAACCAGATGACTCCCAAAGTGTAACTAATCCCTCTAAGCTCACCGTGCTAGAAACTTGTTCAGCTGAACTTTTTTCAGTTTTCCCACAACACCATTAAATGGCTATCATAACCAAATCTAATTTATAGTTACTACTACTAATAACAATTTATACTGTTTTGTTCCCCAAGGGGTAATTATGTTCCTGCTGTCTGACCGATCCATTCGTCCACACAGGACAGTGTCAAGTGGTGGAGCAGAGCACACACAGGGATAAATTTCAGGTTGAGGCACCACAGCCTTTGGACACAGGGGTGGGTTGGCCCCTTCAGGGGGGCCTCTAACCTCCATCAAGAAGCTCCGAGCTCGTCACGAACAGGATTCGAACCTGTGCGGGGAAAACCCCATTGGATTTCGAGGCCAACGCCTTAATCTCTCGGCCACCGTAACAAGAACAAGCTATCAGCTTTCACAAGGCCAAACACACTAGACACACACACACAAACACACACACACACTAATGCAAACGTGTATTACCAGAACTGTAAGACAAAGCCTCATGAGAATACTCACTGAAGGCTGCAGTCAGACAAAAATATACCATTTCAAATAATTAACAGACAGAAATAACACCTAGTGAGATGAAACAGAAGATGAAAAGAACAATGAGAGCAAAAACAGGACATAGTTGACAAAAGGTCAGTTTGCTATTCACATCTGGAGTTTGCTACCTCTTGTATCAAGTTATGTGGAGAGAGCACAACACTGAGATCAGGAGGTAAACATGAATGCCACTAAAAATACACATTACTGGGGGGGACTCACGGCCCCATCAGAACGAGGCTCACAGGTGGAGAGGTGTGCAGTGTAAAAATGTCCCCCTTCATTTTTATCATTTTAAATACAGGAAGAGCAGAGACAACGAGAGAGAAAGCAATTAAAAGTTGAATGCGAAAGACACAAAACAACTACAAAGATTCTCTAAATAACCACTGAACCACTGACACAATGTTCCTTTTCAATTTTACACAACAACAACAATAGCTTCACTTGGCCTAGCAATATCGCTACTGAAATACACTGAAGTTCTTCAAACCTTTAAAAACCTGTCTGAAATATTGTTAACAGCATGCCAAGACAGAAGAACAAGGTCAAAAGTAATATTAAAAAAAAAAAAAAAAAAGATTCATTAATTGAGAAATGTCTGCTCCGTACTGTTTTATTCATCAAAGAATGGTGAGCTGGTTTGATCATGCAACTACCGCTGATGTTGGAGCAGTACCTGCAATTATTGCTCATGCATGCTATCACTCCAGAGCACTCTCATGTGGAAAATGAGCGCAGCCTCCTTCATGAAAATTTCACCATGGTTTTGATAGAGCGAGGCAGAGAGTACGAGTTCTGTGTGCTTCATCGATTCTGTCAGAAGTGTCTGTATGCAAATGACTCTGTCAGATAATCTCCAAAGTCAAGTCCTGATATTTAAGCCTCCTGACAGAATGTCACCATTTATCTCAGATACTTTCAGTGCCCCCTGTTCTGTGTCCACGTTGATGCATTCGACAACAGGAAAAAAAAAAATATCTAAATGCATCTACTGTTTTTTATTATTATTTTGGAGGATGTGGATTTGGACACCATTGAGTAAGCTAAATAAGGCTTTGTAAGGACTTACCCTTGTTGCAGCAGGCCCTTTACATATTTGCTTATATTTCATTCAGATATAACAAAATACTGTTTCTCTACTGTAGCAAATACTGGATGACTATAGATTTTAGCTTACAAATGTCACTCCACAGCTTTTACAGAAATTTGTAATTTTATATATACTATGTCAGTGTAAAGTAAACCGGACAGTTTCAAAATGAATCAATGGCAATGTTCTTTTAGCTTTTCTAATCGCAGTAGTGTTGCGCCTGAACATTTATTCTTCCCACTGGAAATAGCTTGATCAAGTAGTATTGAAATCCTTTAAAGAAAGAATTCTTCTTTTAATGGAACTGATGTTTGTAAGTGTAGGACTGAATGCGTTATTGTCAGTTTTGTACATTTCTAGTCTGGGAACCAGGGAAATAGGAAAGTTTTGCTTAGCC
Organism: Mugil cephalus; assembly: GCF_022458985.1. Taxonomy (NCBI): domain Eukaryota; kingdom Metazoa; phylum Chordata; class Actinopteri; order Mugiliformes; family Mugilidae; genus Mugil; species Mugil cephalus. The sequence continues at coordinate 21,897,000 of NC_061787.1, forward strand.
AGTAGAACGCATCTGGTTCCCTAGCTCTTCAGATAGATCTCATGGCTAGGTCAATCACTGCTTTTTATCAGCTGTGATGCTGAGAGGTTAAGGTGTTGGACTCGAAATCCAATGGGGTTTTCCCGCGTAGGCTCAAATCCTGCTCACAGCGTTCCTAGATTTTTAGGGAGCTTTGGACTAGTGGTAAGTCACACAAGTCACTGCTATCAGTAAGACCAGTGCTTCGCAGCCACTCTGCCTACATCATCAGATGAAGAGTTCAGTATGAGTAGTGGTCAGAAGGAAGAAAAAAAAAAAGAGCTCCAGACAATACAATGAAAGTTCTCTTTCCTTTGGATTTACTTTCAGTGGGGTTAGGGTATGCTTGGTGTGTGGGGAAAAGCTGTCAAACAGTACTATGGTTCCACGCAAACTTAAACATCATCTCCAACAAAACACCCATCCCTTCAAAACAAAAACACAGAATGTGAAGGCAAAAGGGTGCTGGTGCTTCCTGAACTCATCATCAAATTAAAATAGCCACAAACCTTATCAGAGGCAATAATATTACCTGCCTGAAAGACCTAGACAGACTTTGATGATCCACAAGGGAAATTGCTTGGTCATAACAGCTTAGTTGTTACAAAAAGGATGCTCGAACCCTGGCACTCATAAAGATACAACTCAAGTCCTTCTCTCAAATAATACAATTTCCAGCCGTATTGATGACATTTCTGCAGACATTTAAAGGACAGTTATGGAAAAGTTGCACATCAGTGGAAAATTTGCATTGCAACTCAATGGATCTGCGGATATCAGAGGACAGCACTTTATAGATGGAGACACTATCAGAGCCATTGAGGAAGATATTCATGGGTGTTCTGTGAGTATATCAGCTTTGTGTTGAACTAAACAGGCCCAGAGTAAGTAAATCGTGAGTAAATTGAGAGTCGATGATCATTATTTTCATTACATATACTTTCTGTGATATTTTCATTTTGTAGTGTGTGAATATATAATGTGTGCCATGGCTCAAGAAAGGTTGAGAAACAATGGTTTCTGATTGCAACAAGGAGCAGTTTATTTGACACCTGTTGATGATTTCATTTTTAAAAAGAAATTGAACCAGGAGGTTCATTTACCTCTTTTACAGGTTACTGAATGAATTTGTCCAACTAGGAACTTTTTGAGCAAATAAATCTAACCAAACAAAAAAATAAGATGAATACTTTATCTTGTAATTTTATTGACAACAAGAGCAAAATAAACACGTGAAGGAAGATGAGCCACTTAGACTCAAATTCTTTCTTAAGTCACTTTGCTCTTTTAAAAGAACAAGCAGTTCCTACAAGGTCATGTCTAGATTTCAGTGTTTAACCTGCAATCTCACAATTCAGAACTGCTGATTCTGTCACTTAACTATGATCTTCTAGTAGAAAGTTCAAACTGGCATATTCAGGTCAATACAACAACAGTGCGATAGAAGCACTTCAAACAAGGTTAAGAGCTCCTCAACTTTCATTGTGAAACATTTTAAAAGAATTCAGTTCTTTGGCTTTGCCGTTTAACCTGAACCTCTCATTCACTGGTGAGGCGGTCCAAGGACAGAAGTTCTCGATTCAGAGACAGCGGGGATTCAGTATAATCGGACCACTTTGACGTCTTAGCTCGCGCATGCACCCAAACACGCCCGCTGCACATGCTTGTACTTTTGACCCAGACGTTTTCTTAGGCGGTTGCTCGTCCGGTGATTCAGTCGTCCTTTCACGTGTGTCCAAACCTTGAAGTGTTTCACGTCACCTCGCATTAGCAACGCAGAGAGTGAATGTGACTCGTGGAGCCTGGGGGATCTAAAAACCACTCCTCCCATTTCACAGCTCTATTAAAGTGACTCTAACTTCGCTGTCAATGCTTCCAGTGGAGTGCGGAGGTGAAAGTAATTGTACGTTGTGTAAGCTAAAACCAGTCTTTAAAGTACAGGGATTTTACTTAATGGATGATATTCAAACCTACCTTTTGACGTAAATCTGCTAAAATCTCCAGTTTGTCATTTATTCTCTTGACTGAATCAAGTATGGTAGGGAAGGTTTTTTCTTGGTGACTATGGTTTATTTTGTCTCCTTACTGAACTAAATTCAAATGCATACCTCAACTTTTCTTCACTTCCGACCCAAGTTAGATTTACCATGTTCATATTTTGAATAGGATGTCTGACTCTTGTAAGAACATAACACTGGCCTGAGGGATTGTAGAGTAGCTGTAGAGCTTATATTAACTAGGCATTTTTTTATTCATGTTAAACTAATGCACTCATTGCCTTGGAGTCTCCAGTAACAACAAAAAAAATGGCATCTGAAGAAATGAGGAAAAATATGCTTAGGAACTCAGACTGTCCAGGTAACTATGAATCACTGCAGTAATCAATACCTAGAAAACAAATATTTGCCTGTGCCTCAAGCCCATGCAAGAGAGACATAAGCAAATAATATGGAAAGTTACACTGAATTAAATAGTGAGCTGGTAACGTCCTCCCACAACTAAAACAAATGAAGCTTCTGTCTCTGTTCAGGTCTACACAGATCTTTCCTGGCAGTAAACAAAGCGCCGCAATGCTGTCTGCAAGTACAAGCAGAGCACAGCACTGAAATGAAATAACAGTGACATATTTCCACATTAGTTACTGAGAGTCTGAGTAGCCAGGCACATGGCAAGCTTTGAGGTCAAACCTATCTGGCCACGTTTTCATGAATACAGTTAAATACACGTGGCAGGAGGATGTAGAATTTAGAAAAGATGTTGCATTTCTTTTTGGATGAAAACCTGGAGACGGGATGGGTATGTTATTGGTAAAGTAGCATTAAATATTCTTTCATACACTATGACAACAGCTTGTTTGGTTCCGTAGAACTAAATGAAAAAAAAAAGAAATAATAATAATAATCCATGATCAAACCCTGGTGTACATGTGTAAAGGTCTGGTTCAAAAGTAGCAACAACAGGGAAAGTCTGGCCACAGGATAGAAACATGACATCCTCTCGCTGCAGACTTGTTTCACTTGATAGATCCAGGTGTTATCCACTTCTTAATCCACCGGTTGTGGCTCAGTGGGGTAGTCCACAAACCAGACGGTTAGCAGTTCGATCATCTGGTAAATGGACCACATGCTGAAGACAGTGAACCCTACCTTGCCTAGTATTGTGTGTGAAGCTGAACACTGAAATTAAACGATGGCATCAATGAGGAGCCTGTGGCATCATAAAGAAAGGCCGTACACCATGAGGAGAACATGGACTCATGCAGCAGGCTTTATGGATCCCACAGAGCCCTGACCTCATCACAAGTCAGTCTACGGTTAGGCAAAGAGACATAAGGACTTCCAGAGATGCCCAGAAATGCACAGCAACCACAAACTGTGTGAACAACTAGTGGATGGTGAGACCAAAACTGTAGAATGAGTTTTAAACTGATGAATAAAAGGTATTAATGAATAAATAAAACTGATCCATTTTTCGATCTATTTTTGAAAGCATCCACGTTTCATTTTTAGAGCCTACGAACATTTACCCAGCTTCTGGAGGATGCAGCATTTCTACTGACGGAACAATATATATTTACTGTAATGGACATACAAACTGTCACCTGCTGCAAAGAAAAGTCGAATACAGTACCCATTTGAGCTGGAAACAGAATATTGGTCTGTGTCAATACAGAGCAATGTCTGGGCAGTTCAAATGACAATGAAAACCTGTCAACAAACATTGTTTTGGAATCAGGGCACCAAGAACTTCACTTTTTTTTTTTTTTTCAGTGCTGTTTTTCAAAAGCATTTCTATACACGGACCAAGGCACCAGCTATCAACAAAGAGGTTTGGCGCCATGCACACTTAAGCACATAGATCATGATAGTAAAGTGTCTTCTTCTTTTTTTTCATCAGGAGGCATCGTTATAATCACATACTGTGTTTTATTAAACCTTTAACCAACAGCATTCTTCTGTATTGTGTCTGTATAAATCAAGTCATTGTGTTATATCAAAAGATCCTCTCAGAGCTACACTGTTAGCAGATTATTTTATATATTCAGCACCTAATTAGTTGTTTAGTCGCCAGGTTGTAAACTCATTAATGAAAATAGGGCTTATGAGATGAATTTCAATGTAGCGCTTCTAAACACGTATGATGCGACTGTGTCACTGTGAGGTGTGGTGAAGATGGAAAGTTTGCGGCAGAATGAGAATACCATGAAAAAACTCAGCTCTGTGGGTTTTATAGGATGACCAGACGTCCCCAATTTCTGGGGACAGTCCATGGTTTGGATGACCTGACCCCCGTCTAAAGCTGTCCAAATGTTCCAGATTTTAGCATTTTATGAATGAGGAAAAAAAACGTTGTGCGCAGACTGCAACAACAGTTATCACATTAGCCAGTCACTCTGCTATTGACATTACAGACATGACAGTTTAAATATGTTTAAACAGGGCTCTCAAGTCTCACACACGCATTTTAATATGCTCTCACGCTCTCACGCCATGCATGACAATTTTCACGCTGGAAAATGATAAAACTTGCCGCACACAGACTTTAAAAGCTTCAGTATGCAGACACTGCTCACTTTTCTTCCTTGAACTGAGCCCTACCTTAGCCCAGACCCCATGGGTCAAATGTAACATTAACGCTAATTAAACTCTAGCAGACTCTGAAGGCATCATTAAAAACACTGGTCAAAGGTAAAGTAGATTTGGACAGAAGGCCGTGACTTGGCATCCGTTTATTCTGCTAATTAAGACAGCTCCATCTGCAGTCTACACATATTTGTTTGTTTTCAGTTCTAAGCCCTCTTTTCCTAATCAAAAGAATAACCCTCTCTTTTGCACGTGTCTTCTCTGCTCCTCTGAGGCGTCAGAGGGTCTGGATGGAACCTCGGAGACAAGACATGACTCCAACACGCAGCCTTATTGTTCTGGTTTGTCCAAGCATTCTGAACGGTCACCTCTATTTGTCCTGCCATCCTCATGCTCCACCTCCAAATTCACCCATCAGTAAATCTTATTTCTATTTCAAGAGTGGTGTTTGGGTAGTTAATGTGCCACGCTGCCAGCACAAACCTCTGGCATGTGCTACATGCCTTAATTTAGATAAAGCTTTCAGAATCAAAAAGCTTCATTCCAGAGCCAGTTTTGTGCTGAGATAACAATTTGGCCACACAATAAAGCTTCAATAGAGCAGACTGGTATGCAGCCAAAGGATATAAAAGGATTTTTTTCTCATTTGAAGAAATGGGCATGGGAAATGTTTTATCCACTATTACTTGATCTGGACAATTTTGTATTGCAGTTGCTATCTCCTCACATTAAACCCACGGGATCACGTGTCATCCACGTCTGCAGGTATTCTCTGGGTACTTTTTGAAAAGGGCATTCTAAGAAATACAAGGTTTATTTGACAGAAGTAAAGATACATAAAGTTCCGTGCTTGTGGGAGATTGTGCGAGCATAAATGAATCCAAAGAGAGAGTGAAAATACAAACATAAATAAGTATGTAGCTCTGTATGCTGCTCAGTGCTTCTCTTTAGCTGCTGCCTTTGGATGAACCAGTGTTACTTTCACAGCACCAAGCATCATTCTTTGGTCATCGTTTGGAAAACCTTAATTTCCAACAACAAGCATGTTTTGGAGAAATCAAAATTGCAATATATTTGCAACCAAATGCAAAAGTTGATACAGAATCTATCAGTGATGCGTTCACTGATAGTGTATTTATTTGATCTACTATATCCATTTGTCATGACTCTATCATTAAGAAAAAAATAATAAATAATAAATGACACACAGACATTTAACCTAAACTGTGATTCAATGTTCAAAAATATTGTTGTCTCTGAAGAAGACATTATATGCCCACCATTCATCCCAATGACCTCATTACAAATCCAATTACCAATACTCTCAACACAGTCAGACTCAATTTGATTCTGTTTGAATTCCTTTATAGTGCATGTTTCTACCTATGCAAAAAAAAAAAAAAGGTCTGCATGTAGTGGGATAGTCCTACAACCAATCAAACTTCACAATCAAAGTAAAAAACAAATGCCTTAGTTGCTGTTAATGGTTTGTCCTTTAATTAAACACCCAATAACCTATTAAACTGCCAGACATTTGGTCGTAAACAAGTTCAATTCAAGGAAGAAATTCAAGGAAACAAATTCCCTGAAGGATTAATAAGAATTAAGGATTAATAAAGTATTCTGAATCCGATTCTCTTAATCTGATTGATTTGATTGGCCTGGCAGATCCTTGCCTGAGAATAATTAGACCAGCTTTCCGTCCACAAAAACAAAAATTTGAGTGTGGGGAAAGTGGTCTGGCTTTGAGACAAGTCAGTTTTCAATTGCCACATAAATGTAACAGATACATGGCTACAGGTAGGTAGAGGAAGACGCTCAAGAAGTCATAGTGTTTGGAAGTTGGTTTGTATTTTACACTTGAAGCTAACCAGCAAGATCAGGAAATGCTGAAACAAGGGCAACTGGATTTGTAGAGAATCTTGAAGACATTTCATCAAAGTAACTTCCCCAGTTCTAAAATAGTGGGGAGTTGGATTTGACTGAGCCCCGCTGCCCTTGTTTCAGGGTTATTGGACCTACTTCAACCTAGATGACTGACACATTAGGAAACTATCATTCCTCCAAAAATGTGACATTAAACCTTTCATGAATATGGTCCGACCATAAATTATATGTAAGCTTTTTAAACCACATTTCAGAATCTCACTCTAATATGTTTTACAGAAATACTCTTCATGTTTGGTAACCCTCCTATTATCTTTGACATTCAATGTTTAATGTGTTTTTTTGTTTGTTTGTTTGTTTTTGTGATTGTTTTTGCTTCGTATTAAATTACTTTTTATAGATAAGAATAATATGTACTTAGAAATTATATAAAGACAATTAAACATATCTCATTCTAATTTAAGGTCAGTCAGTGAGATTTTGATGATCTTCATATTTCTCCTTAGTTGCATGATAGGCATTCTGAACGTATAAGGAGGGCTGGGGGGTTGTTTTATTTAAAGAATTGTTTAGGCAGTCTACAAACATAGAATACCTCACACATATACTTATGAATTTTTTTAATTGTAATCATTTTTTGGACAGTTAAATTGCTTAAATTGGATTAAAAAAAAGTAAGGTGTTAATGTGTACCACATCTATGAAATGTGGCTGGCTGTAGAAATATCAGACAATGCAGAGGGCACAGCTTAATGTCATTGTCATGAAAAGACATCAAATATCATTTTAAATTTGACAGAAAACACTTCACTGGGATATTTTTAAAGACAAATAGTTGTATACAGAACTGTCAAATCCATGGCGTTGGTTGTTTATAAGATGAGATTTTAATAAAAGCTATCGCACAGCCAATAATTGTCAACTGGCAGGGAAATTGCAAGAGATTAGCTCATGATCCTCAGCACCAGCTCAGCCTTGTTTTATATTTAGCTTGGAATATTGTCAAACTTCAGGATGTATTCTTCTTGGAAAACATTTGACCATACTTAACTAAATCTATGGCTCTCTAACTGATGTGTTGGCAGACAAAATGACAGACAATTTTCTGGCTTTAAAATTGACTTAGGTCGATAACAGAGAAAGCAAAAGTCTATGTGACTTGTCATGTTTCGTGTAGCTTTTTTGTCTACATGTAAAGCGAATGCAAATTCCTCCCACTGCTTTCATAATTCATAAGAAAAGCTGGCAGAATACTGTGCCTCTCAAAGGAAGGACAGTCCAATAGCATCCAACTGGCAGGCAGAGGAATTCATTTCACTGAGACATCTATCAGCACTTCTTTTGTTACCACTGTACTTGAGCATATTGTCATGCTGCCGACGCCTCCCTGTCACCATGCTGTGTATGACTTTTATCTCCACAGTGGACTGACATGCTGCTGAGAACAAATGAACATCAAGTAGATGTGTGTGATAACCTCAGAGATGCATCAACCTGTTTGTATTCCTTAGGATGGTCTGGAGATTTTACCACACTAGTAGTGAGGCCTGTTTCTGCTAACACCTCAGCCAGCGAGATGGACGTCCTCTGATAATGGTGGGGTGACTAGTGTACACATGGTTTGTCATGTGTGGTCTGTCTGGTAACATCCTGGTAATATTGATAAAGAGATCTTCCCCGCGGGGGCTGGGAAAGCACTGTGCACTGCCGCTCAGGAAAGATGTCTACATTAATTTGACAACACAACAAAAAACAAAGGAAGATCTGTCTCCTCACTTTCTGTTTCTTCTCCTCATGGTGAATGCAGTCTCCTCCTGTCACTCGACTTCCTCATCTTGCACCCTTGTAGGATTTATTTGTCGGAGGCGTTCCCTGGGCTAACCCCTGGTCCCTGTCCTTTAACTTCATTGTAAATCTGTCGCCCTGCTCTTAGGCCATTCATTGTGTAACCTTCCTCCACCCCAGCTCCACCTCTTCCTGGTTTTCCCAGACTCCTAGGAGTCATATCCCTGGGCAGCAATGGTGTAGTTGTGAGCACTGAGTTCTGACAGCTGTGGGTTTTCTCCTAGTCCTGGTACCTCGGCTTCCTCTAAGAGGCTCAAAACTTGTTTGTTAGATTAACTGGTGATTCTAAACTGGCCAAATATGGGCATGTGAGTGAGAATGCTTGTTTGTGTGTTTGTTTTAGCCTTGTGATAGACTGGTGATCTGGCCAGGGTGTAACCCACCCAGCCTGACAATGACAGCTGGGATGGGTGGATAAGCAGTCACCGTATTTTATTTCATTTTATTTGACCACTATGAGACAGGCATATTAAACTCTTGTTATTTTAAAAAACACCCCCATCAAAATTTCAACCTGTCCAGTACTTTGGTTTCAAAATAGAACAAAGACGTTCTAATCAGTATGAAGTATACTCTGGATTTTGAGATTCTTAGAGAATGTCAGCATGCTAGCCTTCCAACAGAATGAACATGTCACATCATTACCGTGGTAGAATACTGATTAACTATACCTGTAGTCTTTTTGATCTGGCAACAGAGGAGTGTTAAAGCTTGTTGTTTCACATTTTCATGCTGCGTCTTGCTGCATCATCCTTGTTGTGTTGAGAATATTGAGTGTACTGTTGTAACTGCCTGACGTATGTTGTGGTTTAGCTTTACAGCTCCGTGCGTATTGATGGAACAAAATCAAGTGATATAACAATGTGTTTCGTTCGGTGGAGTTAGGACCACGATTGCATCTTCACCTCCATCTGTGCATCTTTGCCCTGAGGACCCTGAGAGGCAGCTGGCCCCGGTAGACCGCCTCTCTCCGGACCACAGCTGTGTGTGGAAAACTGTATGTAACCATTATCCACTGGAAATCATTTACATCTCATGTCACATCACAAACTTATAGAAGTCCTGCATGTTCTCACATGTTCATGACACTTTACTGACCACATATTAAAAACATACACACGTATATATAATGCATTCAGTCTTATGTTTTGTTTCTATTTCTTTTATCGTATTTATCACCCTAAAATAACAATAAATACTGTTCTTATTGTATAATAGGGTCTTCCATTAAGCTTTTAAATTCATCTCCTCTGGTTCTGGGAGGTCTTTCACTAACATTTGTTCATCATAGGTTATATCTAGATAGCTGGAGCAAACAGTTAGTCAGCTGTTGAGACAGACTGAAATGCAATGAGTCAGGACCAGATCCAATTTGAAAATGTCTAGCTAACCTGCGGCTTAATTTCCCAACTTTAGCCATAGTGGTTGCGATTGCTCTACCTTACCAGAGATTGCTGCCAAACAAATTTTCGTTGTAATTTGTGTGCAATGACAAATGGGAACGAAATACTGTTTTATAAGAGTGAAAACACTTAAAAGAGAACAGTGCAATCATTCGCATTCAAAAAAAAAAAAAAAAAAACTCAATAAATAATCTATTAAAATGATCTTAAATACCAGTACTAGAAATAAATCTAAAAAATATAAAGTGCATGATGGGAACAGACAGCCAATACCATCTCTGAGCACTACCTAAGTAGGGATGTTTTCTCAGGTACAGTGATTGTCTGCAGAACTTTATTTGGACCTTCATTCAAAATGTGGAAGAATCCAGTTCTGTTCCAAATAAACCCAATATGTCACTTAACTTTTTAAGAAGTCGACAGTTGTACCTCTTATCAAAACACTCACAAGGGCCAAGATTACCCAGTTCTAATTCAAATTCATATTTTCTTTTAATAAATTCATAGCATTTGTATGCAGTCTATTCAGTTCAAAGGAACTTATCACTTCAGAGCAACTACACTACATTTTTTCTATTTGATTCTAAAGGCTCTTTTAAAGTACTGTGGGAAGCAGTAACCTACGCACACAGCCTACGCCAGTGTGAACCATTCATACTTGTGCCACATTAATCTGCCTTGCTCTGTAACAACTTCAGTTGGATTAATTTTTGTTTCTACTTCCTGCTTCATTTTTGACAATGGTGATTGAAACTTTTGCCAAATGTGAGTCATACAAATAAGTTACAAAATTTCAGAGATGAAGAAGCAGCCGGAAATATTAAAGCAATACAATACACAGCAACCAAGTGGAGCAATCACAGCTCTTCCATTCTGTGTTGCCATGGCACATAGTTACATTTCTGGGGAGGTGTATGTGAGTCTACACAGGGTCTGCGTAGGCTAAGCACTGACGCCGTAGCTTCTGCGTTAAGTTGACGCAGTCGGTGCCTTAATCTAAATCACTTCAAGCCTAATAGCTTTAGTTCAGCGGCCCCAAGTAAAGAATGCTACATAATGCGTTTCCTATGAAAATAAATCAGTGAAATAATGAATGAATGTAAAGACAAAACAATAATGGTACACATTTTTTTATTTATTTTGAGTTTTATTTGTTACCTTATTCGTTACCTTATATGGTGCATATTTATATTATTATGCATTTACTTTTGAATGTAATCTATGTATTTACAGTATTTTTACAGCTTATATCATCTCATTATTCTCTTCCTAATGCTATTCCTTTCAGAGCCAAGCAGTCAACCAGCTGGTGTTCTTGGCCAGGCTATATCATCTATTGCCTCGTTTTATGTTTTTCACGAGCTTCCTCACCCAAGAACTCAGCGTTTGAAGCTAAATCAGTTAAGTTAGTGTGGTTAAAATGAAAAATAAATAAATAAAGTTCAACTGTAAGTGTCTACCAGACAGGAGGTGTATGACTCTCAATCTGATACTCAGATTGTACATTAGTGTCCAAAAAGGATCTTCTTAAATCTCAAATAATCTCTGGCTGAGATCAGACACCATCTTGCAGAGTGCACTCCAACTACTAATGTGGTCCTGTCAACAAGTAGAATTAATGTTAATTAGCAAAGCTGATGGCACTTAAGCAGGAAATTTTGACAGTCACCCCTAGAAAAATGAGAAGCTGCTACATGAATGTTTACCTCCCAATGCCAGTGTAAACGAAACTCTAATGCCTGATTATCTGCGGCATGTATGGGAAATGTTGCAAATGTGGGGGCGTCATTAAAGAGGACACTAGTATGTTGAGGTGGACAGAAAACACAGTCCCTGTACAGTTATCAATGTACAGGGACTTGATCAGCTTTTATGAGATAACGGTACCCTAAGTACCAGTGTAGTGTAAAAAGTGTAAAAAACAAACAAAAAAACAACAACAACTGGACTTGTTGGATTCCATGAACTCTTTCTGATACTCATCCAAGTTGTTCTTCAGATAGAGTGGTAGGAGTTGAAGGTTTTAATAGGACCATCTGTGGGTACAGCCCTCTTGAAACTAGCCTGACTGTGGTCTGTTAATGATCAGATGCTCACCTGTAATTGGAAAGAATGTGTTTTTGATGTCAAGTACGTTTGGTAACTCGAGTACAGAGACTTCACAGAGGGGTATTTCAGTTTAACATAGATGGCTTCCTTTACTCCTCTTTCTTTACCATCTGTGTCCCTTGTCCTTCAGGTGGCAGTGGAAAGCTGAATCCTGGTCTCTCCTGAGTTCAGCCATGCATTTGTGAATGGGCTATTTTTTACTACATCGCTCTGTTTTTGTCTGAGTGTTTAGTCTTTGAGGTGAGCCGCTTTGATGAACATCCTCATGATACCCAATAAATCCAGTTGCCTATGTTGCTGTTTAGTTTTTTGGATATACCATGACCTCGATGTCTGGATATACCTAACCTTCACAGACAGTTTAACAGACTGATGTGCTGATGTCGACGTTTGCTACTTTTGTTAAACATTCTTTTTTTTTTCTTTTTTTTATATTGAATGAAACATATCGTGTGCACTGCAGAGGCAGCAACACTGTAAACACGTTACAAATGTTAAGTTGATAGGGCTTTTACAGTTGCTGTGTAGTTGGTTTGACTATCAATAAATCCAAAAAACACTTTCCGTCTTTGTGGACACAGGATGGAATTATTGACAGGAAGGCAGGAAGGAGTGCCCTAATGAGAGGTTTTCTCACCACAATGGTTTTTTCTCTGCTTCATCGATCATTTGTCAAAGTGTGAAAAGAGTCACTTGTGCTAATTGACCGTGGAAAATTTAAGGAGCTCATATGGGTGCAAACCATTATTTGATCTACAAATAACAGATATATTTATCTGCCTATTAAATATTTGAATATTGCATTTGAATATTGTTCAAATGCATTTCTTTTTTTTTCTTAAAGGAAGCACCTATGTGAAATGCCATTAGGAAAATACTCTCCTGGCCCTTGATCATTTTTTATTTGATAATTTTCCTACTTAGTTCTGAAAAATTAACAATGTTTGCCCATAATCATATTTCCACTGATATGCCATTTACCAGTTTTACGGCTTCCCTTTGCTGTTTTGCTCAAATAGCACATTTTAATTGTTATGCAGACAGAATGTTAATGCTATAATCACTCAAAAATCACCAGTTTCTGCCCACAACATGTTTCTCCAAATGAGTCTCATCACAAACTAACCCAAGCTCAATGGGGTGCTAATTAAAAAACCTGATTTTGCAAAAACAAATACATGATTTTAATGTGGTGATGACATTAAGCTGTGCTAATAACAGGGAGCGCCAGCTATTGGAATACATAATGACCGCAAAAGACAAAATGATCTTGTTGAAAATGTGAAGAATTAGTCAAATAGATATTTAGAATCTGAAATATAAAGACCTACAAGTTACAAGACAGTTTTCAACTTGTAAAATAATTTCCTCACTCTCCATGAGGCTGACTGCTGCATTGGTGTGGTATTAGCTTTGTTGTTAAAGTGCTTGGTTAAAGGTTTGTCAGAGCAGTAGGGGACCGAACAACATGGAGGGGAGTTATTTTGTGGGTCAGGCATCTGTCAGTCAAGTTGCACAAAAAAAATAAAAATTAAATAAAAAGAGTGTTTTATTATCATTATTATTTTTGTTTTGACTGCGTTAACACATACTGAATGTGAGTGTATGCGTGTCAACCTGTCACATTTGGGGAATTCATCTCTTAACACTGCACATTCTGGTGATTGTTTAATATTTCATACTGAGCTGATGGTGACGGGCTGATATTTATTTATTTGTGCATAAATTGCAACCTATCAACCCGACTAAAAAGCACAATGCTACCTTGAGGTGCCTGTCAACTGTCTGAATTAATAGAAGTTGAGCTCATGGTGTAAACAGGGTAGTAAACATGACAGAAACACTTATTCCTCACATGCTTGGATTTTAATCAGAACAGTATATGCTTATTTTACAGGAGCGTTGAAGGATAGAGCATCATTTGTCACCATTTGTGCATCAGCAACACAAGATCCTCCTCAAGGGCATAGTAGTCTCCCTGCATGTATATACGATAAAACATGGAGGTTGGAGAATGCAATATAGTTTACAAAATGGGCACTGTCTCATTTCTTGTATTGGTCATTTGTATCCAGAGTCACCAGAATAGTGACGAGGGTGTGGAGGTGTGGCGGCTGTTGTTCATCCAGGAGCTGTCCAGAATATAATACCCCAATCTGAAAGAAAAGCTGTGGGAGGGTAAAAGCAACTGTTTGGTGTCTTTGTGGTGACATCCTGACATGGATCTCTGTCCAGTAGGGTGCAGTTCAAGATCAGCTAAGAGGGCCAGGAAGCTCCGAGGCCTCGATAGTTGATGTGTAAAAACACTCAGTCTCTCTTTGTGGACACAGGATGGGATTATTGCCGAGAAGGCAGGAAAGAGTGGACTAATGAGAGGTCTTCTCACCACAATGGTCTTTTTCGCTTCATCTGTCATTGTCAGTGTGAAAAGAGTCACTTGTGTTAATTGACTATGGAAGCTTTACTTAGCTCATATGGGTACAAATCATTTTACTTAAAAACTCATCATAACAGTTCGTACTCATCTACTTTGTAGAATCAAGGTGTTCTCCTGTATCTGACCATGATCATGATCAAGAACCCTTTTTTTTCAGGAGCCAAGATAGAGGAAAACATAGGTGTGGTGGCTGGCACTGATGCCTCACAGCAAGAAGGTCTGGGATTGAATCCAGGCCAACTGGAGCCTTTGTTTGCTCATTAGGTTCATGATGATGTTCATGGTGGTTGTGAAGTGGCTGTAGGTGTGAGTGTGAATGGTTGTCAGTCGCTCTGTGTTAGCACTGAGATAGACTGGAGGTCCATCCAGGGTGTACCCTGCCTCTCGGCCAAGAACAGAAAATGATGTAGACTGTAGGATTAAAATAAAGGCTATAAGGTAGCTGACTTACTTGTGAGAGCACAGAGCTTTAATAATCCATAGGTTTAATATACTCAACTGAGGACCCAATACTGTACAAATAAATGTCATGGTGGGACATGATTGGAGTGCGCAGTCTAGCTTGATGCTAGGTGACAGAGGGAACATGAAAGAGTTGATGAATCACTGGCAGGTAAAGTTATTTTTCTATAACTTGTGGTAGATTGTTACCTTGCATTTCTTGTTTTCCCCCTAAAATGTGTGCAGGTACATTTTCCAAGCCTCTGCCCACAAATTATTTATGGTAGAAAGTTGATCTAGAACTGCTCTGTTGGGAAGTCATACATGTCATGTGAGCGCCGTGGACTTGACTTAAAAAACAAAATGGCTCTTATTGGCTGAAGGACTATCCAGTGACGTGCAGAGATATTTTCTTATCTGTATAATTTCTTAACCCCCAACTAATGAAATCCAAATGGTGTGTTACCAGACTCATATTCTGATGAAGATCAGAATTGAGTGCACACCAGGATATGTCTCTGGTCCACAGAGTGTCGGAAGTGGGTATAAGTGCACAGTATAGACAATATACGTACTGTATACAGTGCACACTCACATGCTGTGTGTGTGCATGCACCCCAAGACTTGTGTGTATGTCCTTGAAAAATAAAACAAACTCCTCACAGCTTTCTTTGGTGAAAAGAATTTTTTTTTTTTTTTTTTTTTTTTTACCTTTGAAGACAATTTCTTTTTCTTCTCATCAAAACAAAAACTAGAATAAACAAACCCTGCTTGAAGATTTTCCACATGAAGGTTAATGCGAAGTCCTGCGGCTGTTGACAGCACTGTAAGATGGTGACATGCCATTAGCCCGAAGCATAACTACTGCACTGACATACACAACTGTGCACCAGTGGACCCTAAAGGCCACATTTCATTAGCAGCATTCCCCCTCAGAACACTTTATCTGCTTCGTAATTGTTGTGGGATTTGGTGTGGCGGGGGCAAAGGAGCACTGAAACTGAAATTGATGTTCAAACAAGGGAGCAGCTGTCAGGAGCGAGTACCTGGGGGGGTATTTCAGCAAGCAGGGTTGGGGGAAGCAGGACTTCTATCGACGAAAGTCTTGCTTCATTAGGCGTGACTTGATTCTGTAGCTCTAGTTTAACCAAACTAACTAGTGAGTCCTCCAGTTAGCGTTAGTGAAATCACAACATGGATGTGTCCCATGCTACGTTTAAAGGCCAGCTGAGCCGAGGAACACAGTCGTTACACTTGAACAGAACTCAGTGCATTCGTTTAAGACACATGCTGGCTTCTAATGGCCATAAAACGGTTATGCCTCTGCAGACTGATTAAGAAAGTCAGAGGAGAAGACGTGGCAGAGCAATGCTGATCACAACAATTTATCTAATTAGACTCAATTTACTTTACTGATGAAAAGGACACTGTCCACTTGACTGCTTTATTCACACTGCATTTCTCCAACTTAGCTACCAACATGTATAATTAGCATTAGCTCAGTTAGTTACGTGCCTGTAATTTTGCCATAAGAACGAGTAGAGGTTTTTACAGGGTGGAGACAGTGGATGGGCTTAAAACAGTCCATCAGCCGGCGGGCACAGATGATAGACAGAGACAAACAACAACAACAGAGAACCTCTGCTTTAGACCTCAGTCCATAAGAAACATGGTAACCACACTTTTAAGTATTGTTTGTAGGGAAAACGCGAACAAATATTACATATCAGAGAGGTGTACTTCAAGGATAACAAGTTAATTTCAAGGCCAAATTAGAGTGAATCTGTCCAGAAGTGTTTCCATCAATGTAATGAGACTCAGGTGTCGTTCAGTTCCTTTTTTAGTTCAAATAAATCAGGGCTTTGTCTCAGTCTGATCTTCACAACACATGATTGTGGAAGAAGGCGCTTTCTGAGAAGTTCAGGAAAGGTTACAAAACATCAAAGAGTTTGGAATCCACAAATAATGCACAGTCAGGCAGACTGTGAACAAATGGGGGAGATTTAAGACAGCTATTACACTTCACAGGAGCGGAGGGTAATAGCTGTCTTAAATACAAAAATTGTATTTAAGTCTAAACTCACTTTTACCTTTGTCCCACTGACATGAACACTACTACTTTTAGAGTATCTAGCAGTTGTCACACATGGGAACATTTGTTTAGCCACATAGTCTTAATTTGAAACAATGCTCAGCCAGGTGAAATCTAAAGAAAAAACAAAAGAAAAAAAGATTCAACGAAAAACCAGAGCTCACTGAAATAAGGCGGGCTGCCTAATCTCTCTTGTGTGGTTTCCAACACAGCTCGCCTCATCTTTTCATTTACTGCCCTGCCAGCTCCCTCATCCTCCCCCTCCGTCTGCCTTTCCTTCCATCCTCCACGACTGGCTGTCTGTTACGATTGACTTATGACTCCAGCTTAACTCTTGGCCACAGTAAATGTCCTGCTGATAGTTTTGCCGTAATATCGCAATTTGTCTTGCCAGTCACGCTGGGCACTTTTGGAAGACGAGTGCATGAGAGGAAGGCCCAGAGGAGCGTGGGTGCCAGGCAGGTGAAAGATGACAGGCAGCATGTCTCTTTCATTCGGCTGAGCTGCTCCTCTCGCCTTGCTAAGCTGAACAGCAGGCACAGACACAGTGGCACTTCACCTAAATTAATAGCTGACCTGCTTACTGTGTCGCAGAGTGAAGAGTTATGGCCGGAGTGCCGCAGCAGGACAGGCAGCAAACATGGCTAACAATAGGGAGGTGGGATGTTTGATGAGGGGAATCAAAGTGGAGGCCAGGAGGTTAAGATGGATGGATTAGCTTTGTTATCAGTGGGGCCACGGAGCCGCTGCACTGGCTGTCCTCACTGGCTTATCATCACATCCAACTGGCTAATCCAATTTCGGGCCTCCTCTATATTCAGTTATGTTTTTAAAAATGGAACTGACTGAGATGTTTATGGATTTTATAGCTTCCCGAGAACACAGTTTCCCTATTTCCCAATTTCGAAACTTGGTGGGTGTCACATCCTACTCTGAGGCAGCTAGTCATTCATTTATTTCATTTATTACAGATGTCTTCACTTCCTGTCCTCTGAACTTGTTTCTCTTGTGTTGAGCCTCTATGTTGCCTTCACACTAACACACTACACACTAGACACGGTAACCTTCATATATAGCCTACACTGGTATACTTTCAACAATGACTTTTGCTGACAAACTTTCGCTGAAAGTTCGGCTATAGTCTGCCGAAATTTAACCAAACACGAGTCATACAAATCTGTAACTCCAAACCTTCTCAGCTAATCTTTCCTTGATGTTTTCCATCTTTATTGAACCCAAACAAGCATTTTGAAAATTGAGAAGATGGAGAATCCATCCGAGCAGACCAATTACAGCAAAACTCTGTAAAAGTAAGTAGTTAACCTTCCAATCTAGATTCAAGATCACTTTATTGATCCACATGGGGAAATTTGTCCTAGAGTCAAAGAAAGAACATGAACAAGACATAGACATAAGAATAAGAATAAAAATAAAATAATTACCTCCTGAAGCGAACTGTCCTGCAGCTCAGAGACAGAAGCCGTTGGCTGCAGCTGCTTTCCTGTCCAGCCAGGATGTGGTGAAAGGGGTGACTGTCACAGTCCAGGAAGCTCTATACCTTTCTCATGTAGCACCTTTCAGTGACAGTCCCCACAGAGTCCAGACTCCTCCCCAGAACCGAGTCAGCCCTGTGAATGAGTTTGTGTAGACGCCTCCTGTTCTTGTCTGTCAGGCTGCCACCCCAACAGACGGCAGAAACGGACTTGTAAAACATGTACAGTATTTGACTACACACATCAAATGATTTTAGCCTATGCAGACAGTGGAGCTGACTCTGCCCCTTTTTAAATGAGGTGTCACAGTTATTTGACCGGTCCAGTGTGTCATCGAGGTGGACACCCACCCTTGAAAGTCCCACCCACCTCAATATCAACCCCATCAGTGTTGACTAGCGGGTCTTGGTGGTGTTCAGGTGGAGGTGGTTTCTGGAACTCAAGTTGCTGACGGTGCTTTCTTTTTCTCTCTGTACTCACCACTCCGGATAGAGGCGATAATGGCGGTGCCATCTGAATACTTCTGGACGTGGCAGGACCCATAGTGGTGTTAAAAGCACTAGAGAAGTCAAAGAACATCACTCTAACAAAACCCCTGCATCTTCAACCCCAATGTGCTCCTGAAGAATCAGTCTCTCCAGGGTGTTCATCAGATGGGAGGTAGTCAACTGGGGCTGTGATTTGATTTTTCCAAGACATTTACTGGATTTTGATACTTGATTTGATTTTTGATCTAGGTTTATTTATTTATTTATTTTCTGCCTGTTGTCACTTAAGAATTATAAATGATGTACTGTAAATAAAAGTTTGGACACATACTGTATTAGGCTTTAAAGTCAAGATGTCATGATTGTTGCCGCTATATTTATACAAACAAACATACTATTTATGCTACATGCACTTACTGCTTATTGCACTTCTGGTTAGATGCTAAACTAGTGAAATTACTTTGTCACTATAGCTTTGTTGCAAATAAAAGTAAAAACAAGAATAAATAAAATAAAATAAAATACGATTAGATTAAAATGAGTATCTAGCAAAATAACCAATTTTCCAGAATTAGCAAGTAGTTGGCAAAAACAATGTCCAAGGTGATGTAGTTGCTTGGCCAGTTGCATAGCAACAGCAGCATAGATCATGCCTTTCCATGGTGTTTACTTGTTGGCTGAGGGAGGGGTGAAAACACCAATGGAGTGTGTCAACTCATAGAGTCCCAAAGCCGGGCACAGACGCACTGTGGTCAGTGTGAACCAGGTCTCCAAAGCCCCTCTTATGACACACCTCCTTCTCTGTTCCACCACCTCCAACTCCAGCCTGGCATACGCAACACATCTTCTGAAGTTCAGCGGGAAACTCAGGCCTCACTCCGGGCAGCTCAGGGGACACAGACAGTGCTAGCAGCAGAACGCAACAGCCACCGACCAATGACACGACCAAAAACAAAAAGTCCAGAAATAAATGAATAAACACAGCACAAAAAGACAAAAACGACCAAAAACCATTTTTCCTGTGTGAATGCACCACATGAATTACACAACGTCCCTAAGACTAATCCCATGCGAATATGGCTTTACCTCGTTCTATAGAGGAAGGCAGCATGGGGACACGGAAGCAAAATGTATGCATATGCATCTGATGTGTACCATACCCCAACATGCTCTTCCCAGACACAAAACTACATGTGACTGCCCTGAAAAGCTTTTTCTCGTTCACATCTCTCAGTGGCTGAACGCGCACAGAACATTCCCCCCTCCTTCCGCCTCAGTCGGTTCGCTGGTCATACGCACCATCTACTCTGATGTCTCCTCTCCTTTTGGTCCTTGCAGTGATTTCAGTAAAAGCAACAGTCGTTCAACATTTATTAGCTCCAGCATGATCCGCTCAGTTCCAGTCACTATTCATTCATACGGAAACTAAACACAGTGGCATGGGTATCCAACTGCTGACTGGTGCTTACCTGTGTAATTACAGAACAATGCTGACAAACCAACTGAATTCCCCAAACATCACATTTAACCCTCTGTTAGAAAGTTGGAGTAATGAAACAAAAACATGTCTTTGTAAAAAATCCAAGAGGGTAAATCAGTAGGGTGACCCGAACCCTAATACTGTGGCATTCCCTGATTTATGATTAAAGTATTTGTGTTGGTCTGTTGTACTAATAAATTAATATTTGAGTACAGTATAAATGGACGTTCACTCACTCTAACTTCAAGCATATTAATACATTTTTCATTAGCTCAGCCTTTGCAAACTATGTGTAATTTTATTTTCACTGCTCTTACTATCACCGGGGGATCTGTGCACATTCATTCTATTTGATTTGCTCTCAAAAGAGCTTTTAAAAGCATATTTGGGATTTTCCATGCACGTGAAAAGAACAATGTAGAATGTTTAAACTGCCTGAGAGGATAATTAATTTTGTATTACTGTTTTTTCTTTTTTTCTTTTTTATTATTGAGCCAGGTTAGTCATGCGAGCATGAAATCGATATGACGTGTAAATCTAAAATAAATTAGGTTTTCTTTTGTTCTCTATGAACAATCATTTCAAATTAATTGCGGAGCAGACTCCATGCTTTAAAGTAATGGTCCAGCTCAGCTCCGGGACTGCTTTACATAATGCATATAGCATAGCCTGGATTTAAAACAATTTACTTCTGGGGTTAACCAGGCTAATGACATATTCATTTTCTGCAAGTGGAAGCTACATAGTGCATAAAAGCAAATGAGTTTTCCATTGTCCACTGGCACCCACAGACCTCTCTGTGAGCTTGTTCTTAGTACAACAAAGGCTTCAAGGGCTGAGATTTAAATGATAATAGGATTGAGCCAATGACTTTTAAACTATGGTGTGAATCTCTAATTAATAGTTTGTGCCATCTGGTTGATTCTCTTTGAAGGACGTGAAGGGAAAAAACACAAACATGCACAACACCAAACTGTTATTTTCAAATTCTATTGATTCCTGAGGGGAGATTTTCTCTTCTGTCACCCTCATGTTGAGGAGGGAAAGTCAGGGGTCAGTGAATGTAGAAAAACACTTTACACTTTACTGAGACTTAGATGTCTGACCGCCATTTATATCAGCTCCCAGAGCCAAGATATTGAAATGTGGTCATACGCCTCTGTGAACTTAGATAAGACTTTAAAATACAATTCAAAATATTAAAGAATATTAGGACAAAGTGACTTTGTAACCTTACTTGGTCAAGACAACTCCCAAGCCAAGTATACTTTAAAAAACTAACCTAGCTGTTATTAGATTACAAGCCTGAAAGCCCCAGTGAGTTTTGCCTCTGCGTCTGTGTGGCTATATTTATCAAACCTCTGAGAAGTGCACTTCAAAATGCACTCAGGTAGATGAGGAAAGTGCATTAAGCATATGACTGACAGTCAGAAAGAACTAGAGGTTCTGGTAAACCACAACTCAAACTCAACTAGAACTCACAACACCAAAACAGATAAAGATGGCATCATCTTAAACAGTTGTTTGTATTCAAGCTTTATTGGCCAAACAAGAACTGTGAAATAAACTTTGGCACTGAGGCCTTTTGAAGCTACAGGAACCCAGGCTGGAAAATCCATAATGGCGCATTCACACTACAGATAATAAAAGTTATAACTCAATCGCCTTTGCCAGCAGCATCAGAGAAACCCCATCGGCATGCCGCTGGACTCTCACTGACATCATCTACTAGGTTGTTTGGAACATGCTGTACAACTGTACATATAACACAGGAACCGGTGAAGCAAACCATATGATTGATAGGATCAGTGTAGAGACAAAGAAATTGGAAACCAGCTTAACCTTTTTGTGATGCTTCTTACCCAAAACGTGGCAGAAGTGTAAGACATCAGCTTGTAGCTTGTTGCTGTCTCACAGTGTAAACCTAGCATGAGCCTTTGTGCTATTGAATCTCTTTTGATTGTACAGCAGAAAAAACTACATTACTTTGCATAGTTGTCTTTTCAGTGTTAAGGCACACAAGGATTCCACTATACTTTAAAAGTTTTTCCTTACATATTTTCTAAATACTGGGGGGTTAGGGTTTCCAGCAGTGTCACCAACCTCCATGACCAACCCAGTTAACTCCTTAGCTTATCATTTTGTTGATCCTTGTAGGGGACAGGTCTGATTTTGTAAAGTTATCTTGGTATTGTGGTCCTCCGCACAACCATAAAACAAGATGAACAGATGAAAATAATTTCTCAAACCATTTACAATTCATTTAAGTAATTCATCCTCTAAGTTCAGAAAGGAACACATTGTAATTCTGCAAGGACACTCTAGCAAAACTCTACCACTCAAGGGATAGCTTGTGTACCTTTAGTTGATGGACAGTCTCCTCTCTCAGTTCAGCCGTCTGTTGGCCCCCAGAGGACCAACATTGAGCTCCACATTTGTTTTAGTTATTCCTGCTAATGAGGAGTGCAAGCATTAGAGGCTGGAAGACGGAAGGATGAAAGAAGATCGTGACGAGAGAGTCAATAGTGAGAAGGCTTATAAATGCCTCTGATGAAGAATTAAACATCAAGCCCTTGCTTTTTTTTGCTTCCAACCTTTAATTCCTGAAATTTCAAAGGTGTCACTGTGGAGATATCTTAATGCCACCTATGTGGCGTCAGTAAGGGAATGCTACGAGGCTTTGTGTGCATGACAGTGTTTTTCCCTGGAAAGTTTATCCATCTACTCTCAAGACTCCCTCTGATTCTTGATGCCACATCCAATTTATACTTCATCTGAGAAGACTGCAGGGACGGCATAATCACACCAAGATCCTCGCTATGTGATCTGACACAGGAACTGTCCAAGACGTTTACCTTCAACAATGGGGCCCACACACACAATAACAGTAGAAACATGGGGGGAAGTGAGTAAGACCTACAGCACAGTATGGTGTGGAGAGTAACAAAGAGGAGGCTTTGCCCATGTCTAAAACAGGAGTCTACACTCACTGGCCACTTTATTAGATACACTTTGCTAGTAAAAGGTTGGCCCCCTTTTGCCTTCAGAACTGCCTTAATTCTTCGTGTCATACTTTCAACACGGCATTGGAGATGTTCCTCAGAGATTTTGGTCCATATTGACATGATGGCATCACACAGTTGCTGCAGATTTGTCGGCTGCACATCTATGATGTGAATCTCCCGTTCCACCACATCACAAAGGTGCTCTATTGGATTGAGTGAAGTGGATCTGGTGACTGTGGAGGCCGTTGGCGTACATTGTCATGTTCAAGAAACCAGTCTGAGATGATATGAGCTTTGTGACATGGTGCATTGTCCTGCTGGAAGTAGCGTTCAGAAGATCGTTACACTGTGGTCACAAAGGGATGGACATGGTCAGTAACAATACTCAGGTAGGCTGTGGTTTTAAACCATGTTCAATTTGTACTAAGGGGCCCAAAGTGTGCCAAGAAAATATCTCCCACACCATTACACCACCACCAGCAGCCTGAACTGTTGACACAAGGCAGGATGGATCCATGCTTTCAATGGTGTTTACGCTAAATTCTGACCCTGACATCTAAATATGTCAGACCAGGCAATGTTTTTCCAGTCTTTTATTGTCCAATTTTGTTGAGCCTGTGTGAACTGTAGTCTCAGTTTCCTGTTCTTAGCTGACAGGAGTGGTACCCGGTGTGGTCTTCTGCTGCTGTAGCCCATCTTCTTCAAGGTTGGACGTGTTGTGTGTTCAGAGATGGTATTCTGCATCCTTGGTTGTAACAAGTAGTTATTTGAGTATCTGTTGTCTTTCTGTCATCTGGAACCAGTCTGCCCATTCTCCTCTGACCTCTCACATCAACATTTTCGTCCACACAACTTCCACTTACTGGATATTTTCTCAGACCATGCTCTGTAAACCCTAGAGATGGTTGTGTGTGAAAATCTCAGTAGATCAGTTTTCAATACTCAGACCAGCCCGCCTGGCACCAACAACCATACCACATTCAAAGTCACTAAAATCCCCTCCTTCCCCATTCTGATGCTCAGTTTGAACTTCAGCAAGTTGTCTTGATCACCTCTACATGCCTAAATGCATTGGATTGCAGCCATGTGATTGACTGACTCGCTATTTGTGTTGACAAGCAATTGAACAGGCGTAATCCATAAAGTGGCCAGTGAGTGTATATAAATGACCTGTCACACAGTAGGCAGCTGCCCAGGTCAACATCTTGCTTTAAACCATATGCTGTAGAAAAAAGGGACAATGCGTTTCCATTTCCTCTCCTTGGTCAAACTGATGCTAGTATTCCATCTTGACCTGACCACATTTCCCCTAGACCCACTGCTGACTGGTTAATACTTTACATAAGCTTTGACACTGAAAAGTTTGGTTTTAAGCTCATGACACATCAGATGGCCAGAATAAAGTCACACCCGAGGCATAAGACAAGACAATGCGCTTATGGTTTTGTAAATGGGACAGAGACAGGTGTTTTACTTGCAGCTCCATTGATTCAATGATAGAGCAATAGTGAATGTTGTCTGTGGTTATGACAGTATTTGTCTTCTGTCAACAACCCAGTGAAGCCAGCAGATGCTTCAGCAGGATACAGTCTGAACAAGTCTAACCATAGACTACAGAACATCCAGTCTGAAGAACAACACTAATAATATGACTTGTAATATGTACACACTATAAAAAAAAGAAAGTGTAATTGAAAGGGTACATGTAACACTGGGGAGAAAACAAATCTTGTATTCAGCAGCCCATAGCTATTAAAAGTAAAAGCCTCTCATTCATTGCATTACAATTTATATTTTAGTGCTGGAGCAGACACTGCATTTGTCTGCACCAGACCATTCAGCACCAATCTAACCCAGTTTGTTGTATTTGTCCATTGGCCTCCTGGCTGGGCCTCTGGTCCAGCTGCCATTCAGATCAGCAACTCATTAGCAGAAAACCACGAGACCCAGAGCAGAATGCGCACTGGTAGGATTGAGACACAAGCAGAGGAAAGAGTCACTGCGTTTACATGCACAATTTAATAGAGCTGTTCAAAATTTGGAATGTGGTCTGTAACGTCGCATAATGTAATAATGTAATAAATTTTCACGTCATTATGTAATAACGCCGGATTTTATAATAATCTGCCACATTTTGTAATAAAACTCTTGAATGCAATATGTAATAGACCTTGCTGCATTTTGTAATAAGTTGTTACATTTTGCATCAATTGTTACATTTTGCATCAATTATTACAAATTGCGGGGGTTTATGCACTTTTTTTTAAGAATAATATGTAATAATTTGGTGCAATATTTTAATAATGCCTCATAATGTAATAATCGGCTCACAATGTAACAACAGCTCATAATGTAGTAATGCCTCAGATTGTGAGAAAACTGCTGTATTGTCGTAATCCATTGGTTTTATATAGCACTTTATCAAAGACACACACTTTACATTATTCATTCGATCACCCTGGTCCTTAAAAGTTATCAACAGAACCGGTGACAATGGGCAGGCCTGGTAGAGTCCAGCTCTCACTGGGAACAGGTCCGACTTACACGGCTACACGGACCAAACTCGTGCTCCTTTCGTGCAGGGACTGAATGGCACTTAGCAATGGGCCATGCACCCCACAGTCCTGGAGCACTCCCACAGGATGCCTCTGAGAACCCCCTTCATGCTCCCCTGGGGACACGGTTGTAAGCATTCTCCAAAACCACAAAATACATATGGAGTGGTTGGGCAAACCCTTCGAACACCCTAGAGAGGGTAAAGAGCTGGTCCTCCTGGTCTGGGCTGGTCTGAGGTTCAAAGGTTATAAGCCATTCCTTCCACCACCCACCACCCAGTAGACCCAGTTAATGTCGGCAGCTCCTGAGTTGCCACCTGTAAAATCATCGAGATTCAGCTTGATCCGTATATATGTACTTTAATGACAGCGTAAACATCTAAACAAACCGGCACAAGAAAAGCGTGTTCGTAATCAAGGCAACAACACATTAACTGCTTTCCTTTTCTTCTGAACCGTTCTTTGTCCGCCCTTCAGGGTAGGGGGCAAAATACCCTGGACAGCATAGCCCCTAGGATCCACCACGGCAAGGTGACAGTTCAAGGAAGAGAGTGTTGCTAATCCTCACAAGGGTCGCTGGGGTTGCTGGAGTCTATCCCAGTTGTCATTGGGCAAGAGGTGGGGTACAACCTGGACAGGTCGCCAGTCCATTGCAGGGCTAAACACAGAAAGAGAAGTTTATGTTTGAGGGAAAGGTTTTCCAATGTTTCTACTAGAGTAGTTGGTAACACTTTCTATGAAGGTTGTATTTATAATGTCCTATGAATGCACTCATAATGTTTTATAAGGTGTCTATAAAGCATTATAATTGTCATTATTACCATCTATACATATTCACAAGTCATCATAACCAACTTCATGATGCATTATGACAACTGGTTATGAATGATTATAATTTTAATCTGAATAGTGCATTATAAATATGTCAATATCTGCCTAGTCCCTTGTTCATTTTATGATGCATCATAACTACTTTGCTTTGCTAAATGTGCATAGTGATGCATAATGAGTTTTGACTTCTACTATAGTGCTTTATATCTGTAGTTATAAGTATATGTAATAAAGTTATAATAATGTATACATCTCCCTACAGCACACAGTTATAAACAGCTATGCAATATCATAAGTGCTATTTGTCAGCGCTAAGTAAAGTGACAAGAATATGACACTATTATTAACAGATATAAGTTACTATGAGTAATTAAAAGGTGCAATGAACTAAGTCCTGAGTCTGGAATCTTTACCCCATATGCACAGTGTTAATATCATAGGTGTTATTTGTCAGCTTTAGGTAAATTAGTGCAAATGAGGTGTTGTGGATATAAGACTATTATAAACAAATATGAGGCACAATGAAATGAGAGCCTGGACAGTAAAGACAAAAGGAATGCATTTAGTTCACTTTATTTTCATTTAAACCAACACACATAATAAGAATGATTATCAATGTTCTGAGCACATTACACAAACACATGAAACACGTGAAACAGGCCACAAAAGTGGCACGGCGTGCTCCTAGAGATGTGGCTCTTAAAAGCGCCTTTGGGTTGGTGAGATGATTTAGGGTCAGAGGTCAGGAGATGGTTTGACAGCAACTACAAGAAGAACAGAGGCAAATCTTTAGTGCTCGAGCTGGGTTTGTTTTTATGCAGAAAGGTTTCATTGAAAACACATAAGCAGATCACGTGTTTTTGTTTAAAGCAGCGTAATGAGACAGTATGTTACCGCATATCATGCAGGCAGCGCAGATTACCCGTAGGCGGCTTAAGCTAGCTACACGAAAGTTACCAGACACGGCTAGTTTTAATTCACAAAATATTCTTGCGTTTAATGATTGAAACCATTCGAAATCATTGCTTTAATATGTAAACGATGTGCTTCATGTAAGCAAAGTAAAGTATTAGCTCACAAAACAATAGCAGGACAGAGAGACAACCTACCTGTCCCGGAGAAAGGAAAGAAAAGCCGCTTTATGATTAGTACATATAGTCAATGCTTTACGACAGTGGGTGGAGCTGGGGACGGAGGTGGGTGGGGTCAGAGGTCAGGTTTCATGAACTAAGGAATGACATTTATAAAATAATAATAATATAAATAAAAACAATATTAAAATAATATCTTACGGCATTCAATAAAGGCGGATATTCCTAGCGATCCTGTATAAGAGACCGATATAACAAATAACCATTATTTTTTTTTCGAATCTCAAAGTGCCGAATCCTGCAGCAAAATTGACGTTACATTGAAAACCGAAATAAGACCATTATAAATCTAGTCTAAATTAAATAAAATCAAACCTCTTCATTGCACAGTGTCACATTGACAGCCATCCTCACGAAATAACTTCCAATTGAAATACATCAGTTTGAAATTCGTTTCGAGCGGCATGAAAATTTGAGAAAAATTGGCAGGCACCAAACAATAGATTAATTTTCGTGACAGTTTCACATCCACCGTGACACCGCTTCTTTATACAGGATCGCTAGAAATGTCCGCATTTATTGAATGCCGTCAGATGTTATTTTAATATCGTTTATATTTATATTATTATTATTGTAGAAATGTCATTCTTTAGTCCATGACCCCTGACCTCTGACCCCACCCACCTCCAACCTCAGCTCCTCCCACTGTCGTAAAGCATTGACTGCGGGTTTTCCGCTCTTTCTTTGCTGAGTCCTCTCCAGGACAGGTAGGTTGTCTCTCGGTCCTGCTAATGTTTTGTGAGCTAATACTTTACTTTGCCTTACTTTGAAGCGCAGCGTTTACATTAAAGCAATGATTTCGAATGGTTTCAATCATTAAATGCAAGAATATGAAAACGATCTAATTTGTGAATTAAAACTAGCCGTGTCTGGTAACTTTCGTGTAGCTAGCTTAAGCCACCTACGGGTAATATGCGCTGCCTGCATGATATGCGGTAACATAATGGCTTATTAGGCTGCTTTAAACAAAAAAAACGTGATCTGCTTATGTGTTTTCAATCAAACCCTTCTGCATAAAAACAAACCCAGCTAGAGCACTAAAGATTTGCCTCTGTTCTTGTAGTTGCTGTCGAACCATCTCCTGACCTCTGACCCTAAATCATCTCACCAACCCAAAGGCACTTTTAAGAGCCACATCTCTAGGAGCACGCCGTGCCACTTTTGTGGCCTGTTTCACGTGTTTCATGTGTTTGTGTAATGTGCTCAGAACATTGATAATCATTCTGATTATGTGTGTTGGTTTAAATGAAAATAAAGTGAACTAAATGCATTCCTTTTGTCTTTACTGTCCAGGCTCTCATTTCATTGTGCCTCATATTTGTTTATAATAGTCTTATATCCACAACACCTCATTTGCACTAATTTACCTAAAGCTGACAAATAACACCTATGATATTAACATTGTGCATATGGGGTAAAGATTCCAGACTCAGGACTTAGTTCATTGCACCTTTTAATTACTCATAGTAACTTATATCTGTTAATAATAGTGTCACATTCTTGTCACTTTACTTAGCGCTGACAAATAGCACTTATGATATTGCATAGCTGTTTATAACAGTGTGCTGTAGGGAGATATATACATTATTATAACTTTATTACATATACTTATAACTACAGATATAAAGCACTATAGGCGAAGTCAAAACTCATTATGCATCACTATGCACATTTAGCAAAGCAAAGTAGTTATGATGCATCATAAAATGAACAAGGGACTAGGCAGATATTGACATATTTATAATGCACTATTCAGATTAAAATTATAATCATTCATAACCAGTTGTCATAATGCATCATGAAGTTGGTTATGATGACTTGTGAATATGTATAGATGGTTATAATGACCATTATAATGCTTTATAGACACCTTATAAAATATTATGAGTGCATTCATAGGGCATTATAAATACAACCTTCATAGAAAGTGTTACCGAGTAGTTTTTTTCCCCATCAAGTCTCTAGTAAATTTCTTGTAAATATTTCAGATATTTCCTTTACCAGGCAATCATTTATAGACTTCTTTTTCAATTACATAAGCATATTAGAGATCGATCTTTTTGATGTGAAAGATTATTTTTCGCTGTTTTTAGTTGGTTTAGTTTTGATGGACATTTTTGTTTTATCAACTACAGGAAAGGACATCAATGTTGTATTAAAGAAATGAAGCTGGAATACATTTTTTTTCCTGTTCCATATTTATTTTTGTCTTTTGTCTACTTTCTATCATGTATAATATTTGCATGTCCATGTCTCTTGACATTTCCGTGCATCGGTGATGTTTGTGCCAGTAACACTCATTAAGCAGTTTTTTAAACACACTCTCTTGACCAATGATATATCCTAGTTTTAGAAACTAATAGTTTTAGAAATTAATTCATATTCAAGATTCATGCTGGTATGCTTAAAGTTAGTATTGAATGAATTATTATTATTATTTTTCTGAAAGTCCTAATGTTTTTTTTTTGTTGTTTTTTTTTTTTTAAATTAAGACATCCATTTTAGTGGCACCAAATTATTACATTTTGTTCATAAAAAAGTGCAACACCCGCAATTTGTAATAACTGTAAGTTTTTTACATATTGCGTTCAAGATTTTTATTACAAAATGTGGCAGATTATTATAAAATGTGGCATAATTGCATAATGATGTGAAAATTTAATACATAATGCGGCGTTGCATGGTCCTTGCCCCCGTTTACATACAATGGAGAAAATTGAATTACTGACGCGAACATGTCCTCCTCCTCCACACTAGGAGTGGTTCTGGCCCCCTTTCTGGTTGACCTATTACGTCATATAATAAACAATTGGAGTCATTCATGCGGCAGACCGACATTTCAAACAAAAACAACAACAGCTTTTTAGTCTCATACGTAATGTTCGTGCTAGTTATGGTGCAGACAAGATGTGCTGTATCCCTCAGGTGATTCTTCAGCTTTCTTGAATGTTTTTGTTCGGTGCAGTATTGAGCATACATACATGTATTGTCTAGTTTAACTCAGATTAAGGCATAATGCAGCAGCATTGCTGATATTTTTCAGCTTTTGACAGACGCACAACAGGCAGAAATGTCACACACTTTGAACATTGAAACAACGAAAGAATTTCGTCATCGTTGACAAAAACAACACTGCCACATGCTCAGTGCATCATCCCCCAACACCCTAGGACTATAGCAGCTTAACTAAAGGAAGGTTCAGTGCCACCTGAGCCAGTCCTAACTATAGGTTCAGTTCAATTCAATTGATTTACTCAAATTCTTTTTAAATATTAAAGAGATAGAAAAGGAGCAGGAGAAACGAGATGAACATACATCTGTCATAGATACATACATTGGACCGAAACAAACATGTAGAGTCTTGTGGTGATACAAACATCATAACAAATGATGTTACATGACAGTTTGAGAATATAAGAGGCAGTCACAAAAAGTTGGAGGAGAGGAGAGGAGAGGAGAGGAGAGGAGAGGAGAGGAGAGGAGAGGAGAGGAGAGGAGAGGAGAGGAGAGGAGGAACGGATGGGGAGACACAGCAGACACAGCAGTTAACATGCTATACAGTAGTAGCACAGAATCCCATAAGTTGTAATAGAAAAGACCTTATATAAGAATTTAGAAAACAGGAGCTCATGCCAGAATTTTATTCAAAAGGAAAGTCTTAAGCCCAACCTGAAGCAACATATACATTTTTATTGTCACTCAGATAGATTTGGTAGCCAGCCTCTGTGGAGACACACTGTAATTTCCAGCTGTTTCATTTGAATAACACAATGCAGACAGAATTCTTCTACTCTTCCACGTATTAATCGAAAATAAATCGAGTTGGCAATGGCAGAACAGTATCAGCAGCTCGAGAGCGAGGGCATTCAGAAACAAATTGTTGTAATTCAGAAGAGCACATCGTCTGCTTGTTTTTATTGTCCTTTCCGAAAGATCTGCCAGCATCTGTCTCTTTTTGTCCCCATCACCAAGAGTATTCCTTCAGCACAAAGATGGCTAGTTATTATATAAAAAGCAATGACTTAATGTTTGTGCTTTCTCTCCTATATGTGTGGTTTTACAGTTGGCATTTTGTGTAGCATTTTCTTCCTCCTTTTGATCTTGAAGTGTGATTTTGTCCGTGTGGGACAGACAGCAGAGAGAGAGAGAGAGTGTGTGTGGTGGTTGTTGTTTAAAATAAAAAAGGTTGTTGTTTTTCAATGGTGACAGTTTCTCTGACACCATCTTTACGAGGCTTAAAGCACCAGGAGTCAATTTCTCTCACTGAAATGGAAGACATTAAGGGAGGCAGAGAGAAAGATCAGACGGTCGTGATATGCATTCATTCTGGAAGATACATACACTCAATGGCCTCTTCATTAGGTACACCTGTTCAATTGCTTGAAAAACAGTCGCACATGCATTTGACAATCGGTACAATATCCTGAATATGATGTAGGGCTAATTGGCCTGTGTGCCTCCATTAATGATCGTGTAACACATTTGAGTTCTTCTCTCTGAAAAAATTGATGCAGCTTGCAGCCCTGGAGCTTGTACAATGACACAGTCGGACAAAGTCAGAATGTGACAGGCAGGTACATCGACATCATAGTTTAAATTAGCGGGTCAAAATGGTATTCCTGTTCACATCGAAGCTGAGCTGAGCCAAGCCGAGTCGATAAAATCCCAGGTTGATTGCTGGGTCATTCAACCCGGGTTGAAAACCACACATCAGATGAGGTGAAAGGGGCTTTACACAAGTAGCACCTACCTAGACCAGACCAGACAGACCCCACCCCGTAGTAATGACACTCCTTGATGGCAGCAGCCATCCCCAGCAGGATGCAGCCTGACACAGACACACACACAAAAAACACTTTAGGAACAACTCAAAAAACATGAAGAACAGCACAATGGCCTCCAAATTCACTAGATCCCAAACTGATAAAGTATCAAGTATCTGAGACATCTGAGAAGGTGTGAATAGAGGGCATTGTTGTAAGAAGCATGAAGTTTGCTAGGCATCATTCTTTGTCATCTCTCAGAGTTAATGTAATTAATACAATAACATTTATTTTTGTAACACGGATGTTCTTTTCTTGCCTTGTCTTGTCTTTTTGTTACATCCCACCAGTTGGGTCGTAACATAAAAGGGGGCCTGACTTAGGATGACAGAGGTAATGGAAGTGTTTGGAATTTTTCCCTGTTGTTCAGTCTTAAGTGAGTACAGTGTCTGAGTGTATTTTAGTCTCTTGGTAGTCGCCCGGGTTAGAGAGCGAGGGAAAGGTTAATTAATTTGTTATTACATGCAGTTCTGCTGTAGTTTAATCTGCTCATTAAGCGAATCATCAAACCTCTAAAAGAACCATGGCCCTCACTTCCCTTTTCCCCAGCAAAGTTTGTTTTCAAGACCTTAGTACCACACTTCTACCCTTGATCATTACTGGTTGATTCATTTATTCATTCATTATCTTCCACTCATCTGAGGTTGGGTCTGGGGAAGGAACAGACCCTATCAACACATTCTAGCGCATCCTGGGGATCCTGAAGGCTTCCTAGACCGGACAGGAAATATAATCCCTCCGGGTAAACCACCAAAGGGAAGTGCCTAGGAGGCATCCTCATCAGATGCTCTTTCTTGTTACTCCACTAATGGGAGTGAAAGCTGAAAAGGCACCACAACCACCAAGGTCACAAATTAACCTGTTTCTGTCTTCTCTGGATTCATTTTCTACTTTTAGTTCTTCTCCTATCGCTTCATTTATCCTTTGGTATATTTTTGGAATTTCTGACACAGGTAAATGCCATGTTCACTCTAATACACAATAT
Organism: Mugil cephalus; assembly: GCF_022458985.1. Lineage (NCBI taxonomy): Eukaryota > Metazoa > Chordata > Actinopteri > Mugiliformes > Mugilidae > Mugil > Mugil cephalus. The sequence goes on from NC_061787.1 coordinate 21,930,626, forward strand.
ATGCATACTATGTATGCCCCTGATTGTTTTTGATTAAAACTCAAGGAAAGACTTTTATTTTTGTTTTACTTTATTTTCAATTTCCTCCTACGTGGACAATGTAATTCTTCAGTTCAGTATAGCACTCACATAGCAACAGTGAGAATGATCAGTCTGATGAGCACTGCTTTCTGATAATTATGTGCTCTTAGGACATCCACCATTGCTGTCTTTTAACACACAGATCAGTCGATATCCATAAAAGGTCTAATGCCATTTTATTGGCTCTCTTCCAAACTGGCTTTTTACTTGCACATTAGTGTCATCCTTAACTGCTTTGTGATTATTTGCTTTGCGATCAAAAGGGAAGATGAGGCATACCCATCAGATCCTGGTCCTCAGCTGATGCCTGTTGATGCTCAGTGTCTTGCTCAAGACACTTCAGGATATGGTCCAGGGGCTTGGGATTGAACCACTAACTCTGCTGGTAATGAGTAGGGCTGTCACGGTAAACTGGTATTGATGATAATGGTAAATGCTGGCTGCCCAATTTTGTGTCTGCCCACGCCTTGCCCACTGTCTGCTGCCCGCACACCTCCACTACTAACCAAACAATGCGATACATTGATGGTGTGGTGGCGCTGTTGAGCTCATTCTAACTCAAATGCTGTGAGGTGAAGAAGACCAGCAGCAAATGAGACTCTGCAGGTGGAGTGTGTTAGGTGTGGGTAACTGACAAATAACATGGCTTTTTCACTTACCTGCCAATACACACTAGGAGCCACCACACGCACCAGGAGTAGGAGTCAAAAAGGGAGTAATCACCTGCTCACTGGTGCTTTATGTAGCCTAGGCCTGATTAGAAGTGGTTTAAGAGTAGTCAAACCTGGAGGCGCGTTCACAGACCATACTCAACCGTAGTAATGGGAATTCTAGCTCTTTTTAGAGAGACGGTTCTTTTGGTTCGGCTCACTAATAAGAGCTCGCTCTTTGCAGACTTTACTCCGTTTTCTTCTACTCATTTTCCTGCTCCTGTGGTGTAGCCTGACCAGAGCAGTAGGAATTTAGGAGGTAGATTCAACTTGTTTCCATCCTCAAAGTGTCTCCATGACACACGTGAAACTAAAAAGAAATATCTACAAAACTAAACAGTTAACACAGCTTAACTGAATCAAACTAAACTTACAGCAACGTAAACTAACATAACGTGCACACAGGTACACCATAGTTCCATCCTCCTAGGGCAGGGAAGGGCAATTAATTTCTACAGTGGGCCACATGAAAAATCTGAAGTGTGTTGGAGGGCCAAACCAAACGATAACTTGAACGTAATTCTGCTCAATAGTAATTTTTCTCCCATTGTAAAAAGCAGTAAATTATATATGTTGATAGGCTGCTACTGGTAATCAGAAACATAAGAATATTCTGTAAATATTTATTTGAATTTATGAGTTTTGGTGTAGGTTGAAGAGGAAAATGGAACACAATCGATCTGTAAGTTTTGGATATAACGCATTGGAATGTTGGACACTTTGTTCTCTTTGAAAAACTTCAGTGAACCAAGAAGTGACCATGTAGCTACATGAATTATTTTCTGTATCTCAATAAATCTCAATAAATGTTTAACCCTTTAAGACCTGTAATAATACATCATGGCTCAAAATAAAAGCAACACAGTCGTATTGCATGCACAGCATAAATACTTGTTCATCTGTGCTTATGACTGACATACCGCGGGCCAGACGGGAATGCCCAAAGGGCGGTATGAGGCCCGCGGGCCGTATAATGGTCAAGTCTGTCCTAGGGGGTAATTTTAAACTTCAAAATACTTGTCTGAGTCTGATTTTAACAGAAAATGTTGATGTATGAATTGTAAACCAATTTAATACAAACACAAACAAACCCGGGATAGTCAATGTCTGCAACTTATGGAACAAAGGTGGACGTGGTAAGTAAATATTAGAGCAACATGATAAAGTGAAATGGTCAGTGGGATAAATGACATGTTCTCACCCACTTTGTCAGACGCCACCACCACCAATCAAGTTCAGCTTTAACAGGAAAAAATGACGACTCCCAATGATGTGAAGTGGCTCTGGTGGTTCATTCCAAAGAGTCGACTCTTGAAGCCAGCTCATTCGCAACCGACGCATCACTACTCAGCAGTAACTGGTTCAAATGGTGTACTACACTGCACACTAAATGTCTTGGTATTTGAACATATAGGCCCAAGACCTGGTAATGATCCATGTTTGTCTTCAATGAGTGCTTCAATTATTTTTCTTATTTATAGAAGCCAGATAGATGTTCAGTAATTTTTTGAACACAAATGTTAAGTGGGATAACCAGTGTCATTCATTTCTCAAAATGAATTTCTGATAGTGTTCATTTTGCACATACATGCTAGAACATACCCATATTTAACTTGTACTGCAAAATTTACTTTTTGGCCCACCACATTCCCATAGATGAAATTACATAAATAAATTTATAGATGCACTTCCTGGATTTTGCTGGGGTTTTTTTTGTACATTTTTGTTGATATTGTGACAATATTGTTATTGTGACATTTTTTTTTGTCCACGATAATCGTGAAATGAAAATCTGATATCATGACAGCCCTGTTGAACCATAGCCACCCCTGCCATCCTCTCATGTCAACACAAAATGCAGCTTTTAAATGAAGGTTTTCATTGTTAATGTAAAACAAAATCCAAACCTACATGACCCTGTGTGAAAAAGTGATTGTTGAGTGAAAGTGAAAGTGAGCAGGTTTGATTATGACATTGGTGGGAACACAAAATTTCTCCAAGGCAGCACTCCTGAAAGTTTATGTTATTTGCATTGTAAACATTATTTCACATTATGTAGAGTAGATCAAGGAAATCATAGTCAGAAAAACAGGTCAATAATCGACATGTTTCATTCATATCTGAGTACATAAGGAGAATACAGGAATTGAATGCATTCTGCAATTTTACAGGTTAATGTAACCAATGAAAGACAAAGAGGAAGCTATGAAGAATACCCTGGGGATATAAATGAAGCACAACTGAACCTTTTTGAACAAGCAGATAAGTGTCCCCTGGTTGTTATTCAGATCATCATCACACTAACATCTGTCACAGTGATGAATCTCGAAACTAACATATCCATCATTATTTGACCTTAGCTGTGAATTTCCAGCCTTCCAGCTTCTCCTCCTCCTCTACCTCCTCTGGCCTCTTTACTGTCTGTCTCCTGACAAGAATATGTTGATGTATGACATATGAACAGAGTAGGGATACAATAATCATCGAGTTTGGAGGTACATTTATTACCTAAGCAAAAAAGTCTTTCACTTTCACACAATTTTTACGTATAATTTATCCCCCCAAAAATCTGTGGGAAAAATACAATAAAACCTCAGATTCTAGATGCTCATTTAAACATCTTCTGTGCAAATACATAAAAACAATAAGTATAAATAACTTTAAAAAAAGTGCATTTTTTTTTATCATTGAATATTTTCTTTTATTCAATATTTGTATTGTTTAGCCTATGCAGATGACACCACTGGTATTAAAATCCATCTAGCTGACCAAACATGTTGACAACTTACACATGCGGTTGCGGAAAAATGCACTGCCACCTTCCGTTCTGTGCAACTAGCAGCAGGTTACAAGTAGCATTACAAGCAGATGGAAGTAATTTTAATATAACTCTTATCATTAATTAAGAGGATTTTTTTAAAGTTTGATGTCCATTGCAGTGGACATCAGTAGTTGGGAGATATTAGCCAACATGCACATGGTCAGTATGCAAAGAAATAACATACATGTAAGCTTTTCAAAGGTAAATTATGATATCACAGTATATTTTTCATGTTTTTTAAAATGTTATGTATATATTTTTTGTACATAATGTATTTGTAGAGTATAAAGTCAAAGACTTCCTTGAACGTCTCTTAAATGGAGAGTTATCTGAACTTGACTCCTTGAATTCAGGAAATGAGACAGATGACACGAGTGAAATAGATGGTGAGTTTAGAAAATAAGAATGTTTTTAATTCAAAGTATGAGGTTTTCATCAATTTTATGTCTTATATGATAATTTATAAGATTGAAGTTACATGGAAAGCACAAGAGAATGCATGAAATTAGCTAAAAATGTGATTGCTTTGTTCTTAGATTCAGGGAGGGACAGTGGAGAGGTTTTGTGCAAGCCAGAAGAACTTGAGGTGGCAGCTGAGCTTGAGATAGAGGAGAAAGACAGTGTAGTGACAGAAGATCAGGAGGAAATGACAGTGACTAAGAAGGAAGAGATCAAGTGGTCACCGGCCATTCACATTAATCAGTGACACTTGCTTTGAGAATCCTTCAATTCATGAGAGACACCCTATGAGACCCTATGAATACTTCAAACTATACTGTATGTACCAGATGAGATCTTCAATTTGATGGCTGACAACACAAACATTTATGCCATCCAAAATGGTACACTCGGTTAAATTGGCTTGCCATATAGTTCTCTTTGAAGCCTGTCTTTGTTTTCTCTAGTACGTTTTTGTCTTCGTGGTACGTTTTACCTTTAACTCTTTGTTGCCCGCCAGTTGGCGTGTTTTATTGGTTTTATTTTTGAATTATTCTTGCCACATTTGACGCACAACTTTTTCAAAGTACAAGCTGAATTTTATTTTAACTGTCACGACAGTCACGCAACTGTCACAACATTTTTGTAGATATTTTCGGCCACCCATCAGAAGTATTTTTCAATTCCATCATTGACGATCGATTTTCAACACACACCATCAGACTCTGATCCACGGCAACCTCTTAAGTACACATAACTCTGCTGAACTGACGCTGAGGTCTGGACTGTCCATCAATCTGCTCTCAACACTATGATACCGCTAGTTTCCCCGACAGTACCGCTGTGGAAGATCGAGCTTACCAGGACCAGGAGGATAATAAGTAGATTATCACCTTCATATTTGAGCAGAGTTGATACGTGTGTGTTACAACTAAAGAAACCCTAAACAAATCTAGATCTTTAATATAAGAAATTAGGTGCAGTTTGCGTCCTCTTTTTCGTTCATACTTCTTACTTTCGTTAAACTCATTTATTTCGATATTCTCAGCCCTGAGAATATCGTTCTCCATTACTCTGTTATATTATTCATGATATTTTTTATTATTCACTATTCACCATTTTGTAAATAAACCACATATTTCACTTATGTCATTGTCAGAAGGCCCTTGTGAGCTGGAAATAGATGATGAACTGAGAGCTGACACCTCAGATATGATGAGATTGATTAATTACTAATAATTAATATTGATCCAATATTAATTGATTAATTCTTACAGGATACAGTGTATGCCTGTAGGTGGTGTCCCTTTCGGCGAGTGCAGTTATTAGACTTAAATGTTTAATAATTTGATTCCCCTACACAGGAGAAGGGGCTATCCAAAATTTTAAAAAGAACCGACCGTCATACACATCCATTGAAAGTTGATTCAGAGCTGAGGCTTATCTCAGGGAGGGTCACCCCAAACACACACAAAGAGAACAACAAGAGAACAATTTCAAAAATAATATTCTTATCAAATAGACAATTCTCAAAGTAACCTTCACACACACACACACACACACACACACACACACACACACACACACACACACACACACACACAATAAGTACAATTAAAAACGAAATTAGCTTTTCAACAAAAAGGAACCAAAACAAATCTACCACCAAACTGACAGTACAGCTGGCAGTACAGCTTGGTTACGTGGTTAGCTGTGCACAATACAAACGTTAGCCTGGGTCAGCGAAACTGACTACTCCCCATCTCTTATTATAAAACACAAAAAAGGAGAAAGCAGTAAAAGTGCTCAGAGATCCATAGGCATATGGATCCCAGAGGCAAACAGGTTGTGAAGGAAGATCAGGTAAAAAGACGGACAGAAAAGACAAAGCTAAAGCAAGTCTTTTACAGTCGCTTTTACAGTCACAGACACATCCACCCATTCGTTCACACAAGCACACACATATTCACATACTAGGGCACTGGGAGCAAAAATGAGGTATTTACCAAGACAAAGACCGCAAAAAGGCAATCCAATAAGACAAAGACCAAAGAGGGGCAATCCCATAAGGCAAAGACTGAAAAAGATCATTACAATAAGGCAAAGCAGCAGTGTGGATATGGATCAACAGCCGCGCAGTGTAATTTCCATCATGGCTGGTAGGCTCCAACAGCTCCTGTGGTACACACTAAAACATCCTTTTACAGACAAGTAACTGATAAATGAGCATATTACATAAATGCTCATTTACATACCAACACGGTACAGTATTTGGCCTGTGAACAAAGAAGTTGCACAGAATTTGACTTGCATAGAAAACCTACAAGCATAACTATGGTAGCTACAAACACAGAAAAAAGATTGAAAAGGAACACACATCCAAAAAGAGTTAGATGCAGGGTGATGGAGGATGGAAGATATAATAATGAAAAACTAGAAAAGGCCTGGGCCAGTTTTTCAGCCAAAAACATAGGACACCAAAGTCAGCAGAGGAGAAATGTTTAATTTTCATCACACAAATGTTGGACACCTTCCTGATTTCTTTTTTTTTTTTTTTTTTTTTTGAATGTTTGTCACACTTGTTGTTTGAGATCATCAAACAAATTTAAATGTAAGACAAAGATAACACAAGTAAAGACAAAATGCAGGTGTCAAATCAAGGGAAAAAAAACGACTTGGCCCTGTATGGAAAAAGTGTTTTGTGTTTGTGTGGAAAAAGTGTTAAAACATAACTGTGGTTTATCACACCGGTGTTCAAATTCTCTAGCCGCACCCAGGCCTGATTACTGCCACACCTGTTGTCAGTCATGAAATCAGGGCCTGCCTGACAAAGTGAAATCAACTACAAGATCCTCAAAAGCTGGACATCCTGCTGAGATCCAAAGAAATTCAGGAACAAATGACAAAGAAAGTAACTGAGATCTATCAGTCTGGAAAAGGTTATAAAGACATTTCTCAATCTTTGGGACTCCTTCCCAGGAGTGGCCAGCTGACCAAAATTATTATTAAGGAGTTTAGAACTGACTCATCCAAGAGGTCACAAAAGACCCCACAACAACATCCAAAGAACTGCAGGCCTTACTTACCTCAGTTAAGGTCAGTGTTCATGACTTCACCAGGAGAAAGCGAATGGGCAAAAATGGCCTGCGTGGCAGAATGAAAGACCAAAACCACTGCTGAGCAAAAAAAAAGGTTTGTCTCACTTTGGCTAGAAAACACCTTGATGATCCTTAAGACTTTTGGTAAAATACTCTGTGGGCTGACGAGACAAAGGATGAACTTTTTGAAATGTGTGTGTCCCATCTGATGTAAAAGTAACACAGCATTTCAGAAAAAGAACATTATACCAACAGTAAAATCTGGTGGTAGTAGTGTGATGGTGTAGAGAACTTGGATTCTGCAGCAGGAAAATGATCCAAAACACACCAGCAAGTCCACCCCTGAATGACTGAAGGAAAAATAAATGGAGTGACTTACTCGTGACGTTTCTCTATTTTAGATATCCAGAAATACATCACTTCCCCTCCAATCAAAGAAGAAAAAGTCAGTTCAGACTGTCTGACTGACTTCCTGTACGAACGATCCACTCTCTGTCCAGCTTGACGCGTGTGGCTCGTATCGAGCGTCAAAAATAGAACAGAGGTGTAATGCCCAGAGGTGAGGTTATCAAGACAACCTCACCTCAAGAATGAATATGCATTTAGGCAAGCATCTGCAGGTAAAGGAACCTAGAAAGAACAACCAACACAACCATCTCCTTCTCAAAAAGGGTTGTTTTCACTTTATAAGGAGCGCTTACACAGTGCAAATGCCACCTCATTGATCATTCAGCATCTGTCTGCAAGGGCAGATAATCATTATTTATTTAGTAAATTAGAAAATCGGTTTATGTGAAGATCAAGTAAGTAAATATTTACAAAGAAGCATAAGACTAACCCTGACTATGGATTATATGAGACAGCCTTTGAAAACAAAATTTTACATAAACTGGTAAAATGCCATGAGATGGTATCAACAGTATATTAGTTTGTAATAGTTCAAAAACAAAAATATGTTTTGTCGACCTTATGATGCAGGATCATGGTGTATAATGCTGTCCACAAACCCGACAATTTGTTGACACTTGCTGACTTTAATCTTGTGTCTTTGGTATTCAGCACCAATCTCGTGTCTTCCAATACGAGATTTCCAACTTTCTGAAAAAGCTCACAGACAAATAGTGGGAATTAGGCTAGAGAACATTGGATCCACTATGCAGGCTGCAGAAGCTCGAGGAGGAATGTAAAGAAAAGCAGGAACGTTTGTAAGAGGGAAAAATTACCTTGCATGTTACGTCAACCAACATCACCAACAAACAGCAGAAATCCTACCATTGGCTGGGAAAGGCTGGACTGAAACACAGCACAGAGGTGCTAATCATGGCGGCATGGGAACAGGCTCAAAGTATAAGATCAGTAGAGGCTAGGGTCACAAGGTGACTCTAGTACAGGCTGTAAAAACATGCTCCTGAGACAACCCATCACACAATGACAGGGTGTAAGTTGCTACAGACAGGGTGTACATATAATGTGTGGTCTGTGAGACCTACCCTACTGGCACTAATTTAACTATTAGATGATCACACAGAAATCAAGAAACCAGACTTGTCACTCCAGCCTTGCGGAATTCATTTGTTATTTGTTTGTGTGTGTTTGTGTGTGTGTTTGGTTAATGCATGTATTCTGGGAACAGTTTCACTTAATCAACTTTGTTCTTGTCAATAGAATCTTAAGGACAGATGTTTCCTGTTATGATCAGTACAGATCAGTTTGTACAAGGTCACACTGACCTGGGATGCCCTGCCACCCCACACACACACCATTGGTGTGCAGTGTCACCCTGACCTGAACGCACAGGCAGGTGAAATTTCTCCAATAAACACCAAAGCCAAGTTGCTTGTATAGTGACCAGGAACATCAGGGCATACTATATGCTGGAAGTGCTCAGGTCAAAGTGGGAGGTAGTGAAGGAAGGTAGTGGAGAGTGGCTGTGCCAAGACCCTGTGGGACTTCTAGATATATATTGAGAAGCTGGTGGCTGCTAACAAACCGGACATTGTCGTGGTGGATGTAGCAATCCTGGAAGAGAGCAACATCGGGAAGAAGGAACATAAGTAGATCAAGAAACACCAAGGGCTGAAAGAGAAACCAGAGGAGATGAGGAAGGTAAAGGCAATGATGATCCTTATGGTGACAAGAACTGGAAGAGTGGCTTCAATAGGTTTCAGGAATCTGGGATCTCTGTCCAGAAGAGTGCTGTACAAGAACTAGGTAAGATGATACCAGGCAGGACCCTCAGGCTTCCAGGCTTTTGGTAGAAGACCCAAGCTTGAAGGGAAAAAGTAGAAACTGGAGTTAATATCATCACATCATCACAAATATGGAATTTCAACTAATTTTCTCTCTTTTTTTGCTCAACGTACCATACAATTATCTTTCAATGAAGTGCTGTTATCAGCTATTATTAATTTACTAGTAGCGTGAAGGATTGACCCGTATTGCTCCGTATATTTAATTCATTCATTCATTCATTCATTTTCTGTGTTATTATCACCACTGACTCCTTTTATTTTATACTAAATAACATTATCTACTGTTTATTCAAACAAAAAAATTCTATTTAGTACAGCAAGGTCGTCATTACTGTCACCGTTATTTTTCTGCTTTTTCAGGATTAACAGAAACTTCTGTTTGAACTCCTATGCCTTTAGAACATTCTGAGAAGGATTACATGCATTTAATTCCACATTAAGACTGACATACAGATCTGAGGTCTGTGCGGATTTAACTTGCAGAAGTATGCAAACATTAACCACATAGTACTCTGCGTGGCAGTTTTTAAGCAGACAGTGTTATTACAGAAATGGTTCCCAGGATAAGGCAGGTCACCCTTGTGCGATGATGGATGTAGAGGAGGCATCAGAACTCAGGTGACACGGGTGACAGGCTCTTTCTTGTTACTGCACTAATGGGAAAGAAAGCTGTGAAAAGGCATCAGTCGTTACACACAACCACCAAGGTCACTGAGGTTACAAATTAAACAACCTCTGTTTTCTCTGGATTCTTTCTTTCTTTGCTTTGACTTTTTTCTATTTTAGTTCTTCTATTACTTCATTTATCCTTTGGGTTTTTTTTCTGACATCTCTGACACATGTAAATGCCGTGTTTGTTGCAATATACAGTGAGTCATGCTGTATAAAGCCCTGAATATTTTTTAAGGTTTCACATTTTGACTTGCTTGAAACTCAGGGAAACCCTTTTATTTTTGTTTTACTTTATTTCCCATTTCCTCAGACTCAGAGGATGTAATTCTTTAGTGCAGCAAAACAGAAACAGCAGTTACATAGCATCAGTGAGAATGATCAGTCAGATGAGCATTGCTTTCTGAACATTAAGTGCTCTTAGGACCTCCACCATTACTGTCTTTTAACACACAGATCAGTCCATATCCATAACGGTCTAATGCTGTTTTATAACCATGCTTTTTACTTGCACGTTTGCGTCATCCTTCACTGTATTGTGATTACATGCTTTGCAATTTCACATTTATCATCATGGTGTGTGGAGGAAGTAAAGAGCTGAATGATTTTACGATGTGAATTTAATTTTTCCCACCTGAGAACAGTGAAACAGTTAAGCTGAGAAGAGGGACTTTCTTGATCAGCCTTGGGGTTTATCTCTATTTACCTTCCTTAATATTTTCTTAATGAATGATACATTAATTTCAGTGCAGTTTTCTTTTTTTTTTCTTTTTTTTTTTCCATATGTATGGAAGTGGGGATGGAGCAATGCGTCTATGAAATACTCTCCTGGCAAGAATCAAGTTTACTGGCCTCATCAAACCCAAGGCTAGTCATGCACTGGTTCCCTTTCTTGGAGATGGGGACCACCACCATCACTTTTAAAAAGTAGTTAGTTATAGTTACTAGTTACTTCTCCCAAAAAGTAACTGAGATAGTAACTGAATTACTCCAATATAAAAGTAACTAGTTACCAGGGAAAGTAACTATTGCGTTTACTTTTTTTTAAGTTTAAATATGTTTAATAATTTGGATTTTTCTTCTTAGCAGGTTTCACAAGCCAGTTGCATAGAACAGAATTGCATAGATTTGTACTTACACAGAACTTTTAAGATTTATTGCATCTTTGACCCCTACTTGTAGATATCGAAAATCCCGGGTTGACCTTTGGTGCTTTCACAACAGCAAAAGTCCCGGGTTGGACCTCCCACTGTGAGAGCTGCGTGCCTGTTTTTTCCTCCCTCATACGTCATCGCGTGAATTGCAGATAAAGTTACAGTTTGTTGATGACCTGAAGATTGGACAAACCCCCTCTCTTTCAAAAGGCTGCTGATATTGGAATAAATAAATGTGTCCTGCACAGAACCCAATATCTGCTTCCAAATCCCACCTTTTCTCGGATGCAGAGCGCTGCCATGATTGTTAAAGTGTGGGAGATATTGCTATACAAGCTGGATATAAACACAGTCGCTGTTCACCTATGCGCTTCCATTAACGATCGTGTAACAACACATTTGATTTGTTTGATTGAAAAAAATGAACAAAAATCCCTGCCCTTCAGAGATCAGTCTTTATGGGAGTAGACCAAACTTGTTTTTGAGCTGAAGCTTCTACAGTGATACAGTCTGTCAGGCCGTCGAGTCAGATTGTAACAGGGAGATATATCGGCGTCAGAGAGAAAAACCCGGTCCAACCAGTGACGGCTCGCAACTTTTCCTCAACATTCAGCATTGCTGAGGCTTACCTCTGCTAGTTGGATGTGGGTGTGAAGTTGTTGTGTGCGTGTGTGGTTTGTGTGTAAACTGAACACTGCCTCTGATTGGCTTATCATGAAAGCTTACTCCACCTTAGCCAATCATCATTACCTATGCGCACAAAACAAAACAAACAAAAAAAAAACAGCTTTGTGGCTCCCGCGGTGAGAACCAAGTCGGATGATAACAGACAGCTTTAGTTTGTAACACGGCCATTTAATTTTCAGTAACGGAAACAGCGTTACAACGATGGAAATAGTAATTAGTTGGATTACCAAGCATATTTTGCCTTGATTTAACATATGTAGTCTTCTTTTTCTTCTTTTTTAATTTTTGCTGTGCAGAGAGTAGACTTCACTCTTTAGCCACTCTCAGACGTTTGTTAGACTATTGTCTTCTATAAAAGTCAGTTAGTAGCAGAATGTTTGACATCGGCCTTTAAAAACCCCCTATATGAAAGTTTAGAATGTAGAGTTCTCCTCCATGGTCTGAAAAAATAATACTGGTAAAAATATGACGCCAGCCTTCCATTTGACTTTCTACTGATAACCATCAGGTGTGAAATTGTGCTTAGAAAATAGGTGGATTACTCAGGTAGACCAAATGTCCTTTTCTTTTAAGCACTCAGACATTTAGTTCTGACATGGCATGGCCCAAATCAACAAAAAGTACCATAAGACTTGTAATTTGTCATCTGAAAAACTATTTGTGTCCACATTTTGTACAACTCACAGTCTCTCATCGATGACACTAGCAACTAGTCAGCCTGAACAACAAATTAAACGCCTACAGCCTGCAGCCAGAATTCAGTCTGGATTGCATAACTGTTAATTTTGTCATTATTTGAAGTATGAAATGCCACGGCAAAGACACAGTTACTCTTAAGTTCACGTTAATAGAAGCAACACGTGGCTGTATTTCGATGACTACTTGGCAAAAGTACCACATATTCCCACTTAATAACCTCACAGAATGCAAGACTAATTTTCTATGTGCTGATGTTCATTCAGGCAACGGCACACCAAGCAGCATGAGATGGATGTCATATGAAACAAAAATAAATATGGTAAAGCCGTGCAAGGGAAAAGACATTTTGTCTTTAATATAAACAGGTACAAATATTCCACTGACAGCTGCCCACCCACTGTGGCTTTGAAAGCCTATCAATGCCCCCTCAGCTGCCGCAGCTGACACATCTCATCTCGGAGTGTCTTATTTCTGGCCCCTGATGTAACCATTGAGAGCCACATGGGACATTGTATAACATATTTACACATTCAGTCTGACTCCTAATACACTTATTGTCTGCCATACCCAGCATAAAGTACACTGCCCACTGTAATACCATAATATTTTACTGAATCATACAGTCATACAGAGACATACTCCGTAGCAATGCAACAAAAAAAAAGGATGTTAAAGGAGAAACATGGTGGATAATACATGCACACGCTGGCCGTGTTCTATTCTGGGCTTTTAGAGCTTGTCTGTGTAGGACAAGGGTCAAGTGCACCCACTGGCATAAAAATGCAGCAGCATAACAGCTGGAGGCAGAATAAATGCAGTTCACAATGCTGTGCAGGCAGGCGTCCATTATAAAAAGCTTTCACTGTGTTTGTTTTACAAACAGACCTGAAACAAGCAACTAAAGTAAATGACTTCAGTTTATCCTTATAACATGAGTTATGAATATGAATCACATACTGTGTGGTTTGCTTTTCTATTTAGACTTTGATTGAAGAAGGGAGGTGTGGCTCATTTGATTTTACTTGCTAATTCATGCCTCAAAGTTTCAACTAATGCAATCTAAATTTGTGCATTTTAAACCAAATGGTCAACCACATCGATTTAAATCAATAAATAAAACAGACTTTCACTATTTCACATCAAATTAGTTTATGTCCTCTGCAAGTTTAAAATCTAAAGAGATCATATTTGATTTGAACTTAACTGAGTTAAAAATGACTTTAAATAAGAACCCATAGCCAGAACAAGTTTTTAATCCCAAGTCATAGCCAACAAGCCACATGTAACAATGAACTAGTCAGGATCAAAGAGTCTTTCAGCCTGGGAAGACTGAATTCTCTCCACATCTACAAAACTTTTGGGAGGGATTCCTTCCATTGGGAACTGATATGCTCCAGCAAACTTTCATGTTTATTTATTTTGCACAATTTAATTGTGCAATTGTACAATTTAATAATACACATAAAATATTACAAAAAAAAATAATAAAACAATGCAGGGAGAGGCAAAAACCGTGTTGGGCTTATTTGAAGACTCCACCTTATAGTACTATTATAATATATCAATATTACAATTTCATGTTGTTATAAAACACAACACATCAGACATTACCCAGACACAGTGCTATGAAATACTTGCCTTTATTTGATTGCACATACTTACAGTTAATTTCCTTTTTGGATCTTCAGATAAGTGTTTCTACCTTAATATTTTCTAATAACTTAATATCTAATTTTATATGACAGATTTCCTAATCATGAAGATATTGTTACACAGCCATTTCCATTCACCTGTGATAATTAACTCAGTAGCTGACATCAGCTTTGACATGCACAGAGTATCTTACTTTAACATGCTCTGATGCTTTTCATCAACGCATCTTAAAGATGTGTCATGTGGTCCTCAATAATTAAAGGCTTTTTCACTTTTTTGAGCAGTGCGCCTCTGTGTTTTTTATTCTTTTTTGGTCTCTCTGGCCTTGTTATGCCCTGGGCATAGATGCCCTGTTATGTCCTCAATGGCTTGTGTATCGTGTCAGCATGTATTTACCTGAGCTTACAAGAAAGAAACTACACCCAAGGAAGATGAATGACTACAAACGGTCACCCTGACATGCAGCATCATGAAGCCCATGGAGAGGATGCTGCTCCATCACATCAGGCCCCAGGTCCACCACGCTCTAGACCCATTGCAGTTTGCATACCACTTCTTCTGGTTCTGGGGGTGGAGGACATCATTCTCTACTTGCTCCATTGGACTCTCTCACACTTGTAATGCTGCTGTGAGGGTTTTTGACTTAAATAGCGCATTCAACAGCATCCAGCCCCTGTTACTGAGAGACAAGCCAATAGAGATGGGAGTGGACTCACATGGGACTGTGCTTTCCCCCGTCCTATTCACCCTGTACGCCTAGGACTTCATGTACAACCCAGTCACGTCACCTGCAGAAATTCTCATATGACACTGGAGTTGTGGAGAGATGAAGAAGAATCAGAATCAGCTTTATTGGCCAAGTATGAGTGCACATACAATGAATGTGACTCCAGGCCACTTTGCTCAGTGGTACGAAAGTACTTAAATAAGCATAAAAATAAAAGAAATTAAGAAATAAAAGAAAGTAGAAAAACTGTACAACATAAGTTAGACTTCTAGAACAAAAATAATAATAGAAGCAGATACATACAATGAACTTGAACAGTGGTATATACATATAATGAGAGTTATTGTGAGAATGATCACGTGCTCTGTAACTGCTCAGAGTTAGTCAGAGCGTCTGCCTGAGGGGAGGAGTCAGAACAGATAGTGTCTGGGGTGTGAGGGATCAGTGGAGATTTTACCGGCCCATTTCCTGCTCCTGGACGGGTACAGGTCTTGGATGGAGGGAATGGTCAGCGCTAATAATCTTCTCTACAGATCTGATTGTCCTCTGCAGTCTGTCCCTGTCCTGTCTGGTGGCTGATCCAAACCAGACTGTGATGGATGCAGTCAGGACAGACTGAATTAATACTGTGTAAAAGATGATCAGCAGTTCCTGGGACAGGTTGAACCTCCTTAGCTGACGCAGGAAGTACAACCCCTGCTGAGTCTTCTTTCTGACGGAGTCAATATGAGAGGTCCACTTCAGGTCCCATGAGATTATGGATCCTAGGAACCTGACTGAATCCACTGTAGGCACGGTCCTGTTAAGGATAGTAAAAGGAGGGGTAGATGGGGTGCGCTTCCTGAAGTCCACTGTCATCTCCACAGTCTTCAGCAAGTTTAGCAGGTGGTTCTGACTGCACCAGAGGACCAGCTGATCCACTTCCCCTCTGTATGCAAACTTCAGAAGTTTTACAGAAGGGTCCCCAGAGGTCATTTGTGTAAAGGGAGAAGAGCTGTGGGGAGAGAACACACACCTGGGGGGTGCCGGTTCTGGATGTGAAGCTTCTCAGCTGGTGGTGGAGGGCACATTGAGCTGGGACAATTTGTAGGGGAGGTGCTCCGGAACGATAGTGTTCAACACAGAGCTGAAGTCCACAAACAAGACCCATGCGTAGGTCCCTGCAGAGTCTAGGTGGTGCAGGATGTAGTGCAGAGCCATGTTGAATGCAACATCCATGGATCTGTTTGCCCTCTCTATATCCTCAGGAGGCTAAGGTCATTTAATTTCAGCTGGGAGCTGCTAGACATGGTCTACCAATGCCAGTTGCCAGTGCTCTCCTCTATGCTGTGGTATGCCTCCCTAGTACTAAGAACACCTCATGGCTAAATGAACTGATATAGAAGATAGGCTCTGTGGTAGGGGCAGAACTGGAGTTATGGCCAATTCTTCTCTCACTGTGTTCTAATAGAGTTAAACAACTGATTAATGGTTGTGTAGTTCAGTGAACTTGATGGTTCCTCGGTAAGGTAAAAAATAAAAAAGACATGCAGTATTATACTCCTAAAATGACAGCCACTATCAACTGCTTTTTTAAATGTTCTTGATGCTTAGATTAAACCTAAATGAAACATTATCAAGGTGATTTAATCGACTAATTTAATTACGGCCAAGTCCGACAGTCGCTAATCCACTTCTTTTAGCCAGTCATTAAATGTGGACTCCCTGCTGTTTAATAGAAGATACGATCAATGCAGACATGACATCTCAGGAATTTTATCAGAGATTTTCAATAAAATAAAATGAAAAGAAAGAGAAATAGAGTAATTGACGTGACATAATTTCATGCTTTGTTCTTTTGAATGTTTTCAGTGTCTAGTTAGTCTAGTGCCTGTGGCCCTGCCTTTCCCTTTGTTCTCTGTCAAGCTGTTTGTTCGGTTACCTCTGTCAAGTTGTCAGTTGTATTTTCTTCCATGCACCTCCTTGGATTTTTCCTTGTGTTTCATCCTTGGTTATTGGTTTTCGCCAGTTGCTTTTGGATTTGTATGTTTGGACTTTTCTCTGCCAGAACTCTCCCAGTTCATCCATTGTCCCTGTTTAGCCTGCAACACTGCTTTCGTGCATTTTTCTGCTCCCTCTTGCCTATGTATCTCTTCCCCTATCCAACTCTTTTCTGCTACTAATGCCTTGCTCCATAGAGGTTTCCCTGCACACAGCTGCAGGCCTCTGTGCCCTTCTCCTTCTTCTTCTTTCTGGTTTATTGGCAGTTGGCAAGTAATTCTATGGAAGAGTATTAGGGACACCCATGAGGGAAAAAAAATGAAAGGAGGTAGATTTTTATTCATCATGCACTTTAAGAAAAAAGTTTAAATGTCGAGAAAAAAGTTGAAATTCTGAGAAAAAAAAGACAAGCTACAATGTCAAGAATAAAGTTGAAATTCAATTTCAAATACATTGTCAAGAATAGGGTCAAAATGTCAAGAATAAAGTTGACCGCAGTACTCTGCGGAAAGGTATTGGAGTTTAATTAATAATTAAGAATACAAAATTTTATTGTGATTATTCTTTCAGTTATGCTGATATATGATATTGGACTGTTGCATGTCAACAGTGGCATGGATATTGTCACACACTGTTCCTTTTCTGCTGAGGGAGGGGTCCAAGGGTCAGGAGTGTGTCCCTATCCACCCATAGAGTCCCGTAGCCGGGCACAGATGCACTGTGGTCTGGGAAGTCACATGAAGCCAGGTCTTCACAAAACACAGACTCTGCTCATGACACACTCTTTGTGGGTCCCAACAACCGCACACAGCTTATCATCCTGCCAAAGACCTAACGTTCGCCATGAGTACAGATGGTACAGCCGGTTTGTATTTGGACTTTTTTCTTGAAAAGTTTGACTTTTCTCTCGAAGCATGTTGCATGATGACAAAAAAAAAAATCTACCAGTCAGTGGACATGGCTTCCCTTGCCCAAGACAGCGGCCGCGTTTACCCATCATTCCAATGGACAGAGGCGGCGGAAGTGGCATCTACGTATATATCTATACTATGTGCCGGTGTCGCGTCATGACCAATGGAGCGTAACCTGATTGGCTAGACGTTGGATGAATAGAGATGGGGATCGATTGCTTCTCCTCTCTCTGGTCACCCGGAAGTTTAGTCCGGCTTTTTCAGAGGTTGAAATTTGGAGGTTGAATCTTTGAGGTTGAATTCTTGAGAATGAACTTTTGAGGTTGAAATTTTTGAGATTTGAGAGCCTGCTTTGCCAGTATGTCAGCATCTTCATTGCCTTCTACGCCAACATGTGGTGGAGCCCATACAAAAACAACTTTAATAAACTCTAGTTCTAACCTATATATAGTGCTACACAATTCATTTAGGATGTCTTGTCTATCAGCTTCTGTTAGCTCTGTCATATACACTGCCAAGTGTAGAGATTCTCTTTTTGATGACTTTATTATATTCTGGAATATACACTGCAGCCCCTGTTTGCCCAGTTGTAGGATCCTTAGAACCATCAGTAAAAAACACCTGCACACCTAACCACCTCCTTCGACTGAATGAGAGTCATCTCCAGTCTAGCCTTAACACACTCTGATTCTTCTGTCAGACTAGTTACTGGGAGCTCTAGTATGCCTTTCCTACACAAGGCTGCGCCGCTTAGGCAGTGTGGGATACTGAACCATTTTCTGATGAATTAATTAATCATCCTTTCTGCCTTCTCCACTTTTGAAAGAAGAACCTCACTGTCACCAACACCATAACCTTTACTTTCCTGGGAGCAGTGACCGTTGACCTCTGCTTGAAATGTCTTGAATCATTTCCTGCCTCAACTCTTCAAACTGGGCTTTATCACTAAGTCTTGCATGAAACCATCTTCCCAAACTCTTCACTGGATTCTGTAGCACAGTGGGCACCACATCATCACATATTACAAACCTCTTATCTACTACCTTTCCTTTAACAATTGAAATGCTCCTACATTTACTTGGTTTCTGTTACGGACACAGCTCCGTACAGCTTCATTTTCATCATAATATTCTTAATGCTGCCAACTCCCTCACATCTGCCTGTAAACAGCCCATGCCTGTCTTTTCCTCTTCTGTAGCTTTCTTCCACTGTTTCTTAAGAAGCCTCCTCACCTGTATAAGTCTTTCAAGCTCCTGCTGACACCTAGAATGAACTTAAATAACTCCATGTAGTTTAAAACATTGTGAATGTGTGAACTGAGTACTGAGAATGTACTGCAAGCATCTCCTATGCCTGCACTTCAAGTTAACTTGATCCAGACCCAGAGCGAGTGATGAAAACGTAACAAAATAAAGCAGATGGGCTTTAAGAACTATGATGAAGTAATGTGACCATTGCATTCACCACCTCCTTCTCCTCCTCCTACTTCTCCCTCTAATTTCTTCTGGTTCTCAACAATGCTAATGCCTTACCAGAATCGTAAATAAGCCACTTGCCAAGTCATTATTGACATCCTCCCTCTTCCTAATTTCCACTGCACCTGGCCACTTCACCCTTGGTTCCTGACCTCTGATCTTCTCCCTCTTTGGCTGACTGATTTCTCTGTCTGCCTCTGTGCTAGTATCTGCCTCAACATTAGGGGTGCAGATGTCCTGCAAACTGTGTGTTACTTCCTGTCGCTTGACTTCAACCACTTCTTAAAATGTATCTATCGTTGCAGGATCCCAGTCCCTCTACCAAACACGTTGTCCTCCCTTGATGGATTCTGAGGCCCTTTACTGTTACCTTTTGCCAGCCATCGTCCGTCCCTGCTCTTGTTGACTCTAGGGGTATTTTATCACTGTTCAGATTCATAGCTATGTAAGGTGTAGTCAGTGGCTTAACAAACCCTGGGCTACTGCTACAGTGAGCTGCTAACCCTCTGTAGTCCCGGCGGGGACAGTTCCCTTCTGTCAGCTGTTTTTCCATGCTGTCACTAAGTCTTTCCCTAGTTGTCAATGATCCCTTGTGCCAAATTCCAAGGCAAAACAGAAGTAAGCAACATCCAATCCGTCTATTGTTGGGTACCAGTTGTTTGATGTATTGTTCAGCTTATATTGTACTTGTTTTCTTTTTGGTCTGCATGTCCAAAAAGTGTTACAGGATTTTAAAGGTTTTCTATCTTGACTCTACATTCCACTGCTTTCTTTATTTGGTCTTAATAACAGTGAAGGGGTGACATGCGGAGCTCTGTCTTCTATCTGTGTTTCATTCTTTCTATTCCACTTTAAAATGAATTGGGTTGTGAGCAGCACTGATTGGGCTTTCGTATTAAAATGCCAAATGTGATTAACAGTTTAAGATTCAGAGTTTAAGCCTGATAAACTCAAACCTGGCACAAACGTTGGTACAAGCAGTTGTCAACAATATGTTCAAATCCCATCGATTCACCATTGACTAAGGGCAAAGCAAAAACCCCACAGTCGCCAGGCTCATTAATAGTGAAATTTATTTTGGCATTCACATTCAGACACCCTCAAATGAACCCCATATCATCCAAACAAAAACCTGACCAAAGCTGAATGCAAAGATTTTTTTAATCAATAGCCCAGAAAAACTTACAGCTGTCCAGACTAGTTTGTTTAAGTGATGGGGACGATCAAGACTACAAGTAAGCATATACACACCGTATGCAAGCTATTATAAGAAATAAAGCAGTTGAATAAGTGAAGTGGACTTCATTCAATGTACTTAAACCCATATTGGAATGGAATAGAACATTTAAGTTGATTGTACTAATACCCCAGTTCTAGTAACTGAAAATACTTAGCTTAAACAATTATTCTCCAAGCATTGATTTAAACTCAGCTTGTTAGGCAAGCATTACTTCATTACCAGTTCAACTAAACTGTTTATTTTAACTGACCCTACACTCGTCCAATTTTAAACACTTCCATCTTAACATTTAAATAACAAGTGTGTCCATGAGAATTAACAAGAGAATGGTAGGATGAAAAAAAAGCAAAAAAAGAACATTAACAAGTGTTCTCCATGTACTTTGGGTAGTTCAGATGCAGTGCACAGATAAGTCTGTGATATTTTCCTGTTTCCATCACAGGATTACCACTGGCTTAACATTGTAGGAACTTTTCTCATCATCAACATCCTGAAAAAAAGAACAGGGCATGATAATGTCAACATGACAACATAGTGGTACAAACAGAATCTATTGGTACACAGCCCATGTCTGCACTGTCCAGTCTCTGCCAAAACCTGCACAAAACCTTGACGAGGCTAAGACTGGGACAATAGCATAGCAACAAAACATACATCCAAAAAAATCAATAAATTAAAACTGATTAGCCAAATTATAACGTGAGCTAGTGTGCACCAACCTGCTGTGATATTTTCAGGTCTGTGGCTAGCTGCTTCACCATTTCAGCTCAACTTCAGCTGTCTGGAAGCAACAGAGTAAAGAAGTTTCAGAGATGAGAGCCCGTGGGAAGTGGGGGTGCCCCCTGCAGGAAAGCACTCATATTACATATGTGTTGTACTGTTCATGAGCTACCTAATATGACAAGTACGTCATATTAGGTAGCCCAATATTAGAGTAAGTTTTGCTCCGTATATCAGTGGTTAAGGCGGCACTGGGTGTCAAGTACTGTCCTGGGCTACGCAGGGAGGAGGAGCAGTGGGTCAGCAGAGGGCAAGATGTGGCGGCCCGCTGGCACGCTTCAGCATCAGTAGGACAGTGGGCGGCTGAATTCCCACCAGCAGCATCCCCAACCAAAACTCATTTCCCACAGCTGTGGTCGAGAGCCTAGCACGCGAAGAGCTTGGTGCAGACATGTCCAGTGGTCGTTTTCTTTGAGTCTGCTTCAAGTCTGCCTGGACGCCTTGTACATGGAGTGGACACCGCAGCGGA
Organism: Mugil cephalus; assembly: GCF_022458985.1. Taxonomy (NCBI): domain Eukaryota; kingdom Metazoa; phylum Chordata; class Actinopteri; order Mugiliformes; family Mugilidae; genus Mugil; species Mugil cephalus. The sequence goes on from NC_061787.1 coordinate 21,952,470, forward strand.
CTCAAAGTGTACCCAAACCAAACGGTCACCAGACACATTGGCACAAAGCTTAAGTTTTATGATGCACACTCGTACTCATTTTCACACCCAGGGATGGGTATCGTTAAGGTTTGATACCGGTGCTTAAACAGTGCTCAAACCAGTGGTTAAAGAATGGAAAACAAACAAACATCCAAAAATTTAAATTTTTATTTTTAAGGTATTTTGTGACGTGCAAGTTGAACAGAATATTAGTTTAAATAATATAAATACAACTAAGAATAAGAAATAAATTAATCAATATAAAATGAATTTCACAGCAAACTGTCATAATTATCATAATAGGAACAGCAGTTTAAAAAGTCAAAACATTTATAGTTTCAACTTTCCATTTTTAAGTGTTTCAAAGACCTAGCAAGTTTAAACTTTAAGCAGTTTTTCTGCGTAAAGGTGAATGTTAGCGTTTTCACTTGCTGAAAATGGGTGAAAGTCTTTCACCACAAATTTTGTCACTGTCAAGTAAATTTGACAAAAGTCAAAGTGGAGGCCCTTTTTCGTCTGTGAATTGAGCCTTCTTGGCCTGGGTGAAGGGATTCACTGCCATGTAACAACCAAAAGGCCGCTGCCTGAGATTACAATAGCGTTTGCTAATTCATCCTACATGCACTAATGTAGCATTAATTTAGCACATTCATTTAATAAAATACACTAATTGCTCAACGTAAATTATACATTAACAACATTAAGTACATCTATGCACTGTAATATTTTACCAGGATGTAACAACATTTTACTGTCATTTGCTACATTAAATTATTATCTTTTACTGTAATATAGACAATATAGACTATGACTTAGACAGACTTTAATGATCCACAAGGGAAATTACTTTGTCACCATAGCTTTGTTGCAAATAAAAGTAAACACTCATAAAAACCACAAGAAAGATAAATAAAATAAGATAAAATGAGATTATATTAGAGTAAAATAAAAATAAGCAGTGTAATCAAAAAATGTACAGAATTAGCATTATGAAAATATACAAAAGTAGTTGGCAAAACACTGTCCAAAGTGATGATGTTTGGTCAGTTGCATAGCAACAGTGGTGTGGATCGTCATGATGTTTCTCGACATCATGACGATCCACGATTGTTTTTTCTGGGCCTTGATTAGTTCAAATCAGACAAAAACAGACAAAAAAACAAACAAACAAAAAAAAAAACATTAACATACTAAGAATAACCATGAATAATCTTCATGGAGCTGCTGGCAACATGCAGCCACTCTTCCAGGGACATTTCTCAAACTGTAATTTAGTGTATTATTGAGAAAAACGATTTTCACAGTAATTTACTGTATTTTTCAATTCAGTTCTCAATTTTATTGATACAATACAAATTGTCCCAGGATGTGTTACAAAAACCGGCTTAAACCTCCAGAATAAGCCTGAAGGTGATGATGGAAAGAAAAATCTCCATTTTAACAGGATGAAACCTTGAGCAGAATCCAGCTCAAAGAAGAGCAGCACCAGCCACCCATCCTGACGTCACCCATTGGATGCATTGACTAGATACTCCAAATATGGACATGGGGGTCGTGTTGGTGCGGAGCTAAGGTAGCCTGAACGTTGAGACCCACCCACCTAACCCTCTGCTACCTGTCACTCAAAGCCAAATCGCCCTTAATGATGCAGAACCTTAAACTTTAATAAAAAAAAAATAATAATAACTGAATGAGCTAGAAATAAATTCACCCCGTTCAGTTGTCATGGTGATTGGTGAAATAAACTTTGAGACCAAAAACTATTTTTGTAGCAGGCTGTAAGAATGTTTAATATCAAGGTAAATTTGGGCTATGGCAGTGCTTATCAAAGTGTGGGGCACGGCCCACTAGTGGGGAACAGAGACATGACAGGAGGGGTGTGACACAAAGCACACCCAAGAGTTTGGCTGACGGAGATGTGTTATTTGAGCAAGACACTCATATATACAAAACTGTATATCAAAGTTATGATTACTATTGGTGAATTAGTTAACATTGGTTAACTTAATGTTAGCTAGCTAGCTAGCAAGTTCACATTAGCAAGCTAATTTTAGCTGTTGCATTGGGTCTCACTGCTAGGAGCTCTCTCTAACGCAGCGCTTCTCAAACTTTTTTGGTTGCACTCCAATGCAATAACCCCGGATCTCCACCGGATGTGACTGCGGTGTAGTCGTGGCAAGCAATTCAATGCATTTCCTGAGGTGTGTTTCAGAAGCGTCCCTGCGTGGTGCTGTGCCACTAAATATAGGTGGCTGTTCCATTTTTGCAGCTTAAAGCTTGGAAACCGTGTCAATACAAGCAGATCGAAGAGAATATTTTTTTTTATTTAGTTATTTAGCTATGAATTAGCAAGAAAGTCAAAGTTAAAGTTAAGCTAAGTTAGGGTGCCCAGATGTCCTCATTTCCATGTCCTCTTTTTGAGCCCAAACTCAAACTTTGAAACTATTTCATACATGTGTGACATTTTGTTCTACGAGTCTCAAGCATGTTTACATCAAATTTGAGTTTTATTTCTCTGTGTCTCCCCTGAAGTCAGTTGCTGATGCACCAAAGGTGAGGATGTCATACAACTTCATGTTAAAAAAATCTGAATTATCTTTTAAACTTACCCAGACAGCATTTTCATTTCTTTAAAGGCGGAAGCTATTGCACAAGTATTCCATGTTGCTGAGAAATTCTACTCATTTCAGCATTCCACTACTTTACAATAGCATAGTAATATACTGTGAATATAACACAGTAAATTACTGTGATATAGAAATATGATGTAATTTACCTTGATATATTTACAGTAAATTACTGCAGAATTACTGTGAAAGTAATGCAATTATTAACAATTTACTTTAAAATTACAGTGGAAAAATGTAACAGTGTGATGTCTACTACACTGGCAGAGCTGGGACTCACCTCTTCAGGGATGCTGTTAACACTGCTGGCGGCAGCAGATGTGCTTGGTTCAGGGTACTTCCATCCATGCAGGTAAAAACTGACGTGACGAAATGTGTAGCATTGGCACAGCTAAGGGGGTGCTAATTAAAAATTCACCAAAGCTGGTTACTACCGTTTGTGTCAGCACCAGTGCCATTGTAGTACAGAGTATCAATGCCCATCCCTAGTCACGCAATTAGTTACCTAGCTTGTTGATAACTAGGTATGTTATGTGGCTGAACTTATGTGGCTGTTATGTGAATGCTACCTAGAATTCAAAATGAATGTATAAAGGAATAACACATGTTTAAGTAATGTACACTCAGTTTGTCCACTGACTGGACTTAAAAACACATTAATTATAAGAAAGGAAATGAAAAAGTTCACTTTAATCAGAATTAACAAGTAATGCCTACAAACTAGACACTTTTAAGTAATGATCTGGGTTTACAGTGTATTTGGGTAAGATGCATATGCAGCAACCTCTGTGGCATGTAAGGTCATCAGCTACATAAGTAAAAAAACAAAAGAAAAAGAGAAAAAAAGAAGAAATCCCCCACTGAATCCAATTAAACTCAAACAATGTAATAGATTTTTGAGCATTAAATGCTGGTGTTGACTTGGCTCACTTATCCAGTTTGTGCTACGGTGAAAGAAAAAAAAAAAAAAAACAGGAGCTACATCAGTATGCTCAGTGCAAGGAATGCATCATTTAAAACACTGGCCATAAATGATGTCTGGCAGAAGAGGGCTGTGAGTGATGAAGACAGACCAGAGAGGGGAAATGACAACACACTTGCTCTCTAAAAACCCTCCATTAACTGTCTCAAGAGGAGAACAAACACAGATTGCATATATCATGTCTGCTTCTGTTTTTAACCTATTTTAAACCTTTACATCTGTTGTTATCATCTTGTTAATGTATATATCTTGACTGTCTGGCAGAGCACACCAAAGTAAAGTTTCAGTCTCGTATCAGAACAAAAAGCCAAAAAAAGCCAAAAAGTTCTACTACTTAAACAGTGACCACATTATTAATATGTGTCTATTATTACACACTTTAAGAGCCAGGGCTTCTCAAGTGTGATATTTAGTTGTGGATACTGTCTTTGCACACAAAATGTCCTTCCAGTATCTCTCAATAATATAATAGCACCATAATAGTATGAAAAAGGGAATACTTCTTGGCAAATAAAACCCTACTGAATGGTCTTTACTGCCTACTGGTACTCAAAGCTCCGGACACAATGACACATCTTCCCATTTGCCTACACAAGCACATTCAACCATCAGCACCAAGGAGCAACTGGGGGTTAAGTGTTTTACTCAAGGACACTTCGGCATGTGGCATGTACTGGGGATTGAACCTCTGGTTTGTTGACAACCCACTCTACTGCTGTATAATAGCTATCCCATTGCCAGTTCGGTGCCAGCTGATGGAATGGACTAATGATAAGAGTGCAATGTTCCAACGCTGTGCAACTCCAATGGCCTTGCAGTGGCTACTGCTCACATGTTCTCTGTGTATTTCTTTTCATAATATACATATATTTTGTATCTCTAGTGTCTGTCTCCGGGTTGCAACATAAATGGGGACTTGTCCAGGATCATGACATAAATGGACGTACTACAGTGCTTCCACCCAGCCCCTGCAAGGTCGATACCTAATATTGTATAGGTCTCCCTTGTGCCTCCAAAACAGCTCTGACTCAGAAAATGGACATGGGCCTTCTGAGGGTGTCCTGTGGTGTCTGGCAACACAGTGTTGTTAGTGGGGGTCTTTGGGTCCTATGGGTTGAAGTGAAGGGCCTCTGTGGGTCTCATCCCGCAGACACTTGATCAGTTTTGGAACTAATGAATTTGGAGGCCAGGTGAGTTGTTTCTGTGTGTGTGTGTGTGTTTTGTGTGTGTGTCTGTGTCAGTCTGCATCCTGCTGGAGATGGCTGATGCCGTCAAGGAGTGTCATTGCTATGGGGTGGTGGTGCCTGGTCTGGTTTAGGTGGATGGTACATGTCTAAGTAACATCCACACAAATTCCAGATCCATGGTCAATTTTATTTACTTCTCTGGTCATATGATTATGCCAGTGTATGTTTCATGCATATTGTTTTGACACTGATAAAGAATGTGATGATGGTTGTTTGCCATTAGTAAAATGGTTAAGGAGTTAGGAGCGTGAACAGTAGCCTGCAGGATTTTCTCCAACCCAATATGGACGGAATATGTCAGCTCTTTCAGGGAGCCTTCATCATGCCTGTGAGATTGCTAAATATGCACAGACTGTATCTCAGTCTGTGACAACAGGCTTTGAAGGCCATGCAGAATCTACTGAAACAGTGAAGTTCACTTCCGCTGAGGTGTTGCCTGTAGCTTTCGCTCCACTGTTGCATTCTTACACCTCCCTGACCAAAGACTCAAGGATGCAGGACATTCACATTAGTGTGCTTGACTGCAGAAATAAATAATTATAATTTCAACAGACTTGTTTACCTCTCTGGATCATTTTAGAGTTAATTCAAAACACTGTGTGCTATTTTAACATGTGATAACACAAATGACTGTCTTGCAACATGACACTGATGTCGGCGTGTACAGTATTTAAAAAATGGATTGAGCATTATTGTACCTAATTTCTGTACAGATTCATTAGAAGTAGTTCACTAATGTCAGTGTTTACCAACACCTTGCTCAGTGGTTGTTCACATTCACAGTTCAACTATCAGTTGGTTTGTTTTGAGTTTGATGCTTTAACAACAATCACATTTAAAACCATGATGCACGTATTATTTGTCCCCAGAGGTAGACTCCCACTGGATATAGTGAACCCTTGACCTCTCCTCCAGTGGGCATCAGTAAGTTTCCATTTGTGCCTTTAAGTAAATTAGTTTAACAACTATTAGATTTATGGCCACGCAGTCATGTCCTCTTCATAATTAATCATATTCATCTTGGCAGTCTCTTTTTTATTATATTTTTTATTTAGCTCCCATAACTAGTGAAAATTGGTTGTTGTAAATGAATTAATCAAGAATGTGGGTTATGACCAGCTGTTATCAAAATAAAGTTACACTTAACCTCATCTGTACTTAGTGTTTAGCACTGAAGTTGCATGCCCACATACTGAGCATTAGAGCTCATGTATGAATTATGAATTCAGCAATTCACAACACTGGAAATGTTACACTCTCTTTGCCAATTTTGCTGCATTTGGATCCTGTCTATTTTCTTGCTTCTTTTTTTGAATTTTACTTTAAATGTCTGGCTCATCCATACAGAACAGAATTAGCAGTGAATAAATCCCATGTGGAATTTTCCATCAGCCAGAGATTATATCACTTTCCTCACCACTATTATGTCCACATTCTGTTTCTACTGTCTAAAAGAGAGCAGCAACTAAAGAAAGATATATATCTGCAGCTGTCAGATACAAAAATAGTCCCAGCAGTCCAACTTGTCTTTGTAGACTGTAGAGTCAAAACAAAGGTTTTAATGGATGCATTGTTCATATGTTGTACATTATTTTGTTGGTGTCTCATTTTAAATAATTCAGATCTCCGTCTGAATATCATAAAACTATTTTCTCAAATGTGTTGCCGTTCTCTGACTCACAGAGGGAATTGCAGAGCTGAGAGGTTTGGCCTTCAAACCTCTCAGCTCCACAGTGAGAGGTAATACATCTTGCTCTGAGTCTGTCAAGCAGATCTCTTCCCTAAATGTGTTTTAAGGCTCTTTGATTCCATCTCTGTTTTAGCCCACTGTGCCAGCCCAACCACAGACAATGAGCTGTTTTTTCATTTCTGTTCCTGGCGCCTTGGCAGAAGAATCTCAATTGTATGTTTTGCTTAATCACATTGTCCAGAATCTTAAAAATGGAACAAAAGACTTTATCATAGCTGGATCGTGTTCCAAGAATTTCTGCTAACAGATAATTTTCTCCTGAGATGACAACAACAACAGTCTTGACAGAGAGGGTTTTAATCATGAAAGGAAATTATTTTCTTACTGTGAAGCTGCTGTCTGTATGGTATATATTTATATTGAATTTACATTTCTTTGTAAATAAGTGAATGGGGACTAAAATCCCTACTAACGTCCTCAGACTGTCATGTTATTTAAAGTAAATTGTAAAAACACCTAAATTCCATGGTATCTCACAAAACAACCCATATAGGCTTTAACGTTTTTTTCTCTACATTCTGGAGACATACAGTATGTATATGTATATTTTTTCCCTAAATGTTTTCTAAATGTCTACAAATGTAAATGATTTTCTATTCATAAACACACTCTGAGGTCCTTTTGTCAAAGGCTAGGTGTCCAGTATCTAAGAGGTTTATGGTTTTTTCACACTATGAGTGACAGGGATTACAACATGGTCATCTTTGCCAGATTACTCTCATTTTTCTCCTCCTATATTTTCCTCTCACTGCTTGTGGGTGGTCTGTTTACTCCTCCAACCTTGTGTCCTCTACCGGAGGCCTGGGAGCTTGAGGGTCCTGTGCAATATCTTAGCTGTTCTTTGTACTGGAGTCCTCTAGACAGAGATCTTAGATGTTGTTCCTGGAATCTGCTGGAGCCACTCTTCAGTTTTTGGAGGCACTACCCCAAATGTCCCTTTCACCACCAGGACAGCTGTTGCCTTCACCATTAGTATCTTTTCTAATCCCTCTTTAAGTCCTTGGTGTTTCTTGAGACTCTCATTTCGCTTTGTCCTAATGTAACTATCACTTTACTGCATCGACCACTACAAGTCCAGCTGATTAGCCATCACCAGTTTGTCTATATCTGGAAGTCCCACTGGATCTTCTCCCCTACCTTTCGATGTGTCTCCCATGTTGAACTTGGGACTTCCAGTCACACTCTGCACAGATGTTCAATTAAATTTAATCAAATTAAAATTTATTCATTGTAGCCTGGAAACCCCCGAGCAAGCACTAACGGGACGGTGGCAAGAGAACGGGATAAGATAATGTGAAATAATAACTCGGACAGAGGCTGCATGTGTATCTCAACAACTGTGCTGCAGAACATGTCAGGTCTTTTTGTTCCTGTTAAAGCAAAAAGCACAAAAGTTAAAGGTCAATCATGGCCAGAGGGCAAATGTACACTCATGCACTGAAAACTCACCTGCCTTTTAGGCTTGATTGTCAGAAGGATTCCCATACAGGTTCTGACAAAAGATGCACTCTCCATATCAAGTACTACAACCGCTGTTCAGTCCAGTGTATTCCACGGCAGCTAGTGACTGCTTAGTAAAGAGGGTTAATCCTAAATCCTATGCCTTGAGGGCTTTTACAATAATGACAGCTTATCAGAGGAGTCCTCTTTGTTCAGCGCTAAAATTACCAAGTAGCCCCCAGTGTACACACTCTGTGACACACCACTAGCTGCAAAGTTCAGTTAAACTTTCTGTGAAAACTTCCTTTACTGCTGACTAACTGAAACTAATAGCTGTTCTTTAACTTATGACAGTTGATCAAAAATGCTAGATTATAATTTAACAGAACAGAAAAAATACATTACCCCTTTGCTGACATGCAGAGCACTAATTTCTGAAATATAATGTTTACAGTTGCATTATAATCACAACTATATGATCTGTGAACCCAATAAATTCCACTATATATATATGTATATATATATTTATATATATATATATATATATATATATATATGCTCCCACATTCGCTGCATTCGCTGCATGTATCCCCTCTCTCTGGGATTGCTTATATAGTAGCATTCCAACAACTCTGTGTCAGTCCGCCCTTGTCCAGCAATGTCTTGTTCCAGTAGTCCAGGTTGACCTGGTTCCCTAGCACCTGATGTGGACCAAGATCTACCAGAGCAGATCAGATCCAAGTTGCAGCACATAGTAGCAGGGTGTAAGATGCTAGCCAGATCAGTGTACCTTGAGAGGTGCAGTCAAGTGGATAGGATAGCGTACAGGAACGTCTGTGCCAAGTATGGAATAGAAGTATCCAAGTCCCAATGGGCCATACCACAGAAGGTGGTTGAGAACAACAGGGCCAAGGTTCTGTGGGACTTCAGCTTCCAGTCTGACAAACCGGTCCTGGCTAACAGTGCGGTGGACAAAGAACAGAAGAAGGTGGTGGGGATATATGTGGAGATAAACTCCTAGGACCCAAGCTTGAGGATGATGTTGATTTCACCCCATAAGGGTGAGATAGATGTTTATATATGTATATATAAATGTTAAGATAAAGATTGAAAAAAGAACACAGATTTCCTTAAAAAGGTTCTCATTCTCAGATGTGAATACACAAAAAGGGTATTATTTGCTTCATCTGTTATTGGAGCTATGAAAATGTGGCAGTATTGAAGACAAAGTCTATTGATTACTGGTTGTGTAATATGATATAAATGTGCCAGGTCATCACACCTCACATCCTATTGCTTCTATTGGTTATTTTGGTAAAAGTCTTATGTAAGTTGATTGTCACCATGTCTGTATATAATCCTCTTGTAACTTCATGGTTTGATATGAAGCTGTTTGATATTTACAACATGGATCCCCCTCACTGAGTTTTCTCATGTAGAGAAGTGAAAAGCAATCCTGTCTCAGGTGCCTTGCCAGTTTCACAGACCAGTCAAGAAGACGAGTGGTCAAGGAGGCGCTCCTTTGCACTGTGACACCCATCTGCAAAGTCATTACATTCCCAGATTAAAACCTATTACTAATACTGATTGCTTAAACCCAATGAGGCATAAAAAGCTGTTGTTTTGTTTTTTCTTTTCTCAATCACAGCGTAGGAGAGACAGACTCAAACATGGAGCCAGAGTGGAGTGGTTGTCTCCAGCAGCCTGCATAGAGAGCCTGCAATACTTGATTGATGTTGTTTTCCTTCTTTTTTCCTTCCTTCTTCTACGTAACCGATTTATGGTAAACACACTATGTATACAGCATGAACAATGTAAGAGTGTTCTGATAACATCACACCACTTTGTACTAACTACTAAGGAGTACAGAATTTCATGCACATGTGAATAACACAAACAGATCCAGAATGGCTGAAGAACTGAGGCAGTCTTAAGTGTTGACCCTCATTACCCCTAACCATCTAAACCAAGTGCCCAGCCCTTACCCTAATTCTAGCCATAACCTCATTAACACCTTCATTCTAAAACCAAGTAACCTTGAGCAGAACCCAGCTCATATGGAGGGACCCATCTGCCGAAGGCCAGCTGAGTAGAAACAGAGAAGATAGAGAGAAAAGAAGAGCAGGAGTAACAATATAAACTTCTGCCATAAACGCATATATTGAGCTGAAGGAAACATGTAGAATCTAATAATACAAAATATAACTGATGATCTCATGTGGCAGTTTGAGAGTAAAAGATGAATCATGGGCAGGTTGGAGAATTGTTCATTCAGGTAGGAGTGGACAACTGCAAGCCATGAAGACTGGGGCATGTTGATGAGACCACGACAGCGGATTGTTTATGAAACTCCGCAGGTCAGATATGCAGCACTCCAGGCCAGAGACCCTCACAAGAACATGGAGGGGAAGGGGAGGGGAGAAGAGGGGGAGGGGAGAGAGGGTGTCACAGCGGTTAGGAATAGAAAAGAAATTATAAGAGATTAGAGGACAGGAGTTTGGTGCCAGAGAAGAGAGAGTAGAAGACATGACATCACCCCCAGCAGCCTGTGTCTATAGCAGCATAATTAGGGGATGGTTAAGTCCAGCCCTAACTATAAGCTTTGTCAAAAAGGAAAGTCTTAAGCCTGACCTTAAAAGTAGAGATGGTGTCTGCCTACCGAACCCAAACTGGGAGCTGGTTCCATAGGAGAGGAACCTGATAGCTGAAGGCTCTACCTCCCATTCTACTTTTAGAAACTACAGGAACAACAAGTAGACCTGCACTTAGAGATCGTAGTGATCTGTTGGAACAATATGGTACTGGGATCTTTCAGATATGATGGACATAGACCTTTGAATGCCTTGTATGTAAGGAGGAGGATTTTAAATTAAATTCTAGATTTTAAAGGGAGCCGATGAAGAGAAGCTAAAACTGGAGTAATACAATCTCTCTTGCTAATTCCTGTCAGTGCTCTTGCTGCAGTGTTTTGAATCAATAGGCTTTTTTAAAGAGCTATTTCGACAGCCAGACAGTAATGAGTACAATAAGACACAAATGCATGAACTAGGTTTTCAGCATCACTCTGAGAAAGGATGTCCCTAATTTTGACAATACTATGCAGGTTAAAAAAAGCAGTCCTGGTCACCTGCTTTATGCGAGGAGTAAATGACATATCCTCATCAAATATTACACCGAGGTTTTTCACAGTAGTACTGGAGGCCAAGGTAATCCCATCCACCTACAAACTAGGCGATTAGATAATGAATCTCTGCGATGTTTAGGGTCAAACACAATGACTTCTATTTTGTCTGAGTCTAAGAAGATGTAGTAATAGAAAATTGCAGGTCATCCAAGACTATGTCTTTAAGTCATCCTTGGAGTTTAACCAGCTGATTACTTTCATGGATAAATATAGCTGTGTGTCATCTGCGTAGTTTATCTTATTTAATATAGAGGTATTAATTAATGAAAAATCTACCTTGAGTGACTAATGCAGTTGATTGTTTAGATGCTACAATTTTTGAAGTGTGCTGAGGAAGATCAATTAGAAAGAAGGAATCCAAATATTGACTAGGTCGCACAGAGGTTTCTAATGCCACTGTGCTTACATCTTTGACAGCTGTTGGAAGGATGCCTTGAATTTTATCTCTAATGCCAACAATTTTATGAGTAAAGAAGCTCCTGAAGTCATTAGTACCGAAAACTAAAGGAATAGACGGCTCAACAGAGCTGTGATTCTTTGTCAGCCTGGCTACAGTGCTGGAAAAATCTGGGGGTGTTCTTGTTTTCTTCTATTATTGATGAATAATATGCTGTTCTAATTGAGTTTTTTATACAGTGTAGGAGAACATTTTATTTCTCCCCTGACCCACCAGGAGGGGTCACTTTGTCGGACAGTCCATAATGGAAAGGACTGTTGGGGCATAAAACAGGCTTTTACGCACATTCCCGTTGCAACGAACAAGGATTTAAACCATTTACGTGTAATCCACCAACAGGCACCACAGATAGCAGCGGGGATTGGGCGGGGCCTACTGTGTACAGGCGGCTTACAGGTCTAGTGCGGCACTCCTTGTGAAACAGTTGAGACAGCTCCTGTATCACTGAATGAATGCTGACTGAAAGAGAAAGAACGTCTTCTGTGTAACCGGGTGGTATAATAGTTCTGAGATTAAATAGTTGAACTGGTTATTTCAGTTTTAAAGAAATAATAATGTTGTGCATTTTCAATATGTGGTGTGGTCTCGCACTGTGGCCACCAGGTGGCGATCGCAAATCGAGCCATTCCTGTGTCCGTCGCATGCAAAACAGTTCCAGTTCCCTTTCTTTCTGTTTTTTTTTTTTTTTTTTTTTTTTTTGGCTTGCCAGCAGTTTGAAGAGTTGGTTTGGGGTTGCTGCGACAGAATTCTCTGGGTAAGAGAGTAGCATGTTAAGTTTTGGAGCCGAAAATGAGAGCCGCACTGGCCGATACGTTACGAGTGTTGTTGTTGTGAGGTGTTTGGTGGCCGTCCGACAGTGTACATCAGTGTATAAGGTAATGCATCAATATGGTGAGAATGAAGGATGTTTTTTATGTTATTTTTTTTAATCTTCTTTTAGTGTTTATTAAAAGGAGAAGAGACGTCAGTTCCATCCAGACAGCTCTAGGTTACGTGGCATCTTGTGTAAGTTTATTTTAATTCAATGTACTGTTTTGACGTCATAATGGTTTATCTAAGTGGGTGATTGATGTTTGTCTTTTTTTTATAATCAGCCCCACTGCCATATTTTCTTTTTTGGTGGATGTTTTCTTTATTTTTCTGTAAACAACAACTGTTTGGAAATTCTATTTTATGAAATAAATGCACAAAACTTCACACACACCTGTCCCCTAATTTGTGTCCGCTTACTGATATTCTGGCCAGCCACATCTGTCTCCATTAATCCCTTTGCTAAAATATGTTAGATTCATGTTTATGGTTATTTAAAGAAATCTTAAATTGTGTGGAAAAATTGTGGGGGAGAAAAATATAGCAAAATGTCTAATCAATCAAAGATTTTGCAGCACCTCTGCAGACCCACTAGGGGTCACGGACCCCATGTTGAAGAACTATGGTGTAAAACTCAAACTGGTCCTCAGGAAGGAAGCTGTACAAGCACACACACACTAACACACACACACACACACATTTGTCTCTTGACCTGGATTCGAAATTGATGACTGTTCATTAGACAAATAAATGCAATCATGTGTGAAGAAGCTGAGGCTCACACGGGTCACAAACTCTTTAATGTGGGTCAAGAGATGGGGCTGGTTTATGATAATGACATCCACACAAATGACTGTACAAAAAAAAAAAGTCCTGCTGTATTTTAAAATAACTTTCTATCAACAAATCCCAAATGATATGTGCATGTACTAATTATGAGAGTTCCCCCTGTTGCATTGTGTTCCAACGTTGTCCGAGCCGCACTTTATGGTTCCTTCAGTGTGTTGGAGTCCCAAATGTGGATTTATATACCACAAAAAACATTCAGCAACATACAGTATTTCCTTCTGTTTGCGTAATGTTTGCCAAAAAATGTGCAAAATGTGACGCAGGGTAGTGAGTCCACATGTTTCTCCAGGCAGCTCTGCAGATCTGATTTCATCATTTGGAGTGCAGTAGAATATTTTAATAGAAGCATTCTCTAATGGATCTCTATTGCCGTTTCAGAACTAAGAACAGCCTTGTTTTGTGTGTGTCTCACGACTTTGGCATAATGGACAAATTTAAAATAGACCACATCCAAATGTGGACTGAGATCAGATCTCTCAGACGCATCGTCAGTGCGCCCTGGGTGTGTTCACACTGGACTTTAAGGTGGTCGCTTGTGATTGAATTCCCCAGGATGATTGTTGATGTGACGTCTGAACTGGGCCCTGGAGCTCAGCAAACTATTACAAGTACCAAATCCCGAAGTGTGGAAGAATGGACCACCTAGGGTGGGATTTCCCATCACACTGGCTCACTGTGCAACAAGGGCTAAATAATAAAACAGCTGACCTAGACCTTGACAGTGAGTTTAATAAATCAATACACTGAAGTGTGATTAGATAGGAAAACGGGAGCCAAAAAAGCAGTGGAAACTACCACATCTGCTGCTCGGTGACACCGCTGTGTTGCTGGTGTCTGATTAAGAAAGCAGGGATTCAGATATACAGACAGAAGACAGGCAGTGTGTATGTGTGTGTAATGGTGCAGAGAGAGTGATTTTCAATAGAGAAATCCCACTATATATTGCAGCTTAAACTGAGCTAAGAGACATCACCGTGTTCCATTTTCAGGGACAATATCCACATTCTTTCAAGCTAAGCAGCTTATCACAGGTGTCATTTTTCAAAGGCTCTTTTAAATATTTGCGGAAATAGCTGATTGATTGTTCCGGTGTTTGGGCTCCATAGTTTGTAACACATACCCCAATCTGACATATTTTCAGATCATCATGTATACATGAGAAGAAGAATCATTTCTGTATATTACTGTAAATATCTATCAGTTCATTCACATTGCAGCAGTCAGGATTTCATATCAACTGAAGTCATAAGTCCTAGCAGCCCCTCCATCTCAAGACGGTTAGTAAATATGACTGCAGTGGTTTGTGGACTTGTCACAAAAAAGTGATGCCCAAGGACATTGATTTTCCTTTTTTTTTCTTTCCTTTTTTTCACAACAGTAAGCACAATATTACCTTGCACTCCAGACCACATCTTTTAAACCATGGTATTGCCTTATATCTAATCAACCTCTAAGCAGCAGAATGAAATTTAAAGATTAATATTTCTCCATTCACCAAAGACAAATACTGAATGTGTCTCTACTGACTGGGACTGCGTGTTGTAGGAGAAAAAAAAAATGTTGGAAATGTTGTGTCCTTGCGAATGAAGCAAATTCGTTTCATTGCCAAACAACCATTAAAAACTGCTTTGGAAATTGTGTAAAGGATAACTGACTGAGGCAATAGCTTATTTATCAGTTCTACTGTATGTCCATTAGGCTCCAGTGTCAGCTATATTTCTCGGTGAATAGTAGTAGTAGTTGAAATTCAGGTAAGTAGTCCTGGCTGAGTTTTTCCATTGGAGAGAAAGAAACCCAAGTATTAAGCTGTGTTTAAGTGACTTTTGCCTTTTTGCTTCTGAATATTGTTTTAACCATATCCCAGTACTGCTGACCCAGCCCCTTTGGAGTCAATTTCAATATGGCTGCAAATGGCTCATATTAAGGCAACTGTTTTTCAAACAGCAGACGCTGGAACTCAGTCTTACCTGGTTCAGAGAGGGCTTCCACCCTAACTTACGTGCTTGTTTGTTTGTTTTCATCGATCTAATAAGCTGAGCTGTGTTCCCTGAGAAACACATTGTCTCAAGAATGTCTGAATGCCACTGACTTTGCTCTCTTTCCATGGAGAGGGCACTCGTCAGGAAGATCCTATTTAAATGAAGGAACGGAGAAAGAGAAGAACAAGGTTTTAGAATGAGTGAGTCATGAATAGTGAGTTATATGATATATAATAGCTGCAATATTCTATTTTCAAAGCTGCTGAACTTACAATTGGCAGCCATCTAGTGGTTTCTGGTGCTATTGCTTCCTGAGATGAACAACAACAAAACAATTGTCACACACACTATGTGCCTCTTGAGCAGAGACTGTCCTTGGGACTGTCTGCAGCTGCAACACTGCAAATTTCCCCCAGTGTGGGATAAATAAAGGATTATCTTATCTGATCTGATCTAATCTAATCTTCTTAATCTTAATGTTTAGTTAGCCACTGTTAATCACCCATAAAACAGAGCCCCTTAGCCATAATTGCAACATTATCCAACATTGCCCGGAAAGATTTGACAGAAGATGCAAGTTGCTTTTCCTTTTCAAATGTACAAAATATTATAGTTTGTTTTCTTTATTCACCACCAGAAAGAAAATCTCTAATACTGTGTGGCTTGAGGCTTGTCTTGACGCTTGAAAAA
Organism: Mugil cephalus; assembly: GCF_022458985.1. Taxonomy (NCBI): domain Eukaryota; kingdom Metazoa; phylum Chordata; class Actinopteri; order Mugiliformes; family Mugilidae; genus Mugil; species Mugil cephalus. The sequence goes on from NC_061787.1 coordinate 21,968,506, forward strand.
GAGTAGGTTCTGCAAATCGTTTAAATTTACTTAACTGCACTCAATTTTATCAACATGTCACTACTACATGCCTACTCTTAACAAAGGACATACTTTAGATATGTCCGGTCTGTTGGCACACATAACTTCAGTTGCAGATATTGGCATTTCTGATCACTAGTGTGTATTTTTTATGTTTTTTTTGTTTTTGTTTTTTTTTTTTTTTATATATATATATATACAACAAAACCTTCAGAAGTAAATTGTCAGAGGACATTATCTCACTGCTTAAGTGGACTTAAATTTTATCAAACCTTTAAGTGAGATTCATGGAGGTTTTTTGTTAACTTCCTTTAATAGTATGCCCCATTAAAACTGAAAAAGGTCAATACCAATCCAACACCTCCCTGGAGAAACGAAGAAACTGTCAAACAGCAGAAAGAAGATGAATGAATAAACTAGTGGTCAATTATCAAATTTTCCATGAAAAATAAACCATCTAAAATGAGGCAATTTAACAAGCAAGACAGGCATACTTTTCAAAATTGATAACAGACAGCTGGATAAATCCCAAAACACTCTTTTACTCAACTGATCGTTTTTAATAATTCTAGCAGAATGTCAGCAAGCCCCAAATGTGAAGAATTTCCAGTCCACTTCAACAATAAAATACATCAGATCAGATCAGTGTCAGTCCCAGCATATGAATTTTAGCACCCCAGAACCTTATATGAGAGGAAACACTAGAGATGTTTGTCCTGGTTGGTACTGACATAAAAGTTATTTACATCCTTTATTAAATAAATCTGTACCTTTTTTTAGACGAAGATGTTCTTAACATTTTAAACTTTTCTCTTCAGACATATGTGAACAATATCAATCAGGATTTTGGGCAAACAAAAACTACCTGTGTTGGTCCTTCTTGATCTGGCTGATGCCTTTGATACAATGGATCACTCAATTCTTTTAGACAGACTTCACAATCTGATTGGCATATCTGGTACTGTTTTAAATGGTTTAAATTTTACCTTAGTGCCTCCTGATAACTCTGGGCCATTCGATACCCTTTTTAATTGTATTTGAGATATAAAGTCATGGATAGCAACAAACATTCTACAGCTCAACCTGGATAAAACTGAGGTCTTAATTACTGGTCCTGAAGCCCAGAGAGAGAAAGTTAATACAAAACTTCAAACAACGGCATCAAGAACTGTCAGCAAATGAAAATCCTTGGTGTCACATTCGATTCTGATCTTACACATTAGAAACATAAAAACTTTTTCTAATCTTAACAGGTGCAGATTATTGTGTACAGCACTATGTGCTACACTTTTTATTTAAAGTGCAATACAAATAAAGTCTGATTAATTGATCGTAACATTTTTATGTTATGTTATGTTTTAATAATGACAATTTAATTTTTTCTTGAATAAATATATTATAAAATCAATGTGAGCCTCCAACAAAACTTACCTCCTTTTACCATTACCTTACAATATTCTAGGGAATTTTAGTGAAGTATATCAGCGGCTGCCTTTCATAAATGTGGCACTTCATATATTTAAAAAGAAAAGAACAATAGCAGGCCCTCTGAGCATCCAGCCAGTGATTACGCTGCACCTAAATGTAATTGGGAAAGCAATTCAGTTGTATAGGGACGTAATTTAAAGACGACAGGGTTTCATTACGCCGCCGCTCCTACGTAAATAAATAAAATCTCTCGGCGTGGCCCTTTAGCTCGCAGTGGTTCCACGCAGGTGTGACATTATACACAATGCAGGCTGTGTGTTTACGGCTCCAAGACGGAGGCTATCACCAGCAAATCAGGAAGCAGAGTGTGAGACGGGGTTTCTATCACCGGATCTCAGATTAGATCAGAGAACACTCCAATTATGAGGAGGCTTTGGGGCACATGTCTGCCAGCCCGGGCGAATTAGTCTTCCAGCTGAATCACGCGCGCTGTTGTTGCAGTTGGTGATGAAGGGGGCTCCATGCTTATGTGGTGCTCTTCCTGGGGGCTTGTTTGTGCCACAACTTGATTAACATAAATTTCTTAGCGAGCAAGACGAAATCCCTGAGCTCTTGACTGGTGCAAATAATGCCAAACAAATATAAAAAAATAAAAAAAGTAAAATCCCAGCTTCCATCTGAATCGCAATTTTAGAGAACATCTCTTTTCTGTGCGCAACTTTTCCACAAACAATGTGGTGACAATAATACTGTAATTGGGCACCAGATGTTACAAGCATCTGCCCTCTTGTTTTTTTGTTCTTTATCGTTTATTTGTTTCTTCTCCTGAAAATATAAAACCCTCAACCTCCTGAGCAGGGGAATATTTTTCGATCAAATTAATGAACTGAAAACACGGATCCTGGAAGGAGTTTTTCACTCTGATGAGCAAGTCAAGTTTTCTCCCTTATTAGTAGCGTCGCTAATACTATACTATGTTTAGCAGGCCGCCTTATTATGCAGGGATCATTGCAGAATGTGCCACTGTTTTGGATGAGATCGTATTTGTTTGCGTAATGAAGCCATCTGCTTTCTATTCTCTTTGTACAATTCCATTAATTAGTGCCACAGTTGATATTAGAAACACGGTATTGAGAGATTGCGGGAGGGGGAAATCTGGAGAGATGAAGAGATGACAGGGATGGGGGAGGAGGGGGAGGTGCCGAGGGGGTAGTTAGAGGTATAGCAGGCAGAGAAGAAAGAAAGAGAGGAGAAAGGAAAGGGGAAGAAAATGAGCATGGCTGGGAGTGATTGCAGATGCAGATGGTTATGAAGCTGAGGCAGATGGCGTGTCAGATTGATTATTGTCGCCAGTGCTGCATGATGGATACAAGGCAAACGCCAAGCTCTCCCCTCATTTCAGATGACACAGAGTGATAGAGACATGTCAGCACACAGGGTCAATCCGAACGCATTCAACCCGTTCCGAACCATTTAGACCCATCCACGTGTGCCAGCCCCCTTCGTTCATGACAAGCCGATTACACCTGTAAATAAACATGGGCCCCGCACTTGTGATTATGCCTCGGACAGGTGGAAATATTCCGGGCGGGCGGATGTGCACGGCCACAGCGATTTAGCGCTATCTCCTCGCAGCAGAGGGGAGCACTCTCTGCGGCCCCCATCGTTTCGTTCGGGTGGCATTTTAGCTGACCCTTCTGGGAACAAAAGGAGCTTACGTCTGCATCTCAAGCAGCTCCAGCATGAAATATCAAGAGCCAAATGATGTAAGCTGGCCTGTACGTGCCACGATATGAGAGTGCTATCCACTTTCATTTCTCTAAGTTTTATGTGGGGAATAGTGCACATCAAAACTGTACACATTAGTCCCATACAGTGAAGCAGTCATTAACAGGCCTGCTGTGACATGTCATGGGCTAATGGTTTAGTCTCTGCCAAGTAGACAAAATAATTACTCCTGGGTATTAGTTTCAATTCTGGAGTTAAAAGAAGCAGAGGAGAGAGTGGTACAGTAAAAGACTCATATACTCACATATAAACTGGATTTCAAACCTGAAGTGAAAATAAACCCGATGGCATATAACTCTGCACAGTCAGAA